>NW_026947502.1:17046909-17710034 GCF_034190915.1 Cavia porcellus | reverse complement strand
ATCATCTTGGAGCAGTTGAGTTTTTATTTCCTTATTCCATGTTATTTTTAAGAGATCTTTCCTTTCATGATCACTAGCTGCAATTCTGTCTTTGAGGTTTGAAAATCTAGTCTCAAGCAGTTTTTCCAGCTTTCAATTGAATTTTTAATTTCCTGCATCTCTCTTTGAATCTGTTTCATGCATTGTAATTTCTTTCTACATTCATTCAAGGTTTCCATTATTTTCCTATGTTCCTCTTTATTGTTTCTGTCCTCTTTAGACCTGCTGAACAATTCTTTCAGTATGTTTGTGATTTTTTTCTTTTATCTGAGACATTATTTCTGATTTGACTGCTTTTACAATCTCATGAAGTTGTTTCCTTACTTCACTTGCTATCCTGTCCTAGATTTCAGGTGTGTGACTTCCATTTTCTTCCATGACCGTATCTCCCTGACTTATTATGTGTGAGCTAGAGGTCTCAGTTTGACTTTTGCTCCTTTGTCTTGACATTCTCCTGGGTTCCTCCTAACAAACTGGTTGTGAGGTTCCAGGCACTTCCCATGTTGGCTGCCCATAGGCAGTGTAGAGGGATGAGACAGGCACCTGGGTTCCACTTATTTCAGATTTACACAGAGATAGCAGAGCATGGAGCAGGCTTCTCTATACCTATGCAGCTACACTGTGGATTTGCTGATGATCAGGGGTGTATGGAGATGGGGCTTCTTTTCTCAGCTGTGTGTCTACACTGGGACTCTCATGATGGTGGCAGAGACATAGGGTTGTGTTTGTCTGATTCTGCTAGTGGATGATGGCTGTCTGAGGAAAGCAACAGCCTCAAATGGTAGCCCACAGATGCATAGGGATTACCTGACTTTGTGTCCCTGCTCCTACTCTCTGCCTGCAGGAAGGAGCCTTCAGGTGGCAGTTCCCTGAGGGTAAAGGTGGATCTGCTGGTTCTCTCTGCTGAAGCCGGCCAGCTGCAGGATGTGGCCTTTTGGTGGTGGCACACAGCAGGCAGAGGTGGGATCTGTCTGTCTCCCTGACCCATAGTTGGCACATGGAAGAAGGGGCCTTCTGGTGGTAGGGCTCAACAGGCAGAGGCCGATCTCCCGGTTCTCTCAGCCTGCTCTGGGTGAACAGGGGAAAGGGCCTTCCAGTGGTGTTGCCCAGCAGGTAGAGGCCCATCTGGTTCTCTTGGGCATCCAGGAGAAAGGGCCTTCTGGTGGTGGTACCTGGCAGGCAGAGGCTGATCTCTTGGTTCTCTCAGCCTGTGATAGATGCACCAAGGAAAGCTGTCTCTCTATTTTTCTTATTAACTATCTTTTATTTTTCTGTTTATTTTTACTCTGTCTTTCTCTTATAAGAGAAATAATGTGATACTTAAACGTATGTGTCTGCTTTATTTCACTTACCATTAGGGTCTCAAGGTGACTCAATTTTATTGTCCTTTATAGCAGATTAATATAACTACATGGTGTGTAAATACTACAATACTACAATTTCTTTATCCATTTATCTGTTGATAGACATATGGGCTGCTTTCAAAACTTAGCTATTATTAATTGTACTGCTTTAAACATAGGTTTGTATGTGTCTTTATAATAGGATGCCTTTAACGCCTTTGGGAAAGTACTGAGCAGGGAAGTTAACTAGGTCAAATAGAAGCTCTGGTACTAGATTTTTGAAGAATCCCCATACTGATTTCCATAGTGGTTGTACTAGTTTACATTCCCACTAACAGCATGGAACAGTTTATTCTTCCCCATAGCCTTTCCAGCATTTGTTGTTACTTGGTGTTATGGTTTGTGTCTGGAGATCCCCTCCACCCCAAAGTCGTGTATAGTCATGGGAGCAGGCTTATAGAATTTGTGATTGATTCATGGTCCAATGCAGGGATTATGGTGTGGGCACTACACCCATCCTAGAGTAGGTAGCCTATATACAATATGAGGGACAGAAAAAGTCTTGTTGGTGCACTCCTCCTTTTTGTTCTTGTTGCTTTTGCTGTTTTCTATTGCTGTGAGCGATCCTGCCTTGGAGTCAGCCAAATATGGACTAAAATCTCCACAAACTGTGAGCTAAATAAACCTTTTCTTCTTTAATTTTAGGCATCAAATATTTTGATTCAGCAAGGAAATAAAAGTAACCAAGACAAAGTTGGCATGAGGAGAGTGGGCTCATTGCTGTGATGTTGCCTGGCCATGTGGCTTTAGAGCCTAGGGAATTGGTTTGGAAAGGTTTTGAGAGGCTGGCCAAAGAAATAGCCCCTGTATGCAGTAAACTACTTTGGTGACTCTGGTTGGAGCCTGAAAAATCAGAGTACTGATGGAAATGCTACCAGTTAAAATTAAGCACAGGAAGTTTCTATTTAAAAAGACTGCATTGGCTGCTAGATCCCAGGTAGTATATTCTGTTTTGCCTGGAAGTTAGTCTGCATTTTGATTGTGTTTGGAGATATTAACTGGGTGGCAAAAACATTTCAGTGCAGTCTACTGTTAGGATGGTAGCATAGTTACTGCTGAGAGCTTTTGACCAGATCTGTGCTGGAAATTAAGAGTGAAGAACCAGAAGAATGATTTGAAACATTTGGACAGAGAGAAGGCTCTAGTGGAACTATGGATTACAAGGATGAATCAGAGGAGAACATGGTTGTTGAGAAGAACAGGGACAATGGAAAAATGACCTGAATTCTTTCAACTGAAGGGAAAAGTATATTTAAATTGCAGGAGATCCTTGTTTTTTAGCCTTGCCACATCTTGCTAAAATTTAACGGGAGGCAAGGACTGTGATTGTAAAATTCTTTTATTATGATTTTAATGTAGTTTTAGATATTTTAACTAGTCGATTTTGAATTTTGGTCACCTTTGGAATATTTTAATTTTGGTGTGGGAATGAGTGCAATAAGAATGGTATATATGTAATATTTTATTAATGTAAATCCATATAGACTGATACATGTTAACTTTTCACAAATCTGTCACTAGAGACTATGGTTTAAAGAAATGTGTATGATTATCAAATTGATCTAGGATGAACTGACAACTGCTGGTCAATTTGTAATACCAACTGTACTGAATCGGCATGGTGATGAGTGTGGATGGCCTGCCTGAGGATTGTTGCCAATATAAAAGTTGAGAACTGGAGAGGAAGAAGTGTGTTGTTGGTTCTCCATGGTGTTGGTGGTTGTTTTGTTACTGTTAGTTCTCTTGGAGGAGCTTGTTGAGCTTCTTTTCTGACATGAACTTGGCTGTTGTCATCATTGGAGGAGCTCTGGAGCTTGCTGTCACTGCAGTTCACTTTGGGGGAGCTTCTGGTCTTCACTGCTTCTTGGCTCTACAAGGGAAAAGGGTCTGCTGTTCAGTCTCCAGGAGAAACTTGTAACACTGGCTTCCTGATGTGAACTTGGCTATTCTCATCATTGAAGGAGCTCAGGACCTCATTGTTGCTGTTTTTTGGGAAGCTCTGGTACTTACTTTGAGTGTTGCTTCTTGGCTACAGAGGAGAACCCTCAACCTTCTGGCATAAATCCTTCATTCTTCTGGTACAGACTTTCTAGCTTCCACTGCTGACCTTTGGGGTTTCCTAGTGCAAATCTGTGAAATAGATTTGCATGAGATACTGTTGTGTGCTTCCAGTTGGACTTGTGGGAGGTACTGTCATGGGCTCCAGGTCTTTAACTGGACTCATGCAGGATGTTGCCATGGGATATATGCCCTCAGCTGGATTCTTTTGAGTTTTTAGTGTGTGACCAGCTTCTCTGCACTTTTTATTTTTGACTTTTTGGGTTACTATTATAAAATAGTACTATAAAGTATGTGTCCTGTATTAAATTGTTTCCCTTAAAATTCCTGAGTATGGCATATGATTTGTTATTTTTTTCAGGGATAAGATGAAATCTCAATGTTACCTTAGTTGGTATTTCTCTAATGGTCAGTTATGTTGAGCATTTCTTCATGTATGTATTAGCCATTTGTACTTCTTCTGTGTAGTGTCTATTTCACTTACCCACTTTTTGATTTTGTATTTTATTTTAGAATAACTTTTTGATTTGAGTACTTCATATATTCTAGATATGAGTTCTCTGTCTGAGAAATAGCTGGATTTTTTTTTCTAATTCTGTAGGCTGTCTTTTTTCTCTTTTGCTATGTAGACACATTTTAATTTAATTTTATCCCATTAGTTCATTCTTGGAATTATTTCTTGTCGAATTGGGGTTCTGTTCAGAAAGTCCTTGCCTATGCCTATGACTTCAAGTTTTACTTACTTGTCTTTCAGGAGGATAAGTGTTTCTGGCTTAATTTGTTTGATCATTTTGATTTTATTTTAGTGCATTGTGAGAGACACTAGTCTAGATTCAATTGTATGCCTGAGGCATCCAGTCTTGATTGCAGTCAAATTGCTCCAGATAACTTAAAGTTAATATTGTCTAATGGATATATTTGCTGTGGATAGTGCAAAATCACTGGATGAGAGTTTTTAAAAACTTACTTTATGTGTATGTGTGTGTGTGTGTGTGTGTGTGTGTGTGTGTGTGTGTGTGTGTGTGATTTTTGGGGAGGAGTTTCCTTTTCAGTTCAACAACAAACTGGTTATTGTTACTCAGCAAAATTTAAATGAAAGCTTTATATTTAACTTCATTGCTTATTTAGAATAATGACCCTTGAGTAAAACAAATATCTATTTTAATAGGGAAGCTTACCCTGCACTAAGAATGGGTAAGCATAGTATGCTAAAGAAAGCCCTGGTTTAAGACACACCTGATCCAAAAATCCAGATCTGATCTTCATTAGTTCTTTATGATCTTGAGGATATTTCCCTTCATTTGTATTTATTTTCTCTCCTGCAACCAGTTACACTGTAGTGAACATTTAAGGAAGATATAAATTTATTTTTAAAGTAAACATTTTCTGTAGTTCAAAAGATTTGTCTTTTTTGTTAATGCTGTAAATATCATGTTACCACTGCTTTTCTGGTTGACATAAGATTACAGGAACCCAGAAACTAAATGTTTTTCTGTATATGTACAGTATTCTTAGGTATCCAACATCAACTTCATTTGATGTGTGTTATGGTTCTGTTAAAAAAAAAACTCAGGAAGAGGTTTTATTTTCTTCATTTTATTGGCCAACTGTTGAGTAGTTGTTGGACTTCTGGAATTTTTTTCTATTGAAATTATGTGTTTATTTCCTTTTAAGTTTATGTGCTCTTATGTTCCACTAAGTAATTAATTCAGATTTTAGAAAATTCAGAGCCTAACAAAAGTAACTTGAGAGTACTGTGGAATAGTTTCTTTATTTATAACAGTTCAATCTGTGTTAATCTTTATCACAGACTTTTAAAATTTAAAAACTACTTGGGTGTTTGTTTATGGATGGAAATTATGTCTGAGAGAGAAGCAAAAATATCTCTAAGAGATTGAGAAATCAATAAAAGCACTTAAAAAAGCAAAAACAGAAAATTATTCTCTCAATTTATTAAGATATCCTATGAATATTGAGTTGGAGTTATACATTACATTTAATTTATAAACAGTTCTCATAGGTCTTCTCTCACACAAAGTTCTTTTTTCCAGCACTCTCAAGAGTGGCCAAAGTTTTTTAATTTTTGAAATATATGTGACTATATCAGATTTTTCTCTCAAAACAAGGCAGACTCTCCCAAATGTTTATTCAGCATTTCCACCTGCATATTTCCAAGGCATATCAAAAATGAAATAATATTCTCTTATGTAAACCTGATCTTTCTCTAAAATAAAAAAAGTATCCAAAATATAAGTATGTTGCATGATCCAAGCACTATTATTAGTTTAGCAATGAATATGATCTCCTCATCTCCCTTTATTGGGATCCAATGAGCTAATATTAGAAGTAGAAATGGAAATATCTTCATATATTCTTTGTATTATGTCTATTTCATCACTGAGTCCTGCCAATTTTATATCAGCTCATCTCTCTTGACTCTATGACTATGTAGTTCGAGATAAAATTTTTGTTTACTCTACCATTTACAAACTTGAAAGTATACTTCTCATATCTGCTTGGCATTTACTTAAGCCAATCCCTACAAAATCATACATAGTCTTTTAAAACATATCACACACACACTTTTCCTGCTTAAAACCTTTCAGTGGCTTTTCATTGCTCTTATTTTAAAACTACACTTTTAAAATATAGTCTTTAAGTCCCTGAATGATCTGACCTTCATGTATCTTTATATTTTTACTTTTCACTATTCTTTCTCTTTTATCTTTGAATTCCAGTAATATATTCCTTTTTAAATTATTCAAAGTGTCTTCATACACTCTTACTTAACCTTTCCTTTATTACTTCAAATCTTGCTTTTTCTATAAGCCCCTCGTTAGTTTCTCTATAATATATATTGAATTTTTTATTAGGTACCTCTATTAATTGCTGAGCTTCATAGAATATGTTCCATATGTTAGTATAATATTTTATTTAATATCCATCTTGTCTAATCCTCTACATGTTTTGTTAATGGTAGAGATTTTAATCTGTCATTTTCAGTGCTGTATCTTCATCTAGAACAATGTATCTCACAAACATCAGATACATAAGTGTGAATACTGACACGCTAAGGAGCATGCTGTCTACATGGGTCAGGACTTGTGCAGATATTGTCAGTCATGTCGCATCGACCTCCTATATGGTGATGGCAAATGCACACAACTCCATTATACACTTGCAGCTTTCTGTGACTTTTCTGCTCAGTAATATTCACTAGTTATAGCAGCATAGCTGCCAAAGGGCAGCCAGAGATGTCGGAAATGTAATTATTCCCTTAACACTTTAAACTAATGAGGGATGGGAATCTTAGCATGCCTTCGACAAAGATTCTGTGAAGATCCTCAGTGGGACTGACTCCAACTGCCTACTGTAGAGTCTTGCTCATTTATTCACCTTTTCCAGACATACCCCATTTTATTATGCTTTACTTTATTATACTGCACAGATAATGGCATTTTTTTAAATTAACAAATTGAATTTTGGGGGCAGCTCTTTTTCCAATAGGTCTATATGTGTCACTATTCCAGTAGTGCAGGTGATTCTTAGCATATTTTAGCAATGTAGTATTTTAATTAAAATTTTTATCTTTTTAAGATGTGTTATTATACTATTAATAAATTTAACATTAGAAGTACGCATAAATTTTATATGCATGGGAAATCCCAAATAATTTTTGTGACTCACTTAATTGTGTTATCAAATACACAAATCTATAGCATCTTTGAGGTGTGTCTGTATTAACTTTTCCTCACTTTTGTACCTCAAATTAGTTTCTAACATCACCTCCCAAATAAACTTCTTGCATTTATAGTATCATCTCAAAGTTTGTCTTAGAGCAACTTTGACTAAGATAGCCAAATTTGCCAAATTCCAGGACACTATTTTATTGACAATATTTACATTTATTCTGTTCTTAAAAGAATACATTTACCTCATACATAAGAATACATAAATGGAAACTACTAAAGATTTTGGTAAAATCAAGTTAATAGTTAGAGAACTTTTAACTAATGTTGAGTAAATGTTTTCTGTGTTATCAGAGTAGCAGGGAGGGATAAATGAATAAACCGTAAATGATAATTGGCTCTCTACCTGCCGAAGACTGAAATTAGACCCATTCATGTCATCATGCACAAAACTGGATTATTTGATCCAAATGGATTATTTGATCCATTTAGACTTTAGATCTAAATGTTAAAGATCTAAATATTAAAACAGAAACACTAAAAGACAAGGTAGCTAGAAGTCTTGGAGATACAGAGGTAGGCAGAGAATTCATGAACAGAATGCAAACTTATAGGAAACACTTCAAAGAATCAACAACTGGAACCTCATATTATTGAAAAATTTCTACACTTCAAAAGAAATCACCAACAGAGTGAAAAGAAAACTCACAGAATGGGAAAGAATTATAGCTAGCTACCCCTCAGACAAGGAACTTATCTCCAGAACATATAAAGAATTGAAAAGCATCAAGCCCACCCAAATTCAAAGACCCTCTCCAAAAATGGGGATTGGAGATGAACACACAGTTCTCAGATGAAAGATATACAAATGGCAAATAAATACATGAAGAAATACGCACCATCACTGGTCATTCAAGAAATGCAAATTGAAACACCATTGATATTTCATCTCACTCTAGAAAGAATAGTTGCCAGCAAGAAAACAACTGATAACAAATGTTGGTGAGGCTGTGGGGAAAAAGGAACATTGCTCCATTGTGGGAATGTAGACTGGTGTAGCCACTATGGAAATCAGTATGGAGGTTTCCCAGAAGACTAGGATTGGAAGTTCCATTCAACCCAGCTATTTCCCTCTTGGTTATTTTCCCAGAAAACTGAAAAGTTTATGTCACAGTGATATATGTGCACCTATGTTCATAGCAGCGCAATTTGTAATAGCTAAATCTTGGAAACAACCACGATGCCCATCAACAGTAGAGTGGATGAAAAAGATGTATTTTTATACAACGGAATATTACTGCACTATGAAAAGGAGGCAACTTGAGACTATTCTCATAAGTGAAATAAGTAAGAATCATATTTAAAAATATCATGTTGGGTCTCTGGTTTAAAAAGAAATAAGAACTGTAAGAGTAATAAAACCCAAAATGTATAATTGCTATTTTAAAAAGTGAGGAAAAGAAGGTGTTCTAAAGGATATAACTGCATGTATGTTTAAGTGTGTAGGATTGATAAGTATATTACTAAGTTTTCTGTTGGATAGTTGAGCAGAACTATTTGCAGTCTCACTGTTTGGATGTCCACTTTGTATGCTTCAATTTTATAACTTGAACAGCTATTTCTAAGATGGTATTATGTAATTTATCAACTAGTGATTTCTTATTGGTTATTTATTTATTTTTCTGGAATTCTGTATTGTTGCTACCCTTTTTTCTGTTTGGCCTTTTTTTCTCTTTAAATAAAAATTTTAAAAAGAAAATGGTATAATCTGTACCTAATTAAATTTAGGGTAAATGAATAAACACTAAATGTTATAATCTTGACTGACTTAAATTTATGATTTTATCAAACATTAAGTAGTTTAGAATATGAAACTTTGTATTTCCAAATGCTGGTTTTGTTTAACAGATGGTAATTGTGACTTGAGAGACTCAGAACAGAAGCTAACAATATGTCTCTTTATTGAATTGTCCATTCCTCCTAAGTATTATATGGGTATATAAAATGTGACTTTTTAAAGGCAATTTTTGTGTTTTGCGATGGGCATTAAATTAAAGTCACAGAAAATAGCCTATTTAAGAGGTCATCACCGGAGTCTATGAAGACACTTTTTCCTTGCCTTCAAAAGTGTTTTAAATTTTCCTCTCTGTTGTACTCTGGATCTTCAATTTTTTCAACTGAACCAATATTTATTGAGCAACAAATACATGCTAGTACTTACCAATAGATATTTCAAACATTTTATCGAAATATGTACACTTTACAGAAGAATATGGATAGCTATTTTCAAACAAATGTGTATGTGAAATTGCAATGTTTAAATAAACAGAAAATACATGGTTGTGAGACAAATAGGGAGATCTTTGCAGAGAAAGAACCTTCCACTTAGGTATTAAACTGGGATGCAGCATATCTGTAGCAGTAAATAAGCTCACATGGAGTCTTAATCACATTCCTGTTGCTGAGACACAGCACTTTGTAAAGGAAAGGCTTTTATTTGGCTCAGAGTTTCAGTCTATGGTTGGCTGGCTCCAAGTTGAAACAGGATGCAGAAGAACATGGTGAAGGAAAAGATGCCTAAACTACAGCATCCAGGAAGCAAAAAGAAAAAGAAAAAGCAACAGAGGTCAAGAATACACCCTTCTGAGTTACGCCTCCGGTGAACTGCTCCTTCTAACAGGGCCCCGCCTCCAGACAGAAGAATGTTTGGAGATATTTTTGTTTTAAACTGTAATACGTAATCTCTGATTGGAGGTGGGAATAATACAATTAATGCATCTTTCATCAAAGTAGTAGTTCTATATTCTACATTGAAGGGATGCAAGTAAGTGAATTCTAGTATCAGGAGATACTTGCTTGTAATGGTAGAGACTTGATTCTAATCAGTTTATGCAAACAAGTAATTGACCCCAACTGATCTGAGTAAAGATAAGTATGTCTGGAGCAGGCATTGCTGGGCTCTGAGGTTCAAATGATCCTATATAAAATCTTTCTCCTCCTTTAATCTTGATTTTTTTCAGGGTGGTTGTCATTTCTAGGCAGCAAAGTGATCATCAGGAGCTCCAGAGTTGTATATCTTGTAAGTTTCAGTGGAAGGAGAGATGCAAATACCTTTTTGCTCTTGGGAAAAAAAAATAAACTAAGCCAAAGTAAGTTTTTAAAAAGCACAGTCATCAATGTCATTGACTTAGATGAATTCATATAACATTGAAATCAATCATGGTAGTTATGAGGCCAACCTACGTGATTTCTGGGGGTTAGTATAAAAGAAAATTGTTGAAATTTTCAAAAAGTAGAAAGACATGCTGAAACTAATATACAGCTTATTGTAGTCTTCCATGCTTGCTGTTGACTTGTTACAGTGCTTTTAAGTTGATAGCTAATATCTTCTAAGTAAGTAGAATTTCAATTTTTAAAATTACTGGCACATATTTTTCCATTTGTCTATATATTATACAAAGCATTTTAGATAACATTTCACTTGAATACAGAATCACCAAAATGGCAAATTTTTATTTCATAGTTAGTTTATGCAGGCTTATTTTGTTTGTACCAGAACACTACAGCAGCTGCAGCAACCTAATTTCATTTCATGATGTGCAGGCATTCTTTTAATACTGTGTACCTGTAATTTACCAACAATGAGGAAGGGGAGAGAGGAAATCTATGACTTGCCCCATCTTTAGTTTTCTTTTTAGAATGTTAGTATTTTCAGAGTAAGTGGTTGCCTTATACATGAAAGTTACAGTAGAAGAGTGGATATGGTAGGTCTCTCTCTTTTTCTTCTTTAGAAACCCATTGTCTTTTTTCTCTATTGATCCAAGTTCTGGTTCAGTGTGACTTGTTTGGGAAAGTACAGCTTTTTGAGGAAGTGTGGAAAGTATGGCTTGATCAATGAGGCAGTTATTAGGGTCAGATACACATTTTTTACTTCTTGCTTTGAATAGATCTAATTTATAATTTCCTAAAGTTCTATATGCATGGGCTCTTGAAGATAATATATGCAAATGTAAATTTGGCATAGAATGACAGATATTCTGCATATTTTTTTGGCTCACATCAATGCTATTTTGCCCCATCGGAACTTACCAGCAAAGCACACATTGAAAGATAAAGTTATCATGTGTTTGGAGACAAAGCCTGTAAAGCATTAAGCTGAATGTGAAGTCATGACTATAGAGCCTATTAGACAATAGAGCTCACATACACCTGTGAAGTTGGCCTAGTACAGGGCTGGGAGACAGGCTGTTTTCAGTTATTCTGGATCACTTGCCCATTACAGGAGCTGTGAGTCACAGTGAAAGCATTCAGACTGAAATGGAGAAGAAATGATTCTCCTGAGAATGGAAATTGGATTTGAGGCAAACAAATGCAGAATATGTTCCCTACAGGAATGGATGATCAGTGGGAATTATCTATTTAATTTTTCCCATTTACAAAATCCACAGGAAAATCCATCTCAAAAATAGGGTGTTTTTTTTCCTGCAAAATAATTCTTCAGATCTTGCTTTGCTTTATGGTAAATTCATTTCTATTAGGAAAAGATAATCTTATATGTCCACAATTATTTTCAGAATTCATGCTAGTCAATAACAGTGAATACTGTTAAATAGATAATCTGGTGATTGTGTCTGTAATGTCAGACCAAAATCAAACTGTCTTTAGAATACTGGTATTGATGTTTTGGTGCCATGGAAAGTTGTTCCATGTGTATATGAGTTGTTCTTAATGTGATTATATGTATATACCATTGTTATATACCATGATTATGTGTATATACCAAGATGAGATGCTAGAAAATCCAGTCTCCTCATTACTGTATCTGATACTAATACAAAGAGTAGCATATGAAACATAATGCACAATTAATAAATATTTGCTAGCTGTGAATGAGTGCCATGTTGCATGATTGCTATTCCTTGGCTTTTCTTCAGAGTGGTTCTAATTTTCTTGGGCTTTCTCTGGCTTATAAACCATCATACTGTAAGACTCTAGATATTTAGTGTACGTATTATGTCTAACAAATATTTATCGATAATATTTATATTCAACTGGAAAAATAGTGGCTACTTTGAAGACTGTGGTATCTCATAATAGGCCTAGAGTTCAGAAGAAGTGGTTGGTCACTGTTGTGCAGTGACCCATGCCTATACTCCCAGCTACTCAGAAAGCTGAGACAGAAGGATTGCACATTTGAAGCCAGCCTGAGCAACTTAGTGAAACTCTGTCTCAAAGTAAAATGGGAAAGGGCTGAGGATGGAGGTCAGTGGTAGAATGTTTGTCTAACCTATACCAAGGCCCAGAGCTCAATTATAGTAATGAAGAATACTGAACAAGACACAAGGCAGTGACCATAACAACTTGAGCTGATATTAATTAGGACATATAAAAATTGTGTCATGCTATAATTCTGCGTGATTTGCCCAAATGTCCCTTACTGAAGGCTTGCCGTGGAACTCGGCCACTGAGCACATTCCAGACATTTGGAATGAGGTCAACTGTGGAAGGAAAAACTAGATCACGGCTCTCCTATGGCCAGTATAAAAGAGGATTTAATGAGAAAAGACTTCAGCTACACAGATTTCCCTGTAATTCCCCTTTCCAGTGTCTTTGCTGTTTCTTTTTCCATCTGGATGCTTGTCCCCTATATAAACATAGTCATCTGTTTCGGGTTTTTACCCAAATATTATCATGGTGAGGCTTTTCCTAGCCACAGTTTTAAAAACTAAAAGTTCTTTCCTCACAGTGGTACCCCTAGACCCCCTTCCCTGATGTTTTATGCTTTATTTTGTTTTAGCTTTAAAGAAATTATATCTTCTTCAAAAGAAAGACAGCCTCTTTAATAAATGGTGCTGGAAAAACTGGCTTACCACATGCTGAAGACTAAAACTAGACCCGTGTCGCTCATCATATCCCAAACTAAACTCAAATTGGATCAAAATATATATTAGAAAGAAACACCAAATCTCCTAGAAAAGATAATAGTAGAACGTTTGAAGATATAGATATAAGGCTTTATGAGCAAAACCCTGATTATACAGGAAATATTACAAAGAAGCAACAACTGGGATCTCATTTCACTAAAAAAAATTTGCACAGCAAAAGAAATCATCAACAGAGTGAAGAGATAACCCACAAAGTGGAAAAAAATTGCTAGATGTTCATTAGAAAAAGGACTAATATCCAGAGTATGAAAGGAATGCAAAATCAACCCCCCCAAATTTAAATATCAAATCCACAAATGGGCATCTGAAATGAATAGACTTTTTTCAGATGAAGAAATAAAGCCACAAATTAACATATGAAAATGTGTTCTATATTACTGAACATTTGAGAGATGCAAATTAAAGCAATTCTGAGGTTCTGTCTCACCCCAGAAAGAATGGCTATCATCAAGAAATCAACCAATAACAAATGCTGGAGCAGCTGTGGGGAAAATGAACCCTTCTGAATTGATGGTGTAGACTGATGCAAGCACCGTGGAAATTAGATGGCGATTCCTCAAAAACTAAAACTAGAGGTTCCATTTGACCTAGCTATTCCTCTTCTTGGTGCTTTCCTAAAACAATTAAAAGATTCATACCACAGAAATATATGAAAAGTCATGGTTATAGCAGCAGAGTTTGTAATAGCTAAATCTTGGGAAACAGTCCAATTGCCCATCAACTGGTAAGTAGACAAAAAAGCTGTGGGTTTTTTTCAGTACAGTGGAGTACTACTCGACCATAAAGAAGACATAAACTTGAGACAATTCTAGTAAGTGGATACACCTTGAAACTATACTATTAAGTGAAATAAATTGGACACACAAATATAAATATTGTATTGTTTCTCTGTTGCGAAAGACTGAAAGCGTAAATAAGGACCAAACTGTTTCATGATATTGTAAAATAGAAAGAAAATGTTCAAATGGAAAGCAGAACTAGGAAGAGGCAATGGGGAAAAGAAAGAAAAAAATAAGGGAAAATGGAAACAAACCTTTTGTAAAGGAGGGGAAGAGAGGTTGAAGGGAGTGTAGGGTAATGGGGGGAAAGAATGAAGAATTAATTGGTGCATAGAGATACAGATTACCTATGATGAATGTTATCATTATGTTTATCTAAAATGTACCAGTGGGGCCAGGGATATAGCTCAGCAGCATAGGTGTCTGCCTGGCAAGTGCAAGGTCCTGAGTTGTATTGCAGTTACCAAAAAGTAAAATAAAATAAAATAACAATAAGCAATTAATTTTAAAAGAGAATATATATTACTTATTAATTTTTATGTTTCTAGATATTAGAATAAATCAAATAATCTAAGGGCTTTTTCTAGCTTACCATTATATTATAAGAATCCAGGTAGTTACTGCTCTACTATGTATGTCTAACAAAGATTTATTCATACTATTTCAGTTGAATTGAAAAGATGTGAATTACTTTGAAAGCCCACAATGGATTTGACTTTAGATTTTTGAAAACATCTATCACTAAAAGTAATCTGAGTAATCATTCTTGTATGGCACTGGTCGTAACTGTCAGTCTGTTCTGGATTGAAAGAGTTTAAAGACTGGACCAACAACTACTGAAAATGAAAAACTGAAAGACTGAATTGTGATGTAGTAGGTTACTTAATCACCAATTTGTAAAAACAGAACCTTTTCCTTTCTAGTGCACTTTTTGTTTTAACTTAGTCAATTGAATTTACTTGGAGGGGTGTTGAGACTGGGTCTTCATGTAATTTAGGCTGGCTTTGAACTCATTAAGCATCTCAGGTTGGCCTCAGTCTTCCAGCAATCCTTCTGTCTCAGTCTTCTGAGTGCTGATATTATAGGCATGTACCATCATACCCAGTTTAAATTTATTTTCTACTGTCTGTCTTTTTGATATGTCCTTTCATATATGGGTTGTATAAATTGAAATTAACCATAGGGAGTTGGGCTCATAATAATGAAATTGCTGAAAATGATACCAGAGGAATGAAGGACAGTGCATGAGGTGAAGCAGGAGGTTGGAAGGCTGTTCTCTACCAGTAATTAACATGGGATCAGTGTTGACTACAAACTCAGTCCCTTGATAAATGCTAAGTATGTGCATATAATTTTTTGGTTAATTCACACAATTATATATAATTTATTGTCATTATTTTATTAATGAAAAGATGAGGCTGATGGAGATTAAATTATTTGCAGTCAAACAGTTACTGAATTTGGATTTCAAATTGCTGAGTCTGAATTCAATTCCATATCTGGCTTGACTCAAAGCTGATGCTTTAGCTAGTATATATTGTGCTGCCTTAAGACATTAACATTTTCTAATAACATAAAGAAATGGAATTCTTTGATTGGTCATCTAGAGAGGTGATAGTAGTCTCTTCAAGTTACATTGTTTTGAGCTTTTCAAAAATATTTTTATTTTTCTTCTATCTCTGGTTTTCTGTCTATATAATTACACAGATATCCTATTTTTTATATTTTATTTTTGATTGCTTTTGCTAGAATGTACTGTTGAGTTTTTGATGTTTGAAAAGACTGGCCTATAATTGCTTTCTGACATATCATTGGAATGAATGGAATAAATGGATATTTGTCAGGTCTGTCTCTTTTCTCTTGACAGTAAATTGGTTGGAACAAGACAGCATTACTTTATTAATAAAAATTTGATGGTAATTGGGACAGGAGTTAGGCTATGTTAAAATGAAAAATAGCTTTTGATATGCAAATGTTTTCTTCCTTAGGAAAATTAATCACATACATATGGTTTCAGGGAAATATTTAAATGACTTAAGGCAGCAGTCTATGAGGACCTGAAAAGCCTTCACACAAACTTGGTTCTAAAAGTATATTATTAGTCAGCTGAATAGAACTTTTGTGTACATTTCCATCTGGTACTTCATTTTCCATATTTGAAAACTGATACACACTTCTTGTGCGCAACCACAGTTACTAAGCATAGGAGTGAGACATGAATCCCAATTTGGTATTTCATATATATGGTCACTTATGCAAATTATATGGAAATAAAATGTACTAAGAACAATAACAATTTTGTACATAGTTTTTCCATAAGACAGATTATAGCTGGATTGAATTATTGTAACAAATTCTGAATACTAATTGTTTCTTTATGATTTCATCAACCCATAGTCTCCTGTAATTTGTGTGGTACTCTAACTCTGGTTTCATTAAAAAATGTGGAGATGTAGTGTTCTGTGCTGCTACCATGCCTACTACTACTGTTACAAGTGATCTATTGTTGAGCACCAACTGTGTGCCAGAAAATGTAATAAATACTCTTTATGCTTGTTTAGTGGGTTGGTTAGAAAACCAGGTAATGGCTCCAAGTATTTTGCAAGGAAATATATTTAATACAGGGGATTCAATGCTTTTAAACTATTAAATGGACTCAAAGTCTGAAACCCAAGAAAGGCTTTCAGTGATTTTGTATTTGCTATACATTTTTACATGGTTAGGAAAAATTGAGATCATATATCTCATATATTATACTGCATATATACTGTATTTGTACTACATAAATACATATATGAATATATAAATATATATATGTATATGCATGTATATTTAACTTTTAGTGAAAAAGAAGGTGATTCAGGGGTACTTTCCTAGAAACCACTGTCAAACTTCATGCCTTCAAAGGGCAACAGGATTGCTTGCTCCTGCTAAAGGAAGGACAGCGTGTTCTGGTTTTCTTCTGTCTTCTAGAACTCATCCAGATTGGTAGATCATTATCTGCACCCAGTATCCTGTTGGTAAAGGAATTTTAAAAATATAGTTCTGATCTCTATAGTAAAGGAGGAAGCATAGAAGATTATAAGAAGGCTGCTAGTTATCAGACAACATACAACAGAATAATTATTGTCTCCTTTAATTCTTTAAGAAAAAACTATAGATGATAAACCTGAAGTTTAGAAATGTTAAGGAACTTGTTTAAATAGCCATGGGATACACGTAGTCAAGTTGAAATATGTTTAGGAAATCAGAAAATACCCTTAAAAGGTAAAAAGCAATAACATAATTTGTTGATATCTCAAAATGGCACATTGAAGCAAGGGGAAACACCGAGGACTTTAATAAACTTTATTACTTCTATTTTATGATTCTGTGTTTCTTTTGGACTATGAAACCAATGAGGTATGAGAATAATACTGGATCTAAGGTCATGTAGTTAGACACAGGGAGAAGAATTTAAAGTGAAAAATTCTCACTCTGGTATCTGGGGATTCAGTCACTAAGTCTTTTGTGTTATTATGCTGGGAGCTCTACAAATAGGATTATTTGTTAGCTACCACTCACTTTCATATTGTTCTTTTGCTTATCCTGTCTGAAGACAATGCTTTACTTACTGTCACTGTCATGAGAAGAAAAGAATAAAGGTGTCGCATTGTGTTTTAGACTGCAAGCTTCGAACTAGAAAGCAAACCATCAACTCTTGTGCTCTATGAGGAAATAAAGGTACCCAAATGAATAGTCTTGCATTTCAGGGTAAATGGAACTGAGAAAGTGCAGATGAGGATAACAGAGTATAGGTTTTAAGTTATGTAAGGGATAGCAGCTCCCTAGGGTCTGTAGGGAAGACACCATGAGGGGTATAGGTGTTGTAAAAAGGATGGAAGTGTTGAGTGAGCAGACAGCACCCCGGAATCTGATCCCCACTTGTGCCTTGTGAAAAATTACTCAAGTTCTGTGGGTAAGTTCACAAACACGAAACATAGGATTTGGATTAGGTGATCGCCAAGACTTCTTGGAATTCAGATTTTGTGGTTTGTGAAGCATTATAACAATACAGTGTTTATTCTTGCTTGCCATCAACTGCTGGCATTTTCCTTCTGTGTTTGAGGCTCTCAAAGTTTAATAAGTTTGAAATTCATGGCCAAATGATGCAATTTCAAAGTAATTTATTTAAGCACAGATTTTTCTTATTTCTCAGTACATTTCAGTCAGACAAGTTTTTCATTTTTAAACATTTCTGTATCTGTTGCTTACATTTTTAGTCCCAGTAGACAACTCCCGAGTTATTTAGGGGGAGAGATTATTTTTTTACAGATAATTGCTAAATTTGCAAGTTTGTAGAATGCATATCAGTCTTAGAGCAAAGAAAACTAATTAGAATGTAAGTTGGAAAAATAGCTGTGTCTGCTCAATATCTGATTATGTTGGAGTTCAAAGCTGTACTTCCAGTTAAATTGAACTGCCTTTGTGTTTTTCTTCATTTTACTTTAAAACTGGTAGGCTAAAAAACCTAACAATTTTAACCAACTCCCATTGAAGTGATTAATTTGAGGTAGCGCTTATTCTCCTCCAAATTAAGTTAATATAGTAGAAGAAATGGATCACTTTTTATGTGATTACTTTCAATTGCATTCAGTTTAATAAGTAAACATTACTTTAATGATGTTTCCAAGTTTATTATGGGGTGAGGTTGTGTGCTCCACTTGCAGTATTAACTTGTCACCTTAGGGCATAGCTGCTTTATGCTTGTGTATTTTGTCTTATAAATTTACTCACACGTTATCATACTGGGTGAGGAACAATGGAATATAAAGAAGGATTTTTTTGCTACTTGGGTTTGAACTTGTGACTTTCTGCTTCATCCTTCCAAGTAGCTAGGATTACAGGTGTGTACCATCATGCCCAGTTAAGAGGGCAGTTTTAAACTCCATATCTGT
This sequence comes from Cavia porcellus, assembly GCF_034190915.1. Classification (NCBI taxonomy): domain Eukaryota; kingdom Metazoa; phylum Chordata; class Mammalia; order Rodentia; family Caviidae; genus Cavia; species Cavia porcellus. Next base: position 17,691,184 of record NW_026947502.1, on the reverse strand, counting down.
AAGAGGAATATGCTGTAATAAACAAGTAGTACTGGCACAAAAAGCTGGAGAGAGAAGGAGAAAGTAAAGGAAAGAGAGAGTGACAGAAAGTATGTTGGGGAGCAAATGACCCCAAATAGTAACATAACAGTTATTTGTCACCACTAGTGTCATACACTGGAAGATAGATACATGGCCCCAGAGTTAACAGAAACTTGACTTAGAGCCAGTCAGATCCCCAGCTGCATAGTTTTATAGAACAAGACACCTAATCTTTCTGGGTCTCAGTTTCCTCACAATGAGGGGTTGACCTTATTGATTTTGACCAGCTCTGAGATTCCATGATCCTATTTTGTTCAATTGCTGTGAAAATTGACCACAATCCATTTAGTCATTGGTAGCTCATTTTAAGCCCATCTCCTTCAATGTTTTGGCAAGGAAAAGAAGAAAGAGTCTTTTTTGAATTGAAAGAGCCATTCAGAGAGAGAATCTTTTTCTCTAATAATACCAATTCTTTCCACTTTTGGAAGGTCAGGTTAGTTTGTGTTGAAATTCTTTGAGTCTGTTTTTTTCAGAAGTTCTATCACTTGGAATTTGCTAAAAAGTTGTCTTTTTCTTGACATTTTATTTTATATTGAAAATGGGCTTCTTTCTCATGTATGACTTTTCAGGGTACTGAACTTTATTCAGAGGTACATATTCAGGGAATGCAAATTTTTAAATGAGTGCAAGTATGTAAAATGTTCAATTTTCTTTCCTACATTTTTGGAGTCATTTACTTGTTTGAATGAACGTTAACTTTTAGTAAACTTGCAATGTGGAGTGCTTTAAGATTTGTACATAATTTGGAAGATAGTACAAAGACTACCTATATATTCCATATCTGGTTCCTCCTGTTATTAACATCCTACATTGGTGTGTTACATTTATTGTGAAAAATTGACCATCATTATTACCAACTAAAGCAAATGTTTATATTCCATTAATTTTGCCTAAAGTTTTTCTTCTTTTCTAGATGCTTTCTAGAACACTGCATTATATTTCTGTTTAACTTCCTGTTGGCTATGAGTACTTCTCAGATTTTCCTTGTTTTTGATGACCTCAATGGTTCCGAGGAATACTGTCATGTAGTTTGTAGAATGATCTTCACTTATGATTTGTACTTTTCGGGCTAAGGATTAGATTCATGCTGTAATTGCCTAATGATTAGATTGGTATCATAAGTATTTGGAGGAAAAACCACAGGTGAAAAGTAGTGTTGCTGTCATGTCATGCAAAGTGTGCATATTATCAGCATATATTATCATTGTTGATATTAACCTTGATTGTCTGGCTAAAGTTCTGTCTGTTGAGGGTTCTTGACTATAAAGTTGCTCTCCTCTTATTCTTTTGTATACTTTATTCTTTGAAAGATAGTTTTTGTGCTTAATCTATGTTTTATGATTCGAGAGCTGTTTTGTCTCCTTGAGGGTGGAGTATCTTCATAAATTATTTTGAATTCTCTGGATGAATAATTTCCCTGTTACCCATCTCTATTTACTCAGTTACATAATTATATTGGCATGGGCTTATGGGTATTTATCACATACTTTGATTTATAACATAAAACAACTTTATTATTGTTGAGATTGTTCTAGTTTTGGCCATTAGGATCTTTTGTGGTTGGGTCCTTGACCATTATTTTATCATATGTTATTGACTTGTTTTTACTTTTAATTTTTGATTATAAGATATTTCAAACTCATCTTGTATATTTACTACCTCAGTCCTAGAAATAAACATTTCTCCAAATATTCTTGATTCCTTGTTACTGGAGAACGGTATTAAGACACCAAAATCTGGTCTTTAAGTATGCTCACTGCCACAGCTGTGTTGTTTATTTGAGATCTTAGAAGCTGACTGAAAAAGAAGATATATGCATATTAACTTAAGCGTATATACACACATATAAATATCTCTAAACTTTTCTACCTGTGTAATGAAATGTTAAATGGAAACTTATCTCAGCGTCTCCATGTCTAATCATATCCACATGAGTCATTTTAATCTTGTACCTTTGCTTATCTGTTCTTTTTCACTACACTACTGAGAAACTCAGTTCCCCTCATCCACTGTCCATTTAATTTATCATTCAATTCCAATATATCTTGTGTAATTGTTTAAGAATTTTCAACTCATATCTCTATGGAAAACAATCATGTCAACCTCTAATCATTTTTAGTTACTTAAGTGTGTAGATTCCCCACATCTTATTTTGTATTGTTTTTATTTTTAAAAGAATAAAATAAAATGAAACAAAGCATATCAGAACAGAACAATGGAAGCAGTACTGGACTTCACAACAAGACAACAGGAAATCAACAAGGGCTTTTGTCTTTTGTTTTCTTTGAAACAGTCGTCCATACCTTCACACACAACAAATTCAAACAAACAAAGTAGTATAAAATCAATCAAAACAAAAGAATGAAAGCATTATAGGCTTTTAGAACCAAACATTAGAAAATCAACAATGGTTACCATAATGTCTATTGCTTTTTTCAGAATAGCTGACCATACCTTCATACCCATTGAAATCAAATAATAGAAAACAGACTAAAACCAATCAAAACAAAGAATAGAAGCATTATTTGACTTCAGAACAAAATGATAGGAAATCAGTAGTGGCTACATAACCCTAAAATCATTCCCCATCTTTTAATACAATTATTTCATATTTTCAAAAGAATAGTTAAATTCTTTTGACATAGTAATAATTCCATATTTGAATGTTTTTATAGCTACAGCTCCTTGTAAACATTTCATATAATATATTTGGGTATCATATGGTAATCCTTCAAGATTCATCCTATTCTCTGCCTCACATTACCTTCCTTGAATGAGACATAATGCAATAGAATCCTCTAATAAATCTTCAGTTTTATTTCCACTTTGAATATATCTGGTATCATGTCATTTTCTGCCCTGCATTATGATTGTTTGCTTATGCCTTATTTCCTATTGCAGTATAAACTTTTCCTGTCCTATAAAATTGGCTTCTTCTAAGGTTTGTTATGATGCTTGTGGGATAGTTGAGTGTTAATTAAATATTTGGTTCAGTGAATCTTTGCTGCCTGGGTGAACAGAGTGACACTTTTCATGCATCAGGCTTATAGAATTGGGCTGACTTCAAATAAAGAGTTAAGATGTTTATTTACACACAACATTTGATTTGATTCTCAATGTAATCTCCAAGAGTGGGTTCTCTGGGCTCAGAATGTTTATGAGTGAGGCCAAGCCTCATCACTTAGACTTTATGTGCCCTTTGGAAGAGGATGTAACTTTCCCACCGATTAGTCTTCTCTGTAAAATGAGATTAATAATAAGATCAAGGTTTTAGCATTATCAGGAGTTGAGTTTAAAAGCACTTGGCACAAGATCTAGCACATATTGATTTAAAAATGTAGACATTACTGTTACTGAATTATTTTTATGGAAATTTATGCTGAAGTGGCACAACGAATATTTTCTTTCTCCTTTTCCATTTGCTTCAATAAGTTGCTTTTATCCTCAGCATTTCCTTATTTCTAAAGATTTGATTATTTTTCCACTAATATTATGCTTCTACTAAGATTTTTGTGTCTTCTTTTCCTGTGCAGTGAGCAGAATGATTATTTCTCAGAACACATTCCCTAGCTTGGCTCCTGGCTTGGGAAGTAATTATTTTGGCATTATCTTCCATTGCCCTGCATTTGCCATCTGTTGGCAACATCACCGAAGTGATCCAAGGCTTCAACAGTCTGGCAATATTTTATATTTTTATTGGCTCTGCCTCCATCCTAAGTTCTATCTCCCAAGTGGTGTACATGGCTAATTGCTGAAACAGGTTTCACTTTTTTGGGTTTTTGTAGGACACCTGTATTTTACAAATTAGAAAGGTACCTATTTTGCTTTTTGAAGTCCTATAAAATATGACAGAAAAGAATCACTTGAAAAGAATGGCTCAAGGTTGTATTCATTTTGCTTTGCAATATCATTCAATTAACTCAGAAGTTCATAAAAAATGACCCAAATCTAGTTTCTTTACCAATCTTTGAACAAAGAGAAAAATTTAAAAGTAATCCGTGACTTGTAATAATTCAGTACTCTACTTTTGAGTTCTAAGCCAGTTTCCCCATATGTTTTCCAATTGCTTGTTGCTCTTTTGAAATGTCATTTTCAAGAGCTATTCAATAGGCTACATTTGCATCACCCAAAGTCACTGCCTTCTATATCATGTGAAGGATAGTGTCAGCCTGCCACATCCTTCTTTCCTTTGCACTTTTGCATTTATCTTTCATGCAGATCTGTGTCAAAGCCTCCTAAAAGTCTTAGCAGAGTGCCTCTTAGCCTCTGAATTCCCTTTATCTCTTATGGAAGCATATTCTTGAAAGGACTCCAGTAGGGCAGTTATAATGAGTAATCCTCTCATATTCCTCATACTTTCCTTTATTTCTGCCAAAAGCTGCTTATTTCACAGAACGATGGCACTGGCAAAAAGGTGCTTTCTTGAAATTGAGGGTTTGCTGGCTTAGACAGGTCCCCTTGAAAATATATTTGCTTTTCATTTTAATTGTTAGACTCAAAAACTACAGGGACGAGCTACTGAGAATACTGAACCTTAATTACCCACTTTGCTTCTGCTTGCATCCAGCACAGTGTGTCCTTGTGGACTACATTTAAGTAAACTATGTTTATTTTTGGTTATAAATTGTGGTTTGACTCTCCATTGGATAAAAGGTATACCTATCCTTTTGACTACGGATAAATGAATGATAAAAGCACCCATAATGTCCTGCATTGGTGAAAGTGTGCAAAAGAAACTTGTTATAATTATTCTAGCATATTGCAGGAGCATGTTGATTTCTGTAACATTTTGGGGAGGGCAGTCTGAAAACATCTAGCAAAACTTTTGCAAGTATTTTGTTCCTTTTTCAGTTTATTTAATAGAGATCTGTTGATCATGTACTATATACTAGAATTAATTATAACTAGTGATAAAGACTTTATCCTTGTGAATCTTACTTTTGAGTAAAATGTAAGCAGAAGGTAGAGCAATAAACAAGTAGGTGCAAAGTATGTCAGATGGTGATTAATGCTTAGAAAAAGAATAAGGTAAGTTAACATGGGTCAGAAGAGTGACTTCTTTGGGAGGAAGTCCATTGCTGTTTTACATGGCTGGTCACAAGGCCTCATTGCAATTAAGACTTGAAGTAACTGAGAGAGAAGGGTAGGTAGGAAGCCATGCAGAGTTCTAAATTGGGAGAACAAGAAAATGCAAAGAATGCAAAGATGATTGCTTACCTGTTGGGGATTCAGGAAATAGTGCGCAGGCCAGGGTATGTGGAGGGAAGAGATGAGTCAAAATCACAACCAGGGCAAGAAGGCATCCTTTAGAGGTTGTCAAAGGACTTGCTTTGTCTTCTGTGTTGAAGAAACTGAGAACCAGTGATGGGGTGTGGCAAAGGATTTATGCAATCTGAAGGACAGATCATAAAAGGATAGGATAGCACAAGCACACTGATTAGAAGGTGACTAAAGTAATCTGGAGGCCATTGCTTTTCAGCTGTATGTACATAGCACCCCTCTCTGGCCCCTAAGGCCCTAGGCACAAGGATGCTTATTATAGCACTGCCTTATTTTAACTCTTTGACCCTAAATGCCTGTCAGTTGGAGACTGATTGGATGCACAGTGCCACATCCATGCAGTGGAATAGTTTGCATCTATTAGAAGCATGAGTTAGGATTTTGATCTAATTGGTCTGATTCCAAAGTCTGTTTTTATTTTTACACGATAACCCTTCGGAGTAAGGGACCGTGTGTGTGTGTGTGTGTGTGTGTGTGTGTGTGTGTGTGTGTTGGTGGGGACCAAACTCAGTGCTTCATGTATGCTGAGTGTTGTAGTCAAGTTTTACAAGGGGAAATATTTAATACAGTACATATAATTTATAGGATTATTTTGTGACATTCACCCAAACAATCAAATGTGAAAGAGTACAGAAGATCTTTCCACATACTAGAGACTCAAAGAATCTACCTGAGAGCCTGGAATCCATGGCAGTGTCCTGCTTGAGTGCATCTGAAGATCTGGAGTCCATGGCAATGTACACTGTGAGTCTAGCTGGAGGTCTAGAGCCCACAGCAATTTTCATTCAAGTCTGTAACAAGGATCTGCACTGGGAAGGCCCAAAGGTCAGTGGTGGAAGGTAGAAAGTCTATGCCAAAAGGTTAGGAATGAAGGATCTGTGCCAACAGGTTCAGGGATCTGCTCTGGAGCCAGGAAGCCATGTTCAGTGTAAAGATCAGAGCTCCTCTGAAAAGAACCACAGCCATCCTCAGTGAAAGCGAAGTCCTGAGCTTGTCTGACAATGAGAACAGCTGAGTTCAGGTCAGGAAAGCCAGCATGACAAGCTTCTCCAGGAGAATCAATTATGCACCCTCTTCCCCTCCAGTTCTCCTTTTAGGCTGTTGCTAACAATCCTCAGGTGGGCCTTCCAGACCCAGAACTTTGTTGTTTCAGTTCACCTGGGTATTATAAATTGACTATCAGTTAATCTACCATAATGGGGAAAGGCTTAACCAGTAAGTTATACTCACTCCTAAGAGAGCTGAGTTTTTTTTTGTTTGTTTGTTTGTTTTTGTCATTTGGAAGGGAGCAAAAGGTTTGTGAGGTTTTGAAAACTATATTTATATGCAAATGTACATAATTTACAGTCGTGCATAACTGTTAATGTACAAGAGTTACTCAATGTTTTATTATTGATTGAATTCAGTGGAAGCTATGACTTAATAGTCTATAAATATTTTCCCCATTCACAAGGAAATTAAGTAATATATTTTAATTTTCTTCTATTGAACATTTCCCTTGTGTGTAAGGCTACAGAATAGCACAAACATACACAGTGTATGCCTGGTGAATTAGTGACCATCACATAAAGAAGAATTTGTTATTTGAGAATTATTTATGGGCTTTTTTTTTTTTTTAAAAAAAAGCAAATCCATTCTGAATGTTCCTTTATGTTTCATTGTGCAGAATTCTAAATTCTGAAAGAAAGGTTCAGGCAATGTAATCAATGAAAAACTTGTTATTTAGGGCCAGGGATTTAGCTCAGCGGCCTAAGCACCTGCCTGGGAACTGTAAGGTCTGGAGTTAGATCCCTGGTACCAAAAACAAAAAACAAAAAACAAAAAAAAACCTTGACATTCATAATTAAAAAAATGTCTTCGAGTAAGCTTTTAAAATGCATGCACATGCACCCGCCCACACTCTCAGGTATATATTTAAAAAGGTATATATTTAAAAAGATAGATATCTTTATGTGAGAGTTAATTGTGAGGTCAAGATCAATGTATTAAGAACTGAGTGATAAAATGAGTAGCACTTGTCTAGCATGTACAAGGCCCTGGGTTGAATCCCCAGCACTACCAAAAAAAAAAAAAAAAAAAAAGGCCAGAGAATGTGGGACAAACTAATCATTTGCAGGAAAGTGAATGCATCATCATTTAATGTTAAAAGAAGTAAATCAGACACACAAGCTTAAACATCATATGGTTTCTCTTATGTGAGAAACCCAAAATATAAATACATTAAAGAGAAAAATAAAAAATAAATAATAAGAAACAGAGAGGTAGATCATTTTCAGAACGGAAGGTGACCAAGGGATGGGGTGAGAGAAGGGAATGGAGGAAAATGGGACATAAAAACAAGATGGGTTAGGTACATGTACCAACTCACGATGATGATTGTAATCATAGACTACATACATACTAATAGTAATACAACAGGAAAAATATTCCTAGTGGGAAACTAGTCTGTGGATGATCGACATGTAGGCGCAAAATGCAGCGAGAAGACCCGCCCCGGATGTGGATGGCATCAACCAATAGGCTTGCTGCATGGATAGACTAAAGGAAAGCCGGAAGTCTTCCTTCTTGCCTCAGGGTAGGTGCTCCAATTTTCCGCTGTCTTTGCGCCTTGGGGTCCAGTTCTGTCAGGCTTCCAATATAGACTTCAGTAGACGTTTGCGTTTCAGACACAGACTTGCCCTGGACTTTCATCACCAGCAAGCTTCGCCTTCAGCCTTCAACTGTCTCCTCGGCTCCCCTGTGCCCAAGTGGCAGCTTGTGTTCCTCGGGCCCTGCTTCAGAAGGCAACAATTGTAAATCTGCTTAGTAAATCCCTAGTGAACCCTAGCAGATACACTTCATTTCCCTGTTCATTTAGTATCTGAAGCAGTTGGTTAGCACAGCAGTGGTGTTTGTGGTAGTTTTTTTCACGGTGCTTTTCCTGCTTCACCTAATCTTCTTAAAAGTTATGGTATTTTGATTCTGCTCTTCATTTGTTTTAAACCATTATCTATTTTTAAAAAGATACAAGATTCCTTTTTCTAAGGTTAACATGGCTATAAGTAAACAAGTCAAGTGACGTTAAGCACACATTGACTAGTATACATAAAATGTTCATAATCTTACCTGTTTTTTTATGTGACATTTTATTGAAAAGGTTTCCATGTTTTCATTAACTTGTTCACTGGCTCATTAATTTAACCCTTCAATTTATTTAAAAATATTACTTCTTTTCCATTATGTGTCAGATGCAGGATTTGGGGACTATGATATTGGAATAAGCAGTTGAAGCCTTTAACCATAAACAGATAAATGACACGGGAATAAAATAATGGACAAATGTATACAAATACACAGGGAAAATATTGTGTGGCAAGAAATTGTATAAAAAAGAAAGTGTGTTGAAATTGTATCCTTTAGTCAAGATAGGTATCCTTGAGAAAAGAGACGTGCAGAGATTTGAATAAAACGAAAGAATGAGCCACGTGGAAGTCTGGGCAGAGGTTTCCAGAAAGACGGAAGTGAGAGGAGTCAAAGAGGAATGTGTTTGTTAAATTGTGATTTATTTCAGTAGGTTGGGTGAAACTAGGGCTTCAATGGATGAGTTAGATTCAGATAGGAATACAAAGGATTCCTTTGTGGTGACTGAAAGGAAGACCATATTTTGGTATGGCTGCAGATAAGTGGGTAATTTATTGTTAAAAGATAAAGTTGCTTTTGATTGGTTGTTAACTAAGTGTAAAGAACAGGGGCAGTGAAGAAGGAATGATACTAAATACTAGACTAGTGCAATGCAGAAAATTTGTTAGGACTGTAGAACCAGCAGTCATACATTTAAAGTGAGAGCAATGGGTATTTTTAAGGATGATTTATCCCCAGAGAGATATGGAGAGAGTGTGTTGATCTGACTATGTCAGTGGCCTGTAGAACCTACCCTGGCTGAGGATGGAAATGAGGATAAGGGGAGGGTGGCAGACAGTGGAAAGGTAGCTGATCCCATGTACTGCATAATTGGAGGGGGAAAATGGTTGGAATCAACATATTGAGTAAGCGATAGGAAAGGAAAGGAGATGGAATCATGCAATGAGATGCATGAAATTGAGATAGAATCTGACCACTGAAGTGATGCCTTACACACACACCATTGACGTATATATCACTTTTTATTGAACTCAATTTAAAACATGTAATAACATAAACCCATTTTGAACAGTTTTCTAGATTTTAATAAAATATACATTTATTTTTACTAGATGTAGTCAAATTTATTTATTTATTTTAGCTTGTTTTATTTTTTGGTGCTGAGGACCAAACCCAGGGCTTCCAGCTTGGTAGACAAGCATTTTACTACTAAGCTAAATCCCCAGCCCTTCAAATTTATATGTTTAATTGCAGCCAAAATGGGGAAATATCTCTGTGACCTCAGAAAGCTCTCTCATGCTCCTTTGAGTCAATCCCTAACCTAGTCTAAAGCCCTTGAAGTCACTGGTTTTCTTTCTACTCTGTTAAGGTGGTATATAAATTAGCACTTTATTTGCTCACTTTTTTTTACTCAAGATATGTTTTTACGTGTCTCTGTGAATTTGTTTCATTAAGTCATCTCTTTTGATTGCTTTGAAATATTTCATAGTATAAATTCTTTCTTTTTTATGAATTTACCTGTCAGTGGGTGTTTATTTCCAAGATTTGATTTCTAGGAATAAAGAGGTTTGAACATTCAGTTACAAGAATTTGTGGGTATGTATAGTTAATTTCTCTTAAGTACATAAGAATGGGTTTTGAGGTGAGTATATGTCAGCTCATTTTAAAAAGGCCAAATTGTTTTATATTTTGCATCTTTCTGTGTTACAACAGTTAATGAACACAAGGCCCATTTGCTTCACATCCTTGCCACCATTTCTAGGTTTAGTCCTAATGATTGTGTAGTGGTTTTAGTTTACCTTTCTACTTGATAACTAATTGTCTAGACTATTGTAAAATATACTTTTTATTCCTCCATATGTATTTTGTATGTGAAATATCTTAAAGCCTTTCTCATTTAAAATATGGATTATATCATTTATTATTGACTTGTTATCATGTATGGTATGTTTTGGATACATGTACAGTTTTACATTAGATGAATGTACATAACTAGATGAATTTATATTAGTTACTCTAACACTGAGGCTCAACTACTTATTTTCCTAACTTTCTTCATTGTGTCTTGAGCAGTTATTTAAAAAACTTGATGAATCAAATTTATTAAAATTTTCTCTTGTCACTTATGCTTTTGTCTCTTACTGAAGATAGTTTTGCTTTTGCTAAGATTGTGTTCTGTTTTTTATTCTAAAATATTTCTAGTTTAAACTTTCATGTAACAATCAGCGATCCATTTCAAATTAAATTTTGTGTGTGTTGTCAGGTCACTGTAATTTTTGGCTATGTGCTGTCCAAGTAGTCATAGCTTCTAAGTTCTTACTGATTTTTTTGTCTACATGGTTTATCAGCTTTTGGGAGAAGAGAATTGTAATCTCTAACTACAGTTATAATTTGCTTACTTCTTGTAGTTATAGTATTTTTGCTTAATGTGTTTTGAGATTTTGTAGGCAATATTTAATTGGAGTTATTATGTTTTCATACTGAATTATCTCCTATACAGACATAATGCCTTATTTCATTTCTGCTACTACTTCATAGTTTTTTTTTTGTTTTGTTTTTTTTTTTTTGTACTAGGGATTGAACTCACAACTTCATGCTTGCCAGGCAAGTGCTAATGCTGCTGAACTAAATCCCCAGCACTACTGCTTCATGTTTTGAAGCCATTATTAATATACAGATCTGTCATTATGCTTTCATGATACATATTTTTCAAAACAAAAATCATTATTATAAAGATTCCTATCATGATATGTATTTTTTATTTATTTTGTATTATAAGATTCATTCTGAATGTATAGATGTGCAAATAAAATACACAGATTAGTTTTGTATGTATGTAGAAATAATTTACTGTAATTAGGATACAGATTAGGTGTTGGTCTTTATCTTTCATTTAATCTTTGCCTTTTAGTTAATTTGTACAACTTTGAATACAGTGTAATTATTCAATATATTTGGGCTTAATTACATGTTCTATTTGAATATTGACACTGTTTTCCCATTTGTACTTTGTGTCTTTCCTCTTGCCTTATTTGGAATTAATACGTTCTAAAGTTCTTTTAATCTATATTATTGGAATATAAGCTAAATTCACCTACCTATTGTGTGTGTTTATTTTAGAGTTTTATGCATCTTAAACTCATCAAAAGCTACATTTATATATTATTAAGCCTATAGCATTAGAGATCTTATCTTTTTATATTATCATCTTATATTTTATTTTTAAATGTCAAAATTGCAATGCATGCATATAAATGAGGAATTTCTTTGAAAAAGAAAATAATAAGGAAAAATATGTTCATTGTTTTTGTCTCTGTTCATTTGTAAAAATTTGAATTTCCAATTAACATTATTTTTTAATCTAAATAACTTATTAACATTTTTTATCCTGAAGGTTTGCTCCCAGATATTTGAAAAACCCTTTATTTCACTTTAATTTTGAAGAAAAATTTTCTAATTACAAAGTTCTACATCTAGCATATTTTTTCGGTGCTTTAAATTTATCATTTAATTGTCCTCTGTCAGTTTCTGATGAGAAATCAGATATTATTCTTATGATTGTTAATGTATGTAATATCTTTTGTCATCTTGGTTCTTTTAAAATTGTACCTTTATCTTTGGTTTACAAAACTGATTGTAATATTTGTTGGTATGGTTTTCTTTGTATTTGTATTGTCATTAATGTACTTAGCTCAGAATATTTGACTACATAGTTTTCATCAAATTAAGAAAAATATAGCTATTATTTCATTAAATATTTTTTTATCCCCCTGTTTGTCAAGGCTGTCTTTGAAGAAGATTGCACTTTCTTTAAAGGAGAGGTTATTTGAGGATTAGCTTGATAATTACAAAGCTTGCTTTGGAAAGAGATGTTTGGAGAAACTTATTCTGGACAACAAAATGTTACCTACTTTTCAATGTTTCTACTGAATGTCCTAGATTTTTAGCAAGGAATTCTCACTCTAGCTGGTCAAACTTTGAATGATAAGCAGGCCTGTATAACCTCCAATATTGTTCATTTCACAGAAAATTAGCTTTCTTTATACAATTTTATCCTAATTACACATGACTTGACTACATTCAAGATTGTTGATATTTTTCCTTGAATTAGTACAAATACCATTTTAATATGATTATTGCATGTTATTTAATATACTTTTTGAGAAAATGTTAACTATATGGATCATTCTTGAATGATATCATTTTCAGTAGTTTCCATAAAGACATATTACCTAATGTTAATGCAAGAGAAAAAATGACTGTAATGCATCTAATAATGATGAACAAATATACTGAATATTTAGGTTGAACCAGAATTTGTTCCAGTTATTAAAATTTGTGGCCTCAAATTAGATTAAATTTCCATTTTTGTTCCTGGCTTTGTCTGTATTTGTATGATATTCCCTTTATGAAACAGTTATGCCATGACTTGCTTAAAGGAAGAGATGCTTATTAATATTAGAAATTGGTTATGAACAATTTAATATTAGTGGGGATATTTTATTGGTATGTCTTATGCTTCCCTCAGAATTTTTTTTATTTTAAAGAGAATAAAACAAAACAAAACAAAATAGAGCAAAGCAAATCAGAACAGAACATTATAAGCAACATAGGACTTAACAACAATACAATAGGAAATCAACAATGACTACCATAATGTCTCTTGTTTTCTTTGAAATAGTTGACCATACCTTCACATACAATATAGTCAAACAAAAAAAAATAGTATAAAACCAATAAAAAAGAATGAAAGCATTATGGGGCTTCAAAACAAGATAATAGGAAATCAATAATAGCTACCATAATGTCTCTTGTTTTATTCAAAATATCTGTTCATATCCTCAAACACAATGAAATCAAATAATAGAAAACAGACTACCAAAAGAATGAAAATATTACAGACTTTAGAACCGGATAACAGGAAATGAACAATGATTACTATGTCTTATATTCTTCAAAAATAGCTGTTCATACCATCACACATAATAAAATCAAAACAAAACAGAATAAAATCAATTGAATGAAAGCATTATAGGACTTCAAAACAAGATAATAGGAATCCACCATGATTACCATAACATATCTCATTATGTTCAAAATAGCTATCATACCATCAGACATAGTAAAATCTAATAACACAAGACAGAACAGAGCCAAATTTAACAAAACTGTGAAAATATTACAAGAGTTCAAGACAAGACAATAAGAAATTAACATTGGTTACCACCTTCCCCTTCTGTTTCCTTCCCTATCACTTTTATAATATCTTTTGTGTTTTTGGATCCCACTAGCTCCTTCTGTTTTTTATGCTAGTGTTCACTGTATGAGTTCAAACTGTTTTGCTCATGAACATGACCTCCAGTAGAATCCATTTATCTACAAGAGCCTTGAGATAATCCTTTTTAGCTGGGTAACTTTCCCTTGTATTAAAATGCTATGTCTGTCTTATCCTTTCTATGTTTGATGGGCAGTTAACTTTGCTTTTTTCTGGTTTCCTGTCGCATGGAACAATTGTTTTCTCCCCTTTGATTTTCAGCCTGTGAATTTTCTTTTGAGTTAAATGTGTTTCTTGTACATAGTATATGATGGATCTTGTTTGATGGTCCACTCTCCCTGTGATTCTTTTTATTGCTGAGTTGAAGCCATCTACACTAATGGTTATAACCAGCATATGTTGGTTTGTCTCTGCTTTACTATCCTCCTGCTGTTGGCTCTCCACTTTTCCTCTTCATTCAATTGCGTGTCCTTTTTGGCATTCCTCCTCTGCTGCTGTTCCTAGAACCATGGTTATCTTTATCTCTCTCTAGAATATCTTTTAATACTGTCTGTAGGATTGGTTTGGTGGTCATGAATTCCTTCAGTTGTTCTTTATCCTGGAAGTATCTTATTTTTCCATCAATTTAGAAAGATAGTTTTTTTCAGGGTACATCAATCTGGGTTGGAAGTTGTTTGCTTTCAGGGTTTGAAACACTTCACTCCAAACTCTTCTTGATTTGATAGTTTATGTTGATAAGTCTGCTGTGATTCTGATTGGTTTTCCTTTGTAAGTGATCAGTTTCTTTTCTCTTAACAGTTTTTAATATTCTATTCTTGTGCTGAATTTCTGGGATCTTGATTATTATATGTCTGGGTGTAGATTTACTTTGGTTTGGCTCGTTGGAATTCTGTGTGTGCCACTTGTCTGTATGCCAGATCCTTTTCCCATGTTTGGGAAATTTTCTGCTATTCTGTAAATAGCCTTTTTATTTATTTCATTTGTTTTGACCCCTACTTCTTCATTGCTATATATTACTCTTAAATTATTTCTCTTTGCATTGTCTTGAAGCCTTTGAATTGTTGTTTCCTGATTCCTTGTTATTTTTAAAAGATCTTTCCTTTCATGATTGTGAGCCGCAATCCTGTCTTCAAGGTCTAAAAGTCTACTTCAGTCTCTTGCAATCATTTTTGTCAGCTTTCAATCAACTTTTTGATTTCCTGGATATCTTTTTGAATCTGTACCATGCATTGTAATTCCTTTCTATATTGTTCATTTTAAAGTTTTCATTATTTTCCTTTGCTCTTCTTTTTTATCTGTCTTCTTTAGATATGCCGAGCAATTCTCTCATTATGTTTTTCATTTCTTTTTACCTGAGACATTATTTCTGATTTGATTACTTTTATAGTTTCATGAAGTTGTTTCTTTACTTCAGTTATTATCCTCTTGGAGGTTTCAGGTATATGACTTTGGTTTTTTTCTATGACTATCTCCCAGACTTGTTCTATGTGGGCTAGAGGTCTGAGAATGTCTTTTGCTCCTTCATCTTGACATTTTCCTGGGTTCCTTACAGTAAGCTGATTGTAGGGTCCCAGGCAGTTTCCACATTGGCTGCTCCTCTGTGGTGTAGGAGAATGGGGCAGGCACCTGAGTTCCTCTGACCCCAGGTTTACAGGGAGGTAACAGGGCAAGGGGCAGGCTTCTCTAAACCTGTGCAACTACACTGGGCCTTCCCCAATGGCCAGGGGTGTGTGGTGGTAGGGCTGCTTCTCTCAGCCTGTGTGTTTATCCTGGGAATCCTGCGATGGTGGCAGGCACATGGGGCATGTGTTTGATTCTCCAGGTGGGCAATGGCTGCCTGAGGGAAGCAAGGGCCTTCAATGGTAGCCTGCAAGTGAGGTGCATAGGGCTTACCTGACTGTGTGTCATTGTTCTCACTGGCTGCCCGCAGGAGGGAGTCTTCTGGTGATGATGGCAAGCAGGCAGAGGTGGATTCACTGGCTCTCCTTAGAATTTTTTGAAATATCTTTTAGGGATGGGGTTTTAGCTCAGTGCCATAAGTGCCTGCCTTGCAAGCACATAGTTGTGAGTTCGATCCCTGGTTAAAAAAGAAAAAGAAAAAGAAATATCTTTTAATTTCGATTCCTAACAGACATCCTCTTCCTCATAGGGTCTCAGGCAGAGGGACATTTGGGTATAAATACAAGCATTCCATCAAATCGCAGAATTGTGAGGACTGTGACAGTTGACAGTTAAAACACATTTAGTAATTTCTCACATTGTATTAAGTGGTATGCTTGGATCCTTTTATGTATATTGATCTGGTTTTCGAATGACATTTTCTTTGAGGAAATGGCATGTGGGAAAATAATGTAGCATAGTTTATAAGTGCTCAAGGGAGGCACATTTTTCAATTTTAATTTAACCTTTGAAAATTAAATACAGTTATTATCAGCAAGATAGCTAGTGTTTTTTAAATTTCTTTTTAAAATGTCTGTTGTTTCTCTAAACTTTGCAGAAAAGTGGTTCAATAGTTCACATGTGAATTATTCGCTTGTCTGGATATAAATAAATATGCAATGGAAAATGGTAATTAAAGCAAGTTTGGTTGTTTAAACAATGTATTATTCTGTAACATTTAATGTTAATTTATTACTCTGATGTCAACAATTTCTATGACCTTTTGTTATTAGAATATTAATAAATGATTATCCAAAAGCATAAATAAGCATACCTATTATGATCTAATGACACTGTTTATAAAATCACTTTGGTATTAGGTCCTATAAGACTATCAAATATTTTTACTTTGCAGAACCTGATGGTAGTATTGCCTGAGGTCAGCAATTCTTCAGCTGAATGTTCTTTTTATGACATTATTTTGTGTTCTTTGTTGTAGTGTACATTAGGGCTAAAATAACTTCTGTTCTGAAAGCAATTCCTTTAAAAGAAAATGCAGTAAAATA
Organism: Cavia porcellus; assembly: GCF_034190915.1. Lineage (NCBI taxonomy): Eukaryota > Metazoa > Chordata > Mammalia > Rodentia > Caviidae > Cavia > Cavia porcellus. The sequence continues at coordinate 17,674,483 of NW_026947502.1, read as the reverse complement.
CTTTATACCTAGTGGCCAAGAGCAGCTCTCTTAACCTTTCAAAGTGATTTTAATGAAGTATCAATATTATTTTGATTCATCATATTGTGTATTTACCTTTTCTCTGTCCATGCACACATGAGACTATTCAATCACTCCTTTTCGTTGCCATGCAGAGCATTAATGTCTACCTTTAAAAACTATTTTCAGGTTCATTTTGAGATAGTTAAATTTTAATTAAGTAAAAGTGCTAAAAATAGTTGAAAAATAAGGTGGTAAACTGTATCAACCTACCAGATCTTGCTGATTTATTGTAAAACTAGTTGTATTTGAGTTGCAAATTTAACAATGCTCTTTATACTGTACCCACTAAAGGAATTTTTCGTTGAGTACTCTCCTACTGATTTGCTAAAAATGCAGTTCAAATTTCCTAAAATAATATCCAGTGAAATGCACAAAATATAGCTATTTAATTTTGATTCATTATATTGTCTGTATTTACCTGTTCTCTGGAAACTCAATCATGAGACTATTCAACCATTGTCAGATATTTTCATCAGCATGCAGGATACATGGCATGCTTTTATTTATTTATTTTTTTTGGTAGCTGCTACCATGATATAAAACATTTAAAAAATTCAAGAGAAATTCTCACTAGTCTTAAAACCATTTAAATAACACCATCCATTACAAAAATAACATGATGTTGTTTTAACAGAAATACAGTTTCATTTTGCTGATATCATATTAAATATGTTTTTCTTTCCACTTAACTGGATTGTGTAATTATGGTGTAAATTTGCATCATTACAGAAATAAAAAAATGATTGTTTATTTTTAATTTCAGAATTTTTTAGAAGACTGAAAAATTTGTTTCTAATTATCTTAAATTTTAAACACATAGGGGAAGGATACTATCTTTCTTCAACTCTTTAGGTTCTTTAATAAGACTATATAAAAGTCATCACCAAAAGAAAAACACATATTTATTTTAAGTATGTTTATTTGGATACACATGTCTGCTGTCTCTGTCTTTAATCTGTTTTGTTCATTTGGTGGCTGTTCTTGATTTTGTCCTCTTTCTTCTCTTCTTCCTTGTTCTTCTTTGTTGGTAAACTTCACTTTTTTTACAATTCATATATAAGAAGTATTCAAACAAACGATATCTTCTCAACACATGCACATTTCTTTTTGTAAAACAAATTATATGAAAAATTGACAGCATATATAAAATTAAATGTGATACCTCATGTATCCCCCCCCCAAGTCAATTACAGTCTTTCATTCCATTTTTTAAAGTAATCTTGGAGCTGCCCACATTCAGTCTCCTGTGTTAAGGTGATTTCCAGCACACAGGGAAGCTTTGGAACATTGCTCCAAGCCAGCAAGACCCCATCTAGCCTCCCAAATCATTGGAAACCACACGGGAGGTGCCTGTGGGCCTAACTAGGCCATGTCCAGCAACCCCTGGAATGCAGGCAGCTGCCTACATCCCTCCTGGAGAGCTGAAACTGCATTAGGTGATTTCCAGTGCACAGGAAAGCCTTGGAACATTGCTCAGAGTCCAGAAATATCGGAAAATGACAAAGCAAAAGAGCAAAATGCAATCTCAAACCTCCAGCCTATCCCAAGCAAGTGCAGAAAACATGAACATAGAAGAAAATGTAAGCTATACCTCTTAAGTACCTGAAATGATAGCAACTGAAGTAAAGAAACAACTCCAGGAAGCTATAAAATAACTCAGATCAGAAATAATCTCTCAAGTAAAAGAAGAAATGATGAATACAATGAAAGAAATGCTGAACACATCTAAAGAAGACATAGTTAAAAATTAGAGGAACAATGTAAAAAGATAGAAACCTTGAATGAACAATATAAGAAACAAACAGAATGTATGAAGCAAATTCAAAGAGATATACATGAAACCAAAAATTCCATTGAAAGTTGGCAAAACCACCTCAATGAAAGTGAAGATAGACTTTCAGACCTCGAAGACAAGATTGCAGCTAGTAAGTAGGAAAGGAAAGATCTTTTAAAAACTACTAGGAATTAGGAAATAACAATTCAATGGCTGCAAGATGATGCAAAGAAGAAAATATAAGATTGATAGGCATAAATAAAAAAGAAGGTGACAACACAAATGATACCAGAGGCTACCTTCAGAAGAAATAGCTTAAAATTTCCCAAACATGAAAATGGAAAATGACATACAGATTATTGAATCATATAGAATTCCAAATAGCCATAACCAAAATAAAACTACACCCAGACATAATAGTCAACATCCCAGAAATCCAACATCCAAACAGACCATTAAAAGCTGTTAAGGAGAAGAGACAGATCATCTGTAAAGAAAAGCCTATTAGAATCATAGCAGACTTCTCAATACAAACAATGAAGTCAAGAAGAACATGGAGTGAAGTATTTCAGATCCTAAAGGAAAATGACTTCCAACCTAGACTGATGTATCCTGCAAAATTGTCCTTCAAAATGGATGGAAAAATAAGATACTTCCATGACAAAGAAAGATGAATAACTTCATGACCACCAAACCAACCCTGCAAAGAATACTGAAAGACATTCTAGACAGACATAGGAAAAAAACACTAAGTAAGACAAACAATTAGACTGGAAAGGTAAAGAATCAACAGCAGAAAGATAACATGTCAAAAATAAACCAATATATATATCAGTTATAACCACTAATGTAAATGGTCTCAATTCACCAATTAAAAGACACAGACTGCAGGATGGATCAAGAAACAACATCCAACCATATGCTGTATACAAGAAACCCATCTAACCCAAAAGGAAATTCATAGACTGAAAGTCAAAGGACGGGAAACAATACTTCATGCAACAGGAACCTCCCAAAAAGCTGGGATAGTCATTCTATTTGCAGAAAATGTGGACTTCAAACCAAGAATGATCCAAAGAGATAAAGTCACTAGGCACTAGTTAGGGGAAAACTCCAAGAGGAAGAGATAACAATCTTAAATATCTATGCACCAAATTCAGGAGCACCCAACTATACAAAACAAATATTAACAGAAAAGAAAAATCAAATAAGCTATAACACTATTATAACAGGAGACCCTCCCATGCCATTGACACAAAGGGGCAGATCAACTAGACAGAAAATCAGCAAAGAAATAACAAAACAATCATACCTGTGAACAACTGCACTTGGGTATGTATACAGAATGTTCCACCCCCAAACACTGGAATATACATTCTTCCCAGTATCACATGAGACCTTCTCTAAAATAGACTGTATTCTAGCCCATGGAACATGCTTAAGTAAATGAAAAAGAACTGAAATTATTCAATGCATGTTATTGGAACATAGCACTGTGAAACTGGAAATTAATGACAAAAGAAACTGCAAAAACCACATAAACACATGGAAATTGAATAGTACATTCCTGAGCAATCATTAGGTCACAGAGGAAATTAAAGAAGAAGTTAAACAATACCTACAAGCAAATGAAAATACAAATACAACTTACCAGAACCTGTGGAACACAATGAAAGCAGTGTTTAGAGAAAAATTCATTACAGTGAATTCCCACATCAGGAAAACAGAACAAAAACAAACAACCTGACGCTACATCTCAAGCCCAACACCAAAAGAAGGGGGGAAATTATAAAAATTAAACAGAAACAAATGCACTAGAGAATAAGAAAACAATATAAAGAAGCAATGAATCTAAGAGTTTGTTCTTTAAAAGAATAAATAAAGCTGATAAACCCCTAGCCAATGTAATGAAAAAAAGGAAAGAAAAACTCAAATTCATGCCATAAGGACTAAAAATGGTGAAATCACTATAGACTCTGTGGAAATATAGAAGAACATCAGTACTAATTTTGAAAAGCTCTACTCTCATAGGCTTGATAACACAACAAATAGACAGATTCCTAGAAAGATATGAGCAGGGTGAAGAAGATGTAAAGCTGAATAACCCAATTTCAATCAACATCATTGAAAATGTAATTATATCAACAAAGAAAGGCCCAGGTCCAGATGGATTCACTGCAGAATTCTACAAGAAATTCAAAGAAGACTTAAGATTGACACTCCCCAAACTCTTCAATGAACTTGAAAGGTAAGCAATTCTCCCTAACTTATTCCTGGAAATAAATATTATCTAATACTAAAACCTGAGAAAGACCCAACCAAAAAAAAAAAAAAAAACCAGAACTAAGGCCAATCTCTCTAATGAACATAGATGCAAAAATTCTCAATAAAATTTTGACAAACAGAATGGAGCAAATCATCAAGAAGATTATACACCATGAGCTAGTGGGATTCATCCCAGGAATGCAGGGATGGTTTAACATATGCAAATCAATAAATGTAATCCACCATATCAATAGAGCCAAAAATAAGAATCATATGATCATTTCTATAGATCCAGAGAAAGCTTTTGATAAGGTTTAACACTGATTACTGATAAAAACTTTACAGAAAATTAGAATACATGGTTTTTACTGCAATATGATAAAAGCCATCTATGACAAACTGCCAGCATCGTATTAAATGGCCCCAAACTAAGCAACAAAAACAAGATAGGGGGCATCACAATCCCTGACTTGAAGTTATACTACAATGCTACACTAATGAAATCAGCATTGTATGGGATAAAACAGACCTGAAGATCAATGGAATGGATTAAATGATACAACTACAACTATCCAAACACACTCAGCCACCTTATCTTTGACAAAGGGGCCAAACATGTTAACTGGAAGAAAGATAGTCTCTTTAATAAATGGTGCTGGAAAAATTGGCTCTCCATATGCCAAAAGCTAAGACAAGACCCATGCCTATCACCATGTACTAAACTAAAATCTAACTGGATAAAAGATCTCAATATTAAAATAGAAACATTAAATCTGTTGGAAGACAATGTAGGTAGAAATCGTGAAGACATAGGGATAGGTAGAGGATTGATGAACAAAAATCAAACTGCATAGCAAGTACTTCCCAGAACCAATACACATCTTATCAAAGAGTTTTTGCATGTCAAAAGAAATCTCCAGCATAGCTAGAAAACCCAGAAATTGGAAAAAATTGTTAGTGAACTGTTCCTCAGACAAAGGACTTCTGTCTAGAACATATAAAGAATTAAAAAAATCAGACTCCCAAAATTCAAAGACTCAATCCAAAAAAGGCCATCTGAGATGAATACACAGTTCTCAGCTGAAGACATACAAAAGACAAATAAATATATGAAAAAAATGTTCAGCATCATTAGTCATTAGGGACATGCAAATTAAAGCCACACTGAGATTTCATCTCACTCCAGAAAGAATGGCCAGGATAAAGAAAACTATCAACAACAAATGCTAGAAGGACTCTGGGGAAAAAGGAACTCTTCTGCACTATTGGTGGGAGTGTAGACTGGTGCAACCACTGTGGAGGTCAGTCTGGAGTATCCTCTAAAAGCTGGAATTGGAAGTCCCATTTGATCCAGCTGTTTCACTTCTGGGCATATTCCCAGAAGAACTGAAAACATCATTTCATAGTGGTATATGTGCACCCATGTTTATAGCAGTGCAATTTGTAATAGATGGATCTTGGAAACAAGCTAAATGCCATAAACTAAGGAATGGGTAAAAAAGATGTGGTATGTTTATACAATGGAGTACTACTCAGCTATAAAGAATGATCACATTGAGATATTTATAAAGACAAATGGATGCAACTTGAGACCATACTCATAAGCGAAATAAATCAAACTTGTCGGTGTCACTCCCGGCCGGCAGGAAGGACACACAACAAAGTCTGGCAGTGGACAACCTTTTCTTTTATTTTCCTTCTCCGTACAGCCTGCCCCGGGAATCCTCCCGGCCGAAGCCTCTGTTGGTCCGCTCCCCGCGGCTCCTTGCGTGCTTCTCCCTACAGTCTGTCCCGAAGCCTCTACTGGTCCGCTCTCTGCGGCTCCTTGCGTGCTTCTTCTGCTTCTTTTCTCGTGGCGGGAGAGGCACTCACTTTTATAGGGTTACAGTGGCCAATCAGTTCAAAGCGCGCGATGCGGGCTGATTGGCTAACATCAGTTGTTGCTAGGCAGACTGTCTTACAGGGCGGGTTGTGAAGCAGGAGATCTTACAGGGCGGGTTGTTTACCAAGCAGGAAGCAGGAGATCTTACAGGGCGGGTTGTTTACCAAGCAGGAAGCAGGAGATCTTACAGGGCGGGTTGTTTACCAAGCAGGAAGCAGGAGATCTTACAGGGCGGGTTGTTTACCAAGCAGGAAGCAGGAGATAAGCGCCATCTTAGCACACTCGATGGGAGGGGTAATCTAGCTCAGGCTTTGCTCTTTCCTACAGGCCTCACGTCCGCCAAGTAAGGCGACCGGGCTCGGCCGCGGCTCCCAACATCTCCCCCTTTTTTATTTTTTATGAATGTGCGCATCGTAGCCCTTCCTGGACTGGGTGCAGAGGCTTATGCCCTATGCGTAGGCCCACCGTAGGTCCTTGGCTTAGACCCTGGTCGGCCGTCCCATGGTCTGCCAAGGCCCTGAGGCCCTCGTCCTTTTTCTAGGGCCAGGCACAAACTGGACGGAACCTGGATGCACACAAGCTTGCACTCATTTCCTCTCCGTAAAGAAATCCCCTCGGAGAGAAATTTAGACCTGGGCAGCATCTAACAGTCCAGCGGCTTACGTGCAGGATGGGGTAGGGCCTGGCTTAGGTTGAGTCGCACCGGGGGAGTACGCTCTTACCCATCATTGACTCTCCTACCCAGCTATGTCATAATTTTTTAGAGGAGGAGTGTGGGAAGCTCACCGCCCCTAGACTCGGTCGTAGGCTAGGCGAGCGAGCCATGCATATGCCTGAGGATCTTTTTGTCCATTTTGGGCTACCGCTATTTCTATTCATCTTGTTGGTTGGTCTGTGATGGATCTCCGGTAGGGCAGGTCTGATCTTCAGTCGAGGGCTTTGTTGCCCGTGTCAGTCTCTCCGGTACCCACAGTGGTTCTCGTCCCGGTTCCTGTGGGAAAACACAAACCGCGCCTCGGCTCCAGCTGATTACCGGATCCAGGCCCATCCATTGTCCTGTTAGGACATCTTTCCATTTCACCCATCCCTTATTGCTAGGAGATGGACTAGAATGCTCCATAGCTGGTGAGCGGTTATTATTGTTTAAATTTAAAAAATTGTATGTGAACAGTGCCATAGATAACCGTGCCTTTGGAGGCAGGCCTTGGCTTACTCCCCCTTTTTGTTTTTGTAAAATTTCTTTGAGGCTTCTATGAGCCCTCTCAATGATTCCTTGACCTTGGGGATTGTATGGGATACCATGTTTTAATTGAACCTCCATCATTTTGCAGAACTCATTGAAGGCTTTGCCTATATAGGCTGGTCCATTATCAGTTTTTAATATTTTTGGTTTGCCCCATGCGGCCCAAGCCGCCAGGCAATGATTGATCACATTAGACCTATTTCTCTGCATATTCTGATCCAGGCGTTAAGATCCTTATTCTTATGTGGGGCTATTGCTGCCTTACATTCCTTTGTGCATTGTTCGAAAATCAACTGCCTAACCAGCGGTTGAGCCACTTCCCTATCGGAAAAGATCTTATCGGCGGCATCTTGCATCCGAGCCACAAAATCAACGAATGGCTCTGTTGTGCCCTGGACTATTTTAGAAAGGCACAAGGATGCCGTTCCGGCACCACTCACCTGCTTCCAGGCGCGAAGCCCAATGGTATTGATCTGCTCATAAACTGCACCAGGGAACTGAGTCTGATTATCAGCGTGTTGGCCTTCCCCCATAAGCATGTCTCTATTCCATCCCCGGTTCCCTCGGTTAGCGTTTCTTTCCGCCTGTTCGGCAGCGAACTCGGCGTACCAGGCTTGCCAATCCAGGTAACTACCCGAGGGCAGACACGCCTTTGCCAGCTGAGTCCAGTCCGCAGGGGTGAGGGGCCCAGAAGACAGGTTCTCCAGCATGGCAATGGTGTAAGGCGCAGTCGGCCCAAAGGTTGTAACTGCATTTTTAAGTTCTCTAATCTGCTTTATTTCAAAGGGTTCCCACACATTACGTCCCTGACCCATGGCCATCTGTACAGGATATATCCCATAGGGGCCGCTATCTATCCCTGGGAACGGGTGGTCTTCATTAGACACACGACCCCCACGCCACAGCTGTCTGTGGAAATAACGTCCCGCCAGTGGCGGAGCATCGTAAGATGGCGGCCGTGGCTGAACAGAAAATGGCGGCCTGTGCGTTATTTCCTGTACTGACGGAAGAGGGGGGAGTTCCCATGTGGCGGCCTCGCGGCGAGGGACCGCTTCCGGGAACGAGTTCCAGGGCGGAGCAGAAGGTTCTGTCTCCCTCCCCTGCCAGGGGGCGCTCAGAAGCTCTCTGCTTTTTCGTAAGCCTAGCTGAGCGGAGCGCAATTCGCGGCGCAACGCAGCGAAAGAGCCTTGCGTCTCCCCATCAAGCGACTTAGGCCCCTGACAGCTGGTCTCTTTGGCCTCCTCACCATTCAACCTTCCCTCGTCCTCGGAGTCAGACGACTCCGAGGCTTGAGCCCCGTCCTCCTCCTTAGCATCTTTGTTCCCCTTGACGGACCCCTCTCGGGAGCTCCCTGACTGGGCCTGCTCAAATACCCTGCGTACTTTTGTAAGCTCTTGAGAGCTTTCCCCGCAACCACCCTCACTCTTAGTGCCGCTACCTAGCATGTTTCCCATTTTTTAATATGTTACTCACCGCGTGAGGCCCAAGGAATCCGCCACTTACGCGTGAGCCTGAGAGGAGTCTACAAACCCTGTAGGTGCGCGCCACCCAGGGCCCAGGTTTATCCTCTACTCACCTGTCTTGCAGCTCTGCGTTGGAGCGTTGTCCACTGCCACGTCTCAGGGGTGATCAGTCCCCGTACGGGCCACCAGATGTCGGTGTCACTCCCGGCCGGCAGGAAGGACACACAACAAAGTCTGGCAGTGGACAACCTTTTCTTTTATTTTCCTTCTCCGTACAGCCTGCCCCGGGAATCCTCCCGGCCGAAGCCTCTGTTGGTCCGCTCCCCGCGGCTCCTTGCGTGCTTCTCCCTACAGTCTGTCCCGAAGCCTCTACTGGTCCGCTCTCCGCGGCTCCTTGCGTGCTTCTTCTGCTTCTTTTCTCGTGGCTGGAGAGGCACTCACTTTTATAGGGTTACAGTGGCCAATCAGTTCAAAGCGCGCGATGCGGGCTGATTGGCTAACATCAGTTGTTGCTAGGCAGACTATCTTACAGGGCGGGTTGTGAAGCAGGAGATCTTACAGGGCGGGTTGTTTACCAAGCAGGAAGCAGGAGATCTTACAGGGCGGGTTGTTTACCAAGCAGGAAGCAGGAGATCTTATAGGGCGGGTTGTTTACCAAGCAGGAAGCAGGAGATCTTACAGGGCGGGTTGTTTACCAAGCAGGAAGCAGGAGATCTTACAGGGCGGGTTGTTTACCAAGCAGGAAGCAGGAGATAAGCGCCATCTTAGCACACTCGATGGGAGGGGTAATCTAGCTCAGGCTTTGCTCTTTCCTACAGGCCTCACGTCCGCCAAGTAAGGCGACCGGGCTCGGCCGCGGCTCCCAACACAAACTCACATGGGTAAATGCCGTATAGTCTTCCTAGCGTAAGGAATGGCAAGAGTACATAAGATACAAAATCCTCAAAAAATACAATGAAAGAATAAGAATATGCCTAAAAGGGAAAAAATAATATCTCAGGGAAATGGAGGAAAAAGAAAAAAGAATGGAAAAAACAAATATCTAAAACTGCAGAATCACATTTAGAATAGTTAAGATGATTGTGATGCAAATTCCATAAGTTCTTGGAACAAAACAGATAGCATCCATAGGATTGGAACAATTGTGCATGTTACTGTCTGGTGATCTGATGAACTCTTGAAGAACATTATGTAAAATAACAACCTAGTTATGCTCCTACCACCATGTTTTGAAGGCCTATATTTTGTTTTGAGCTCTTAGCTACTGTTATTTGTCTTTTTTGTTTCATATTTTTGTAGTAGTTTGTTTTGGTTTGTTTTTTACTCTAATACAGAAAGGATAGATATACATGTAGAGGCTTATATGTGCACAGAACTTCCCTTAAACAGTTTATAACAATTGATTATATTGTGTGTAATGAAATGAACAGCTTCTTTGAAGAAAAAAGAAACATGGTATCCATTACTGATACCATATCATCATGCTGTGGAACCCAGTAATGCTATTGTTCTTTATTCAGAGTGGTTTTAGTCTGTTTTGTATTGTTTAATTTCAACATACATGAAGGTATGGATAACTAATTTGAATCAGAACAAAAGACATTATGGCAGCCATTGTTGATTTTCCTGTTGTCTAGCTTTTAAAGCCTAGAATGCCTTCATTACTCTGTTCTGATCAGTTTAATACTATTTTGTTTTGTATGGATTCATTGTGTGTGAAGATATGGACAACTATTTGGAAGAAAACAGAAGACATGATACTCATGGTGGATATCTTATTATCTTCCTTTGGAATCTGTGTCACATTGTTTTCCTCTGATCTGCTTTGTTCTGTTTAGTTTCACCCTCTTTAAAATAAAAAAGGAAAAAATTAAAAAAAATGAAAGTAATCTTGCCTGTTGCTGATTGTTATAAAGCAAACCCAAGACTTAATATGGTAAATGTTCACCATGTATCTCAAATGATAGGGATTCCATTAAAAGAAAATGAAACAAAACAAAACCTGTAAACAAACCCAAACTAATATCATACCTTCCTACACTCCCATAAAAACCAGTCATTCTATAGCACTGCCAAATATCCAGTGTTCCTATTTCCTTGATTTGTTGTATAAACAGTTTTGTTTGCTGGTTTGTTTGGGAGTTTTAAACTAGTTACATTAGAACCAAAACAACAAAGCCAAACACAGGACTTGGGTAATCTATCTATGCATTCATATCTGTGTATCTATAAAAATCTATGTGTAGATGTCTTGCGATGAAGAGAGGTACCCGTGACAGGAGGATAAAACAGAGCAAAATATTGGACTGAAGGCTTTTAAAATACAGGTTAGGTGATAAATCACATTGTTATCAAAATAATAGGTAAGAAACAGTCTACACGCCTTAATGTTCTGTTTTCAAAGGAAGGTGACGGAAATATAGTCCTTTTCTTTCCTAAGGGAGAATCAGTCATAGTTTCTGGGATAATTATGGTTTGAGGAGGCTTTAAAAGTGATGCAGTCAGTTCCCTTTATTTGGAAATGAAAAAACTGGTTATGAGAAGATAAGACATTTGCTTATCTGCACATATCCAGCGGTGTTCCTACCAATATTCATTCTTTCCTTTTCCCTCTCCTTCCCTCTCCCTCTCTCTGTTTGAAACTGTGAAGTTATAAAAGGAATTTGCTTACTCATGAATAAAGTTCTGTTTGTGTTCAAGAATTGATCTTAAATCTTCAGAATACACAGAAGTATGAAGACCAGGAGAACACACTTGCTTTAGTCCTGGACTTAAGTCTTCCTGTTGTGAATGGAAGTCTTCTCATTTTACCTGCCAGAGTGAGGGCTAAATAAGTTCAGAGATGTCTCAGATCATGGCACTATGTTAATATATGTCTGCTGCACAGGGCAGAGAGCAATCCTCATTGGTAGCAACCCTTAATGAAAGTTGAAAAGGAAATGTGGTTATATAGAATTGTCTACAAAGGTTGCTTGATTCGCTAGCCAGAGGTAACTTTTTTGTATGCCATTATAATTGAGGGCAGCAGCCAGAGCACATTTCAATGTAATATAGAGTATGCTGGTTTCTCAAGGGTGAGTGACAGAGAATAATCTCATGCATAAGAATCTGATATATACATCAGAATTCCAGCTAAATAATTCAGAATGAACAGAATTTAAGGGAATTGTCCAGTTAATTGTATTTCATACAGTAGTATAATCTACTGGGAAGCCAAATATTAAATAAGTAACTTGATAGCAACGATTAATAAATGAATCAGATGTTGAAAACACCTAATCATGATACTTGAAACATACGTGTCTGTAAGGTTTGCAGAGACTGGCCTAGTCAAGTCCCAGGACAGAGCAGTTCATCCTCTGTCCCTATGTATTAATGTACATTAATTTCTTTTTGTTTTCATTCTGACCACCCTATATATTGTGGAATGCCTAATTGCCCCACAAAAGTAGTAGTATTTGCCTCATAACAAATTTTAGATGTACCAATATGGTCATTTCCCACAATTTTTATTGTTGTGCTACAAATATATAAAATATATATATATATAATTTTATTTTTTACTTTTTTTTTTTTTTTTTTGGTACTGGGGATCAAACTCACGATCTTGTGCTCACCATGCAGGCGCTTATGCAGCTGAGCTAAATCTCTGGCCTGTTGTGCTATGGATAAAAAGCATGTTTTGACTCAAATCTTTTTAATAACTTATTTTTTATTATATATTGACCTCACTGTTAACCTCTCAAATTCCTTTAGTGCTGCCCTGCCTTTCTTGAAGATGGTCAATTTTGAAGATTCTTCACACCTTATTTTCCCTTCTCTTCCTTGATTTTAACATTTTTTCACTCCTACGTTTTTATTCTTCAAACATCTGCTGGAATGATTATAGAATGAACACATGTCTCTGTGTATTTTGAAGGTTTTGAGTCTATTCTGTAGTCCAAGAATGGATATGGGCTTTTATACCTCAGTTCTGCCCCATGAGATATGGAATTCTTTGGAATAGTGACTGAATTTGGGATGGCATGTGACCCAGTCAACACAATAAGAAACAAGTAAGGAAAATTCATTGGGTGAGCTGTGAGTTGTTCTTTCCCTTTTACTGTCTCATTCTTTTCTGTTTCTTTTTCCTCTTTTGCCTTTTCCTTTCTCTTGTTTTTCTTTTCCCTTCTCCCTCGCTTCCTCACTTTCGTCTCTATGGAAATGCTTTTTGCTGGGTGGAACCGGGCACAGCGTATAATGCTAACACTGGCAGGTTGGAGTGAGAGGATTGCAGTTTTGAGTTCAGCCTGGGAAACACAGAGGTATATAACATTATTACAGTAATGCTGGAAGTAGCATGTCACCAAATTGTTAAATTATATTATGTTTTTATTTTAATAAAAAAATGAGTTTCATAACAGGCTAGTAGAACAGTTACAATAGTTGATACATTGCGTACTGTTGTCTCCATAGTAGTTATTCAGAGTACAAAACATAAGCATGATATTTTTTCCGAACAATATTAGCACAAAACTTTCTTTTCAAGGAACTAAAAGAAACTGGCTGTGTAATTATCTTACTGTCTTGTGTATACATATATCTTTTCTTTTGCTTCTTTTTCTCCATCACAGTTTGTTTTTCTTTTGAATAGTTTCTTCCCAATTCACCGTATCTATTGTACATTTTGGATCCTATTTACTTGTTCAGTGTCTTACACTAATGAGACAATATGATGTTTGTACATTTGGGCCTGGCTTATTTCACTTATGACTATGATTTTGAGTTGCATTCATTTACCTATAAAAGTCTCCAGTTTATCCTTCTTTATGGCCAATAGCTCAAAACACAATACAGTCATCCCTTGATATCTGTAGAGACTTGATTCCAATTTTTGTTCCCTATACATTTCTAAATCTGTGGATGCTCCAGTCCTCTACATAAAATGGCATGGTATTTGCATAAAAATATGCACATTTCCCATCTACCTTAAATCATCTCTATTTTACTTATAATATCTAATACAGTATGAAAGGTATATCATTGTCATGCTTGGTTATTTAGGGGGTAATGATAAGGAGACAAAAGTTTCCACATGTTCAGTCTGAACACAATTTTTTAAAACATATTTTTGACTCATAATAAGTGGTGACTTTGAACATAATCACTTAGCTTTGAAATGCCTATAAAAAAAGCTGGAGCCTAATTTCCTTGCCCTTGAGCATGGGCTTATCATAAATAAATGACTTGTTTCTAATAAAGCGTATTAGAAGTAAAGGTGTTCACTTCCAACATGATCATGCAAGATGCTGCAGTATCTAGCTTTTTAAAAATTACTCATCCTGTTGTTAGTTGGCTTCCTTGCCCTGGGGATACTAAGCTCAAAAATCCCTGTTCAGCAAGAAAATAAAAGCCTTCCACCAATAGATTGCACTGACTTCCCAGCTGTATGAATGAACCATCTTCAGTTGGATCCTCCAAACCTACTCAAACCTTCAGAAAAGCCTCAATGTGATTGCAATCCCATGTGAAAGCCAGAACCGGAATCACAGGCTCAGTATTTTCCCCATTCTAATTTTCAGAAAATGTGAGGCAACATTTGTGTTACTGTTTTAAGGCACTAAAATTTAAGGTAATTCATCATGCTTAATTCTTCACTACTTTGAAATCAACATTGATGGAAAACTTTGGTTAAACTTCGGTGAATGTGCGTAAGCTGTTTTCTAGAATATTGTTTCCATAGTAGTTGTAAATCATGTCCTAGGTATTAGTTTTAGGTGATTTTAGAAGCCTCTTGATTCTCTGAATAATAGGAAATTAAGGGCAAAAGGAGGATGCTTTAAGATTAAAGAAAACTCAGTAGTACTATTCTTGAAATTTTGACTTATAAATTTCATAAATACTAAAATTCATGTAATCTGATGTTGACATCATGTTCTTACTGCAAATAACTCTGGTAAGATTGTTTAGAACTTCATTTCATACCCTAATGGTGGTCTGGTCACTTCTGCAAGGTTGTCATGGTTCCTAAGCGGCTTTAATTTCTCAAGATCACTATTCAGTACAGGATTCATTCATGCTTTCATTCAATGAATATTTATTGTACAGTTATTATATGACAGTCACAGACACTAGTTTACATATTTGAAATGAACAAACTAAACTTTCTGAATAAATTGAGGTAGTTTGGGGACAATCTGCTTAAATTTGGCTTTGTCTTTAACATGACCTGAACTGTGCTGTAGAAATTAGCCTTTCTTCTGACCAAATATCTATGGTAATTTTGTGTATAGATTTTCTTGAGTATCAAAGAATATAAGAAGTTTTATAGGAAGTAGCTAGTGTAACTTTTAATTCCCATTTTTGAAAGTCCTATGGCTATTTCTGAATGGCGAGCTTCAGCTCCCTGATTTTGCATTTTGGTCCCCTTTTCCCTCACTGTCTGTCTGTTCTCTAATTTTCTCCACCATTAGAGCTCTATCTGCTTTTAGTGCAGAGAATTTTAGCTTTTTCTTCTTTTGTTTTGGCTTTTGCCAATTTTCAAGCAAATGCACTTTTTCCTAACTCACTTTCTTATGAAGACATTCTCGTTAAAAAAACGTTTTCTCCATAAAATAAATCTGACGCACTCATTAAAGAAATAATTTTTGTATTGTGCCACCTATTTTTGTTCCTTGATGTCATAGATGCTATTGAAAGGGAAAACTGTACAAGAGAATTATTCTTTTTAAAGACTTTGTTCTTTTGAAACTGCCTAGCTCTGTAACTACTCTATGACTTTATAATTACTTTCCTGACTTCTGTAACTGAGAGAGCATAACTGAACATTCAGGGTGCCTGATTGTACCATTGTACCAGGCTTCATTGTCTGATGATCCTTACTCTACCCTTGTAGCCAATGGTCTAACCATGCTAGTTAATCAGCAGAACTTCCAGGCTATTCTGTCTCACCCTTGTACCTCCTGCCTGCGCATCATATAAAAGCTCTAGGCCACCAGAGTTCGGGCTTGATATTTTGGGAGGGATCCTGATAAATGCCTGTTAAGGTAAATAAATTTGCTTCCAAATCATAGGTGCCATTGCACTATAATAGACTGCTGGGTGAAATTCAGCAAATCTGTTGAAAAGATAGTGCAGGAATTATTTGCCATGAGGGCACATATATACCTTGCAAGGGGGCACAGTATCAGTTGTGTGATCTGAAAACTATTTTCAGTCTAAGAATTTATTTTAAAAATTCATGTTGAAATTCAAACTAAAATAGTTTCCTTATAATCTGTTTTCTGTTGCTTGATGAAGCAGTTTCATATGCACCAAAATGTTGACAGAGTAAGAAAAATGCTAGTCTATAAGTAATACCTTTAAATGCAAGGAAAATCACAAGGATAACAGTGATATTGAAAAGTCCATGTTTTGGAAAAGTTATTGTGAAATGTTCACTCGTTTTCTTCTTTCCTTCTACTCAATTTTTAATTTTCCTTTTTGAGGCAGGATCTTACTTTGTAGTACAAGCTCGTCTTGAACTTGCTTATGTAACCCAGGCTGGCCTTGAACTCCTGGAGATCCTCTTGCCTGAGCCCTCCAAATGCTGGGCTTGTAGTCATGTGCCATCATGCCTAATTGTTTTGATTTTTTACTGATTTTAATTTTTAGAGCATGCAACTATCGTAATCTTTTATAAAGTTTTGAAAGTATAAGCTCTTTAATTTTCAAATTAGGATTATAGAGCAGGTTTTTATTTAATTTTTATCATACTTATACTCCAGTGAGTTTGGTTTTCCTATCAAGAAAAATTTGCCTTTTTAATACATTACTAACCACTTCTGTTAGCAATGTTCTGCTATTGAGGTTGGCAGACACAAAATCAGAAAGCAACATAAAATTGCTTCTTTAAGTCTGAAAACCTTGGAAAAGTGTTCTCCTTGACAAAAGACAAATATAGTGTTATTTTTTCCTCTTTTTCTGTATTTGCCTCTTTAAATAATATTTTTTATAAGTTGTATAACTTTAAAATACCAGGCAAAATGAAATAGCTATGTAAGGTCACTACGAACAATCCGATAGATATATTTTTCTGCCTGTAGAGGCATCCATCAATTTTCTTCTTCTAGAAGTATCTAGACAGTTTAGGCTTTATTTAAAAATCATTCTAAGAGCCCAACATAAATACAATAAATTGTTACTGGGGAAAGATCAAAAGCACAGAGTGGAAAAAAGCTAGTCATTCTCAACAAATGATGTCATAATAGAATATCCACATGCAAAAAAATATAGATACATTCATAACAAGTAATTGGAAATTATCTTAAACCTACATATATAAATGGCAAAACTTTAAGACTCTTAGAAGTGAACATAAGAGAGAAAGCTTAGATGACCTTTCATTTGATTATGACTTTTTAGATACACCCCAAAGGCATAATTATTAAAATAAATAACTGGTAAACAGGACTTCACTAAAATTAAAAAGAAAACTTCTTCTCTGTGAAAGATAAGATAATTTGGGAAGAAACAGATAAAATAAGTGAAGAGACTTATTTTGGAGTGGAGAAAACCTTTGTGAAGAACACAGGCCTGATAAAGGACTATTATCCAAACAATACAAAGAACTAACATTTAGAAACCTGATTAAAAATAGACCAAAGATTAGCAAATTAAAACAATACACAGATTCTCTCTTACCTCAGAAAGAATGACCATAATCAAGACAGCAAATAATTACAAGTGCTACTGAGACTGCTAGGAGAAAAGAGACTTTATACATTTTTGTTATGCTTGGGAGTGTAAGTTAGTGTAACTACTGTGGGAATCAGTTTGGAGGTTCCTCAAAAAAAATCTATAATTAGAAATTCCATTTAATTCAGATGTTTCCCTTCTAGATATCTTTCTTAAGGAGTTAGAGATACATGCATGCTGATGTTTATAGCGGCCCAATTCTTAATAGCTAAATCTTGGAAACAGGTTATATGTCCATCAACAGATGAATGGATAAAGAAAATGTGATATTTACACTCAACAAAATACTACTGTGCCATAAAACAGGATAAACTTGAGTCGTTTGTAGGAAAATGAAGGCACCTTGAGACCATGGTGTAAAATGAAGTAAATAAGATCCAAAAGCTAAAGTGTCACCTCGTTGCTTTTATGTGAGGAAGCCAAATTGGAACGAGCAAAATAAAAGATAGATAATACATAGTAGAGAGGTAGTTATTTCTCAAAGGAGAAGAAAATAAAGGATGGAGGGTGGTGGTGGAGGGAAGGTAAAGGGAGTGGTGGTGGAGGGAAGGTAAAGGGAATGAAAAAAGGCATTAAGATATGTTAGGTAACAGTACAGATTACACATGAGGAGTAAATGTTATGTACTGCACAAATGTATTAAAAAATAAATCCAGAGAGATGGAAGGGGGATGGAACTGAAAGAGGATGAATAAAGAAGCTAAAATGTGTTGTATACAAGCACCAACTCCTCACAAGAAGTGTAAACATTATGTATTACAAATGTGTACTAATAAAGAAAATGACCTGAAAAAAATGGACCAAACGCCTTAACACCTCAACAAAAATGGCAAACAGAAAAGATTTTCCACATAATATTTCATTCAGGAAATATAAAACAATACATTGGCATACAACTACACACCTTTATGAAAGTCCCAAATGTGGAACATGCACAATATCAAATGCCGAGGACAGTGTCTGAGTTACTTTTTCATCTTTGCTGAGACAAAATACCTGACACCTGAAGTGAAGAGGAAAGATTTATTTATATGTTTTAAAAACAAAGCAAAAGGTTAGATATGGTGCAGGATTTTAAGAAAAATAGAGAGTTAACACTAATTAATATATTGCATGTTGTTATCAAAAGTAGTTGTTCAGATTGTAAGATTTAGGTATGAATAAAATTATCAAGCAATTAGTGAAAACAAAAACTATTCTTTTTGATGAACTCACAGAGGTTAGTAATATATTCATTGTGTATATATTTACATACACACATATGTGTATATAATGAATACGTATAATATTTTCCCTTCTTTTCTCACTTTCCCCTATTCCAATCGTTTTTTCCTTTTGAGCACTTTCTTTCTCTTTCATTTTCACAATATCTACTTTAAATTTTGGAACTTAATTTATATTTTTTTAAATTTATACTAGGGAGAAAATATGCTATTCTTTTTATGATTTCTTTTGATGTTCAAAAACTTTTTAATGTAGTGAGATCCCACTTTTTGGTTCTTTGAAGTCCTTCCCTTGCACTTTGCATTTTGTTCATTAACCCTTCTCTTATCCCTATGTTTTCAAGATTTCTGCCTACCTTATATTCCAGTAGATTTAGTGTTTCTGTCTTAATGTTTAGATCTTGGATCTATAATGACTTTAGTTCAGTTCATGGTGATAGGCAAGGATCTAGCTTTAATCTTTAGCAGGTGGACACTCAATTTTTCCAGCACTATTAAAAACAGGCTATCTTTCTTCCAGTGAACTTGTTTGGCCACTTGTCAAAGATAATATGTTTGTCTTGTCTAATTGCTCTGGGTAATGTTTCTAGAACTATATTGAATAAGAGTGGTGATAACAGACATCCTTGTCTTGTTCCTGATTTTTGAATGACAGCTTTCAGTTTTTATCTATTTAGTATGATACTGGCCATTGGTTTGTTATAGATGGCTTTTATTATGTTGAGGTAGAGACCACCTATTCAAATTTTGTATAGAGGTTTATCATGAATGAGTGTTGGACTTTATCAGAAGTTTTTTTTTCTTTATCTCTACAGATGATTGTTACTTTTTGCTTTGGCTCTCTTAATGTGGTATTACATTTATTGGTTTGTGTATGTTAAACCATTCCTGCATTATTGGGATGAATCCTGTTTGGTAATGGTGTATACTCTTCTTGATGATTTTCTGTATTCTGTATGCTAGCAATTTATTGAGCATTTTTGAGTCAGTAGTTATTAGTGACATTGGCTTATATTTGTCCTTTTTGGTTGGATTGTTCTGTGGTTTTGGTATGAGAATAATACTTGCCTCCAGGAATGCTTTAGGAAGGATTGCTTCCTTTTCAATTTCACTGAAGATTTTTTTTCTTTTTTCCCTTTTATTTAAGGAGAAAAAGAAAAAAAAAACAGAAAAAGGATACAAGTTATACAGAATTAAAAAAAAATAAACAGTAGGAAATCACTAGTTAACAGATTACATATTGTCTTGTTAGACATAGTTGTTCAAGTTACAAAATTAAAGCATATAAAGTGGACATTCAAACAGAGAGACTGCAAACAGTTCTGTTCAATGATCCAACAAAAACTCAGTAATATGGGTATCTACCTTATGTGCTTAAGTATACATACAGTTATATTCTTTAAAGCACTTATTTTCCTGTCTTTTTTACAATGACAATTACACATTTTGAGTTTTATTGCTCCCACAGTTCTTATTACTTTTTTTGAAGAGAATAAAACCAAATGTGACATAACAAAACAGAGCCAGTCAAATCAAATGATGGACATAGTACATAATGCAAAACCAAAATTCAAGGTGCTCAACAATGGTTACCATGATGTCTCTTGCTATCTTAAAAAGAATTGCCTATATCATCAGTTATAATAAAATTGAACAAAGCAGTAAAGAACAAAACCAAGAAAATCAAAACATTGGAGACATTACAGGACTTCAAAAGAAGATAACAGTCAAACCAGAATGGACATCATAGTGAGTCTTATTGTCTTCACAATTGTTGCCTATAGTCTCAAACTTGGTACTAGCAAGCAAAACAGAATAGAGTAAAATCAGTCAGAACAAGATGGTGAGACCAATATAGGGTTTCAAATCAAGTTAATAGGAAATCAAAGTGGGTTACTATAATATATCCTGCTGTTTTTATTTATTTTTTCCCTTAATTAAAAAGATAAAAAAAATAAAAAAATATTAAAAAAGGAGATTGAGATAAAATAGGACATAACAACAAAACAGAACAGGTCAGAACATAACCATTTAAGCAAAATAGTGTTTCATCACAAGATATTCCCAACATAAAAGTAGTTACCATAGTGTCTCTTTCCTTGAAATCTTTGAGTATAACTTGGTATACTGTAGCATCAAACATATCAAGACAATGTAAAATTATTCAAGAGAATGACAGTATTGCAGGGTGTTTAGAACCAACTAACAGAAAATGAACAATGGTTTCTGTATAATCTCCTTGTCTATAAAAGTTTTTGTTTATATTATCACATATAATAAAATCCAATAAGATACAACATGTTAAGACAGATGGAGACAGAAGAACAAAAGCTTGATGGAACTTCAAAACTATATGTTATTAAATCAGTACTCTTTATTATGATGTCTTGTTTTCTCCAAAATAGCTATTCATACCATCCAACCTTCTCTGCCTCATTTCTGTTGAGCTCTTTTTCTGTCATTAGTTGTCAGTTTGTCTTCTTCATTTTGCTTTCTGCTCCATTCATTGTGGCCTCTCTGCCACTGTTTCTGGAATCTTGGTATTTTTACTTTTTAGAACGTCCTGCAGTGTAATCTATAGAGTTGAACTGTTGGTTGCAAATTCCCCTAGTTCCTCTTTATCCTGGAAACTCACGATCTTGATCTTGTGCTTGTCAGGCAGTTGCTTGTGCTGCTAAACTAAATCCCTGGCCCTGGGTTAGATTTCTTTGAGTCATTTAGCAGTTTTTGGATCCAGTTTCCATGGTTTCTTGCTGTTTTTAGGGTATCTCTGAGTGTGTGTTCTACAGTATTGATCTTATCTTTTAGTTCTAATGCTTTCTCCTTATACTTTCAATTTCTACTGCCCATATTTTGAATAGATTTTAAAATCTTATATTTCTGTTTCATATCTTTTCATGGTCTCTTTTTTCTAAAATGGTCACTCATATCTTAAATCGTCTTGGTTAATTTATCCAAATTTTTGTTTGTATCTTTTTTAAACTTGCTGATTATTTTATGAATCAAATACCTTAGTTACAGCATTTTTGAATATCTTATTGGTCATTTTGTTTCTTCTCTTATCCCTTCCTATCTTTTAGTCACTTGGTTTTTTACTTCTTTCCCATCAGTGTCTATGGGATAAGTTTTTCTGAAGTGTAGAATTTTTATAGTCATTTTTGGCCTTGTTTTCTTATGCTATTATTATTATTATTATTATTATTATTATTATTATCATTATCATTATTGTGTGTGTGTATCGGCATGCACACATGCTGAGCTTTAACAAGTAGTTTTAGTCGAAAAGCTCTGTCTGCTTTGGAGATCCCTTCAGTTGCTTGATACTTCGCAATGATATGCTCTTGGCTTTGGATATATTTTGTTATTTATATATGTCTTCAACCTACTCAGCATTATAAAATCAGTTCCTATTGCTCCATTGCAAGGAAAGAACCATTAGCAGATCCAATTACATTAAAAATTTGTTTTAATTATTTTACCCTTTATCCAGTGACCCATTAAGAATGATATATGACTTCTTAAATGGAGCCAGCAATGTGGAGGATAATAGGAAGCAGGAAGAGGAAAAGGAAAGTAGTATATCAGAAAGAAGAAATAAGATTTAAAAAAGATAACAAAAAATGTAAAATAATCAAACTGTTGATATTATTTTATAGCATAAGTGGAGGGCTGGAGGGAGTGAACATTGAGAGAATGTGGGCACAGTGGGCAGGACATGGAGCACAGCAAGTGTCGCTGAGAGGGCGGGAGCTGTGAAATCAGAACATGTGCACAGCTGATAGTAAGCGTGTTTCTGAATCCTCTACACACAGTTTGGGTGAGGGTAACCCTGGCTTGCCCATGAAAGGCACTATTTAAAGCACTGGATAGTTCTTACTTTCCTTTTCTGCTTTACAGATACCTGTCATATATATATATATATATATGGAGAGAGAGAGAGGGGGGGGAGATAAAGGAATAAGGAAAAGTAAAAATAACCTGCAAATCTCCACATAGTTGCAAAACCTCAATATTAAAGCATGCTCTCAGTGCTATTTATACTGCAGCCGGAGTTCAACCAGTGAACTCTTTGTGCTGTGTTCACAAATAGTGCAGCTTTGATTTGTAGATGGGATCTGGATGAACTGCCGGGTCTGCCTCTTTGCTGCACTTGTGCACCACGGAGTGTCAGTGACCAGAAGGTGTCTTTTGTCCTCACTCTTCTCAGTTTATAGGCTGTTCTGACACTCGCTGAGCCAGCCCTCTTCTATTTGTTCAATTGATCCCAGTGAATGAAGGAACCTGAACGTCCAGATGGACCTCTGAGCCTGTCCCCTGCTGTAGGCTGCAGTCTGCTTAGTTTTAGCTTGTAGCCTGTAGCCATGCCTAGGGCTAGTCTTTGTCTTAGGGTCAGACACTTTGTTTTAGGGTCAGACACTTTCAGTGGGACCTGAAGGGGGTAAGGTGCGGTGAGGACGGGCCAGCACACCGTCTTTCACTGATTCTCTCTTGGAGAATCCTCCCTACTTTGTGTTCTCTTTTTGTGAGACTGGCATCTCCCTCTCTGTCACACCCTTTGGTGAAAGTGGGACTCTCCAGCTGGCCTGCATCTCACTCTGCACCCCACACAGCATCATTTTCCCACCTGTGAGCCTTGGTTCCTAGAGCTTGAGTCCCTTTGGCTGAGAGTGGGAGAGCTATCTTGCCAGTGCTGAAAGATGGGCAATGGGTAAGAATATTGTGGGGAGACAGAGTTCCTAAATGTTCAGGAAAACAGTGGGTAAGGGCCTTCTCTGGTGGTGGTCAAACTCCCTTTCACCCCTATGTTTTGCTGTGTACTACATGCTTCCCTGAGGTACGGCTCTCCCAGTGGCCAGTTATGGTCCCCAAAAGTGCTCTGCCCTTGAGACAACAGTCCAAACTCAGCCTTTGTTCTGTACATAATTCTCTGCCATTCAGTTCTTTTGGACTCTAATTTGTGAATGTCTCATCTGGTGGGTTTTCTCTCATCAGGGAGGGAGGAGAGGTTAGAAGCCTATCCCAGAGATATGGCCATTGCTACAGCTCTGGCTTCCTTTTCTCTTGGGTGTTAGGACCTTCCCTTTCTTCCCTCCCAGGTAGCATGTTTTCTGAATCTTGGGGGGGGGGGGGGCTGCTGGGACCCAGAACTATTTCTGCTTCCCCTCTAACCCTACCTCAAGTACCGGACTTAAGCTAGTGCATTTCTCCCTCAGGTTAATTCTCTGAATGTGGGTTTGTTTGTCTCCTGTGTTACAAAACACAATACCTGTACTTCCCAGTGGATCTCCTGCAAGCTTCCTTTGTAAGCTGTGCCTATAGTTGGGTGTGATGGACTTGTCAGTTGACTCATAATTGCCAATGTTTGGAAACTAAGAAGATATCCTTAGCAGTTGGGTAGGTAAATAAGTTGGCAAATCAAGACAATGGAATTGTTCAGCTGTAGAAATAATGAGCTATCCATGAAAAGACACAGAGAAATTCTAAATGAATACTGCCAAGTGAAAGAGCCAATTTTAAAAGGCTACTTACTGCATAATTACAACTATATGACATTCTTGAAAAAAAATCTTTTGAGACAGTAAAAAAATCAGTGGTTTCCAGGAGTTTTGAGGGTGGAGGATCAGTAAGAAGGTAAAAGGGATTTTCAGGATACTGAAAATATGCTATATGACACTGCAATGATAAAAACAATGCATTATGTATTTTTCCAAATTCATAGAATATACAATACCAAGAGTGTGCTCTCTAGATGCCCTTTGAGTAATTGTGATGTCATGAAATGGGTCATCATTTCTGACAACTGTACTACTCCAGAATGGGATATTGATAATGAGGAAGGCTTATGCATGTGTTAGGACGGGACATGTACTGGGAATCTCTATACTTTTAATTTTTTAGGTAATTTAAATCTTAAAAATACAGTCTATAAAATGACTGATTATATTTTATCCTTAAATTTACTATTCTTGACAATATTGAGTTTGTGTGGATGTTTATTCTAAGCAATCAAAGAATCAAAGAAAATCAGAGAACATGTAGAGAAACATGGATTGCAATTATAACTTTTGAGTTTGATGTTAAGCATGTCATTTGTGCTCCTCACTAGTCATTTTGTTAATGTAGCAAAATACATTGTATCTGCTTCTTTCCAGTTCCTAAAAATTAATAACACTCAGTAACACTTTATTTTTCTTTCTTTTCTTTTTTATGAGACAGGGTCTCATGATGTAGCTCCGGCTGGCCTTGAGCTCACTTTGTAACCCAGGCTGATCTCAAACTTGCAATGATCCTCCTGCCTCAGCTTCCTGAGTGCTGGGATTATAGGCATGTGCCACCATGCCTGGCTTTTGTTTTCTATTAAGGGCAGTATTATTTAATGTGAAAATAGTACTGGCCATAGCTAGTACAGTCCATAGCAATTGCATTGCCACCTGATAACACAATTTACTGCTTGTATTTCTTGTCATGTTTCCTTACAAACAAACAAAATTTCAAACCTAAATTGATACCACTAATGACTTATTAATTTTGTATCATGTCAAAATTATGAGATATCAAGAGAAGATTTAGCATGACTAAAAGACTTTATCTTCTCTTCTGGGAGAGGGATTACTGTAGTTTCACTTGTAGCCAGGGTAATAGGGTGTTAGATGGGATTCTGACCTTGTTATTGTTTTTTTCTTTGTATATTAATTCTGATTTAAGGGGATGAGTATGGGCACCACACTGACAAAGAGTGGACTGACAATCATTGGTTTTGAGTGCCAATCTGATCTGATTTAGAGGTAGTCAGCTTGTAGAACATTTTTATGCTTAGCAAGCATTGAACCCATCTTGTTGCTGCTGCAGAAATGAAAACCCAGGTAGTTTGCCATTTGATTAGAATGGCTGGGATGCCCAAAGTGTGATTATGTCTTTATTTCTAGAGAAGATTGTCTTGTGAGTGGGTGGGCTAGCTGGGGAGAGCTACCCTTAAGTTGGTGGGCACCATTTACTTAGCTGCAGGCCTGGATGGAGCAAAGCTGAGGAAGGGTGGACTAGGGCCAGGACAACATTCTGCTCCCACTCTTGGATGTCAGAACTGTGTGTTTCTGGTGTTTTAATTCATATCAGTAGCTCTCTCTGCTCCCCTGCCCAGCTCTCTAGCCTTTGTCCTTGGATTGAGAATTAGATCATTGGCTTTACTGATTCTTCCATTTGTCAACAACCAATTGTAGCACCACTCATCGTCCATAGTCAGGTGAGTCAATTCCTCTCTTAAAGCCCTTTCTCTGTATTATGTTATAGGCTGCACCAGTTATGTATATCTGGAGAATCCTAAAAAACAGTTTGGATGAATATTTCTTGATATCCTTTGTTAATCATCTCATCAGTCCCTTTTCTGGTCACCAATTTCCATTTAGAAATCTAGTGGAGAAGCTTAAAGCTCAGGTCAAGTCAGAGATTTTTATTTCATTGGCCACACATTCTTTTTCATAGGTGCTGCCACAATCCTTTGTTACCTAGACTGATCAAATCAGTGTAAAATTTAGTTTGCTATGAAATCTGGATAAAAAATATCAACTTGTTTCTGGTGCTCCATGTGAATGAGGGAAGCACATAGCTCTAGGAAGTAGCAATCATTTTGGGATTATAAATATGTCAGTTTTAGGAAGATGAAAATGTCTTGGCAGGCAGAATGAGATACAGAAAACATTTATCAAGATATATACACATATATGCAAAATTTTTGCGTCACAATGAAACCTGAACATTCTTAGACATCTGAGCTGGTAAAATTCCTTTATTTTGTAAATCAGTGAGAGTTAAATTTTCTTTTGCTTGTTAACAATAACATTGAATGAATTTTTAGTTCTCTAAATGTGCTTGGCTAGGAGAAGTTCGTGGATTTAATCACAATTGTAGGATAAAAGTAACCATAAAATGGAGCAAAACTAGTGCAGAGCCCTGAAAATCTAAAATTTGTTAAAAGGGAAAATCTAAAATTTGTTAAAAGAATGAAAAGAATGGATACAGTAGTGAAAAAAACCATGGACCTTGTAGTAAACTTCTTTTAAAATTCTGACTCATTTACTTAAGATTCATATCAACAAATATTGATCGAGCATTCTCACTGTGCTGAGTGCTTTCAGATCATTATCTAATGTAATCCTTTTAGTGTCTTTGTTAAGGATACTGTTTTAAATCTTCATTCTACAAGTGAGTATTCTGAGGATTAGAAAATCTAAACTAAAATGCACAGGACCGGTATGTGGCACAAGCAATTTCTACATCTAGTTGTGTACCAGTCAGTGTCTTCACTTTTATTCTTTAAGACTTCGAAAAGTGGGTTTCTACAAATGTATTTTAACTGACATTTACAGTTTTTAAAAAATGAACCAGCATTTAAAAATTGGAAAATTTCATCTAAAATCCAAACTTGTTTCTTCCCTTGAAGAACATGAAGTCTGTCCACTGAGGGTCTGCATCCCCATGGACACTGCAGTTGGAACACTACAGTGGCTCCATTTTTCCACCCACTCTATGCCTTTCATGATTTGCCTTCTTTTTGTTTTGTTGTTCAGACTTCTAAAATATGTTGATAACTGCTGACCATTTGTTTTATTCCGTTTCTTTTTTCATAATAAAAAAATATCTATTCGTACATGGGAAAGTAAAAGATTAAGTTTGAGGTTTGGAGATTTTTAATTTTTTTATTTTAAAGAGATTAAGACAAAAGAGGACAGAACAAAGCAGATCAGATCAGAACAATGTAAGCAACACAGTACTTCACCACAAGACAACCTGATATTAACAGTAGCTACTATAATGTCTTTTTCTTTCAAATAATTGAGCATACTTTCACATACAATAGTATCAAAAATAACAAAATAGTATAAAAACATTAAAGAGAAAGTAGTACAGGGCATTCAGAACCAATAACTGAAAATGAACAATGGCTACTATATGATCTCTTTTTCTATAAAAATTTTGTTTATACTATCACACATATTAAAATCCAACAAGATACAATATGATAGAACCAAGGGAAACAGAAAAACAAAAGCATGATGGGACTTCAAAGCAGGATTATATTAAATCAGCAATGGCTGCCATAATGTCTTGTTTTCTTCAAAATAGCTGTTACAGATTTTGCTGCTATAAACACAGGTGCACATATATCAATGTGGTATGACGTTTTTAGTTCTTCTGGGAATATGCCTAGAAGTGGAATAGCTGGGTCAAATAGGACTTTTTGAGGAATCTCCAAACTTATCTCCACAATGGCTGCACCAGTCTACACTCCTATCAATAGTGCAAGAGAGTTCCTTTTTCCCCACAGCCTCTCCAGCATTTGTTTTGGTAGTTTTCTTGGTCCTGGCCATTATTTCTGGAGTGAGAAAAAATCTCAGTGTGGTATTAATTTGCATTTCTCTAATGACTAATGATGATGAAAATTTTTCATGTGTTTTTTTTTTTTGCCATTTGTATTTCTTTAACTGAGAACTGTGTATTCATCTCAGATGCCCATTTTTGGATTGGGTCTTGAATTTCATGGGTCTGATTTTTTAAAATTCTTTATACGTTTTAGACAGAAGTCCTTTGTCTGACAGATGGTTCACTAAGATTTTTCCCAGTTTGTGGGTTTTCTTTTCATTATGCTGGAGATTTCTTTTGAATTCCAGAAACTTTTTAATAAGACGTGATCCCAGTTATTGAATCTGGGAAGTATTTCCATGCAGTTTGAATCCTGTTTATGAATTCTCTACCTACCCCTATGTCTTCAAAATTTTTACCTAATTTGTATTCCAACAGATTTAGTGTTTCTGCTTTAATATTTAGATCTTTGATCTCATGTAGATTTTAGTTTAACATATGGTGATATGTATGGGTTTAGTTTTAGTCTTCAGCATATGGATAGCCAGTTTGTCCAGTACCATTTATTAAAGTTAGTGTCTTTCTTCCAGTGGACATGTTTGGACCCTTTATCAAAGATAAGGTGGTTGAGTGTATTGGCAGTTGTGGTTATATCTTCTAATCTATCCCATTGATCTTCAGATTTGTTTTTATTCCTCTACAATGTTGATTTTATTACAGTAGCTTTGTAGTAAAACTTCAAGTCAGGGATTATGATGCCTCCTACCTTGCCTTTGCTGCTTAGAACTTTCTTTGCTATTCTAGGTCTCTTCTGGTTCCAGATGAATTTGAGGAGTGATTTCTCTAGATCCATGAGGTATGTTGATGGTATTTTTATTGGGATTGCATTGAATCTGTATAGCAGTTTTGGAAGAATGGCCATTTTCACAGTTATTTATTCTTCCTATCCATGAGCAAGGGATGTCTTTCCATTTTCTGAGATCCTCTTCAATTTCTTTTTTCAGTGTGTTATAATTTTCCCTATATAGTTCTTTTTTTGTTTCATGAGAATAATTCCTAAAAATTTAATTTTTGTGGTTGCTAGTATGAAGGGTGTAGATTCTCCTTTTTTTCTCTCTGTGATTTTTGTTGTCAGTAAATAGGAATGCTATTGATTTTTGAGTATTGATTTTGTATCCAGCTACATTGCTGAATTTATTTATTGTATCTAGGAGTCTTTCAATGGAGTTTTGGGGTCTTCTATGTAGAGTATCATGTCATCCACAAATAATGATAATTTAACTTCTCTTCCTGTCTTACCTCTTTTATTTCTCTCTCTTGTCTAATTGCTCTGGCTAGTATTTCCAGTACTATATTAATAGGAGCAATGATAAGGGTACTTTCATATTCGGGATAAAATTCACCCAGGGATTATTCAAATCATAGTAAACAGTTCCTACAGCAGGAAACATAAGTAAAACTATCAGTATTGTTATATCTTATCTATGTTTATTAAAATGAGAGTTAGTATGTAGGTGGATTAATGGTTTATCTTAGGATTTACTTGCTTTTGATAGTCTAGGTCTCTTCTGGTTCCGATGAATTTGATGAGTGTTTTCTCTAGAGCTATGAGGTATATAGATGACATTTTCATCGGGATTGCTTTGAATCTGTATGACAATTTTGGGATAATGGCCATTTCCACAATGTTTATTCTTCCTATCCATGAACAAGGGATGTCTTTTCATTTTCTGAGATCCTCTTCAATTTCTTTTTCAGGGTATTATAGTTTTCCCTTTATAGCTCTTTTACTTCTTTCATGAGATTAATTCCTAAGTATCTCATTTTTGGGGGGGTGGTTCCTGTTGCATGAAGTTTTGTTTTCCATCCTTTGACTTTCAGTCTGTGAGTTTCCTTTTGGGCTAGATGGGTTTCTTGTAGACAGCCTATGGTTGGATATTTCTTGATCTATTGTGCTAGTCTGTTTCTTTTAATTGGTGAATTGAGGCCATTTACATTAATGGTTATAACTATCATATATTGATTTATTGTTGACATGTTTTCTTTCTGCTATTGCATCTTTATCTTACCATTTTGTTTAATTGTCTGCTTTGTTTAGTGTTTTTTTCCTACATGTATGTAGACTGTCTTTCAGTATTCTTTGCAGGGTTGATTTGGTGATCATGAAGTTCTTCAGCTGTTCTTTATCATTAAAGTATCTTATTTCTCCATCTATTTTGAAGGACAGTTTTTCAGGGTACGTCAGTTTAGATTGGAAGTAGTTTTCCTTTAGGATGTGAAATACTTCATTCCATGCTCTTCTTCACTTCATTGTTTGTATTGAGGAGTCTGCTGTGATTGTGATAGGCTTTTCTTTATAGGTGATCTGTCTCTTCTCCCTAACTGATTTTAATCATCTGTTTGGATGTCAGATTTCTGGGATGTTGATTATTATATGACTGGGTGTAGTTTTATTTTTATTATGGCTATTTGGATTTCTATATACTTCCCTAATCCTAATGTCAGTTTCCACTCTCATGTTTGGGAAATTTTCAGTTATTATTTCTGAAAATAGCCTCTTGATATCATTTGTGTTGTCCCCTTCTTTTTCATTCATCCCTGTCAATCTTATGTGTTTTCCTTTGCACCATCTTGCAGCTGTTGAATTGTTATTTCCTGATTCCTTGTTATTTTTAAAAGATCTTTCCTCTCCTGTTCACGAGCTGCACTCTTGTCTTCCAGGTCTGAAATTCTATCTTCACTTTTGTTGGCCCAGTTTTGACAACTTTCAGTGGTATTTTTCATTTCTTGTATGTCTCGTTGAACCTGCTTCATGTATTCTGTTTGTTTCTTATATTATTCACTGAGGTATTCTATCTTTTTGCTTTGTTCCTTTAATTTTTTAACTATGTCTTCTTTAGATGTGTTCATCATTTCTTTCATTACTTTTATCATTTCTTCTTTTACCTGGGAGATTGTTTCTAATTTGTATTCCTTTAAAGCTCCCCAGAGTTGCTTCTTTATTTCAGTTGCTATTTTTTCAGGTATTTCATGTGTATGACATATATTTTCTTTTATGTATGTGGCTCCTAGGCTTTCTTGTGATGGGCTAGAGATTTGAGATTGCATTTAGTTCTTTCTTCTTGTCATTTTCCTATATTTCCGTATTTCAAGTGATGTTCCAAACCTTCCCCTGGTGGTATTGGTAATTGCCTCCTATGCCTTTGGCTCCTGGAACTTAATGGAGGTTGCTAAGTGTTGTCCAGTAAGGTCCACAGGACCTCATGTGCCACCTCCAGTGTTCCAGGAAGCTGGGTGAGCTCCTAACCATGGTGGGTGATAGTCCAAAACTCTCCTCGGGCTAGCACCAGTGCACTGGAATTCACTTCAGGTGCCTTCAGCTCCCCATTTAAGAAGGTCACTGACTATGGTCTAATTAGGCTGCAAAACCTCTCAAGGCTAGTCTACTGTGGCTGGAAGCTGGGCGGGTGCTTAACCACTGGGAGTGATAATATTAAACTCTCCCTGGGCTGGTGCTGGTGTGGTGGAACTCAATTCAAGGTTTGGAGATTTTAAGGAAAAGGACAGAATATTCTGTTAATCATAAAGAAAAGAATATTTCTTCTAATTTAATATGCAAGTGTTGCACCTAATTCATTCACTTATTTTATCTGTGTGGCTTTTGTGAACACTTAAATTGTGACTCTGTATTAAACTGTACTCTTTTCCCTAGTATAGTTTTAAGAAAGTTACTTCATTTTCCTCTTAATTTTTTCCTGTATTTCATTGTGAGAATTTTTAAGCATACATAAAAGTTGAAAAATTTTATAGTGAAATCTGATACTCCTGTGACCTAGGTTTAATTCACTAGATTTATTTCCTAATAAGCTCTTTTGTTAATACATGTTTGCTGTATATATTGATTATATTTATTCACAGTGAGTTGGTACACCTACATAAAACATCTTAATCCTTTTTTGTCTCCTGTCTCCCATCATTCCCAGTTCCTCGCAACTCTTCTTCCTCTTCCCATTTACAAAGTTCTGCTTCCTTCCCCTTCCACCTTCCTTCCCCTACCACTGCTCTCCTTTGGTGTTAATGAAGATTTTGTTGTAGGATTAAGTGAACTAAATTATTTTAATGATTTAACTTAATACCTCATGTCTAGTAGTCCGTGGGAATGGGAATCTTTAGCTCCTTTCCACATTTCTTTTTTTTGTTTCTTTGCAATTAGTTTACATTACTGTAATAAATTGTGCACTCTCTATTTTCACAGACACAAATTTTGTGTGCCTTTGCAAGTAAGTGTCAGTGCCTCATTTGCCCGTGGACAGTACCTTCTTAATTTGAGTTCTCTAAATGGAAGTGTAGATAGTACCTTATGGATGAGGATTCCGTAGGCCAAAACTTCCTATAGAAAACTTTCCTATAGGAGACATTACTGCTTTCTCAAACTGCCATTAGAAGAGGATATTTTTGACTGATATAGTCCCAGTTGCGAGCTAGAATAAAATAGGTACTGACTGTCAAGTAGATGGGACACTTTAATTGTTGGTGGTACTGTTAAAAGTTTTCCAGTAGCTGTCATCATGGGAACAACCATTCCTATGAGTTATTAGGTTAAATTAGGGCAGAAAAATGTAGAATTTTTGAGGTAGTATTTTTTGAAATCAGGAAATATATCAAGTAAAATAAGAGTTTTATGTTATGAAAGTCAGTGTCAATATCTATAGTTGTTTAATGTTGAAGAAAAATAGATTTTTCTTCTCAGTGTCTTTCTGAACAGGTGGTTCATATTTGAACCTAGTTAGTAATGTTACAATAGCAGTATTAGGTAAAGGGTGTACAGGAAACACCCACACATTGTTTAAGAAGCAAGGAAGAAAATTTTTACTAATTATCATAAACATATCCTAAAACTTAACATACTGTTGAATTATAAAACTTTAAAGAAGCTAAACACAACAGCAGTTAAATTACTTGTGTAGGGAGACATTTATGAGTTTTTCCAGCTTTGTTGTAAGCCATTGGAAGCAAGATCTTTTAGTTTTCAGAGATGTGGTCCTTTTAAGTAAGTAGACTATCTCTCTAATCTGACTTAAAACACTAAAAGTGAAAAATAAAGGAATACAGACATCTCAATGCTGAGACCCTGGCTTCAATCCCTAGCACTGCAAAAAAATTATATAAATCACTGAAAAAGACAAGTTGTCATCATGTTAGTCAATAAGCTGGTGTTACAGTAGAAAAGGTATTACATGCATGTCTCAGTTACTTTTTCTCATTACTAAGACAAAATACTCCACACCCGAAATAAATGAAGGACAGGTTTATTTAGCTCACTGTTTGTGGATGTTTCAGTCCATAGTCAGCTGGCTCCAAGGCAGGTAGAGGAACCATAGTTCATGATGGCAGAAGACAGCAAAGCAGCAAGAGCACAGAGGGAGGAAGGAAGAATGAGCAAGAGAAGACTCTTTCTGTCCTTTGCAGGATTTCTATCAGTCTTCTGGTCTTCTGAGTTCTGCTCAGAATCTCCCATACATACCAGCGTAAGGCATGACAGTGGTACTGTCAGGTGACATCTCTGAATGTTTTCAGACTCTTCCCACAAGTCATTTCCAAAGGCTTTTGAGCCATATGGTCAGGTACAGTTACAATAATGACCCCACTCCTGGTCATTCTGTTTCATTACTTTTCTCTTGCTGAGACAAAATACTCAACAACCAAAATGAGGTAAGCAAAAGTTTATTTACCTTACTAATTGTGGCAGTTTCAATCCATAATCAGCTGGCTTCAAGGCAGAGTGGCATGGTACTGGGGGCACACCTCATGGCAGTGTCCAGCAAAAGCAGCTGGAGCAAAGAGGGAAGAAGAGCAAGCCTCTTATCCTCCCTTATATTGTTCACAGGCCAATATGCCCCAGGTTCCAGGGTGGGTGTATCGCACAAAATCTCCTTACCTTCCTCTTGCACAAGATGGGGATATTTACAAAGTAAGAACCCTGACTCCTTGCTGAGATTCTTAAACTTTAAAGTTCACAAGTTGACACAGTATATCAATCATAACAATGCACCTTAGAACCAGCAATTCTATACCTAGCTATATACTTTAAAGCAAATCTTACACGTCTAAGTGATAAAATATGCTTATTTATGGTAACATTTTTCTTAACAGTTGAAATAATTGAAAGAAAAAATAGCCTAAATATTCATCATTGAAAGTGGATAATTATGTTCTACATATGCAGTGTTTTTCTATTTTGTGATAAAAGACAGATGAATTACAAAAACATTATACTGTATGGGTTAAAAAAGCCATATGTAGAAGCAACAATTTTTAAAAAATTTTATTTAAAAGGGAAAACAGAAAAAACAGAACAAAACAGAGCAGTGTAGGGGTACAAGTAATACAGAACTACAGCAACAACAACAACAACAACAAAAAAAAAGTAAGAAATCACCAGTTAACAGATTACACATTATCATCTTAGAGATAGTTGCTCAAGTCACAGTATCAAAGCATACAAAGTGGACATCCAAACAGTGAAACTTCAAACAGTTGTGTTCAATGATCCAACCAAAAACATTAATATGGTCATCTATTTAACACCTCTAAACACACTTGCAGTTGTATTCTTTAGAGCACTTTTTTCCCTCTCTTTTTTACAATAAAATTTACACATTATGGGTTTTATTATTCCTTAGTTCTTATTACTTTTGTTTTTGGAAGAGAATAGTCAAATATGGCAAAACATATCTGTCAGTCAAAATCAAGGATAGAAATAGCACATGATATAAAAACAGAGTACAAGGTTATCAACAATGGCTACCATAATGCCTCTTGCTTCCTTAAAAAGAATTGTCTATCTCATTAGGTATTACAAAGTTGAACAAAACAGTAGAGAATAAGACCAATAAAACCTAAACCTTGTAAACATTACAGGACTTCCAAAGAAGATAATAGTCAAACCAGAAGGGGCATCATAGTGAATCTTATTGCCTTCAAAGTAGTTTCCTATACCCTCAAACTTGATACTATCATACAGAACGGAACAGTCTAATCAGTAAAAACACAATAGTGGGAGTATTACAGGACTTCAAATCAAGTTAACAGGAAATCAAAAAAGTTACTATAACATATCCTGCTAATTTTTTTATTTTTCCCCTTAATTAAAAAATCATAAAAAATAACTAAATAATTTTTTTTAATGAATAAGGGAGAGATTGAGTTAAAAGAGGACATAACAACATAACAATACAGGTCAAAGCATGACTGTTTCAGCAACCTAGTGCTTCACCATCAAATATACCGACTTAATAGTAGTTACCATAGTGTCTTTTTCCTTGAAATATTTGAATATAACTTCATATACTATAGCTACAAATATTTCCATATCAAGCAACCCAGAATAAAGCCATTCCAATTAATAAGTGAAAACTTTATAAGGCTTCAAGGCCACATAATGGGGAATCATGATTACCACATACCTTTATATATTTGAATCATTACTTACATTAGGGAAATTATTCGGCATTCAAACATGTGAGATTGATTTATTTCACTTATGAGTATGGTCTCAAGCTGCACTCATTTACTCATAAATACTTAATGTGATCCTTCTTTATAGCTGAGTAATACTCCATTGTATAGAAATACCATGATTTTTTTTATCCATTTCTTAGTTGATGAACACTTGGGTTGTTTCCAAGATTGGGCGATTACAAATTGTGCTGCTATAAACATAGGTGCACATATATCACGGTGGTGTGATGCTTTCAGTTCTTCTGGGAATATGCCTAGAAGTGGAATAGCTGGAATAAATGGGACTTTCAATTCCAAATTTTTGAGAAATATCCAGACTGACCTCCATTAAGGTTGTACCAGTCTACACTCCCACCAACAGTGTAGGAGAGTTCCTTTTTCCCCACAGCCTCTCCAGCATTTGCTGTTGCTGGTTTTCTTGATCTTGGCCATTCTTTCAGGAGTGAGATGGAATATCAGTGTGGTTTTAATTTGCATTTCTCTAATGACCAATGATGATGAACATTTTTTTCATGTATTTATTTGCCATTTGTATTTCTTCATCTGAGAAGTGCGTATTCATCTCAGATGCCCATTTTTGGATTGGATCTTTGAATTTTGGGGGTCTGAGTTTTTTTAATTCTTTATATGTTTTAGACAAAAGTCCCTTGTCGGAGGGGGAGTTCACTAAGATCTTTTCCCAGTAGGTGGGTTTTCTCTTCACTCTGCTGGAGATTTCTTTTGACATGCAGAACCTTTTTAATAAGAGGTGGTCCCAGTTATTGATTCTGGGAAGTATTTCCTGTGCGGTTTGAGTCCTGTTCATGAATTCTCTACCTACTCCTATGTCTTCAAGGTTTCTACCCAATTTGTCTTGCAATAGATTTAGTGTTTCTGTTTTAATATTCAGATCTTTGATCCATTTAGATTTTAATTTAGTACATGGTGATAGGCATGGATCTAGCTTTAGTTTTCCACAAATGGAGAGCCAGTTTTCCAACACCATTTATTAAAGAGACTATCGTTCTTCCAGTGAACCTGCTTGGCTCCTTTATCAAAGATAAGGTGGTTGAGTGTGTTTGTATTTGTGGTTGTATCTTCTAATCTATTCCATTGATCTTTGGCTCTGTTTTGTTTCCAGTACCATGTTGATTTTACTACTGCTGCTTTGTAGTATAACTTCAAGTCAGTGATTGTGATGCCTCCTGCCTTGCCTTTGCTGCTTAGAATTGCCTGTGCTATTCTAGGTGTCTTCTGGTTCCAGATGAATTTTAGGAGTGATTTCTCTAGATTTATAAGGTATGTTGATGGTATTTTTATTGGGATTGCATTGAATCTGTATAACAGTTTTGGGAGAATGTCCATTTTCACAATGTTTGTTCTTCCTATCCATGAGCAAGGGATATGTCTTTCCATTTTCTGAGAACATCTTCAGTTTCTTTTTTCAGTGTATTATAATTTTCCTCATATAGGTCTTTCACTTCCTTCATTAGAGTAATTCGTAAATATTTCATTTTTTTGTTTGCTAGTGTGAAGATTGTGGTTTCTTTTATTTCCCTCTCTGTGATATTGTTGTTAGTGTTTAGGAATGCTATTGATTTCTGAGTATTGAGTTTGTATCCTGATACATTACTGAATTTATTTATTATATCTAAGAGTCTTTCAATGGAGGTTAGGGGGTCTTCTATGTACAGTATCAGGTCATCTGTAAACAATGATAATTTAACTTCTTCTTTTCCTATCTTTACCCCTTTTATTTCTCTCTCTTGTCTAATTGCTCTGGCTAGTACTTCCAGTACTATATTAAATTGGAGTGGTGATAAAGGACATACTTGTCTTGTGCCTGATTTTAAAGTAAAGGCTTTCAATTTTTGGCCATTTAGTATGATACTGGCTGTTGGTTTGTCATAAATGGCCTTTATTATATTGAGGTAAATACCATCTATTCCAATTTTCTGTAAAGTTCTTATCATGAATGAATGTTGGACCTTATCGAAGGCTTTTTCTGCATCTAAGAAATGATCATGTGATTCTTACTTTTGGCTTTATTGATATGGTGGTATACACTTATTGATTTACGTATGTTGAACCATCCCTGCATTCCTGGGATGAATCCCACTTGGGCATGGTGTATAATCTTCTTGATGCTTTGCTGCATCCTATTTGCCAATATTTTATTGAGGATTTTTGCATCTGTGTTCATGAGGGAGATTGGTCTATAGTTCTCTTTTTTAGTGGGGTCTTTCTCAGGTTTTGGTATTAGAGTAATATTTGCTTCCAGGAATGACTTAGGAAGGATTGCTTCCCTTTCAATTTCATTGAAGAGTTTGAGGAGTGTTGGCATTAGGTCTTCTTTGTATTTCTTGTAGACTTCTGCAGTGAATCCATCTGGGCCTGGGCTCTTCTTTGTAGGTAAGGACTTAATTACATTTTCAATTTCATTAATAGAGATTGGGTTATTCAACAGTTTTACATCTTCTTGGTCTAGCTTTGGTACTTCATATGTTTCTAAGAATCTGTCTATTTCTTTTGTGCTATCAAACCTTTGAGAGTAGAGGTTTTCAAAACAGGTGTTGATGATCTTCTGTATTTCTGTAGAGTCTGTTGTGATTTTACCTTTTTCATTTCTTATTGCATGAATTTGAGCTTTTTCTTCCCTTTTTAAAATAAGGTTGGCTAGGGGCTTATCAATTTTATTTATTCTTTCAAAGAACCAACTCTTTGATTCATTGATTCTTTGGATTATTTTCTTAGTCTCTATTGCATTGATTTCTGCTCTGATTTTTATAATTTCCTCTCTTCTTTTGGCTTTGGGCTTGACTTGCTCTTCTTCTTCTAGCTGTTTGAGGTGTAGCATCAGGTTATTTATTTGTATTCGTTATGTTTTCCTGATGTGGGAACTCAGTGCAATACATTTTCCTCTGAGGATGGCTTTCATTGCATCCCACAGATTCCAGTAAGTTGTATCTGCATTTTCATTTTCTTGTAGATATTGTTTAATTTCTTCAATTTCTTCTGTGACCCACTCATTACTCAAGAGTGTGTTATTCAGTTTCCATGTGTTTGTGGGATTTTTGCAGTATCTTTTATCATTAATTTCTAATTTCAGAGTGCTATGATCCGATAACATGCAAGGGATGATTTCAACACTTTTGCATTTATTTACATATGTTCTGTGAGCTAATATATTATTTGTTTTAGGGAATGACCCATGTACTGCTTAGAAGAATGTGTGTTCTGATGTTGGGTGGAACATTCTGTATATGTCTATCAAGTCCATTTGTTCACAGGTGTGATTCAGTTCTATTATTTCTTTGGTGATTTTCTGTGTGGTTGATCTGTCCCTTGGTGTCAATGGCATGTTAAGGTCTCTTGTTACAATTGTGTTACTGATAAGTTGATTTTTCATTTCTGTTAATAGTTATTTTATATAACTGTGTGCTCTGAAGATTGGTGCATATATATTTAAGATAGTTATCTCTTCCTCTTGGAGTTTTCCCCTAACGAGTATGTAGTGACCTTCTTTGTCCTTTATGGTCATTGTTGGTTTAAAGTTCACATTGTCTGCAAACAGAATGGCTACTCCTGCTCTTTTTTTTTTTTTGGTTCCTGTTGTATGAAGTATTGTTTTCCATCCTTTGACTTTCAGTCTCCGAGTATCCTTCTGGGTAGATGGGTTTCCTGTAAACAGCATATGGTTGGATTTTGTTTCTTGATCCATTCTGCTAGCCTGGTTCTTTTGATTGGTGCATTGCGACCATTTACATTAATAGTTATAACTGTTATGTGCTCGTTTATTATTGACATGTTATTTCTCTGCTGTTGAGTCTTTATCTTTCTGTTCTGTTTAGTATCTGCTTTGCTTAGTGGTTTTTTCTTTTGTGTATCTAAACTGTCTCTGAATATTTTTTACAGTGTTGCCTTGGTGTTCATGAAGTTCTTTAGCTGTTCTTTGTCATGGAAGTATCTTATTTCACCATCAATTTTGAATGATAGTTTTGCAGGGTACATCATCTAGGTTGGAAATCATTTTCCTTTAGGATATGGAATACTTCACTCTATGCTTTTCTTGACTTTATTTTTTATGCTGAGAAGTCTGCTGGGATTCTGACAGGTTTTCCTTTATACGTGATCTGTCTTTTCTCTCTGACAGCTTTTAATAATCTATTCTTGTGTTGGATTTCTGGGATGGTGATTATTATATTTCTGGGTGTAGTTTTATTTTGGTTATGACTATTTGGAGTTCTATAGTCTTCACTGAACCTGATGTAGGTTTCTGATCTCATGCTTGGGAAATTTTCAGCTATTACTTCTCTAAAATCCTCTTGACATCCTTTATGTTGTCTTCTTCTTTTCATTAATCCCTATCAATCTTATGGTATTTTTCTTTGCATCATCTTGTAGTTGTTAAATTGTTATTTCCTAATTCCTTGTTATTTTTAAAAGATCTTTCCTTTCCTGTTCACTAGCTGCAATCCTGTCTTCAAGATCTGATATTTTATCTTCACTTTCATTGAGGGTTTTTACAGCTTTCAGTGGACTTTTTTATTTCCTGCATATCTCTGTGCATCTGCTTATGTATTCTGTTTGTTTCTTATATTGCTCTTCTAGGGATTCTATCTTTTTGTTTATTTTCTCCAATTTTTTAACTGTGTTTTCTTTAGATATATTCAGAATCTCTTCCATTTCTTCTTTTACCTGGGAGATTATTTCAAGTTTGAATTCCTTTAAAGCTTCCTGGAGTTGCTTGTTTATTTCAGTAGTTATTATGTCCGATATTTGAGGTGTACGGCATATATTTTCTTCTATATACATCACTCCTAGGGTTTCTTGAGATGGGCTGGAGGATTGAGGTTGTAATTTGGTCTTTCATTTTGTCATTTTCCTATATTTCTGTGTTTCAAGTGTTATTCGAAAGCTGCCTCAGAGTCTGTTGGAAATCCACTTCTATGTTCACAGCTCCTGCGACTCTGGCACCCAG
The DNA here is from genome assembly GCF_034190915.1 of Cavia porcellus. Classification (NCBI taxonomy): domain Eukaryota; kingdom Metazoa; phylum Chordata; class Mammalia; order Rodentia; family Caviidae; genus Cavia; species Cavia porcellus. The sequence continues at coordinate 17,634,017 of NW_026947502.1, read as the reverse complement.
TTCCCCCAGGCCGCTCCACCTCTAGAACCAGTGGCCCTCTTCTGCCTGTTTAGAACTCTGTAGTTCCAGATAAGCTGGGCTCCAGGGACACTGTGTCCCCACCTGCTTGCTGGAAACTCCACAGTTCTCTGAGCACAGCCAGAATGGGGAGGCGTATGTAGGCTCCTGGGGCCCACTTAGCCACTTCACTGCACCCAGAAGGCTTGAGAGTCCCGAACAGTCTGGGCTTGCGGCAGAGTGTACTGGGCACTTACCGCAGGATGCCTGGCCTCTGGACTTGGTGATGCTCACCTGCTTGCTGAGAAATCCATAGTCCTCCAAACACATGGGGAGACAGATGCTGGCACCCCAGATCCGCCCAGCCCTTGCTCTGCACCCAGACGGTGCAAAAGTCCCAAATAGGCTGGGCTCCAGGGATAGTGGAGCCCGCCTGTTTGCTGGAAACTCCACAGTTCTCCGAGTTCAGCCAGAATGGGGAGGCGGATCAACAATTTTATTTTTTTTTTTAAACACGAATGACCAAACTTTTTGACTGGGATCACACACACTTGTAAAAATGTCTAAACAAGATGATTCACAGAAATTTAGATCAGCAGTTACTGTTGGAGCACAAAGTCCAGAAAAAGTTTCTTTAAAACTCTCTTAAGAATTTTTCTGAGTGTTGGTACTAATTTAATCACACATACTGCATATTAAAAATCAGAAATTTGTTATTTGAAAATGACATGAGATTCTACATAGAAGATTCAGACACCACCAAAAGATTTATAAGTTTAATAGTCAAGTTTAGTAGAGAAGCTAGATATGAAATCAACACTCAAAAATCAATAGTATCCATGATTTCAAATAAAAACCCACTGAGAGAGAAATTAACATGCATCCTTCACAATAGCACTCAAAAGAATGAAATGCTTAGGAATCAATCTAAGAAAGGAAATAAAACATCTATACATTGAACATTATAGCACTTTGAAAAAGGAGTTCAAAGAGAATATCAGAAAATGGAAAGATATCTCTTATTCATGGATAAGAAGAATTAGCATAGTAGAAATGGCCCTACTAACAAAACTGTTATATGGATTCAATGCAATCTCATTCAAAATACCATTAGCATACTTCACACAACTGGAGAAAACATTCCTAAAATTCATGTGGAACTAGAAGAAATCTAAAATAATAAAAACAATTCATGGCAACAAAGGCAAGGCAGGAGGCATTACAATTCCTGACAAATTATACTACAAAGCTGCTGTGATAAAAACAACATGGTACTGTCAAAAAAGCAGACCTGAGCATCAATGGAATAGATTAGAGAATGCGGAAACAACTACAAACACACTTGAATGGGACTTCCAATCCTAGTTTTTTGAAGAATCTTCACACTGATTTCCACTGTGGTTGCACCAGTCTGTACTCCCACCAGCAGTGGAGCAGTGATCCTTTTACCTCACAGCTCTGCCAACATTTGTTATCAGTTCATTTCTTGATGGCAGCCATTTTTTCTGGAGTGAGATGGAATCTTAATGTTTCATGTGCATTTCTCGAATGACCAGTGATGTTGAATATGTCTTCATGTATTTATTTGCCATTTGTATTTCTTCATTTGAGAAGTTCATGTTCATCTGTGTTGACCATTTTTGGACTGGGTCAGAGACCTAAATATTAAAGCAGAAACACTAAATCTGCTGGAAGAGAGATTAGGCAAAACTTTAGAAGACAGAAGTGTAGGCAAAGATTTCATGAACAAAACCCTGGTCATGCAGAAAATAATACACAGAATAAATAACTGGGATCTCATCATATTAAAATGGTTCTGCATAACAAAATAAATAACAAACAGAATGAAAAGACCACCCACAGGGTTGAAAAAATTAGCAGTTATCCTTCAGACAAAGAACATATATTTAGAATATATGAAGAACTGAAGATAATCAGAGCCCCTAGATTTATAGGCCCAATCCAAAAACAAACAGATGAGATGAATACAGATTTCTCAGATAAATAAATACAGATGACAAATATATGAAAAATTGTTCAATATCACTAGTTATTAGAGATATACAAATGAAAACAACTCAGATTCCATCTCCAGAAAGAATGGCTATCATCAAGAAAACAACCAGTTAAAAATGCTGGAGGGAATGTGGGGGAAAAGGAACACTACTCCACTGTTGGTGGGAGTGTAGACTGGTGTAACAACTGTGTAAATCAATAGACAGTTTCCTTAAATGAGGTTTAGAGGTCCCATTTGAGCTTATTTCCCTTCTGGGTATGTTCCTGGAAGAATTAAAAACATCATACCACAGCAACATATGTGTACCTATGTTTATAGAAGCACAGTTTTTAATAGTGAAATCTTTATAAACAACCAAAATGCTCATCAAACAATGAATGTATAAAGAAGATGTGTTTTTTATACCATGGAGTACTACTTGGTCATCAATAAGGGTAAATTTGAGGCATGTTTAAGTACAAGGATGCAACTTGAGATCATACTCAAGTGAAATGAATTAGATTCACATATTTAAACATCTCATTGTTTCCCTGGGGTGAGAAACTGAAAAAGTAAGTAAGGACCAAAATGTACAATATATATTATGAAATAGGAAGAAAGTGAGGGTCAGGGATGGGAAAAGGAAGGGAAAACGGAAAAAATAATAGAAAAAACAATAAAATGGTTACAAAGCTTTGTAAGGAAGGGGAAGATGGGTTGAAGAGAGGAGAAAGGATTGGAAAAAATAAAGAAATCAAAATACACACAAGTACAAATTCCCTATGGTGAATATGCTCCTTATATCTAAAGTTTACTAATAAAGTTAATTGTAGAAAACCATTTTGAACATTACCTATGCTATTTTCTACATAAAAATAAATGGTATTTGAAAAATAAAGACTAGAATTTATTGCCTGTTCCAAAATGGAAACAGAAAACAATCTGCACTTTCCTACCTTTGCACAATGAAGGTTGACTCTGTTTCTCTGTTACTTCTGTGAGCATCCCTAAAAGCCTTTTATATGAAAGCAATTTGTTCTTCAGTTACTTAGATTTCATTGCTTATTATTTTCTTTTTGCACCCTATGTTAAGTTTATATTTGATGGTAAAGTATCAATTTCATGTTTGAATATGGGTAATCAAATAATATGGGAGTCATTATTATCTAATAACCATTATGGATTTCTCTATTGACTGAAGAAATCATTTCTGTTATATATTTTAAAATCCCTTCAGGATAGTGATAAAGACCAATCTATACAGAATACCCTATCTTTCTATTCTTATTTTTCTAAAGAGATAAGCCAGAATATATTTGTTAACAGCTCATGAAGTTGAGGTGAAGAATGGTGTATAGTAAAAGAATATAATAGATATCTATGTGCCTAACATCCTATTAGTCTTCCTAGCTCTTTGTGCCTGGCTTCTTTATAATTTTCAGTAATTTTTCCAAGCATTTTGATTTTCTAAGAATGAACTTCTGATTCCATCTTCTCAAGGGAGTGATCTTCAACTAATGACACTTTTGATGCCCTGATAAATAAAAATTTGAACTGATGGAGGCAGAATAGCAAAGATGATGTTTTAGGGCAAAGGTTTATTTTTTGTTTCTCTCTGGAAAGTGCTAAAAGTGACTTAAAGAGTTTTAAAGATTGAAACTGCCCAAACTATTGAAACAGTTGCTTCCAGTGAGTATTTTCTCCCTTTTATTTCTTATTGAGGTTTTTTGGTCAAGGTATCTAGTTATTTCCAGTGTTAAAAATTTCTCTTTAAAAATATGATAGCTCAATAAAGCAACAGACTGGTTTAAAGTTGATATTTGCTTATATGCATCAGGCACTTTATAGGATTAATTCATTAAAATATCTGTGTGGCGAGATATGGACTTGAATTCTGGAAGCTCAGAATTTCAAGTTAAACTTTAGTTAAAATTGTACAACATTTAATTAAAATTTAATCTAATATTTTTAAGTTAAAAACTATATAACAGCTTTACATTGGAGGTAACCTATATTCTTTTAAGAACCAAGTATGTTTATCATTCTACCATTTTCTTTAAAAATCACAGAGGCTAGGGAGGCGTGTGCTATTATTACATTTGGTTCTTAATTTTCATATCAGTTATGTTAGTTCCAATTAATTAAAAGGACTCTAAGCCTAAACAAGTTAGGAATTAGTTGAAAGGATGTGAGTAATTCAGAGAAGTGAGTGAAAATATAAAGATCTACATTTTATACGTGATCTCAGTTACTCTAAAAATTCAGGTAACAGATGTGTTTTACAGGATATTACTGTTAGATGAGTGCATCCAAGTATCTTTTAATCTGAGGATTCTTTACTTAAATATTTCAGTTTCACTAAGATCATTTGATCTCCTGCCACCCTTGGTGAGGAGATGAGGGAGGCTGAATTATGAGTACACTAAATTCATATCCAAAGAAAAATCAGAATCTTGTAACTAAAAAGAAGCAAGAACAGGAGAATGAGGGAAAGGAAGTGATGTTGAGCTAGTAACAAACAACAATAAAGCAAAACAAAATGTAGAAATGTCTTATTACCACAGCTTGTCATTGCAAGCATAAATTGCTGAGCAGAAACCTTAGGGAGCATGTCTTTGCTTGCCTTTAGAATGACATCTTTTCTGTGGACACACCATTGCATTAATTAAAAATAGGTGACATTAGTGCCCAATTAAAATAAGCTGAAAGGAAGGAAGAGAGGAACTTGAAATGTGTTAGTGAAAATAGCAGTTTGGACTAGAGAGGTTCTTGGAATTAAATGAATGAGTTTGTTAAATGGATGCTTTTGTCAAAGAAATGACTATTTCATTATAGTTTATTATATTCTATTCTTTCAAATTAATAAGTTCCTTTGCCACTGTTGAGCAAAAAGCACATAAATAATTTGCTGGACTTCATAAAGAGTATGACCTAGGATCCAACAAGGTACAATTAAAAGCAGGCAAGGAAATAAATGTAACTATGTTGTTACAAAAATGAATGGTTTCCTCAGATTTCTCCACCTGGTAACAGAGATCTAAGTGGCAGAGTTTCCAATAACAACACAACCTCACTGCTCTATCTAGCACTTGGGCTAATAAACCTTTCCCCTATGGAGAAATTGGGAAGTTATGCTGTCCATTTGCAGTTTAGTAGCTTTAGTTTATGGTACCATTATCCTCTAAAATATAGGCACTTGGTATTCATTAAGTTACTTCTCAATGTTTATTGACCAATGAAAGCTGGATGATATTAAATCCAAATTGATTTTCATTTTAATTTGCATTAGGACTTACCAAGATTTTTCCTGAAAAGTTTCTTAAAGAAATAATGGGTTGCTCATGATTTGAAGTTTCAATTTTGTAGTTTCAGGGACCCTATTTAGAAGAAAGGGGGGAACTTCACCTGCTGGGCAGTTAGCCTCTGTAACTGCTCTCCCTCACCCTTTAATGAGGTATGGGCTCTGTATTTTGTCTCGAACTTTTGATCTTCTTCCATCAGCTTCCAGACTAGCTGCTTTATAGGAATGTAACATCTTGCCCAGATTCTTTTGCTAGCAGATTCAACTGAATCAGGAGAATGAGAGCAGGAGGAAAAGGAAAGAAAAAAAAATGAGAAATTCCACTATTGGAAGCAAGATTGAATGTCTTGCATTAAATGAAAGAAGATAACATTACATAATTCACAAATATTTGCTTTATTTACAGGAGACTTAATATAAAATATTTTATAAGATCAAGTTTTGCTCATCTCTTTAAGTTAAAAGAATTGGAAGATGCATTTTTAATGTTTTCAAAAAAATTACTCACTTGAGTGTGATTTGGTGGCTCACGCCTGTAATCCCAGCACTCAGGAGCCTGAGGCAGAAAGATCTTTGTGAGTTTAAGACCAGCCTAGGCTACAAAGTGAGCTCAAGGCCAGCCTGAACTGCACAGCAAGACCTGTCTCAAAAAGACAAAAAAAATTTACTCACTGGTACTTTTATCAAAATCACTTCCTGGTGCTTAGAAATATTCAGATTTATTAATGCAAGCTATCAAAGATAAGGCTCAGGAGTCTGTATATTCACTAGGTTACTCCGGGGACTGTGATATATTTAAATCTAGCCCAATTAGTAATGCATAATGCTTGCTTTGTTTTTAGAATAACTCTGAGGAACAGAATGATGAAGTGACCCATCTAAAGTAGCACAGTGTGATAATAGATATTCTTGTGTTTACTGATCTCAAAATCTGCATTTTGCCTACACACTATTTTAAACCTTTGTGTATTGCCTCTAAGTAAGGGTAATCTTATTTGTTATGTACTAATCACTGTAATGAATAATTAAAGAATTGAGTTAATTTTTGTGGGCATTAGAGAAGGTAATGTGGGAAAAAAAGAGTAATATAACATGCAGCATATGATTAACAAGCATGTACATTTCAGTGTTGTGACATCACTACTGGATAATTTACCTACTAACCCTCACATCAGAAAACAGTTTTCAGCCTTTCCTGCTAATGAAATGTAAACAGTCATTTGGGAGAAAGTAGAGGATAATTTATAAAGGAAGTAATTTGGCAGCAAGGTGCCTCCTGTTTATCCTTTGATTTTGTCCTTCTTCCCGCCTATAAAAACAAGACAACTGTGTATGCTTTATTTGGATCAAGATAATCTTGAGAATAAAAGCTACAAGTTAATAACAGAAGGTCAGTAAGACGGAAGAAACCCTGGCTAAGAATATGGTGGATCTTCTGTAGTAGTCGTGTTCTGCCTACTTTTTCTGGATTTCATAATGAAAGAAAATAAAACTTCATCTTGCTCAAACAACTGTTATTTCAGACTTCACTATATTTAGTTTTTAACAGTTGGAGAAAAATGAACTCATGTTTTGGCACCTGGTTAGGAAAATGACTTGGGCCAATCTGCATATTACACTCTAGTCTATAGTGACTGGTGCAGAACCAGGTCAGAGAATATGCCATTAGTAAAGACTGCAGACACAACTGATATTTTGGTGGTCATGAGGATCTTGGAAGCATGGAGCTGCCTTTGGATATTTCAGGGGAGAATCTTCCCACAGATGGTGCCGACAGAAGAAAGCAGAATTGAAAGATGGAGAGAAGCAGAACCGAGAGATGGGGAAGAAACAGATTCCTGATGGTACCACTTTAAACAAGTTTTTTGATTTCATAGCAGTGCTCAAAATTGTTACTTTGGAAATCATTATTTTATATTTCAACTTTATGAATCAGTCTAGAATACCATAAAAGAACAGGAGACATTTTAATATTGTGTCCTACAATATTTACTTATTTCTTGAGTATGTTACACGCATACTTCCATTTCTTGATCACGTCTATGTAGGTGTTGGTAGGTTCCTTTATTTTTGTTCTATCTATGGGCAAAGAGTCAAAGTTTTGAGAGTGCTAGTTACCGGCTGAGGAAAGTTGAATATTCATCTTTTGTTAGAATCTGGTACCCTGATGTAAGCTTTTGTTTCTAGAAGACCCAGAAAACGCTTTTGTTTCATTCATGGAAACTTCGAATTCCAAAACCCTATCCAACAATCCCCCAAAGCACTGTAAGCGATGTTCAACTAACACATAAAACAATCTATTTTTCCCTAATGGAACATTGTGTAGCAATATTTTCTCAAAAATTGCACCTTAGTGGGTCATTCCCTTCTGCCACTTTAGCTATTGAGCCTATAATATAGCTTTTGTTATCACCAAAATATGTCTTCATATCATAACATTGCTGTAATAAATGGAATAACAGAGAGTATGTGTGGTGTAAGGCTTTACTAGGCTCAAGAGGGTTGACAGTTAAATAAAAACAAAAACGTGGATTCAGAACTGAAAAATATAAATCCCCTTTCAGAGCAGAGATATACCAACTAGTAAAATATAAAGTGCAGTGTTTCCATAATCAGAAGTCTAACACCAGTGTTTATCATAACTACAGTTCTTTAAATAGAAGTTTTTTGTGTGGTTAGGTTGCTTTGGAAGATAATATCTTGCCCTGCAAGGATATATCACTGTCCTTTCTTGCTGCTGTGGGATAGTATGAAACATATCCTATTTTGTACCCCTGTTTTAAGAGAAAATCCTTTAAGATATTCAAAAACATTGAGACCATTTATTGTACTAATTTGGTAGCACTCTAAGAGAGTGGTAAAATATTAGGGACCAGAAATAAAGAAATATAAATTCAGAAAAGTTAAGAAACTCAATTTTCACTTGTTTTTAGTTAACCTACATATGAAGTAGTCAAATAATGTTAAAAATTAATTTAATATTCAAAAATTTTTAATATAATTTCTACATAATTTTTTTTGCAATTTTTGTTGTGTATTCTATTATGACAAGAAACAGGGTGAATATGCATCTTAATATCATTGTTCTTTCCACCCTGTTTCTCTTCTAGTTCAAGAGAAATGGAAAGAGTCCATGATAAGCCATGAACTACTATCCTATTAGCCAGTTATTTTCTGTAGACTTACTAACTGGCTCTCCTAATTCTATAGTAAGTACTTGAGATTCTACTTTAGAATACAGAAGAATGACTTAAAGTGTATTGTGTAAGTGCTAATTATCATTTCTCACTCTTTCAGCCAAAATCAGACTAAGTCAAGGATAGAGTATAAAAATCTCAGTTTTTCCAGGTACTTCTCTTTTAGGTGGATTCTAAACCTTGTATGTGGAGTCCCTATGGATTCAGCAAGTCTTAACATTTCCGTTGGATTATGTAACCCTCCACCCGGGTGGCGCCTGTACTCTATCGTAACTTTGCTTTTCTGGACTCTCAGAGGCCTTAAATGTTTCCGATGCTTATCACATAGATGGAGAATACGTGACTTTCTCTCCCTTATACCAGATTTACTTTCAGATCACCAGTGAATTAATTGAACAAATGGCAAAGATCTTGCCAAAATCTGAGAAATTTTCTTCTGACCTTGCAAGTAGTTTTAAGTGTAATGCCATTTAAATAGTCCAAAAGCTTTTAGGTAAATACAGCTTGGCAGATAAATGGTATGGGGAGATTGTAAGAACGAAACCTTGTGAAAAAGCCAAAACAGTGAATGTTTTCTTCCTCAAATATTTTTTCCTCAAGAAAGTCAGTCATGTTAACTCTTAAGTTGTCAAAGGTGTTACTGTTCACACTGGTATTTATTAAAGTGTTTTGATTTACCCAATACATATTCTTCTCCCTGCATGTTAGTTCTGTTGTATGAGAAGCATCTTAGTGAAGTGGCTTGTGAATGTAAGCATCCTTGAGAAGACCTAAATAGGGACAGGGTCCCCATGCAGAGGATAATGCAGTTGTTAGTTGCTGAGTGCATCGAACATGTTTGAACCCTTTCATGTCAGGGACGTTTTTTTTCTCACCCTTAAAGCTTTTTAATTTTAGAAACATTAACATCTATAGTTTGATGGAAAGAGTCAGACAATTTTGCTCTGTAAAACTTTAAGATTTCTGTTACACTAAATTAATTGGGAAGATATTTTAAATCTATAAGGCCAAGTGTTATTTAAATCTTCTGCTGGTGTTTGCATCTCAGAATCTGCATCCTTCCTGATCTTACGTCAGCAGCCCATGTAATTAGAATTGTACAAATTCTAACTGTTCAATCATCTCTTCCTACATCTCTGAAATGTGCTAACAGGCTAAGAAATGGAGGCGGGCTTCCTCTGTTTCTGCTTTGAGTCTAAGGAAAGTTAAATATAAAAACTGGGAAAACATCTGGACCCACATCCATTTCAATGTAATCTTCAGTTGGTACATTTCTTTTGAGGTTATTAGAGAGCTGTGAATGTAACTTTTTTAACCTATTAAATGTCACATTAAAGTTTGACCTATCAACACCCTAGATTTTAGAAAAATGCATAGGACAATTTAGCTGAGTATTTGTTGTCTTTTGTTCATATTATGTGCTGCTATGCTCACTGGAAAGGAATATATTCATTCAAATATCTGAATCTATGAAACTATGCACGAAGTGGGACTAATTAGACTGAGAACATAGACATCAGATATTTGTGGGTTAAAAAGTGTCAAGACTTGGCCAAATCTATTTTAAGAGGGTTTCTTATCTGTATAATAAAGAGGATTTGGCTGTGGTTTAAATTGCTTTTAAATTCAGCAAAGGAAGAGAATTTGTTTTTCTCCAGTGCTATGGTTTGAATGTATGTGTTCCCTCAAAATTTGTATGTAAAGTACAAATTTGTTTAAATGTAACACCCAAATATAGTGAAATTAAGAAGCAGGTTATGTAGGTAAGTGATTAGGCTGTCATGGTCTGTTTTACGGATAAGATTAATCTTGTAAAAGGGCTCAAGGAAGCACGTTTGTCCCTTTTGACCTTGTGACATGCGAAGGCATGTAAAAAGCACCATCATCTCTGAGGGGCAACCTGTTCACAGAGCACAAATAAATAGATAAGCTGGACTTTGTGGTCTCCTGACCATAGATTGTTGTCTTCTCTATTTTACATTCCAGAATTCATTGCAATTAAGTCATTGTTCCCATAAAGCTACTGTTTCAATTTTGTAAGTAATTTTCCAACAGGTATTGAATCGTGATGCATTTATTAATTTGTTGTATTTTTGACAGCTATGTTGTAAAATAGGCAAAAAATATCAATATTTGAGAGTCACTAGAAAAGAAAGAAAACAACTTGCTCCCCAAGGAAGGTTTTGTGCAACTTCAGCAGAAAGCAGGACAAAGGTGTTCAGTTCAGAGGAGAAAGAGAGCTGCTTATCTTCGGCCTATTTGAGCTGTTCTTAAGGCTGACCATATACAGTTTTCAATCAGTGACTCATCAGTTTTCATTCTTGTAAATGGGGTGTTATATTTGCCTACCTTAAGAATTTCATCAGGCATTTTTGATCACAGGTTTTTAAGGATACATGTTTATATCATGGATGTCTTTGGCACCTGGTGAAATACACACACACATATCCTTTTAAAAATAATATTATTAAATATCTAAGTGCTTTAAAGAAAAACTAATAGATTTAAGTTAAATTCTCAAAATATAAAAGTAGACTTATTGTATTATATGTATATATATACTTCTTCAATACATTTAGTCACAGAATATATTGCTACCTTATTATTACTGGTGAACACAAATAATATTTTGAAGTATTTGCATAGCATTAATGTAATTGGAAAATATCTCTGATTTGTCTTGGTAAAGTATAACAGCAAGCAGAAACACCAAAATGACATCGAAGATTTGGAAGAACATTTGTTTAACATTGAATGGGCACTGACTTGAAATCAATTGCTCCTCAAAATATCAGGCCCCAAAGGCTCAGTGAGGAAGGTTTTTATGGGATTGGAAGTAAGAGGCAGAGTACTTGGCTATCTTTGTCTGTCTATCTATCTGTCTGTCTGTTTGTCTGTCTCTTTAACCTGGGCAACTAACAGACTGTCTGGGGTTATTTTATGCTACATTTGCACCCTCTTTTAGTTTCCCTAACAAATCTTTCCTGGGCTTGTTACTTGTGATCTTCTGAGATGAACCAGGTAAACCAATAAATTCCAGGGTCTAACTAGAAGCAATAATTTAGGGCTGCCAGTAGCCCTAGGATGAGCACTAGCCAATGTCCCCAAGATTGCAAGGTTTTCCCATATTATAGGGTCTCTCTTTTAGTTGCCTTTAGGAAGAGACATGTTTTAACTCTGGGAAGTTGAGTCCAAGTTCACTGACTTTGAATTTCAGAACTGGGGTCTTTTCAAAGAGGGGCTGGCTGACAGGAGCCAGTCGGCACAAGAAAGCATTTTTAAGGTCCAGGCAGGTAGATCAGCAGGATGTGGGTGGCAGAAGACTGAGGCAATGTACATGGAAGTTAATTTGGTGGCATTGATAGCTTGGAGATCTTGAACTGGCTTTACTGGTAGGAAAGCTGTATTTCAGCAGTTTGGCAATCTATAGACATTTTGAAGTTTTGAAGCCTCATTTCTTTCCTCTTGGGGTACTACAGTGTTGTCGGAAGGGATAGAGAAACAGGCTGTTCCAGGGAGAAGGTAATGAGAGCTTGGCTACATCTGTTGCTAGGGCTTCCCTAAAAATAGTAGAAGAGTTCCCAAACCTTTGTGGTAATTGAGTAACGGTCCAGAAAGGGTATGTGGTTTGGGCACCACAGAAAGCTAGGTTGAAGGCATGGAGATCTTACCCAAGGTGATTAACAGTCTGTCAGGCTGATGTGTGGCTAGATGCCTGTTTGTGCTTCCAGTGACATAGGATATAGAAGCACGATTGATAGCCAGGCCTGGAGATAAGTCTTTGGCCCATATCTCTGGGAGGAGAGTTTCCAGAACTTCAGGATTATGGTTACCTATCCCAGCATGGTGCAGGCATCATTCTCCTCTTGGGGATTGAGGAGACTAACTGACTTAGTGCGTTCAACTTGAGAGGAGGACCCTACCCTAATAGGAATTCATATTTGGTGTGATGTCTTTACTTTTTAGTTTGAAGGGGAATTTATTTTTTGGTGTCCGTAGTCCTTATATCAGGCTTCTGCGAAGTAGTAGTAACTTTTGACATATCATTGAGCTTTTTGTCCTCCTCTTTAATGTCTTTGAGAAGCATTTGACTGGGTTATTTTTAGGTGGGGCTAATTTTAGGAAAGGCATCGTAGCTCATTTGTCAGGGCTGCCAGTCCAACTTTTCTCAATATAGACATATTTTGATTGTGAAACGCCCACTTGAAATGACACCATGTGACCAGAATAGGTACATCTCAGGGTGAGGGAGCAGTGGCCAGGTTCTGTGGTGGAATGTAGGCAATGACTGATTGAATTGGAGTTGGTTCAGTTCACTTCGTAGATAAGTCAGGAGCAGAGGATGAAACCATTGGTAGCAACTGCAGTGGTCAACATGGCTGCCAAGCTGGAATTCTTAGGAATAATGGGTCTCTTTTTTTCAATGAGCAGTTCGGTTTGATTTTTTTTTTAACTCTATAGTCTCAGAAAAACCCTTTTTCCTGACATCAAGCACTGTGAGTTTTGACTAGTTTCCATCTCTGACTTCATACATCTGTGTTGTGTATCTGTGAATAAGGGCACAACGGACAAATGGCAAGAGCCCCTCAGAGAGATCATTCAGATGCCTACCTGGCCATGCCCCTCATGGAGACTTAGCATGACTTAGCTAAGGATGGTGCGAGGCCTCTGTTATGTCATATGTCAATCACCATGGAATTAGAACCACAACTGAAAGTCCAGTCAGCCTCCTTAATCAGTACTTCCCAGTTTTGGTGCACACAGAACAGCCTATTGCTTATGCTGTTCATGCCATTCACTCACGTTCATTTAACAGGCACTTAGAGGTTTTTAAACATGCTCACCTGCTTCTCTTAAGATTAGTTCTCACAAGAATTCATCAGACTCTCCTGAGAGTCTAAGTCAAGCTGAGTAAGACTAGCACACAGACTAACTGGGGTGCCCTGAGGGTCTTAACTAGAACAGGCAGGCAAGAAGACAGGGAGTGGAAAGACAGACAGACAGACAGACAGACAGACCGACAGTGTCCTCCTTCCTTTGGGGTCTGATGCAAGCTGCATAAATGGGGAGCCAGGGAGTCCTCCTCTAGACCTCTGAGAGGATTTGAGAAATCTTAAGGGCCTAACTTCCCATCAGGACCTGGAGAAGCCATTGCTGTTTCTGCAAAGGCTATCATGTGACCAAACAGTTTAGCACAATTGGTTTTCTGGCTGATGCACCAGATGCAATGGCAAGCAAAAACACTGAAACAACCCCTAGGATTTGGAGACAGATTTATATCAGATGGGCTCTGGCTGACAATCAATTGTTCCTCAAAATGTCTGACCCCAAAAGCTCAGGGAGGGAAGATTTTATGGAGTTGCAAGCAAGAAGCAGAATACTTGGCTGTCTTTGATTGGTTCTTACAGTATGCATCATAATGACCAGCTATGCATCACTGAACAGCTGTTTATAGGAGATAGTAGTAACAGGAAGTGCAGCAACAACTATTATATGGGCAACTAACAGACTGTCTGGGGAACATTTTGTACTACAATAGACTCAGTTCATTGCCTTCATTATTAGCTCGAGAAAAGGTGAAAATTACCCACAATTTATTGGAAAAAGGATATAAGTTTATTGATTCAAGTACCTGAATTATATTGATGATCTTATTGGTGGCCTTTATTTCCCAAAAATTCTTGCTACGTATATTACAATAAGTAAGATAGGACAAGATTTATTTTTATGTAGCAAAAATATCATTTATATATTTGTCATAAATTGTTACAGCTCAAAGATTATCTTTGAGGTATGTGTATAGAGAATTTAGGACCAGATTTTATTTTTTGTTTATGAGACAAAGTATTCTCTTGACATGCCTGCCACAGTTAAATGCACTTAAAAAAATCTCTGTGGTATTGTATGACACAACACTGCTGAGAAAGAGTATCTGTTCTTGAAAATAATGTTGTTTAAATAATAACAGCATATAGTTTTTTCAGTAATAATGAACTTTATGCAAATTATTAACAGTAAATTGATTGATGCATTTTGTGTTAAAATGATGTTAAACTGTCTCAGTCAGAACTGAAGTAGCAAATCATTTCAAGTTGAACACAGGACAAAAATTGGTACTAACTTGACTTTGCTTCATCTGTATTCCACAATTTGGTTCATTTCATGAGTAATGGAAATTAGGATGATAACTGCAACAGTAAAAATATTGTCCAAAGAATAATCAGAAATAAATCAAGAGAGAGATCACACGTTTTAGAACTGTGTTTAAAATTCTTAGAATTTGGCTTTCCATAATAAAACATAATTTGTGATATAACAAACATTATCCAAGTATTTTTTCTTTTATGCAAAGTTATATTTCCAAGAAACATGATAAGAAGAAATCAGTAGAAGTTGTACTTTTTGAACAGTATTTCTAACTCAAATTTTGATGAGGATCAGGTAGGAAATAGACTTTTAGTAGAACAGGTATAAAGAAGGACAAAGCCTTGTATTTTGACTTTGGTTACTAGAAAAGGGATGTAGTTGCAAAAGGGACTGGATAGTCAATAAAAATTTTATTGTCTTTTCAAAATCTATAATGCCAAGATTTGTGAAGTTTCATATCTCAAATCAGTGCTAGTGATTCTTTTTTTCTTAGCCAGTGGATTTTTGGTAGCAGGTTGTTGGAACCAAACACACTGTCCAAGGTTTGACATAGTTAACAAAAATAGGAAAGTATGCTTTCTCAAATAATTCAATTAAATTTTCCTATCTGCATTTTAGTAATCTCTCCTTTCAACATGCACAGTAACCCGGTAATGTTGACCAAATATATTTTCGTTTTGTTATATTTGAATGTGATGTTTCTTTCTTGATTTATTATTTAATAGTAGGGTTTCATGTAATATTATTATTATATTATATATTATATATAATATTATTATATTCATGTAATAATATACACTCTTATTATCTTTCTTTTAATACATGCAAACTGCACATTCTTAGAAATAGGTCCAAGTATTTAACATATCTTTATTCTTTCTGTTAGCTTTTTAAAAATTTATTTAAATTTTTATTTTAAAAATAATAAAACCACATGAGAAAACAAAGCCAAAACCAAAATGAGGTCATTCAACACAAAAGGATGGACATAGTACATGATTTAAAACCACATTACAAAGTGATTTACAATGGTTACCATGATGTCTCTTGTTATCTTCAATAGAATTGCCCATATCATCAGGCATAATAAAATTGAACATAGCAGTACAGAACAAAATCAATAAAAACAAAACATTGGAGACATTATAGGACTTCAAAAGAGGGTACTAGTCAAACGAGAACGGGTATCATAGTGAATCTTACTCTCTTCAGAGTAGACAATACTGTCAGACTTGATACTATTAAATATAACAGATTTGAATAAAATCAGTGTCATGGTTTATGTTTGTGTCCCCCAGGCCTCATGAGTTTACATTGTTCATTTGTGATGGTTCATTGTATAGTGCTTGGATTGATGGTGTCAGTGCTCCACCCACATAGGGGTGGAGCCAGGATGTGATGTAATGGCAGGAAGAAGGTGTGTCTTTCTCTTTGCTGGCTTGAGCTTGCTGTTTTGCAGTCACCATGAATGGTGGGCCAGCCATGCCCGCCTGTCTTGGAGCCAACTGAGTGTGGACTGAAACCTCCAAAAACTGTAAGAAATAAACTTTTCCTTTCCCAACTTTGGGCTTCAAGTATTTTGTCTCAGCAACAAGTAAAAAGTAACTAAGACAATCAGTCAAGACAACAGCAACCAAACAAAACAGATTCAGATAAATTCAGTTAAAACAAAGAAGTGAAAGAAATATAGGGTTTCAGATTAAGTTAATAGGAAATTAAAAATGGTTACTATAGTATATCCTGCTATTTTTGGAATAGCTGGTAATGCCCTCAAATCTAGTACAAGATAGACAAACGGCAATTGAATACAACCAAACTAAACAAAATGATGACATAATATGGGTTTCAAATCAAATGTAAAAATCGCATAATAATCTCAATAGATGCAGACAAAGTTTTCAACAAAGTCGAAAAACTGATTCATGATAAAAATCCTACAAAAATTGGAATAAATGGTCTTTCCCTCAATCAAGTAAGAACCATTTATTGCAAACCAGCATCTATTATGATACTAAATAGTGAAAAATGGAAAGCCTTTACTCTGTAATGAGAAGCAAGGTGGTGCGCTATCACCACTCCTATTCAGTATAGTTCTGGAAACACTAGTGAGTGTTTAGACAAGGGAAAGAAAAGGAAAACTGACAGGAAAAGAAGAAATTAAAGTATTTTTATTTGCAAATGACATGATACTTTACACAGAAGATTAAAAATTTCCACCAAAAGACTTGTAGATTTAATAACCAAATTTAAGATTGTAGCGAGATACAAAGTCAACATTCAAAAATAAATACCACTCCTGTACACAAGCAACAAACTGGTAGAGAAATTAGAGAAACTATACTTTTTGCAATATCACTCAAAACAATGAAATATTTAGGAATCAACCTAACGAAAGTAAAAATCCTACACAATGAAAAATACAATACCCTAAATAAGATGATTGAGGAGGATGTCAGAAAATGAAAGAATATCCCCTGCTCATTGATGGGAAGAGCCAACATAGTGGAAATGGTCCTACTTAAAATTCATTTGGAACAAAAAGAGATCCAGAATAGCAAAAGCAAATCTGTACAACAAAGACAAGTCAAGAGGCATCACAATCCCTGACCTGAAATCACAAAGTTACTGTGATAAAATCAGCATGGCATTGGCAAAAAGGCAGTCCTGATGATCAGCGGAACAGAGTAGAAGATGGAAACACAACTCCAAATATACTCAGCTACCTTATTTTTGACAAAGGAACCAAACACATTCACTGGAAGAAAAGTACCCTCTTTTATAAATGTTCCTGGAAAAACTGATGTTCTGTATGCTGAAAACTAAAACTAGACCCATGTCTATTACCATGTATTAAACTAAAATTTAAGTGCATCAAAGACCTAAATATTAAAGCAGAAACACAAAGGCTTCTAGAAGAGAGAATAGGTAGAAATCTTGAAGACACAGGTATAGGCAGAGACCTCATAAACAAAACCCAGACTACACAGTACATACTACAAAGAATCAAATCAAATTTCATTTCATCTTATTAAAAAGCTTTTGCACAACTAAGGAAATAACCAATAGTGAAAAGACAGTGCACAGAGTGAGAAAAATAGTGGTGGGAGTGTGGAGTGGTACATCTGCTGTGGAAATCAGTGTGGAGATTCCTCAGAAATTAGGATGATGGATGCCATTTGACCCAGCTATTTCCATTCTAGTTATCTTCCTAGAATAACTGAAAACATCATGACACAGTAATATGTGTGCATCCATATTTATACAGCACAATTTGTAATAGCTCAATCATGGAAACAACTCAAATGCCCATAAACTGAGGGATGGACAAAAATATGTGTTATTTTTATATAATAGAGTACTATTCAGCCATAAAACAGGATAAACATGAGACTTTTTGTAGGTAAATGATGCAATTCAACAACATACTCATACATG
This sequence comes from Cavia porcellus, assembly GCF_034190915.1. NCBI lineage: Eukaryota > Metazoa > Chordata > Mammalia > Rodentia > Caviidae > Cavia > Cavia porcellus. The sequence goes on along the minus strand of NW_026947502.1, from coordinate 17,615,944 downwards.
AAATACATCAGACTCACATGTGTAAACATCATTTTGTCTCACTAGTGTGAGAGGCTGAACAATTAAATAACATCCAAAAAGTATAATAGATATTGTGAAGTGGGAAGAAGCTGTTCAAAAGAAAAATGAAACTGATGGGGTAAAACAGAGAGGAAGTAAGAGAAAAGGAAAAAAACATATTCAAGATGGACAGTAGTTATGCAGGAGGGGCCAGGGATGTATCTCAGTGGCACAAGTGTAAGATAGTTCCATCCCTGAAACCAAAAATAAATAAATAAATAATAAACATAAAAAGTAGGTAGTTATACAGGTAGTTTCTCTTAGTTCATTGAAAAGAAATGTTTGTGCTAATATTGGTTGGACAATATTTCTTGCCTATATCTTCTACTTTGAGTAGAAGTAGAGTTTAAAGATAGCAATACACATGTGTTAATTATTCTTATTCTCCTATTAGCCTGTTTTGAAACATTTTAATTTTTGTTTATATTTTTCCTCTTCAAAAAAGTACTGCCTCAATGGATAGGGAAGACAAAAAGATTCTGAATGGTACTTATAGTGGTACAATATGAATGCACATCATATTTATATACTTAAAATGACTCTGAGAGAAAATATTGTTATTTACATTTCACTGTGATAAAAAAGAACATAAAGAGCAAGAAAATTATTTATCTTCAAGTGTTTCACCTTAAAATGTTTCTTGAAATTTTTAATTTCTCTAATATTTTCTAGTTTTCTGTATATTGTAAATTTGTGAGATTTATCACTATGGTGTATTTTAATACTTTTTATTCTTTTTTTTTTAAATTTTACTTAAGGAGAAAAAGACAAAAAAGCAGAAAAAGGGTACAAGTTATACAGAATTTCAGAAAAAAATAAACAGTAGGAAATCACTAGTTAATGGATTACATATTTTCATCTTAGAAATATTTGTTCAAGTTACAAAATTAAAGCATATAAAGTGGACATTCAAACAGTGAGACTGCAAACAGTTCTGTTCAATGATCCAACAAAACTCAGTAATATCATTGTCTATCTTATTCACTTAAATATGCATGCAGTTATATCATTTAGAGCACTTTATTTTCCTCTCTTTTGTACAATGACTATTACACTTTTTGGGTTTTATTACTCCCACAGTTCTTATTCCTTTTTTGGAAGAAAGTAAAACCAAATGTGACATAACAGAACAAAGTCGGTCAAATCAAAAGGGTGGACATAATAGATAATGTAAAAACATACTACAAGGTGATCAACAATGGTTAGTATAATGCCTCCTGCTATCTCAAATAGAATTGCCCATATCATCAGTTATAATAAAATTGAACAAAACAGTAAAGAACGAAACCAACAGAACCAAAGCTTTGGAGACATTACAGGTCTTCAAAAGTAGATAATAGTCAACCAGAATGGGCGTCATAATGAATTCCACTATCTTCACAGCTGTTCCCTAAACTTTCAAACCTGGTACTATCAAGCAAAACAGAATAGAGGAACATCAGTCAAAACAAGATGGTGATAGCAATACAGTGCTTCAAATCAAGTTAATAGAAAATCAAAGTGGGTTACTATAATATATCCTGCTATTTTTTTATTTATTTTTCCCTTAATTAAAAGGATAAAAATAAAAAAGTAAATAATACAATGGAGATTGAGATAAAAGAGGGCATAACAAGAAAACAGCACAGATCAAAACATAACCATCTAAGCAAAATAGTGTTTGACAACAAGATAATCCCGACATAAAAGTAGTTACCATATTGTCTCTTTCCTTGAAATCTTTGAGTATAACTTCATATACTATAGCATCAAATATATCAAAACAATGTAAAACCATTCAAGAGAATGACAGTATTACAGGGTATTTAGAATCAACTAACAGAAAATGAACAGTGGTTTCTGTATAATCTCCTTGTCTATAAAAGTTTTTGTTTATACTATCACATATAATAAATTCCAATAAGATACAATATGTTACGACCTATGGAGACAGAACGACAAAAGCTTGATGGGACTTCAAAACAAGAGGATATTAAATCAGCATTACCTATTATGACATCGTTTTCTCCAAAATAGCTGTTCCTATCATCCAATCTTCTCTGCCTCATTTCTGTTGAGCTCTTTTTCTGTCATTAGTTGTCAGTTTGTCTTCTTCATTTTGTTTTCTGCTCCATTCATTGTGGCCTCTCTGCTACTATTACTGGATTCTTCGTATTTTTCTTTTTTAGAATATCCTGCAGTATTCTCTGTAGGGTTGAATTGGTGGTTGCATATTCCCCTAGTCCCTCATTATCCTGGAAGCACCTAGTTTTTCCACCAATTTTCAGGGATAGTTGTGCAGAATATATCAATCTTGGATGGAGGTTATTATCTTTCAAAGCTTGAATTATTTCCCCCCATGCTCTTCGTGATTTGATGGTTTGTGCCGAGAAGTCTGCTGTAATTCTGATGGGTGTTCCCTTGTAAGTGATCTGTTTCTTGTCTCTGATGGCTTTTAATATTCTGTTCTTATATTGGATTTCTGGTATTTTGATTTTTATATGCCTGGGTGTAGCTCTTTTTGGGTTGTAGGTGCTGGGGTCCTGTATGCTTCATACATCTGAGTATTTTTAAGTTTTTCTAAATTAGGGAAATTCTCTTGGATTATTTCTGCAAGTAGCTTTTGTAGTTCATTTGTTTGTGTCCCTACCTCTTCTTTTATGTTCTTTATTCTTAAGTTATAGATCCTCTTATCATCTTCTAGTCTTTGTATTATTGCTGTTTGTTTCTTTGTTATTTTTAAGAAGTTTTTCATTTCATGCTCCCATATTGCAAATCTGCCCTCCAGTTCAGATAATCTATCCTTAGTTTCTTTCAAGCTGTTATGCCAGTTTTTGATAGAGTTTTTAGTTTCCTGGTAATCTCTTTGAACCTGCTTTACGTATTCTATATTTTCTCTATTTTCTCCATCAAACAATTCTGCCCTTTTTTTCTGTTCATCCATTCCACCATCTGTTTTTTCTTGGGTAGTGCTTAGCATTTCTCTAACTCTTCTGCTTATGTCTTGCTTCAGGTCATTAATAACTTCATTCCTGAATTTGTCTATGAGGCTCTGGAGATAGCGCTTTATGTCTATTGGTACTGTGTCTGCTATTGCTTGTTTCTCAGGATTGGGGGCCGAGGAGCCTTTCTTGTTGCTACCTCTTCCCATATTCTTTGTTCCTTAAATGCAAGCATATATAGGAGGCCCAGCTTCCTTCCCTGTTGGCCACAGTCTGTTTGAATTGCGCCAGTTAGGTGTTCGCACCCACCGCATCGCACCGGGGAGTTACAGATGGGGCAGCCAATGTGGGGCCTGCCCCTCCAGGTCAACTTACCAAAGGCTTCATTGCTAGGGTGCACCTCCAGGCACTGGGACTTGGGTTGTACTAGTCTACTGGGTCTCAGTGAGCAGCATCACATAGGCTAGGCACTGCTCACCAGTCCCACTTGAGAGGGGGATATGTAACTGAGGTCACTACATCGCCCTGTTCTGGCAAGTCTGCCTGGTCCCAGAATGTCTTCTGTTGGAGCCTCCTAGACTATGGAAGAGTCCCAGTTTCCCTCACTCACCACAGGTCGATGCATGGCTCCCTGCCTGTCCTGCTCTCAACTCCATTCACCGATTCCTGTTCTCAGAGTTTTTGCATGTCTCTCTCCCTGCAGAGCCAATTTAGATGCAGCAGCTGTGGCAGGAAACCCAAATCACATCTTTCAATGGCGTGGGCTCCAGCTTCCATTCTGAGGCTTTATCTGTTCCTGTTATAGCACCAGGATTGCATTCCCAGTTGGTTTCTCTCAGCCCAACAGGGTATATCTCCTCTTGCTTAGGATTCCTCACTCCATACCATTCCTGGATTCTAAGCTGGGTCTCTCAGCGTCAGTAGCTGCTGCTATTTATCCGCCATGTTCTTCTGGAAGTCAGTTGCCTGTATTTCAATTCAGCTGCAATTGATGCCATGACACCGGAAGAGACCACCTACCTTCTATTTTAATACTTTTGTAGCTAGTATATTTTGTTTTCATTCAAAACCATGAAGTGGGAGCATAGTTGCTTTTCAGTAAACATTAAAAAAGAGTAATGAAATGCATTCAGCCTCATCAGTAGTATTACTACAGTGTCACACAGTGAAATGGGTGAATAGAGTACAAAATGTTGTGGCCATTTATGTGATCGGTCTGTCTGTGGAGTTCTAAGAAAGCAGGCGGGCACTACCAGTTCCAGAGGCCTGGTGGCTTGATGTAAATGCCCACGCACTTTCCCCCCGAGTCTAGCTTATTTGGGACCCTCGCGGCTTCCAGGTGCACTGGAACAGCTCGGCGGGTCTGAGGTGCCTGCTTTGCCCTCCCCATTCTGGCCTGTGCTTCGTGGACTGTGGAGTTCTAAGCAAGCAGGTTCCAGAGGCCCGGCGGCCTGGCATAAGTGCCCTGGCGCTTTCCCCTGAGTCCAGCTTGTTTGGGACCCTTGGTTTGACCTTGCCAGAGAACCTCGTGGTTTCTGGGTGCACTGGAGCAGCGCAGCAGGTCCCAGGAGCAGGCAGGAGCCTCCCCTCTCCCACTTGTGCTTGGCGGCCTGTGAAGTGGCATCAGTTCCAGAGGCTGGTCTTGAGCCAGCCTGTTCCACCCCAGTGACCCTCTATCAATACAAGGAACTGGGAGCCAGACTCCCAGGAGCTAAGGGCATAGAAGAGGATTTCGAAAAGACCCCGAGGAAGCCTTAGAATAACACTCGAAACACTTGAAACACAGAAATATAGGAAAATGACAAAACAAAAGAACAAATTACAATCTCAAACCTCTAGCCCATCCAAAGAAACTTTAGGAGCGATGTATATAGAATAAAATATATGCCATGCACCTCAAATATCAGACATAATTGCAACTGAAATAAACAAGCAACTCTGGGAAGCTTTAAAGGAATTCAAACTAGAAATAATCTCCCAGGTAAAAGAAGAAATGATAAAAGAAATGAAAGAGCTGCTGAACATATCTAAAGAAGACACAGTTAAAATATTGGAGAAAGGGGCTGGGGATTTAGCTCAGCAGGCATAAGCACCTGCCTTGCAAGCAGGTGGTCGTGAGTTCGATCGCTGGTACCGATAAAAATGAAAAAGACAAAAAAAGTTGGAAGAAGTAAACTAAAAGATAGAATCCCTAGATGAACATATAAGAAAAAGCAGAAAATAAAACAGATGCACAGAGATATACAGGAAATCAAAAACTCCACTGAAAGCTGTAAAAACCACCTCAATGAAAGTGAAGATAGAATTTCAGACCTTGAAGACAGGATTGCAGCTAGTGAACTGGAAAGGAAAGATCTTTTAAAAATAACAAAGAACCAGGAAATAAAATTCAACAACTGCAAGATGACGCAAAGAAAAACAACATAAGATTGATAGGGATTAATGAAAAAGAGACAACATAAAGGATGTCAAGAGGATATTTAGAGAAGTAATAGCTGAAAATTTCCCAAGCATGAGATCGGAAAGCAACATCAGGTTCAGTGAAGCACATAGAGCTCCAAATAGTCATAATCAAAATAAAACTACACCCAGAAATATAATAATCACCATCCCAGAAATCCAACACAAGAATAGATTATTAAAAGCTGTCAGAGAGAAAAGATAGATCAGTTATAAAGAAAAACCTATCAGAATCACAGCAGACTTCTCAACACAAACAATAAAGTCAAGAAGAGCATGGAGTGAAGTACTCCATATCCTAAAGGAAAATGATTTCCAACCTAGACTGATGTACACTGAAAAATTATCATTCAAAATCTATGGTGAAATAAGATACTTCCATGAAAAAGAACAGCTGAAGAACTTCATGATCACCAAGCCAACCTTGCAAAAAATAATGAAAGGCAGTTTAGATACACAAAGGAAAAAAACCGCCAAGCAAAGCAGATAATTAAGCAGAACAGAAAGATAAAAATGCAACAGCAGAAAGATAACATGTCAACAATAAACCAACATATAACAGTTATAACCTTTAATGTAAATGGATAAAGAAGGTCACTAGGCACTAGTTAGGGGAAAACTCCAAGAGGAAAAGATAACTATCTTAAATATATATGCGCCAAATTCCAGAGCACTCAGTTATATAAAACAAATATTAACAGAAATGAAAAAATCAAATTATCAGTAACACAATTGTAACAGGAGACCTTAACACACCAATGGACAGATCAACCAGACAGAAAATCACCAAAGAAATAACAGAATTGAATCACACTTGTGAACAAATGGACTTGATACACATATATGGAGAGTTCCATCCAACAATATCAGAATGCTCATTTTTCTCAGCAGTACATGGGTAATTGTCTAAAATAGGCCATATATTAGCTCACAGAACACATTTAAATAAATGCAAAAGATTTGAAATCCCTTGCATGTTATTATATCATAGCGCTTTGAAATTAGAAATTAATGAAAAAGATACTGCAAAAATCCCACGAACACATGGAAACTGAATAACACACTCTTGAGTAATCAGTGGGTCACAGCATAAATTAAAGAAGAAATTAAACAACACCTAAAAGAAAATGAAAATACAAATAGAACTTAGCAGAATCTGTGGGATGCAATGAAAGCTGTCCTCAGAGGAGAATTAATTGCACTGAGTTCCCACATCAGGAAAACAGAGTGAATGCAAATAAATAACCTAATGTTACACCTCAAACATCTAGAAAAAGAAGAGTAAGTCAAGCACAAAGCCAAAATGAGAGAGAAAATTATAAAAATCAGAGCAGAAGTCAATGCAATAGAGACTAAGAAAACAATCCAAAGAATCAATGAATCAAAGACTTGATTATTTGAAAGAATAAATAAAATTGATAAGCCCCTAGCCAACCCTATTTAAAAAAGGGAAGAAAAAGTTCAAATTCATGTAATAAGAAATGAAAATGTGAAATCACTACTGACTCTGTAGAAATACAGAAGATCACCTATTTTGAAAACCTCTACTCTCAAAGGTTTGATAACACAGAAGTAATATATTCCTAGAAACATATGAAGTACCAAAGCTATGTCAAGAGGATGTAAAATGCTGAATAACCCAATTTCTATTAATGAACTTGAAAAAGTAATTAAGTCCTTACCTACAAAGAAGAGCCCAGGCCCAAACGGATTCTCTGCAGAATTCTACATGAAATACAAAGAAGACCTAATGCTAGCACTCCTCAAACTCTTCAATGAAATTGAAAGGGAAGCAATCCCTCCTAAGTCATTCTTGGAAGCAAATATTACTCTAGTACCAAAGCCTGAGAAAGATGCAACTAAAAGGAGAACCATAGAACAATCTCCCTAATGAACACAGATGCAAAAATCCTCAATAAAATATTGGCAAATAGGATGCAGCAAATCATCAAGAAGATTATACATCATGACCAAGTGGGATTCATCCCAGGCATGCAGGGATGGTTCAACATATGTAAATCAATAAATGCAATCCACCATATCAATAAAACCAAAAGTAAGAATCACATGATCATTTCTATAGATGCAGAAAAAGCTTTTGATAAGTTCCAACATTCATTCATAAGAACTTTGCAGAAAATTGGAATAGATGGTCTTTGTCTCAATATAATAAAGGCCATCTACAACAAACCAACAGCCAGTATCATACTAAATGGCCAAAAATTGAAGCCCTTTACTTTAAAATAAGGCACAGGACAACGATGTCCTTTATCAACACTCCTATGTAATTTAGTACTGGAAATACTAGCCAGAGGAATTAGACAAGAGTGAGAAATAAAAAGGGTCAAGGTAGGAACAGAAGAAGTTAAATTATCATTATTTGTGGATGACATGATACTCTACATAGAAGACCCCAAAACTCCATTGAAAGACTCCTAGATACAATAAATAAATTCAGTAATGTAGCTGGATACAAATCAATACTCAAAAATCAATAGCATTCCTGTACACTAACAACAAAATCACAGATAGAGAAATAATAGAAGCCACACCCCTCATACTAGCAACTCCGAAAATGAAATATTTAGGCATTACTCTCATGAAAGAAGTGAAAGACCTATATAGGGAAAATTATAATACACTGAAAAAAGAAACTGAATTTGATACCCCAAAATTGAAATACACCCCTTGCTCATGGATAGGAAGAATAAATATTGTGAAAATGGCCATTATCCCAAAACTCTTATACAGATTCAATGCAATCCCAATAAAAATACCATCAGCATACATCATGGTTCTAGAGAAATCACTCCTAAAATTCATCTGGAGTAAGAAGAGACTTAAGATAGCAAAGACAGTTCTAAGCAACAAAGGCAAGTCAGGAGGCATCACAATCCCTGACTTGAAGTTACACTACAAAGCAACTGTAGTAAAATCAACATGGTACTGGATCAAAAAAAAGAGCCAAAAATCAATGGAATAGAGTAGAAAACACAACCACAACTAAAAACACATTCAACTACCTTATCTTTGATAAAGGAGCCAAACAGTTTCAATGGAAGAACGACAGTCTCTTTAATAAATGATGTTGGAAATACTGACTCTCCATATGCTGAAAACTAAAACTAGACCCATGTCTATCACCATGTACTGAATTAAAATCTAAATAGATCAAGAATCTGAATATTAAAACAGAAACACTAAATCTATTGAAAGACAAATTGGGTAGATACCTTGAAGTCATAGGTGTAGGTAGAGAATTCATCAACAGGACTTAAATCGCATGGGAAATACTTCCCAGAATCAATAATGGGATCACCTCTTATTAAAAAATTTATGCACTCAAAAGAAATCTACAGCATAGTGAAAAGAAAGCCTACAAACCGGGAAAAAAATCTTAGTGAACGCTCTCTCAGACAAAGGACTTCTGTCTAAAACATATAAAGAATTAAAAAAATCAGACCCCCAAAATTTAAAGATCCAATCCAAAAACGGGAATCTGAGATGAATACACACTTTTCAGATGAAGAAATACAAATGGCAAATAAATACATGAAAAAATGTTTATCATCATTAGTCATTAGAAAAATGCAAATTAAAATCACACTGAGATTCCATCTCACTCCTGAAAGAATGGCCAGGATCAAGAAAACCATCAACAACAAATGCTCGAGAGGTTGTGGGGAAAAAGGAACTCTCCTCCACTGCTGGTGGGAGTGTAGACTGGTGCAACCATTGTCGAGGTCAGTCTGGAGATTTATCAAAAAGCTAGGATTGTAAGTCCAATTTCTTCCAGCTATCCCACTTCTAGGCATATTCCCAGAAGAACTGAAAGCATCATACCACAGTAATATATGTGCACCCATGTTTATAGCAGCACAATTTGTAATTGCCAGACCTTGGGAACAACCCAAGTGTCCATCAACTGAGGAATGGGTAAAAAAGTTGTAGTATTTTTATACAATGGAGTACTACTCAGGTATAAAGAACAATCACATTGATATATTTATAAATAAATGGACGCAGCTTGAGACCATACTCATAAGTGAAATAAATCAAACTCACATTTACAAATACCGCATAGTTTCCCTATTTTAAGAAATGATTCAAATATATAAAAGTATGTTGTAATCATGATTCCCTATTATGTGGCTTTGAAGCCTTATGAAGTTTTCATTCATTAATTGGAATGGCTTTATTCTGGGCTGTTTGATATATTGCCTGTGATGATATGAACGGCTATTTTGAAGAAAACAAGACATCATAATAGCTAGTGCTGATTTAGTATCATCTTGTTTAGAAGTGCCACCAAACTGTTCTTCTTCTGTCTCCATTGGTTTTATCATGTTGTATCTTACTGGATTTTATTATATGTGATAGTATAAATAAAAATTTTTATAAGCAAAGAGATAATGTAGAAACCATTGTTTGTTTTCTGTTAGCTGGTTCTAAATACCCTGTAATACTTTCATTCTCTTGAATGGTTTCACACTGCCCTGATATGTTTGATGCCATAGCATATGAATTTATACTCAAATATTTCAAGGAAAGAGACACTACTATTAAGTCGGGTTATCTTGTGGTGAAGCATTAGGTTGCTGAAATTCTTATGCTTTGACCTGTATTGTTATGTTGTTATGTCTTCTTTTATCTCAATCTCCCCCCTTTTTAAAAAAAATCATTTTTTAAATTTTTTAAATTAAGGGAACAAATTTAAAAAATTAGCAGGAAATATTACAGTAACCTTTTGATTTCCTATCAACATGATTTGAAGCCCTGTATTGCTCCCACCATCTTGTTTTGACTGATTTTGCTCTGTTCTATTCTGTCTGATAGTATCAAGTTTGAGGGTATAGGCAACTACTTTGAAGGCAATAAGATTCACTATGACGCCCATTCTGGTTTGACTATTATCTTCTTTTGAAGTCCTGTAATGCCTCCAATGTTTAGGTTTTACTGGTCTTGTTCTGCACTGTTTTGTTCAATTCTATTATACCTAATTATATAGGCAATTCTTTTTAAGGTAGCAAGAGGCATTATGGTAACCATTGTTGATTACCTTGTATTCTATTTTTACATCATGTACTATGTCCATCCTTTGTTTTGACTGACTGCCCTGTTTTGTCATATTTGGCTCTATTCTCTTCCACAAAAAAGTAATAAGAACTAAGGGAGTAATAATACCCAAAATGTGTAAATTTTCTTGTAAAAAAGAGAGGGAAAAAAGTACTCTAAAGGATACAACTGTAAGTGTGTTTAAATATGTTAAGATAGATGACCATATTCCTAAGTTTTTGTTGGATCACTGAACACAACTGTTTGCAGTCTCACTGTTTGAATGTCCACTTTGTATGCTTTAATCCTGTAACTTGAACAACTATTTCTAAAATGACAATATGTATTTTATTAACCAGTGAATTTTTACTGTTTTTTTGAAATTCTGTATTACTTGTACCCTTATACTGTTTTGTTTTTTTCTCCTTTAAATAAAAAACTATTTAAAGCAAGTAACTTTTTAATTACAGCACTATGAATCATTTCAAATTTAAATTTTCTCCATAACAACATTTGCATATATAACATTAAAAATTGTATAAAGGTAATATATATGTTTTAGCAAAGCTCTCAGTATATAGTATGAGTTGGTCTGACTCTTCAGTCTGCATTCCAGAATACCAATAATAGTTAAGAGACAGCCAGATGAATGGAAGAAAAATATTTGCAAACTAGTCCTCAGATATAAGGTCAACATCTGGCCTATGTAAGGCACTCAAAACAACCCAATAAAAAAATCTGGTTTAAAAGAGAGAGGGGTAGACTCACCACATTTTTGAGAAGATGACACAAAAATTCCTACAAGATATATGAAAAAATGTTCAAGGTAGAAAAAAACAGTGACTAAGAACCTTCATTCATCATCTTATAAGCACACCAATTGAATAGCTACTTGTGCACCAAAATATCCTCACAAAAGCTGAAGAAATGAAATGAGAGGCCATCCTGCCTACTTTTAGTAAAACAAAATGAAAAATGTATTTAAGAAGGAAAGGAAGAGTTGCTGGTAACAATTCTCCTGCTACTTGAAGCACCTGTCTTGGAGAGAGATCACTTTTACTTTGGAAAAGAGAGAAAATTAATCTCATCTATATTTTTTCCTAGGCCACAACTACAGATGTTGGGACCCCCCCCCCCAACACACACACATATCATAACCAGCTATAAACCTGTCTTTGGCGGAGTAACCCAGTTATCACATCCATGATCCAGTTACCTCTCAAAAGACCCACCTGTGAACACATGTGGCTTTGGGGACACATCTAGATATAACTTGTACCATCTATCAGACTTGTGTTTGAACTAGCATTACCAGTATCTCATGGCGGTGGACTTGAGGTGTGTGTTTGTCTCAGCAGTAGGAAGCTCACAGGAATTCAGACCTTGATCTTAACCAATGTTTTGCCATTTTGGTGATCTATGGGCTCAGAGGGTGACAAAGCTTGGTAGCATGGGCCACAGGTGTGAAATAGGGTCCAAGGGCCACTCCATCCATGACGAATCTGATTGTGGCTAGGAAGACAGGCTGATAACTGTGGATGAGATAGCTGAGCCTACCCCATGACCAAGTAGAGGCTTTTGGACAACTACTACTTTTTCTAAGTACACTCCTGTTTTTTCTGAACAACACACCAATGGCGTATTTGGAGAAAACTAGGGCTTGGATGTTTCCCTCCTACTAAAACAGGGACAACACCCACATAGTAGATTCCCAAGAAATTTGGCTCCAGGAGGAATGCTGAAATAGAGTAAATGAGGCTCAGAGAAATAAAGTAGCTTGCTTAGAATTTCAGAAAAGACAAGCACAACAATAGTTAAGGAAGACTGGAATAAACACCTAAACCTTCAATTCCCAGATTACAGTGCATACCAACAAGCATCAAAAGTTTTCAAGAAACTGTGATATTGCCCAGTAAAGTACAAGAAACTGAATAGAGGTAACCAGTATGTAAGGATCTCAGACATTTTAAAACAGTTGTTTTAAAGAAACTCTGTGAGCTTGAAGAAAATATAGAAAAATATTTTACTACTACCATATGGTCTACCAACCCTACTCTTGGGTGTAGAGCCAAAGGAAATGAAGTCTGTCTGTTGAAGAAGCTCCTATGTGCATTGCAGCACTATTTATTGTAACCAATCAGTGTAAACATCCTGCAGGTCTACCACCTGATTAGTGAATAAAGGAAATTAGGTACACATAAGCAATAAAATACTGTTCAAATATTAAAAAGTAATAAAATTGATCATTTGTGGCAGGATGAATAGAATGGGAGATCTTTATTGCAAGTGATATAAGACAAGCACCTAATGGTGTATAATCCACAAAAAGTTTATTTGATAGAAATTGAGAGTAATGATTGCCAGAGGCAAGAGTAAAAGAGAAATTTTGCTGAAATTATTAATGGTTGCTTATTATCCCATTGAAAAGGGCCAACTCAAAATATATGGAGCAAATAAAACTTTGTTAATTAAATTTTATTTTGATGTATGTAAAAAACTAAAGAATTACTATTATCTGTATTGAATTGATACTAAGATACATGGACTACTAATATACTAGGTACTGTAATAAATTTACCTGTCATTTTTATATAAAATATAATTCTGGAGTTAAACTGCCATAGCAGTATTTGTTATATATTACTTTTGAATTTATTCAATTTTGTAAACAATAGTTATGAATTTAAACTTTTAAAATAACTTTCCTCTTAATCTGTGCCACTGCCAGTTTTGTGGGTAATGAAAATTGTTATGTTAGCTAAGACATCTGTTCAGTCTTTACACAGAAGCATTCTAACTATTTATAATTTATTAAAATTTCTGTTCATGTTCTTTCTTAAATATTAGCCAATAACTTATCATACTGAAAATTTGTGTAGCTGCTAATTCATTTTAAGGACATGTAATGCACATTTTTAAAAGCCATTACAGTTTAAGTAGTGCAAATTATAATAGTGATATTAGTTATTGTAATTATTTTTGGTATCTATATAAAGATCATATAAAGAACTGAAAAAAATCAGAATCCCTAAATTCATTTATTTATTTTAAAGAGAATAAGACAAAACAAAATAAAACAGAATGAAGCCAATCAAAACAAAACAGTGAAAGCAGTACAGAAGTTCAACACAAGCTAATAGAAAATCTACAATGGCTACCATGATTTATCTTGTTATCATCACAGTAGTTGTCCATACCATCAGACAGAGTAAAATCAAGTAAATCAGAATATGACCAATCAAAACAGAATATTAAATAAAACAATAAATCAGAATAAATCTAAACAGAACAATATTGGATTTCAATAACAAGGCAGAAGGAAATCCCCATGTTTGCTCTATTGTACACTGTCATCCTCTCAATAGATGCTCAGACTGTTGGCTTTAGGCCTGCAAAGTCAGTCAAACAATTCAAGCATTTAATTGTTTTGTGCTCACTTGCTATCAACTCAGACTGTCCTCCAAACCAACCAGTTCTTATGGGGAAGACGAGACTTGATTCTCAGCCCACAAGCCTGTCGGCTCAAGGGAAAGGTAACCTGGCTTCTCTCTTCCTGTGCCCCCCATGGCTTATGTGATTCCCAGGAAAGTCAAATTGGCTACTTATTGTGTTCCTCCCAGATCCATCATGGCTTCTGCCAACTCATGGGAGGGCAGACTGGCTTTTTTCTTCCTGGGCCCCACATGACTTGTGCAGCTTATGGGAAGGGCAGATTGGCTTTTTGTTATACTGTTCCAAGACTCACCTTAGTCGACACTCTAAATTTAAAGAAACAATCCAAAAATGGGCATCTGAGATGAATACATACTTCTCCAGTAAAGAAATACAAATGGCAAGTAACATATATGAAAAAATGTTCAACATCATTGTTTATTAGAAAAATAAAAATGAAAACAAGTCAGAGATGCCATCTCCCTAAAGAATAGCTATCATCAAGAAATCAAGCAATAACAAATGCTGGCACGGCTATAGGGAAAATGAACCCTTTTGCACTGTTGGAGTACAGACTGGTGAAACAACTGTGGAAATCAGTATAAGATTCTTTTAAAAAAACAGGATTAGAGACCCAGATATTTCCCTTCTGGGTATTTTCCAGGAAGAGTTAAAAACATCACACAACAGTAGTATGTGTACCTATGTTTATAGTAGAACAGTTTGTAATAGCTAAATGTTAGAAACAACCCAAATGCTCATTAAATAATAAATGTATAAATAAGATGTGCTTTTTTAATGTAATGCAGTACTACTTGGCTTAAAGAAGGATACATATGAGGGATTTCTAGGTAAATGGGTTTAACTTGAGAGTATACTCTTCAGTGAAATAAGCTGGATTCTCCCTGATGTGAGAAACCAAAAGAATAAATAAGGACTAAAATGTATACTAGATATTGTGAAATGGGAAGAAATTGTTCCAAAGGAAAGAAAAACTAGGGTGAGGGAAAGGGAAAAGAAAAAAAGAGAAGGAAAACAATTTTTAAAAAGGATAAAATGGAAACACCTTTGTAAATGAGTGGACAATGAGTTGAAAGAAGGGACTGGGGAGAAAAGGAGTCAAAATATATCATGTACATGTACAAATCTACTATGATTTATATGATCATTATATATATCTAAAGTATACTTATACATCGAATTAAAAACTAATGTTACCTTTTTCTATTTTGTGTTTTTGTTATTCATTTCTGCTATTCATTTTATTCACTCATAAAAATGAAGATGAAAGTGATTTTAAAAATATATGTACTATATTGTTTTAGAATTTATTATTTTAGTCATATGATTTTTTGAAACAGATAAAATAGATATTATTCCCAGATCAAAAT
Organism: Cavia porcellus; assembly: GCF_034190915.1. Lineage (NCBI taxonomy): Eukaryota > Metazoa > Chordata > Mammalia > Rodentia > Caviidae > Cavia > Cavia porcellus. The sequence goes on along the minus strand of NW_026947502.1, from coordinate 17,600,625 downwards.
GATTAATGAAAGATTGTGACTTTTTCAAGGTCACCAAATTGATTAGCTTAGCGTGGGGCAAAACAAGATACCAAAATCACACCCTACGAATTGTGGCATTTAATCATCAGCCACTAGATACATATATGTAGCTGTTAAGAAATTAAAATGTGGGCAGTGTAAATTAAAATGAGAAAATAAAATACACATTTATTTCAAAGATTACACAAAAGATTGGAAAATATCTCTTTAGTAATTATATATTGATTTCATTTTGACAGAAGACTTTGGATTTACTAGATTAAAAAAAATATTTCACTTTTCCATTCTTTTAGTGTGGCCAGTAGAAAACTTAAAATTTTATGTCTGCTTTCATTACTCATTTCTCATAGACCATACTATTCTAAATTTTATTTTCTTTCTTTTTTGTGGTTCTGGGGTCTGAATTGTGCATCTAAATTCCTTCCAATCTGATTCATGGTTTGAAAAATGTTAATGTTTCACATGATTATTGTTTTATCTGTACAGCTATCATTATTGGATATTGTTTGAATATTTCTTAAACTGCATAATGAGATAATTAAAATATAATATGTATGGAGTAATATATTCTAATGAAAATGTTCCTTGCCTTTCTGTTAAATTTGTTAAATTCCTTGGTGTTACAGGTTTAGGCTTCTTCATTTTCATTACTGTATTTTCCATTCATTACCTATGTGATCAGTAGTATCTCAAACTAAGAAAAGATACCTAATAATCTTGGGATTCCCTGTCAATACACTTTTCCTTAAATGCTTAGTACAAAAAAGTGGAGGAAAATAAAATACAGAGAGTACTTTTATGAGAAATATGAGGAGTATATATAAAATTTAAATTTTCTGGTAGCCACCTTAAGAGTAAAAGGAAGTGAAATTAAGTTAAACTATAATTTACTTAATCTAATAAAGCTAAAACAAGCAGAGTAGTGAAAAGTCTATTTTAAAGTAACTTCCTTATATCTCTGTACTTCTTATAATTTGTCCAGCCCTTAATATTAGTCATACAGTAATTAATATCATTAATATGATAAAATTCTCACCATGATTTATCTAGACTCATATTTTCTCTGTCTTTTTCCTCCATTTCCTTCCTATTCCCACAGCCACACTGTCTTCTTTATCTTTTGGTACTCTAGCATCTTCTCACTTACCCTAAGAGCCTGTTTTCTGGTTCTTTCTTGTGATTCACTTGCTTTTAGCCATGTAATTCCTTTTATCTTCCAGATTTCAGAACAAAATTATTATTTCTTTCTGGAGTATTTTACTGATTTTCGTATACAGGCTAGTGATTTTTGTAATATGAGCTCAAACTATTTCAGGTCTTATATTGGATAAATTCAAATTAGAATTATATATTATTAACAATTATTTTATTAAGATCTCTGTGACCCAGTAGGGTCTAAGACTGATGTAAGTTTTTCAATACTGTATCCTCAGCATATAATAGGTACTCAAGAAATGTGAGTTTAATGAAAGAATAAACAGTGGGACATTGGTTGATGCATGCATAATGCTTTATTTAAAGTGAAATTCATTTTTTCCCAGACAAGCTGTTACTATGTAATGTAGGCTGAACTTCAACTTACTACTTAGCCAGAAATCCTCCTGTTGCATTGTCCTGAGTGCTGGGATAAAATGGAATTCTCCACACTTAATTTAAAAGAGTTCCCTGATATTTTGTATTACTTTTATCTTCCTGTTTGTTTTGCAAAGTAAGTCACTTTCCAACTAAAAATCAGATTCATTATGGCAAGTCCTAATCTTAAAATCATTTGAGTTGTGAACTTTCGTAAGAGAATTTTATAAGTCTCAATTTATGAACAAATCTGATTCATGAACAGTTCTCCCAGAGCAAAACTTGTTCATAATTCAGGGAGTTACTGTGCTACGGTGTGTATTATTCACTTTCCAGTTGATAGGACAAAATGTTGAACATCTGTCACTTAATGGAGGAAAGTTTTATTTGACTCAACATTTCTAATGGGTTCAATTCATGGTTGGCTTTGATAAGGAAATAGCGTGATGGAGGTTATGGTGGAAGAAAGCTGTTCAACCCGTGGCAATCAGGAAGCAGTGAGAGAAGGGAGAAGCCTGGGGCAAACATACAAGACCATGACCTTAGCGAACCATTTCTTCTGGCCAGGCCTCACCTTCAAAATGCACTTCAACTGTGAGCTCATCAACAGATCAATCTAATGAGTATAGCCCTCAGTTTATCTAATTACACCCCCAAAGTCTACCTCTGAACACAATGAAATTTTGAAGGGACATTTTAGATTTAAAGGTTACCATTCTGACCCTAGCTTTCAAAAGGCTCATGTCTCTTTCAATATGCAAAATGCATTTAGTATATCACTAAGAGTCATTTTCAGCATTCTGGAGAAGTCTGAAGTCCAAAGTCTCCTCTGAGACTTAAGGCAGACTCTTAGCTGTGAACCCCTATGAAAGTCAGGAAGTCAAACACTGAGGATGTAGAATGGCACAAGGTAAACATTCTCACCCCAGAAGGCAAAAGTAGAGGGAATGGAAAGGAATGGGACTAAAATAAGGCCAAAACCCGCAGGGCTAATGTAAGTCCTTCATGTCCAGGACCCAGGAAAATTATGGCAAGACGCAATGTTCAAAAGGGCTTGGGAAGTCCTATATTTATGACCTTGCTAGTTGAAGTCCGTATGACTTTCTCTTGGTCTGGATCCACTTACTGCTTGTGGTTTTCCTCAGCAGACATTTCATTATCTGGCATCTCACTTCATTTTGGGTTTCACAATTTATACACTTCCGTCCTTGTGACACACTGCTTGGCCTCTCAGGCCTTTTAAAATCTGGGTGAAAGCCACCAATAACCTGAATGTTCACCTACCTTGAAATTTGCTCTGCAAGATACATTGATCCATGCCCTTAATGTAAATCTACAGTTTCAGGACCTGGACAAAATGAAGGCAGTTTTTTTTTGTTAAGAGTGTAACACATGAAATATATAGTGGAAGATAAAACATTTTTGAACCATTTTACATCAAGAGAACAATCATAAAAATTAAAAGACTTCTGTTCTTAAAAAAATATACCTGACTTTCCATTTCAAAAGTCCTATTGAACATTTATATTACAGTTGATTCAGTCTTAAATATTTTGATAAGAATTAAGAGTTTCCACCTCTAGGAAACATTTGGAACATGACATATTTGCTCTCTGAGAAAAACTCCGGATTTGGGGGGTTTACAGCTTTCTGTGGTGCATGGTCTCTACAAATGACCAATTTCAAGAGCTATGGTGACTCTACTAAAAATCAAATTGGAAAAAAATTCTCATCATAGGAGATTATATTTCTTTATTTTGAGATAGAAGGGAGATTTTAGAAGAACGTATCCTGTCCAATTGTCATTTTATCTATAATTTCTTTATACCATATACATTTTTTTCTTCCCTGTTAATAAAACTTGCACATTTTAAGGTTTCACTCTAATTATTTATTTTTGTACAAGTAATTGAGTATAGGGTCTCTTCACTGTGTTAGATGGCTAGTTATTTTTATTTTTTATCTTAAGACAGCATCCTATCTCGTGTGTGTGTGTGTGTGTGTGTGTGTGTGTGTGTGTGTGCATGCGCGCATGTATGTGTGTGTCTTATGACAGGTTTTTACTTTGCAGTTTTAACTTTGCTGGCGTTGAACTGACTTTGTAGCACAGGTAAACCTCAAACTTGCAGCAGTCCTCCTGCCCCAGCTTCCTGAGTGCTGGGGTTACAGGTAGTGCCGCCATGCTTAGATTCTCCTTTTTATTGTTATTTTGAAACAAGCACTTGTTAAATGACCTGTCAGTCAGTTGGTTATAGTGATCTTTATAAAAAATAATGTGCTTAATTCTCAGCATTTTATGTTTATGAGAGTCACTCAGGAAATGAAAATTATAAGAGTGAGTTAAAAACAAACATGGAAAATGTGGGTATTTTTTCTTAGTTGGTAAAAATAAATCTGGCGGGTGTTATGGGTGATGAATACTTCTTAAATCTGACTGATGATTATTTTTACTATGGGCTGCTATCCTGGTTTTCAAAATATTGTAGTGCTTTCTTGGTCTTTTGCTCTTTTATTTTTTAAAATTCTATATTCCTGCCAGATTAGTATTTGTAAAAGTCTGTTTTAAATTTGTTGCTCTCATGCTCAGAGAGGTCCAGTATTTCCCATTGCCTACAATACAAAGTCTAGCATTTTAGCTTGGTACTCCCTTGAATTTTGTGATCATTCCTTCCTTCTCAACTTTCTAACACTGCCCTATGTGCGTGCATGGACTTTTTCTTTCCTGCAGTATCTTCATCTTCCTGATACTGAAGTATGCTTTGTCTGTACATGATATTCTAACAATAATTAGAAATACTGTGTGTTCTCTACGTTCTGTTTCACATTTCATACTCTCTTTAAAAATTCATTATTCTTTCTACTACTACAGGGAACAGTGCAGTATAATGATAAAAGTCACTGGCAAGACTTTTGAAATTTTAATAATTATGTTTCCTTTTGTACACTACTAAACCACTCTGCATGTTTTAATCTGTAAAATGGGTTCAACAGTAACTGTATTTACAGTTGCATTGTGAGAAAAAATGAAAATTAATTAGAAGAAAATAATTCTCGTGGGATATTTTTTCAAAGCTACATGTCATTTCCACTTGAATAACTCTTTATCTTTGTGATTTAAGAAATACAAACAAAAGTATTTTCCATCCAGAGCTCCCAAGAACATTTATTGTCTGAATTTACACTTTATCTTAGCCAAGAGACCAAGAAGCAATTACTATCTCAATTTGGAGCTCCTTAATAAGAAAATAAGTAAGGGTGCCAACAACAAAAGGGAGGTTTAGTTATGATTTTTTGTTTTCTTCTATAGTGAAAATGAGTCATGTTAACCATTGAAAATAAATGGAAATCTTTCCAGTTTCAGAAACCAACCTATCTTTGCACGTAGTCAGGGCAAATAAGTATGATACATTCAGCAATTTTGGCCCCTTGTACTTTTCCAGGATATACTGACAGTCTCTACTTTCCATTTGTCAGTTAATGTTGCAACTGTGCTTTTAGATTTTTATGTAAACTAAAACATTATTCAAGTGAGAATTGTGACAGATGATATTTTATATGGAATCTATTTTTTAAAAGTAACGTTAGATGATAGTATTCTAAATCAAAGATGAAAGATTTAGTCTCTAAATTGTGACTCATTATTTTCTGACATACTATATAATCAAAACATGAGTTGATACTACACTTAATAAGACTTGAAAATATGAAACTGAACAATTACAATGTACCTTATCTCACTATAGCAGCGGGAGAGGCTCACCATGTCATCCAAAAATAAATTTACAAATCTGTGATCATGAATCAGAAAGTACTGAAACTGGGTATAGCCCTTCAGATAGTTCAGTTAATTGTCTTTGGAGTTTCTGCACCATGAACACACAGCTTTAGACTTGATTTATAGACAATCATTTTACTTACACATACTTATATATTTTACATTTTATGTTTTATCCGACTTTTATACACTCTCCATCTCCAATAACCTTATTCCTCCTTCCCGCCCTTATATTGTATGCTGGTTACCCTCCCCTGGGCGGGTGCAGCACTCACACTGCCAATCCCAGTGCTAGACAATGAACCAATCATACAAGCTAGATTGAGCTACCTTTAAAAGCCCCACCACCATGACTGTGTAAGGCTTTTGGGGGACATGCACACAACCATATTAGTGAGAAATCACTTTATATTAAATCCTAGTTTTAGAAGGTGAATGCATTTAAATGTCATTTAAATGCATTTAAATTCTGAGCAGATTTAGTAATATTAAAGACAAGCAACATTTTAAATTACCATCTATCTTTCACATATTTTATTAGCTTGAGTTTTTCCTATTATTTCTGTTTTTCTTGTTCTTTAAACTTTGATGAAATATTTCAAGCTTTCTAAGATATCATGTTGTGCCCTACCTTTTAAAGATTCTAAGTTTTTGTCTCTGGACATTAGGATATGATAAAACAAGTGGTGCATTGAGTAAATCCTTATGAAAAGCTGCTTTTCTATCTTTTATAGGTTTTGTGGTTTTTTCTTAGTTTTTCAGCAGCAAAAAACAAGGCCTAGTTTATAATAGCAGTATCATGACATGAATGGCAGGTTAGGAATGGAATATGCAAATCATTTGAAGACTGAAAGTTTTAACTACTTAATAATAAATTCTGTGTGTATTGAGTCTTTGGTATATAAGTATAAAAAGTTAATTTCAAGCTGCAAGTGTATGAATCAAGTGCTTTAGTATGGAGAGGTTTTATAGAGTAGGAACTTTGGAATTACTGAGCAGGATATGTTCCCTAATGGAGTAGATAGGTTCATGCCCTGAAAAATTTTCATTGACTAGATATCATTCAGCTATTCTTATTGAAATTGGACAAGACATATTTTTAACTTACAATTACATTAATTTTTATTTTGTTTTTATGCATGAATTTGTTATTTCAGCAAAGTTGTTACATTTATCTGGTTATATTTTTAAGTAAAGTTTCAAAATACTGAAATTGGTCACTCAAGAGTTGAAATTTTACAACAAAAACAGGAAAATGCTGGGTAACTGTGACTATTCTTTATAACAAAAATTTCCCTGAAATCAATGTTAATGAAATGCTCTGATTTAGGATGAGCATGAGGTAGTACATTTACTTTTCACCTTTCACTTTATTATCCTAATGCTTTAAAACAATGATGTGTTGCTAAGTCAGAATTTCCCTGAGATAATTTGTATATAGCAAATTCCCCAAATTCTCTTCTCTCAATCAACTTCTATGTTGCAACAGTCTTCTAAGGTGGTCTAAAGCAGTGTTAGTATTACCTAGGTTTGTTGAGTTTTAAGTTTTGTAAATATCCTACATTCTATGATATGAACCATTTAATTTAACTTCCACAATGACTTTGAGAGATAAGTAAAAATCATTATTTTTAGGGGAAGTATATGAATCTATATTCCATAGGGAAACAAGGCTCAATGGGAAAATCTGTTTAGTAACTGCAAGGTTCTGGATTTGGACTCCTAAAGTATGTGCACACACACACACACACACACACACACACACAGGGACACACACACACACTCTTAAAACAGACAGCAGTATTAGAATGGTCAGAATAGCACCAGAATTCAAGACTTCTTTCTTGTAAGACGCCAGGCAGAACACTCAATTACTAAACACAGAATAACAGTTTAGTATTTTTAGATATGAATTACAAAATTCATTTTTTAGTCAAACTTTTTTTTTTGTTTAGTATCTTTTACTAAACTGTCAGTACAGTTTTCCTGAAATGCACTTTGTAAAAATTGCTTTCTTAATCTCTGATTTGGGGTTGTACAGACAACTATGACTGAACAATCTTTGTTTAGTAAATACATTCTGGGATTAGAGAAATTAGAATGTATGTAAAGGATGTTTGAGGAATGAAATGATTCTGAGGCTTTTTTTCAGTTTTCAAATTCATTGATTTTCTAGGAGTTGGTAATGAGACCTGAATATGATTTTCTGTGAGGTGAAGATCATTAATTTTGATTTTTGTTAGGGTTTCTCAATCTCAGCACTATTAGTATTTTAAGCAGAAAATTCTTTGCTTTGAGGAGCTGAGCTGTGAATTGTAGGATGTTCCCCAACATCCTGGCCACCAACCATTAGAAGTCGAACACTCTCCAGTTGTGACAAAAATATCTCCAGGCATTGTCCATGTTCCCTTGGAGGGGTATAAAATGAACCCCTACTTAGAACCTCTGATCTATATATAAGTACATCCTAGAGATGGAAAGTTTCTTTGTTTCATAGAATGCAAACAAATTATTTTTAGTAATTAGTATCTTGATTTCATTTTTGTTAAAAAGAGTAACTCATAAGTAACCACAATTTTCTGCTTTTGATTTATTTTATACACATAAATTGGAGTTATTTTGGATCACTCCTTCAGATTTCCTAACTTTAGGGCATAAAGACGAGGATTTCAGGCATGACTTCTCTCCTTCCCCAGGGACTCTAATCTTATCAGGCATGTTAGCCCACTCATTTAAGAAATCTACTTCTAACATCAAGGGTTGAAATGAACTCATAAAGGTATTTGAAAATATGCCAGCTGGCATCCACTTCCTTGCATTGGTGTAACTAAGTGAAGCATTTAGCTTTTAGGCTTTTTAAAGAGGCAAAACTAACTTTAATCCAACTCTCCTTCCATTCCCATATTATAAAGTAGATATTGTTTTCCAACCTAAAGACAGTGACTCTAGATTAGAGAAGATGGCAGCTTGCTAGGTCACTGGGTGGAGAGCCTCTCTGGAAAAACAGCTCAGATGCTGGAATTTGACAACATGGAGAGGACTGGATGAGCAGAGAGAGACTCTCAAAAACCCAGGAGGAAACTGAAGTGAAAAGAAAAATAGGAAGAGGAAGGAAAAATGCAAGTGGAGGGCTGGAGTCCAATGCACTCACTGAGTTTGGTCCATGCTGTGCTGGGAGTGCTGTGGAGTTGGGTAACTCAAGATTGTGCTGAAGCCATGGCCATCAATAATGGGAATTGGTGAGTCCCGGGCCCTTGGCTGGAGGATGTGGAGCAGCGTGGAGTGGAGCCAAGTTGGAGAACTACATTGATTCCCAGTGAGTGCTGGAGGTTGGGTCTCACAATGGGTGTCGCTGGCTGGAAGACATCTTAGAGTGGGGTAGAACCCAGTGCTGAAGTGGCATCAGTCAGCTGCCCCTGGCCCAGAAAGATTGATTGGATCTGCTTGGGCTGAGTCATGCCCCTGGTTGGGACCCAATAGCCAGGGATGAAACTGTCCCAAACCTGGGACGCCCCCAAAGCACAGGCTAAGTTGCTGGAGGCACTTGCGGGTTGACTGGCTCAGAGGCTAGAGGCTAGCCTGCATTGTCCCTGCATGCACCTGAGACAACAGCAAATTGGGGAGGACAGCAAAACCCCAGTCAGCATGCTTCAGAAAAACCATAGGCAATATGGAGAGGGCTAGGAATTTCCACAACACACCTGTCTGAAAGAAACCAGAAACATTACAGGAGACAGAAATTTTTAAAAAAAGCCTCTGGCTGCTGACCCTGGGAAAATAAGCCCAGCAGAGGTAAATACAGAAGAAAACTCGTACAGCAATCATGCAATATTAGCCACAACATCAGCGGACATAAAGAAATAACTTCATGACCTCATAGATGAACTTAAAACTGAAATTCTAATCCAAGTGAGGCAAGATATAAAAAGATTAGTTAAAGAAATGCTAAGTCCCTCCCAAGAAAAAAAAAGATGGAAGAACCCAGAAAAGGAAGAGAACTTTTGAGAAGAATATAAACAAAAGCTAGAATACATGAAACAGATCCAAAGAGATTACCAGGAAACTAAAAGCTCCATTGAAAGCTGGCAAAAATGCCTTGACAGAAACTAAATTTAGCCTTTCAAAACATGAAAAGAGATTTATAATGTGTGATTGTGAAAGAAAAGATCTCTTAAAAATAGCAAGGAACCAGGAAGAAACAATTCAAAAGGTAGAAGAGGACAAGAGGATCTGTAACTTAAGAATAAAATACATGAGCAAAAAAGCAGGAGTAACCACAAATGAATTACAAAGACCATTTACAGAAATAATTAAGGAAAACTTCCCAAGCATGGGAAAAAGAAATGATATCCAGATAAATGAGACATACAGAACTCCAGCCACTTACAACCAAAACAGATCTACACCCAGACATATAATAATCAAGATCCCAGAAATCCACCACAAGAACAGAATATTAAAAGCAGTCAGAAAAAAGAAGCAGATCACCTACAAAGGACAAATCATCAAAATAATGAAAGACTTAGCAACACAAACTCTCAAATTGAGAAGAGCCTGGGGGGAAATAGTCTGAGCCCTGAAAGAAAATAACCTCCAACCCAGATTGATGTACCCAGAAGAACTCCCTCTCAAAATTAATGGAGAAATAAGATATTTCCAAGACAAGTAGGAACTGTGGGAGTTCATGGTCACCAATCCAACCCTACAAAAAATAGGGTTGGACATTCCAGAGAGAGAGAGAAAAAAAATACCAGTATTCCAGCAACAGTGGCAGAGAGACCTCAATGAACTGGGCAGACAGTGGAATGAAGGAGTAAAGTGGACAACTAGCAGAAAAGTAGAAGAACAGAGATGAGACAGAGAAGGTAGGCTATGATCTTTAATATAGATAGCCTTATGCACTAACAAAAAGAAACACAGGCAGAGTAGATTAGGAGGCAGGATCCATCGAGATGCTCTGAATAGGAAATATACTCAACCTGAAAGAGCATTAATAAACTGAAAGTCAAAGATGAGAAAACAATACTGTATGTGACAGGGAACCAGAGAGAAATAGGGACAACTCATCCTGCAGCTTCAGATAGATTGGAAAGTTATGACACTTTTGTGCAGTGTAGAACTACACAGCTAGAAGGAAGGAAAACCTTGTGGCTTTAGTAAGTAAAGGAGTACAGCTTAAGATCAAGCTTAAGATAGATAATGGGTTGACCCCCTAATCTAAAAACTAAAGGACCTAGTGGACACAAAATATACAAAGCATCCTGAGAAAAGGAAAGGTGAGAAATTGCCTAAAAAAGGAAGGCAGAGGACATTGTTAAAAGTGTATCAGGATTTAGAAGCCACAGTAGTCTTATCGATCTGTTTAGTTTGATTTTATTTTGTTCTGGTCTGTCTTTAAATAAAATTTCTTAAAAAAGCAAAGGGAGGGAAAGGTGGAAACTACGGTCAATTTCTTATTGTCTTGAACTCTTACATTGTTTATGTAATTTTATTAGGTTTGGCTTTGTTTTGTCTTGTTAGATTTTATGCTTTCAGATGGTAAGGCTATTTTGAAAATAATGGGAAATATGGCAATCATGGTTTCCTATTATATTGTTTTGAAGTCTTATAATGCTTTAATTCATTGGTCTGATTTTATTTGGTTTTGTTTGATTTTATTATGTGAGATGGTATGAATGCTATTTTGAAGAAAATGAGACATTATGGTAGTTATTGCTAATTTACTATCATCTTTTTTTGAAGTCCTACCATGCTTTTCTCTTCTGTTTTGATTGGCTCTATCCTGTTGTGTTTCTATTTTATTATGTGTGATGTTATAGATACATTTTTTGAGGAAAATGAGGTGTTATAGCAGCCATTGTTCATTTCCTGTTACTTGATTTTGAAGTCCCTTAATGTTTTCATTCTTTTGAATGTGTTTTTATTATATTGTTATGTTTGATATTATTGTGTGTAAAGGTATGCTTAGCTATTTCAAAGAAGAGACATTATGTTAGCTACTGTTGATGTCCAGTTGTTTTGTTGTGAAGTGCTGTGTTGTTTGCATTTTCCTGTTCTGATTTGCTTTGTTTCATTCTGTTTTCTTTGGTTCTCTTTAAAATAAAAAAAAAAGACAGTGACTCTCTCAAACTAAATGGTAAGGAGTTTTGCCATCAGTTTTTATACCACAAGTGATGCAATCTTGGAAAGATGATCTGCTTCTCAGCAAACCATAAAGTTCAGTGGCTACAACAGTGAAGATGACATGGTTGTCCTTGTGTGTCATAAGAAGTCCACTTCAATACAGGTATGGTTGTCCTTGTGTGTCATAAGAAGTCCACTTCAATTCATAGCCAGAAGCTTCCTGGTTGCCTTTGTAAGTTTTTTTTTTTTTTTTTTTTTTTTTTTTTTTTTTTGTAATACAAAGAGCTATTTTGTTACTCAGTGCAGTGGTCTCCTTTTAGATGTACTTGAAATGAACACATGCTTTTTCTGGAAAGCCATTCCATTTTCATTTTATTAAATGATTTATTGGATATTTCCCAAAATGATTACCTAGAAATGTCAGGTAAAGGTTAATTCAATACCATGAGTCAGAGTGGTATAAGACTTTTGTGTCAGGAGGCTGATTATACCATTTGCTTTAGGAAAGGAAAGGGAATAATTTAGTGTAACGCCATAGGTATCTGACATTACTTTTCAATTTGCCTGTAGATAAAGAAATACATTTCTGAGTGTTGTTTTCCACTATAAAAAGTCAGAATGTTTTTGAAAGAATAGCCTCGGTTTGCTATTTGAAAACAGTTATCTGAATAATTTAGGAATATTTTCATTTCTGCTGAAATACTGTTTCCAAAAGAGTTTATGATACAGAAAAGAGAAGAGGTATTTTATGGAGGTCAAATCAAAGTATATTTTTGCAGAAATATTATGACACAGAATTTTTGAGTGTGCAGAGACTTGAGTCTCATAATGGTATTGGCTTCCTCACTCAACTTTAGTTTAAGCTTTAGTTTCCATGTCTGTAACATGAATGATACAGAACTCAGTTTTATAGACAAATATTCCCAGTGTACATATTCCCTGATTCAAGGAATATTCATTAAGCTTTAACTATATGCTCACAATGGTTTTTACTTATGGGAATAAGAGTAAGTGAAAACACTTCTATTCTGTCCACATGCAGTCTGTGAGTTGGGAAGTTTGTGTGCTTGAAAAGATAGTTCTACATTAAACAATCATACAGTCTTGGTAAGATTTCAACATTGAAAATGGTGATGAAATAAAGCTATGGGATTTTATCATTCTGAGTTGTATTCTGAATCTGAGCTCTCAGGAAATGTCCTTAAGAGAGAGACACTAGAAGTCGATCTTGATGATTCCCAGAGATTAGCTAACCAGAAAGAGCCTTCACCAGATACCAAATCTGCCATTATCGTCCTCTTATACTTTCCTGCCTCCAGAATTATGAGAGATAAATTTCTGTTGTGAGGAATTTCTAAGTCTCTTGGTGTTTTGTCGCATCAGCCTGAACAAACTAAGATTCTGAGGGAATCCTGGGAAAAATGGAGAGAGCCTTCATTACATAGCAAGTAAGATGTGTGAATGCCTTATAACACCAAGCTTCTGAGGAATGGAATGAATCCTTGTGTGGGTGGATGCTAGAAAAATGAGAAGAAAGAGGGTGTGTGATGAGGCTGGAGGAATTTTCCAGAGTTAGAACAGAGGGCCCACGCACTGTTCCAGATTCATTTTCTTTATGCAGTTATTTTTGAGATATTTAGGAAATATTTTAAGAACAGGATGCTGTGATATGGACATAAACACATTAGCATTTTGAACTGATTTTATTACAATCTGGAGAAAATAGGAGATGCCAGGAATTGATGCTTAGTGAGGAGATTACTGTGACAGGCCACGTGAGGACTGATGGCATTTTGGGTTTGGAAGATAGTTATGAAAAGTGCAAGAAGATAATGGCTTTGAGAAAGTAAAAATCAATGTGTTAGCTATAATTGTTATCATTACTTCTATAGTTTTCTTGTTGTTGCCATATGATCAGATTATTGTATTTTTCCTAGCTTTCCCATGCTCAGATAAGTCACACCCAGATATATGGTTTTTGATGGTCATCCCTCTAACAAAAAGTCCTCATCCAGTTAAAGGAATACACTTTGTTTGATTTTGTTAGGTTCCATAGCAGGTCTCAAGTTGCTCTTTATGCCTCGGTCTTTTCATGTACCAGACTGTAGGTTTGCCTAAGCATATGTTCTTCTAAGTTTGACATGTTTTTGTTTCAAGTTCCTCATCAGTTTTGATAATGAAATGTGGATTTTAAATGCTTTATTTTTATCATATTATTATTATTTTTTAATTTATTACTTTATTTGTTAATATTAAGAAGAAAAGGTAAAACAAATTTTCACAACAAAATAATGAAAAAGTAACAATTGTTGATAAATTACACAACATTATCTTTAGTCACTCAAGTATAAAATATGGGCATAAAAATTACTTCAATCAATATTAGCACAACCTTTCCTATTCAGTGAACTAAGTGACACTAATGGTATAACTAACTTGCATTTTTTTCTTTTCCCTTCTATCCTTTCTCTTTTCCCCTATCTTAGTTTCTTCTTTTTATTGAACAGTTTCCTCCCATTTCACAGTGACTATTATATATTTTGAACCTTATGGTTTCACATATGTCACTGTGGTATGATGTTTTTCAATCCTTCTGGGAAGATACACAGAAGGGGAATACCTGGGTTGAATGGGACCTCTAATGCTAATTTTTTGAGGAATCTCCACACTGATTTCCACAGTGTTTGTACTAATCTATTCTCTATCCAACAGTTGTAAAGGGTTTTTTTTTTCCCTACAGAACCAGGAGCATTTTTTATTGGTTGATATATTTTTTTTTAAAAAATTAAATGATTTATCATATTATTTTAAGGGCCAAAAAATTTCATATGTCACAAAATATGCAATCTGGAATAGTAGTGACTACTAGGGCTCTCTTAATCTTCATATTTTTGCTTTGACAAATATTGCATGAACTTAGACTCATCTTTCTCCTGACTTACACTCATGCTTACACACCAGGAATACAGGGATATAAGTATCTATGCACTGACAAGGCTATTGTAAGATTAAATTGTTCTATTTCCTTTTTTATAGATATTGAATACCAAGTTTTATTTCATAAATATTTAATAATCATATACTAACTTCCTAGAACTGTTTAATAAGGAAAGTGCAAATGTGTGCATATTCACATATAAAAAAAACCAGACCTGTTCCAGTACATGTGCTCTGATAGGAATGGGATAGGAGTTGGGTTTAGAATCAAATAGCTCCCTGGAGTTAGGACACATAAGGCCCTGAGCCTGGGCATTATACGTAAAAAGAACAAAATCTGGCCTTATCATACTGGTCAAGGAGTTGAAATGGTTAAGGGAAAGCACTAACTTTCTCTATTGCAGAAATCAAGATCCAAGTAGCTGGATGCTTGAATTCTCTGCTCAGAACATCCTGACTCCACTACTGAAGAGAGCAAAAGCCCATTTCATGACTATATTTGCACAGATACAGAGTGCATCACTGTTGTAGAGTGTCTGGGCATATAATTGTTTGCTTGAGATGGGAGGAGGTACAAAGGCTTCAGGTGGAACATGTTTGAATGAGCAGCTACATCACTTACATGACTATAAGACCTTGTCTTGTATGGGGCAACGTCAAGGGTAGGAAGAGAGAGAGAAGATGAGTCACAAATGGTGTAGATCCTTTTGTCCCAAGATATTATATTGTACTGCAGAATACCAAGGACAGTCTCTCACAGGATTCTGGTGGTCTGTTATTACTCTTTAGTTGCTTTTCTTAAATATTGCTCTGAGATGAGATTTCATGCTGCAAAGATGTATTGTGCTCTTTTGGATGTTGAAGCTGAAGTCTAGAAGCTGTTGCTAAGGGTAATGATTTAAGTTTATGAGTTTTGAAGAAACATATTAGTATTTTGTTCTTAATTGACTTTGAAGGTATGAATTATAACATGAGGAATACAAATGAAACATTCTAAATTAAAAAGAAAAAGGAGTATCAATGAGTCAAGCATTTTAAAGTTGAACTTGGCCTTTCATTACTAGCTCATTCTTTTCAGGTACTAGGGTAGAACATATTTTACTTAGCAGTTTTCTGGCTTGATTTCTAAACATCTAAACATTTAAACATACAATAGTGGACTTCTGACAATCTTAGGCTTGTTAGGCAGATGACTAATTAATAGGCAAGCAAATGCTTGATGACAATCATTTTAGACAGTGATAAATGCAGGTTTACAGTAATAGAACGGGAGGTGATACTGAGCTTCAGGAATATTGGCTCTTTTAGACTGGTTGTGGCAGGGAGTCCTCTTGGAACAAGTGACAGAGAAGTGAGAAAAATAGGAAGGCACTCATTAGCAAAGCCTTGGGCAGGGCATTTCTGTCAAAGAAAAAAGCAGCTGCAAAAGCTTTAAGGAAGAGACGTGCTTTGTGCATCCAGTAGCAGGAAGGCCAGTATAGTAAGTATATACTGAATCCAAGTACCTAGTTTAAATTGCAATTAGAGTGTTCTCCAAGGGGCAGGTCGTACAGCCTTGAAGAACATGCTGTATAATATGAATTAATGCCAAATGCAATGAAAAGCCCTGGAACAATATATACAGGAGAGCACCATGATCAGAGTTACCTGTTACAGTGATAAATGTGGCCACTCAGCAGCAAATGACTCGTAGAGACACAGAAATAGCAGTAGGAAAACCACATAGATAAAGTATTAGTTACTGTTGATAATGCTTTAGGTTATGTTCTGTGTATTATAATACTGGACATTTAAAATAGAAATAGTTTGAAGATGTACATAGTATTATTTTGAAGTACATAGATATTTCTTGCAACTAATCACATGCCTCAGTTCTTTTTATAACAACTTTATTAGTGTATTCCTTAACAAACTGTTCTTCCAATAGTTTTCCTCTTTCAGATGAAACCTTAAAACATTAGAAAACCAAACCAATATTTTAAACACTATTTGAAGGTGAAACGCAGGAACTTTTGTGAAGCCTCCAGTTGGGTTCTGTGATGGCTCAAAGATAGATGACTGATTTTTGGGAAACAGATTAGTACGGATTAGGAAAAAATGAAAAACCAGTACAATCACGGGCATTCTGGTTTCACATTACATGACATTAGAGCTGAAACATGTGATTACTTTATAAAACTGTTGCATCTTGCGAAGACTTTGCATAATGAACAGCTAAGCAATACTTTCAGTTTATGCAATACAAAATGTGTATTATAGTTTACAAGTGCCAGTTTGTCCAATAAATATTTCTTAAAGGGCTGCTGTATGCAGATTAAACCAGGGAAAATATAGTCAATTTAAGTTCTTGATTTCTAAAAGGTCACAATATAAGAAAGAATTTGACTTTTAAATCTTATAAAGTCTTTCTAACTTTTTCTATTTTAGGTCACTAATAATTTTTAATTAGTTTTTATTTGTTGTTCACTTTGTGTGCTTCATAGTATCTTCTTCAGATTTTAAACTCTTACAAAAATCAGTCTTCATGACTTATATAAACTTAACACAACTCTATTTGCAAAGGTGTTTTAAAATAGTTGGTAAAATTGTTGTCTTTTAAAAATTTTATTTAAAAGAAAAAATAGAAAAAACAAAACAAAACAAAACAGTGTAAGGGTACAAGTAATACAAAACTACAAAAAAAAACAGTAAGAAATCATCCATTAATAGATTACACATTATCATCTTAGAGATAGTTGCTCAAGTCATAGGATCAAAGTGTACAAAGTGGACATTCGAACAGTGAGACTATAAACAGTTGTGTCCAGTGATCCAACAAAAACATTAATATGGTCATCTATCTTAACACACCTGCCTAAACATACTTGCAGTTGTATCCTTTAGAGCACTTTTTTTTCCCTCTCTTTTTTACAACAAAATTTACACATTTTGGGTTTTATTACTCCCATAGTTCTTATTACTTTTTTTTGGAAGAGAATAAAACCAAATATGACAAAAAAAAAGCCGTTAGTCAAAACCAAGGATAGATATAGCACATGATGTAAAAACAGAGTTCAAGGTTATCAACAATGGTTACCTAAATGCCTCTTGATTTCTTAAAAAGAATTGGCCTATATCATTAGGTATTATAAAATTGAATAAAACAGTGCAGAACAAGACCAATAAAACCTAAACATTGTAAACATTACAGGACTTCAAAAGAAGACAATAGTTAAAGTAGAATGGGATCATAGTGAATCTTATTGCCTTCAAAGTAGTTGCCTATACCCTCAAACTTGATAATATCAAACAGATCGGAACAGAGTCTAATCAGTCAAAACAAGATGGTGGGAGTAATACAGGACTTCAAATCAAGTTAATAGGAAATCAAAAAAGTTACTATTATGTATCCTGCTAATTTTTTTTTTAATTTTTCCCCTTAATTAAAAAAATAAAAAATAACTGAATAATTTTTTTAATGAATAAGGGAGAGATTGAGATAAAAGAGGACATAACAACGTAACAATTCAGGTCAAAGCATGACAATTTCAGCAACCTAGTACTTCACCACCAAATAACCCGACTTAATAGTAGTTACCATAGTGTCTTTTTCCTTGAAATATTTTAAATTGTTGTTACTTCCAAATTCTTTGTCCTGAAAGTTAATTGGTCCCTTGGTTATTTTAATGTTCAGTTTCCATTAAATGCAATTAGCTTTCTTCTTGGTTTTTCTTTTGTACAAATTAGTTACCATTGAACTAGAATTTGGTCCTAGTTCAATGCAAATAGTGCTTTTTTTAGATAAGAGGAATGATTTTTGCCATAGTAGGTATTAATTAAAAATAACAAATACACCTTTTCATGGTGTCAGTTCCATTGTATCTGTGGCATCCTTGTTGAAATTGCAATTCTCTTTGATTAGAAATTATTTTTACATTTTGAAATTGTCATCAAAGGCCTATTTGTATTTTTTTTCATAAAACCAATGAGGGCATACTATCATTAAAGATACTTGTCATAATTCAGGTAGTCCATAAATATTCCTATGCAGATGCAGATCTATATTAAATGTATATATGTATATATAATTTTATGTAAATTTCAGGCAGTTAATAGTGATGTAATAGAATTTTTAACAATTTTATTTTAAAGCAAAGAAATCCAGTAAAACAAAGCAGAATAAAGCCAGCCAAAACAAAGCAGTGAAAATGGTACAGAACTTCAAAACAGAATAATAGGAAGTCAACAATGGCTACCATAACATATCTTGCTATCTTCACAACAGTTGCCCATACATTCAGACATAGCAAAATCAAGCAAAACAAAGCAGAATAAAACCAACCAAAACATAACATTGACTAAAACAAAAAAAATTGGAAGAAAACAAAACAGAATAAGATTGCACATTGTCATCTTCAAAATAATTGCTTCGGTTACCAAATTCAGGAATACAACAAAACTAAAATGGGATAAAAATTTAAAAACAAGACAAGAGCATACCCCTCACAGCTGGCACAATGCACACTGCTATACTTCAAGTATATGCCCAGACCATCAGCCCCAGGCTGCAGAGTCACCAAACAATACAAGCATCAAGCTATTCCCTTCTGCTCAGTTGCTTTCATCTCAGCCTGAGTCCTCTGAATCAGCGGGGGTAGAGAGGGAATGTTCTGGTTTTTCAGCTGATGCATTAGCTGTTTCATGGGAAGGCATGGTTTCTTTTCTCACTGAAGAACTTACCCATCAGCTTGGAGGAGTCTGCTTCACGGGGAGGCCTAGTTTCTCTTCTGGCTGAGGCTCTTCCTGATCTGCATAGTGGAGTCTGCTTCATAGGAAGGCATAATTTCTCTTCTGGCTGAGGATTTTTCTGATCATGGCATGTCATGGCATGGCAGGGCTTGCTTCATGGGAAGGTGTGGTTTCTCGTCTGCAGTCTAATGAAATTTTATGAAATCTACACTTTTACAATTACTTATTCCATGTCTTTTACAAAATTTCCCTCTTGACTGTAAGCTCTAAGAAGTCAAGCATTACATCTAGCCTTTCTCCATTAAATTAGAATAGCTTACCTGATTTTTATGCATGGTTCATGTTCAATAAACATTTAACTAGTGTTTCATGTGTGAAACTCAGAGTTTGAATGACTTTCCTAAGGCCACACTATTAACATAGAGCTATCTTACCCCAAAGAGTTTTCTTAGTAGCTTGACATATCATTTCAAAGGACAGCCCATAGGCCTGATGGGTTTTAATATTAGAAAACCTTCTTATGTCATTTAGATTTATCCAATAATAGCATAGCTTGATACTTTTTTAAAAAAAATTACTTTCCCAATTTTCATTTGAGAGAATTTCTTGTTCTCAGATAAATAGCATCAGGTTCGATTAACCAGTAATGACACTCTAAAGGTTTTTATTCTTACCATAGTAGTAGTTACCCACTGTAGCCTGAAAGGAAATAAAGAATAATGGATGTAAAGTTCTTTTTTCTCAGCTTGTTCATGTAAAGTTATTAAGTTTTTCTTAAATTATTTAATTAAAGTGTTCCTATGTCATTTGAAATGGTTTAGAAATAGTAAATTATTGATCCCATTATTTTCTAGTAACAAATCTTGGGTGATTGCACATTTCCACTTAAGTATGTTCCCTGTTTTTCTCTGAGTATTTAAGATGGTTCTTTCTTTTTCACTCTCTTCTAAATGTAGAACATCACGTTATATCTTCTGAACTCACTTCCGGAAATTTCTAATACCCTATTCTGCAAGGAGACAGGAGAGCTGTATGCCTTTAACGTGTGTTACAATCTGCCAAATCTGTGCACCTGTACTTGTGTTGCCTCTACAATGCATTCTCCCTGCATCTCCTTGCATATGGGACTTGCTCGCTCCCTGTAAGCAGAGCAGAGATCATCTCTCCGGCAGTGCGTCTTATCTTTCCTTTATGGCTCTCTCCTGTGGAATAAAGTTATGGTGTATGGTAACTTACTCATGGTATGGACTTTTTGTGACAGAGATCAAATTCTTTGAGAGGCCACAATAATTCCTACTTCACAGTGGGAACAGAATAGTATGTGGCAGAAGGACTGTTTCTTCATTTATTTTGTTTCTCTGTTCTTTCAGAACTACTCTATTTTAAAGGACCAAAATCCTGGGCATCAATTTAGAATTTTTAGATTGTGGTATTTATATAAACAGAAAAATTTCTCTTCCTACTTTGAATAAAACCTTATTTTTCCATAGTAAAACATTTTTCATGAACAGGTAGGAGAAATGGGAAAAAGTGAGTTCCTCAAATCCTACATTTTTCTAACATACACCTGATGTTGATATAAACACTCTCCAATGGTGCATGCCAAGTTTTACTTTTTGTATTAATTTGTCTGCCCAGAGTTCATCTTGGATAAATGATTTCCAATTTTCTCTGTTAAACTTCCTTTTCTTCAGTTTTCATATCATTTTCTACCCTTCCCTGTGGACCCCTGCTCCACTCTGAAATGATACTTCCAGGACTTTGAAGCCCTACTGTGTTTTAAGAAGAAAGTGTAAGCACTTGATCCTTATCAGTTTGAAGCATCTTTCTTTGACTAATAGAAAATTTTTCTTTGGATCATAAATGCTTTTCATTAAATGCTTTCATTAAAAAGTTTTAATGAAAGATCTAGAATGTAAGAAAATGCGTGCCATGTGGGCAGCATCCTGTTAACTCAGTGTGGAATGTTGAGAGCTAATATAACTGTTAAATGTATGAATCAGTTAGTTTTATCTTGTACAAAGAAAGTTTGCCCCTTTGTTCTGTTTTTAGTCAGGGGTAGTATAGAGGGATGTAAATCAGGGAAGCCTGGAAAAGGAAAATAAATGCTTACCTTGCTGCAAGTAAAATGTTCGGAACTGATTATAAGAATGTCTTCAGTGTTGCCAAACTGCTGCCTTTGTTAGTGACCTCTCCTGTTATCTCTTCAAATAGAGCATAAGGAATTTAAGTTGTCCCTCTCTCATTTACAAAGGCTTTGCATTTTGATTAGAAAGAGTTCAAGCGTTGTGTCTGGTTTAGAGTAAATTGAAGAGCACAATATAAACAGCACCACAGAGATTGCCTGTGTATAATTTGAACTTTCCCATCAGCAGTCTTAATTTTTCATGCAGTGAACTACCAGTTAGCTCCCCAGTCCTTTCAAGATGAGGTCTGTGTGACTTTCTTCTTTTTATTTCCTGAATCCATGGTTCTCTGTTATTTTGGAAGTATAAAACTTTCCGTTACTTTTGACATATGATTTGGGTTTTAGAATACAATTTTAGTTCTTTTGCTTAACTTTGCTCTAATGTCATAGCTCAGACTGCTTTAATGGCAAGGTGTGGTGTATATGTTTTCCAAACAAAACTGCATTGTTCAAAGTGTTTACAGAAGAAAGCAGAAGGTTAGCCTTTTGTATTAGAAGCTAAAATCAAGGAAACCATTTAACATCCCATCTATATGTTTGAAGAAATTTACAGATTTTTCAAAAACGTTCACCTACTTCTTTTACATGAGACTACTACATAATTCAAAATTCCTTTCAAGAAGTGATACGTGATAGAATTTCATCTTTGCCTCCTCTGGATATTTTTTAATTGTATATATTAATGTGATTCACTGTGGCATGTGTATAGCATGCACTGAGCATATCTTTCCACCTTTCCTTTTCCTCTGAGCACTATTCCTAGTCTCTTATAGTCACTATTTCACTTTCAGATCAATTTCTGTACATGACAGAGAACATGTAATATTTGTTTGTCTGTGGCTGGTTTATTTCAGTTCTATCTGTTTTGTTGCACGCTACAGGATTTTATTCTTTATGGTTAATGTTCCATTGTATATACACTAAATTTTCTGTATCCCTTCATCCTGGTTAAGATATGATTTCATGTTTAGCTATTGTAAATAGAATTCTAATAAACATGGAAATGCAGGAACCGCTTTTGCATGCTGACTTCATTTCCTTTTTTAAATGGGAAGGGGATCAAGACGTGGAGTAGCGGGAGGTAAAAGAGATGAAACAGGCATTAAGATATGTTGTGTGCAGGAATCAACTCCTCACAAGGAGTTTAAACTTTATGTACTATAAGCATGTACGAAATAAAAGAGTGGGATAGCTGAATTTTATGGCAGTTCTAGTTTTAGTTTTTTGGAGGAAATCCTCTATATTATTTTCCATAGTTCCAGTGCTAATTTATAATCCCACTAATAGTGTAAAAGAGCTCCTTATATCCATATCCTCATTGGCATTTATTATTTTTTGTTTTGATGATAGTTATTCTTATTGGGAAAAGATGTGTTTTATTTGTAGTTTTGATTTGTATTTCCTTGATGGCTAATGATATTTTTCTACACATTTATTTGTCACTTTTATACTTCTTTTAATAATTATGTGGATTATTAGTCCATTTTGAATTAGATTATTTATTTTTATTAATTTTTATATAGTCTGGATATTAACCCTCTTTAATAACCAGCAGTTACTTTATTTAAAACTGTGTTTATTGTTTCCTTTGCAGGGCAGATTTTTCTAGGGACTGCATCAATTTATTTCTCATTCTGGGTCTTCCCATGTGCTGGAATTTTTCCAAGATGGTTGTCCATTCTCTGTTTTCCTTTCTCTTTATATTTTTTGTGGTTAACTCATTCGTGTCATTTAGACATCCCTTGTCACATGTTATTCCTTGGGGAGAATGACTTTGCCACTTTAATCTCAATTCTACATATTGGTTTTAATCTATTCCACTTGATAGTTTTGCTTCATTTTTCTATAATCTCACAATTTATAATACTGTGAAATTCCTTCCGGATAAAGTACTACATTAAAGGTGACAACTGATGTTTACTGTATATTGACCATGTTCTACATGATATCTAGTATGTAGTAAACCCCAATAAATAGTTTTTGAATAAATGAACTGCTAAGGAAATCTAGATTAAAAATTGGATTGTGAAGTATTTAGGCCCAATAAAGCAGCTGTGTTTGTCTACATAAACCTTTTAAATAATGCTTCTAAAGTACATTTATACACACATATTTAAAAAATGATAAATATGTCTCTAGGTCATTCACATTCCGGTTAGTCACTTTTCTTGATGAGTTATCCATACCACTGTTACTCCCCATTTTACTCTTTCTTCATACGGACTGTCACTTAATTTGATAACTAACTTCCATTTACCTCCTGGTTGCAGTTTAACCTGCTGTATATATGGGACACTTTTTCTGATTCCCTAAATGAGATGTTCTCTCTCTGTATTTCTGTCTGTCTGTCTGTCTGTCTATTTGGTCTTTTTGAGACAGGGTCTTTCTATTAAATTCAGTTGGACTTTAACTCACTTTGTCGCTCAGGCTATTCTCAAACTTGGAATGATACTCCTGTTGCAGGCTCCCAAGTGCTGGGATTTACAGGTGTGCATCACCATATCCAGCTGTAATCTTCTTATGTTACAGTAAACTTTTCATAAAACTATTTGCATTTCATTCATTCTATTCAAAAGTATCTTTCAATAAACTGTGACATAATGTGTCAAATTGTCATGACTCACAGACATGACAAGTTCAAACTTCATATTGACCCTTGACTATTCTGAAGAGATGTCTGAGTTTTTAAAAATATTTTGCCTGATAAAAATATTTTTTATCTTCTAGGACATTTGAGGCAAAGAAGACACTTCAAACTAATGGTGTGATTTATAGTGGTTTTTTGGTCGGTGCTGTATCTTTTTAACTTCAGAAGGAGCTGGAGATTAAGTAATTAATATCAGTCATGTAGATGTTTTAGACTATGTTATTAAAACCAAATGGATCTCTGGACAAGAGGCTTAGGTGAGCTTCTCTGCCTGATGGTGTTTGTGTTTTCTCACATCTTGAAGGCAGAACTGAGTACAATCTGATGACCTCACTGAGTGAGACTTGTGCTTTGTTTTTCCTGGACTCTGATCTAGGTGGATTTTCACTTGCTAATGGTAATTTTTTATGATTTTTCTGTAGTATGGAGACCTCTTTAGTTAATGTGTGCTTTTTAGTAATGCTCTCTGGGCATGCCTAACTGTGGGCCTATTACAGAACCTAACCACTTTTTGTGTTTGAAGGAAGCTGCATTGTGTTTGGTTGAGTACCAAATTCTGCTGATATACAAATTTAACACAGTTTCACGCAAAATACCAATTGGGTTTCTCCTGAAACATCCTAAAATTTGAAAACATTCTAAAATTCATATGGAACCAGAAAGACCCAGAATAGCTAAAGCAATTCTGAGTAAAATGAACAAAGCAGGAGGCATCCTAGATTTGAAATGTTACAATGCTAATTTCATAAGACTATGGTAGAATTGGCACCAAAACAGACACGAGGGCAAGTGGAACAAAAGGATGTAAGAACAGTGACATGCATTCAGCTCTTTCATCTTTGAGAAAAGAGCCCAAAACATACTGAGGAAAGATAGCCTCATTAATAAGTAGTGCTTGGAATATTGGCTATCCACAGGCAGAAGATTGAATTTAGACCAATATATCTCACCATATTGTGAACTAAAATCAACATTGATGAAAGATCTAAATGTTAAAACAGATATTTAATCTGCAGGAAGATAAAATAGGTAAAACTCTTGAAAGCATAGGCATAGGCAAGGAGTTTCTGAACAGAAACTGTGGGCATAAATAGTACCAAGAATCACCAAATGGCACCATATCAAAATAAAAAGCCCTGCACAGCAAAGCAGACAGCCAAATGGAAGGATAGGAATTTAATGTTTACAGTACATAATGGTTACATTACTTATGAGGCGCTGGTACACATATATAACGTATTCAGTCTTCTTTATCCCCTCCCCCTCTTCCCCACCTCTTTACTCCACCTTTTCATAGCGCTTGATTTGCCATTTGTCCTCTAAGTATGATAGATTCCTAGAGAACAGACACTCAACAAGTGTTGATTTAAACAAAATCTAATAATTACTCTTATTTCTACGGTAACATTTTCTTCTGTGAATTTTTTCTGAGCAAAGTGAATTGAATGTAGGATAAAAAATGTATAGGACACAGGTCAATTATGTATTAATTAGGGAGTGGATGTGTTCCGTCTTTTAGATAGAAGTTTCACCTGACTTTTGAGTTTAGAAATTTTGTTTGAACTTCTAACTAATTATAAAAATTCTTTATGTTGTAACTTAGATGATAAAAGGAAAATGGAATATGAAGATAGATACAAATGTTTAATAGCATTGGTGTTTGGCAATGTTGAACATGTAATTTATTTAACTTTAAATATTGTGCATAGTAGTATTTATTATGTCCTTTGAATCCTAATAAGTATTTTACATTTCTATATTTGTAACATAGTATTAAAAAGGTAATTTTGTGAAAGATAATTTTATAGGAAAAAGAACACCACTTCTTCAACCAGCCAAGATCTTATCCGAGTATGAGCCATGGATGCTTCATCTTTGTTAATTGTGCATTTTTCAGAACTGGGCAAATACTGATTGTATTTGTATTTATCAGTTTTTTTCTTGAAGAATTACACTATATTTGCTGCTTTAAGAACCCTTCCGAGATGTTCGGTCAGTTTGGAATTTTCTAAATAAATGATGCCATGTAGAAATATTGTAACACCAGCAACATAATCTATTGTTTGGAAGTTAAAATATTATGGCTTCACATTCCCTTTGGTATACATTTCACTGTGTGGATTGACCAAAGATAAATAATCTTTTCTTTTTAGAAGGGCTAACAGTAAATACAAAAATGTGTGCAGGAGGCAGTGATGATGCTCACATATACTATTGTACATGTGTGTGTGTCAGGCCTTGCACAGTCTTCCATTTGTGCATGTCAAAAGACAATAGTGATGGGTTAACCGTTGTTACCTAAAAGCTTCTTTTATAGATATTTTCCTCTGATTGCATGTGGATGCAGTGGAAATAATGACAAACAGTTTTTAAGAAAACAATTTCCTTTTTTGTATATGTTCTTAAAGTTACGTTAAATTTTTTCATTGTGTGCACTTTAAATTTTGGTTGGGAATAAATGACAACATGGTTTAACATAAGCAACAAAAGTCTTGGATTCAAATAGTCAAAAGTTTCAAATCCCACCTGTAATGCTCAGTAATTACATGAACTTAGGAAAACATATTTGTTTCCTTGGTCTTGATTTCTTCATCTGTAAATCAGCACAAGGTATTTTAAAAGCAAAAAATTGAGGAGATGTTGCATCATTTAGAAGTCTGATTTATATTTTTAAAACATTTTATATCTTTCAAAATTCTTGCATATGTTCTCCCCCTTTCCACATAGTATTTTAATCAACTCTTTTTCACGTCATTTGTGAAACTGAGGGATTGTTTTAGAATTATGGGAACACTGAATGAGTGACAACCATCACTGGATAGAAGGCCATGACAGTGCTTTGGTTTATTAGTTACTTATGCTCACAGTCTGTGGAAGGCACACATTGCACCACGCTGTGCTAAAGAAATATTGCATTCAGGATAGGGTGAGCAGCCAGGGCCTGTGTGAAGCTGGCTTATGTGACAGGGTAGGGAATGGTCTACTTCTTTTGTGAGAATGTGGTTGCTTGTTTGAGTAATTTCAGGGGCTGGCAATAAACTGATACCTGGTAATCAGGAAAGAGTGGAAATGGCACTTGGTCTTTTTGAAAAGAGACGTAACTGAGGAGGGAAGATGACAGTTAACCCAGGTAAGACCTTTCTGCTCTTCCCCCAGGTGTCAAGGCATTATTTTATAAAAAGCGTTAGTGCAGGCCTTTCATGCTACATGCCTTGTTCCATTTTGTCATCATAAGTAATGTTGGTGCACAATTTTGAAGGTGTTTACACCATAGAATGTTATCATAATAAAAAAGTGAACTAGAAGATGAGAACAAAGATTATCCATGATCAGTCTTTTAAATGTGCCTCATACCCCGAGTCTTTATGGAGTTATTAGTTAAGCTGCACTTCTATGGTCTCTAAAGTTAATGTGTTAGTAAATACTTGTTTTCAACTTACTTTTCTCTCAAAATATCCAACATCAAAAGTTAAAGAAGGAAAAGTTTATTTAGCTCACAGTATGTAGAGGTTTCAGTCCATAGTTGCCTGTCTTCAAGGCAGAGTGGCACAAGGCACGGGAGCAGTGCTTCTCGGTGGCAGAAGACAGCAAAAGCAACAAGAGGGAGAGCGAGACAAGGCTTTCCACCCCTTATATTGTATCCAGTCTACTAGGATTTGGGTGGTGCCAATTCAGTCAATGGATTGATCCAGCAGTCACCCCCCACCTTAATCCCAGGGTTTCACTACAAATCAGCACATAATAGATTGAGTCACCTCCAAAATGCTCCCCCACCCCATGACTGCATGAGGCTTTGAGGGGACATCCAGACACAAACCATAACAATACTTTAATTAATATGAAAGGGGGAATGAAGTAAAATCAAAGCACTAAGGACTAAATTGATTTTATTTTTACAGGGCCATATTGGTTAATTCAGAAAAAATCTTACACCATGCACCATTAACTATTTATTGAAATTGTCAAATGCTTACTGACATTTGTCACTTTGTAGTGATACCCGGAAAGTATCTATGCACTTTTTAGGTCTTGATTTCTGCATAAAGAGCTGTCTTCTATGTCTGCATGGTTAGGAATGGTGAGTATACTAGTTTTTAAATAACCATGAAATGAATTGACATAGCAGTGCTTTCCACATAGCAGTCAAGAGTTATTAAGAGCTCTTTACACTGGGATTGTATTTTTTCTAGTGAGCAGCAAATTCCTGTGAGATCTCAAGCTAAGGCACTAGAGAACCTGGTGGCAGGAACTAAAAGGGTCCCAGGTATTATGGAGGTAAGGAGTCCTAGGTGCAGTAGTGGCTAGACTAGGGACTATGGCAGAGAGGATGTAAAGTGATGCACAAGACATGTGTATTTGTGATCCTACAGTGATTTGTTTTAACAGCAGATAAGATGTAGTTTTCTTTTTCTTTCTGTTGTTGTCAGTTTACCGTCAGGTTGTTTCTGCCCATTACTGGACTCAAAGCAGAAATGCAAATTTTATATGACAGACTGAGATATTTCTTTACTTCTAGCATTTCTTAGCTAAACTTCTAAATATTATAGAAAACATGTTAAATAAGGCAGGGAAATGCATTTTGTCATGCATCTGGGAAGCTCTGAATGAAGGATTGAATTAATCACTTTTTGTTTTGCAGGCTCAACTAGGGTCATCAGCATTATCTTTTTTCTTCTATTATTTTAAACTTGCTATCTTCTATATGTCAGACACATTCTTTAATTCTAAAATTGTCTTTATGTAGCCAGACATAAGCTCCAGGTCTGCTTTGGTCCTGATGTTGTTGTTGCACATAATATTAACATTATTTATTATTAAAATAAAATATTTACTATAAAATTACCATTGAAGGACAAAGAAGTCCAACAATAACCTAGAATCAGTAAATAAAACTAAAGTTCTTTGCCCCAGTGCCTACAAATACCTATAAGAACATTCCTTCTGTACATCTTCTTATGTAGGTTGTACACCTCTGCTTGATGTATAATGATTTAAAAACCTTGTTTCCCATGAAAATTGACTTTACAGTTATACAAAAATAGTGTGAGTTATGAAAAATATTGATATATAATAATGCATGACTTCAACAAGGGTGGTACTACAGCCCAATTTTTGGGTGTTATGGAAGGGAAAACAAGTCCTAAGTGAGTATTTTTGTTTGATTAATGGAAAGAAATAAAGTAAATATATTCGAGAATGATGTGAACATTGGCTTGTTCGGGACTGATGCTACCCACTGAGCTAACCAAGGCTGTGAGGGTTATGTTAGGAAAACTTCTATAATATCAGAGAATATCACAAATTAGTAAGTGTTACATAATGAAATGAAGTTACTTCATTTTACTGAGAAGAAAAGATGAGACTTTGAAATTCAAATCCTTGAGTTCCCCAAGGATCTGTATCAGGTATCCTTGGGATGCATGCTGAGCAAGCAGGGAAGAAGCACAGAGACAGCAGTCAGAAACTTGGTTTTGATGTTAACAACAAGTAGGAAAAATTAACTTTGTACTTAACAAGGCTCATTCAATGGGCAAAGACTAAAGATCAAATATATACAGGCTCCTTAAAAGTTATAAATACTCAGTATGAAGTTCTGGAGTTTTTTTATATTTGGTACAAATTTTTTTTCTTATAAAAGCATGTTACAGAGAATTATGAAACACTCAATTTACATGCAAACAAAAATTAATGACTCCAGATTGACCCCAGATTGGTATTGTCACCTTGTTTTATATCATTAGTTGTTATAAGTTATTTAAAATTCAATTTGTATTAAGTATATGTGCACTGCATGTGAATATATTTTTCCAGTGGATAGTTTTTCTAGTTATTTTGTTATAACTATAAACAGTTTCAAGAACATTTTTATAAATAAGTTTATATGCATTCTTATATATACTTTTAAAAAATTATGGAAATAGAATTTCCACAACAGAGAGTAAATATTTTAAGAATTATGTTTTTATTTTTAAATAAAATTTGCAAGTGAATTACTTTTATAGTGTTATTGTTAAAAGGAAAAAGAAAATCGAGTCCAATTTAGTCCTTTTTGCTTCAAAAGCAACTCATTATCCCTTTAGCAGTGCTGAGCCTGTAACGTTTATGATTTGCTTAAGGTGAATTTGCAGAAATATTTGTCTCTGAAATTAAGTAGTATTACCATGAGAAAATGTTTCATTGTGTGTCAAGAATTTCAATGCAGTTAATGATATTTAACATTTTTTAAAATGTATTTATGGTTTTGAAATGTAGAAGCATTGATTAGTACATTCAACCAATAAAACACGAAAGATTGGATAAGACATTGATCATCATCTTTAAACATGGATTCCTTAGATTGTTATTGTTACTCTGATATATCTTATAGTAATTGTAGTCAATATTTTGTATATTTATATTTAAAACAATTATGAGTATTGACCTTTCTTGAAAATTCACTGCCTAACACATTACTTTATTCACAATAGGCTTTTAAGACTTATTTAATTGCTTAATAAGTGATTGAATGAACTAACGAATGAGATTTCTCCAATTTCTCATAAAATTGTATACTTTATAATCCAGAATTTGGGATTTGGAGGATGATTTTCAAGTGTAATAAATTTAAAATTATAAATATTTTCGTCCTGGTAGCATGTAATGACAGAGACACTTGACCTGTCATCTGAATTATTTGACATTTAGTGATAAATTTGTGTTTGTATGTAATTTTGATATATGAAATACTCATTTGAGTGTCATATGAGTATGCCTTATGGAAATAATTGTTGCCCACATGTTATATATTTTACTTTATATTTACTTTATATTTTACCCTATAAATATAATATAAAGTAAAACATGTTACTTTATATTTTACTGATTGATTATTTCAGATAGTCTGCTAGATATAATCTTGGTAAACTTTCTCCAGTTAATCCAATTTTTTTAAGAACAGGAAACTATAACAAACATAGATTCTTCTATAAGTGCCTATATATAACATATAGAAAATGACATAACCCATGACAGAAATTTAAAACCAATGCTTAGTGTCTCAAAAACAGGTACAATTCCTTCAAAGTGAATGAAAGACCTTTTGGGAAGCAGGTGAATTTATCTCTTGTAATTGAGTCTATTTTTAGGTCCGGTGACTTGTATTTAAGAATAGTTTTAAATTCTTTACCAGTGCTTTATTTACCCAGCATATGGCAACTAGAGATCTCAGGCAATTAAAAGCTAAAAGTACCAGTAAGCTGTTCTTGAGAGCTCTTTTGTTTTGGAATCATGGAGAATACATATGTCCAACCAGTTTATACATTTGCTCTAAAGGACAATAGAGTGCAAATATGTGTGTCTGGTTGGAGTGCTATAATGTTCTAAATGAGGAAAAATGTTTCTTGTTTTATATTATGCCTATGAGGAATTAACACAAGAATCTTAGTTTAAAATTAATTTTAATATTTTGAGGCACTGATCTACTATACAGTGAAAATTTTCATTTGTTCAAATCACATTTCTTGAGCCTTCGCTAAGTGAAAGGCATGAGATAAATATAGATGAATGAACAGTTTGGTCCTTCCCATCATGACTTTATAGCTGAATATTATATTATTTTTCAATTAGTTTTCTCTTATTTTGCTCTTGTAGTAGGATATTTTATGTAAATAAATGCTCTGTTCCATAATGTTATTTATATATATTTAAAGTGATGCAACTGTTATGTTAATGTACTCAAGTTTGAGATAAATATATAAAAAATATTATATTGATAAAAGCTGAAACTTTAGAGTCAGAAAGATTAAAGTTAGCTTCTGGTACATAGTAATTACGATTTGCAGAATGTTCTTAGCCTCTCTAAATCTTCATTTCCTTCATCTATAAAATGAAAATACTTTTTCTCATCTCGTAGAGTTGTAGGAATTAGAGAAAATATGTAAGTATTTTTAATATAAAACAGTTCTTTAACTTAATTCTTTTGAATGAATAATTTTATGTATTTTATGCTCAGAAGAGATCTTTCTTTAGGACCTTTGCAACTGACTTTTTGAGAGATATTTGCTTTTTACTTTATAAAAACTAAGTAGAATACATATTTTAATAGTGGTAAAAAACAATCCATTTACTATGTAGGGTATAATAACTGGTTTGGAAAATGCTTTTTTCCATATTTTTCTAATTTTTGAAAACAAAAGTTCTATACACTTTTTAGGATAACTTTTGTTCATCTTTTAAAATATGTACATCATCTAGGTTTCTTAGAATTATACCTGCATTTTATATACTTATATGCATCAAGTATTTTTTGTTATTGCAGTATTTAAATGCTTCATCATATAATTTTTCAATTATTTGCTCCTACATTGGAGCAAAGATACTCTTTTTGCTATTTAAAATACCATTGATATAAATTATAGTTATATCACATTAAATAAATACTTCCACATTTTGTCAAAATAAACTTGGCATAAATAAAATGAACTTGGATACCTTAATCAGTACTTGCAGCTTATTAATAAAATTCATATACACAGTTTTAAAGAATTATGATCCAACTGTGGCTTTTTATTCTTTAGGATATCATTAAACATGGTTGTTTGGAATGAGTATTAATGAATGCTGCTCATTACCTAATTTTATTTAAAGGTACATTGCACAAGCACATTGTAATTACTGCCATATTAAGTAGTATAAATGCAATCACTGTCAAAAGTATGTAATCCAGTTGATTAATATTCATGTTATGCATGCTGTAATATTTTATGTATAGTATTTATATACTCAGTTTTACTTGGATTTAATAATGTAATGCTGAAAATTTTCAGAATTTAATAGTTTAGTTTTGTCTAAAAGCTCTGACAGACCATGGTGTGACATTTATGTGGTTGTAGCAGTGAGACAAGCGTGAAAAATGGTTGAATTCACTTGGATGCTTCATTTAAGGGCACAAAACTTCCATTGAATTTTTATAGGTAATTTATGTTCTTTGAACTTACATATCAGGAAATAACTAAGAATTTTCCAAAAACATTGTTGATATAACTTTATTACACATAAAGTACAAAATTTCATAAATTGAAATCCCCATAAAAATGATAATGTATGCAATTATCCCCCAAATTTTTTTGTATACCTTTCTAATCCTTTCATTTCTTTCTCTTTCATATGTAACTGATCAGCTATGTTAAACTATAGATTTATTTAACTTTTATATAATTGTATACAGACTATTTTCACCAGCACATATTTGGCAAAATTTTTGACATAATATTAGCAAGTGTGTATCAAACATACTCTTACAAAGCAGGATTTACTTAAGGAATGGAAATTTAACATCCAGGAATATACAATCATAATGTACTAATGTATTGAAAGAGAGAATTCATATTCAGTAGTAAAAATGTATTTGATAATATTTAATGACACAATGTCTCAACCAATATTTCTTCTTTAAATAAAATAACCAGAACTAGAGTTGCAAGTTACAATATAAAGTCATTTCAAGATAACCTTATAAGTCAGGCATGGTATTTCACGCCTATAATTTCAGTACTCGGGAGAGGGAGGCAGAATTGCAATGAGTTTGAGGCCATCCTGGGGTACATAGTCAGTTTAAAGCTAGCCTGAACAGTATAGCAAAACCCTGTTTCAAAATTTTAAAAAGTTAACCCAACAAATACATAAGAAATTAGAACAGAGTAGCTACAGAACTTATTTAATTGGTGGGTTAAAGTATTTTAATGAATGAAAACATTTTTTTTTTGGTATTTCTCTAATACTGAAAATTCTAAAAAGGTAAAACTTATAAAGATTTTAGATAAAATTAAATAATATTAAAATATAAAGCAATGTGAAGTAAAGGCAGACATATAATTTTTTATTTAGAGAAAAAACAAAAAGGCAGATATGATACAGAATTAAAACACAGGAAATCACTAGTTGATAAATCACATATTGTTATCTTAGAAGTAGTTGCTCAAGTCACAAAATCAGAGCATAAAAAGTGGATGATCAAACAATGATAATAAAAACCATTCTGTTTGATGAGCTAACAAAAACTTAGTAGTATGGTTATCTGTCTTGCACACTTAAACATACATACAGTTATACCCTTTAGAGCACTTTCTTTCCCTTTCATTGTCTCAATATCTGTTACACATTTTGGATCTTGTTACTCTGGCAGATTTTTATTATTTTTTATACTACAGAGACAACACGATATTTACAAATATGAGTGTGATTTATTTCACTTATGAGGATAGTCTCAAGTTGCCTCCATTTACCTATAAAAGCCTCAAACTCATCCTTTTTTACAGCTGAGTAATATTCAATTACATACAAATACCACATCTTTTTTATTCATTCTGTGATTGATGGGCACTTTGGTTGTTTCAAAGATTTAGCTATTACAAATTATGCTACTATAAACATGGGTGCACATATATTGCTGAGACATGACCTTTTCAGTTTTTCTGGGAAAATGCCTAGGAGGGAAATAGCTGGGTTGAATAGAAGTTCTCATCCTAGTTTTTTGAGGAATCTCCATTCTGATTTCCACAGTGGCTGCACCAGTCTACACTCCCACTAACAGTGGAGAAGTGTTCCTTTTTTTCCACAGCCTCACCTCACCAACATTTGTTATCAGTTGTTTGCTTGATGGTAGCCATTCTTTCTGGAGTGAGATGAAATCTCAATGCTGTTTTAATTTGCATTTCTCGAATGACCAGTAATGGTGAACATTTTTTCATATATTTAATAGGCATATATTATTAACATTTGATTCCTTAACAGTTCTTGGAAATTTAGTAAGTTTGAAACAAAACCTGGAAACACTAGACTACAATTCTGTTATTGATTTATATCCCTTTTTAAAATATGAAGCTGAGGAAAAATTTACCATAATTCTTGGTAATATATATGAAAAGAAAGAAATATAAATATGAATGCATTCTTATTTTCAAATAACAATATGTGGAAAACATTTAAAGTTTTAGTGCAAAAACAGTGAAAATACAAAGAAAAGTACTAAAAACAAGACAGGGTTATGTGAGAAAATATTTTTGAAAGTTATAAAACAAGATCTCAGTAAATAGAAAAGAAAATGTTATTCTTAACAGTGAAGTCTTCTTGTGTCAAATTAGCATAAATTTAATGCAGTTCTAATCAGAATACAGAATTTTACATGTCTATGTTGGATTTAAAATATATGGAAACCATAAATGCTCACAGAGAACACTGAGAGAAATACTCTAAAGTTGCTTCAGTCAGTTCAGTGTAGTAGGAGTACTTATGTAGAATAGCAAATAAGGCAGTAAAAGCCGGGCTTGGTGGCATATGCCAGAAATTTCATCATGTAGGGAGTTGAGACAGGACAATCACGAGTTTGAGTCCACTCTGAATGATTTAGTAACATAGGGCGACCTTATCTCAAAAACAGAAAATCAGCAGTAATGATATTTCTCATAAAATTTAAAACAGGAAGCGCACAACTCATATGATAAACCATGTACTACATCATATCAATGAGAGTTTTGGAATGGTGAAAGCATATTGGTGACATTTGGGAACAGCTGTAAGAAAAAAATGACATAGAACCTATCTCCTTCGGTGTGTAGAAGTATATGTATATGGATTAAATATTTAAATGGAAAAATCTTTTTGTTTTAAATTTCAAAATGAAAAAGAACAAAAGTGCTGATACAGAATTTCAAGACATTATAGGAGATTGCCAATAGTTAATATATATATATATATATATATATATATATATATATTATATGGTTATCTTTAAAGTAGTTGCACAGATTACAAATGTAAACATGAAAAAATGATCACACAATGAAAGCACAAATAATTCTTTTTGATGAAATTATGGAGATTAGTAGTATATTAGATAAATATACTACTTTTTGCCCTTTCTCTCATTTTAGGTCTTTCCTTTTGAGTAGTTTCTTCCCCTTCACTCTTACAATGTCTGTTATACATTTTGGATATACTCTTTCAGTTTCTTATACTAGAGAGACAATACAATATTTATACATGGGAGTCTGATTTATTTTACTTATGAGTATGGTCTCAAGTTGCATGCATTTGTCTATAAAAGTCTTGAGTTTATTCTTTATAGTTGTGTAGTCTTCCATTTATAGTATAGAAAATACTTTATCTTTGTTATACATTCTGTGGTTGATGAGTATTTGGGTTGTTTTCAAGATTTAGCTTTTACAAATTGTGCTGCTGTAAACATGGGTGCACATATATTGCTGTGATACGATGTTTTGATTTTTTCTGGGAAAATACCCAGAAGAAAATTAGCTGAATTGAATGGGACTTCCAATCCTCAGTTTTTGAGGAATCTCCACAGTGGTTGTACCAGTCTACATTTCCACCAACAGTGGAGAAGCATTCATTATCCCCCACATCTATGCCACCATTTGTTTTTGTTTGATTTCTTGATGAAAGCATTTTTCATGGAGTGAGATGGAAACTGAGTGTTATTTTAATTTGTATTTCTCAAATGACCAGTGATGTTTATTTGCTATTTGTATTTCTTCATCTGAGAAATATATATTCATCTCAAATGCCCATTTTTGTATTGAATCTTTGAATTGTAATAAGATCGAAACATAAAATAGGTATAATATTGTTTGATATAAAAAGTTTTGCATACTTAAAATATAACAGTAATGATTGTAAAAATGATAAAATCAAGTAAACCTGCAAATTGAAACAAAAACAGCTCTTAAAACTATAATGATGTAATGGATAGGGTAAAAGATATTCATATTTTGCTGTTGAAAGATTGTTCTTGGTGATATATATTTAAGTTTTTAAATTTATAATATTGAAACTTCTTGTAAGGGGTAGCTGAGCTTAGAATATAAACATACATTCTCTTTGGGACATAGATAAAATGTAATATGCACATTCAAAAGAGGAAAAAAAACCAAACACTCCAGTGACCAACACTGTCATTCCTCTCCCTTTCTATGCATACATTTGTATTCATCTTTGATAAACTCAAGTTGTTCTTTATAAAAACATTTATTTGGAGACCATTAAACAACACACTATTACAGGAACTGCACCAAAGTCACACTACAAAGAGATATTTCTTTTCTCCTGGAACATACATGGTGTTGGGAGATAATGTTGCAGAAATCTGATATCAAAACAAATGGAAGACCCTTTGCACGTTTGGAAGAAAATGATTTATTATATTATGGGCTGTTGGAACCAAGTCCAACTCACCAGCCATGATTCAGCTTAGAGTTAAGTTTAAATATCGTTTGCAAGCAAGACATACAAGGCTGATAGCAGATTATCATATAATTCATTACATGAATCAAGTCATGTATTGTCAGGCAGGTTTATTCTAGGCAGGTTGGTTAGAAGGGTTGTTATCATAAAGTGGGAGAAAACAGGGAGGGAGCTGGGGATGAGGGCTTGGTTGAAACTAAGCGTGTCTTTGACATGTAATTCTTTTAATGCTAAAACAAATCCTGTAGTGCTATGATTACCTTTTTGGTATTTTTCTCTAATTGTTGCATTGTCTTGTTATGATAAAGGCTTGCATAATTTTTATATACTAATGGGGTAAAGTTTTATAAGTAGCATTTTATTGGGTTCTATGGCAATTTGGAGACTTGTGGGACTAGGAAAATATTTCAGAATTTTAGAGACATAAATTTTTAATGAAAAGATTCTCAGAAATACAGGATACAAGGTTTTCAGGTGAATTGCCCATGGATGATAAATGGAATATGTTTCTTCATTTTCTTTCTTTTTTTCTACAACAGATGGACTGATTTTCTCTAGCAGAAATGAAAAATGCAATACTTTCCTTCTTTTAACCTAATGGCTCCTTCAGAGTTGTGCAACCTACACAGAAATCCTTCCCGTGGAATGTAGGCAGAACATTATTTGGAGATTTTGAGATTTTAGGACAGCAGGGTAACTTGAGAAGCTTTGGCTTCTGAGTCATGTCTCATGTATCTGCATTGTAAGACTTGTTAAAAATAATTTATTTGAATAAGTTTTGACAAACCTAATGAACCATTTATTTCCATCTTCCCCTATTTCTTCTTGAAGGAAAACGTGAAGGAAATGCTTTGTTAAAAAGTATTTGGAAATGTAATCGTCATATGTAGGGTTAATTTGGTTTAAATTTAGTTCAACATTTTGTATATGCATTGCCAATAAAAAGATTTTGAAATACAAAATAATGGCATTTTTGATAATATTTCAAAATTTGAGAAAAGAGTACCTATAGTATATTTTCCCATCAAATAAATAAACAAATAGGTAGATATTTTTGCACAGATGTTCATATTTACAGTTCCCTAAAAAGGATAGAGAGAATAATAATCATAAAGAATGATTATTCATGAATCATCGATCCTGATTTAGGTAAATTTGATATCAGATTCAAGGTTTACACTTCTGATTCTACTTTCTGATGTAAACTTGCTGACAGGCAGACATTGCTAGTCAGTCTTGGCCCTGAGTACTACCTCTCTCAGTGCCTGCAGTCATTGCATACAGTCCTCGAAGCAGCCATTTCAGTGTGAGACCTGGTCAGGAGACACTAGAAGCTGCGAGAAACTTTTCTTCTTTGTTTAGGGGAAAAGATATTTTAGACTATTTAGTCTAATTTCTATTAACTCAAAAATAGGATAAACCTTGCAAATTGATGGTGATTTTGACAATGTCATCAAAATACTTAACAGTAGGTATGTTTCCAACACTCAAATGTGAAGAATAGGATCCTGTTTACAGGATGTGTCTACTCTGTGTATCTTACTGAAGATATAGCCTTCAGTATCGTTTATATAGCCTTCCTCTCTTCTCTTTCTGCGCCCTCACTGAGCATACAACCTAGAAAAACTCAAGAATGAAATAGACAAAAGATAAGCCCATGGTGGGGGTATTACAAAACTTAACGTGGAGCTTCCAGTTCATGTTAGAGCTATGTAAAATTTTTTTCTGTTTGTTCTCTACTCTTCCTGACTAGATAGACCCAGATCACACTTGTGACCTAAAGGTACTTTGAGGATTCAGTTTTCTTTCTGTGGTGCTTTAGAAACATTTAAAAAATGTTAAAAAAATGAAAACATTGAGTGGCTCTAAATCATTCTCAAAATTGACAATCAGGTGGGACCAAGGAGCCTTGGTTAGATATGAGGTCTTCACTTCGCCAAGATAATTGCATGTATGTCATTAACTGTTGTTTCTGACACCAATATTGTGTATTAATTGCCGATCATCACTAAATTCGTACAGCATATACGTTGTTATCCTTACTGCCTCTCTATCAAAATGCAGACGACAAAATGTAGAACCAGATGGCTTATGTGATTTTCTTTCTCAACTGCACTTACTTTGCTCTTTGATTTAACTGCGTGAATCCTGTAAACATTTCAATTTACTACTGTTGGCAAGACTATACTATATCCATGTGATAGCATGTACTAGATTCTAGATTTAAAAGCACAGGAATATGTAACCTTTCTTAAATTATCAATACTAAAGAAAAAAACGTAAGAGAATATGTTAGCCATATCCTTTACTTCTTTCATTGCTTCTGGGTTCATAATAATTTTCTGTGCAACATTTTCTTCTATGAAATATCTAAAAATAGATTTATTTTTGAAGCTCAGCATTTCTTATAAATCTGGAAATTTTCATATAACTTCCAAATGTCAAAAGATTTAGTAACAAATGGCAAAGTAGTCTCTCAGTGGCAGAGAAATTCTACAGCACAAAAATCAATACTATGACTAAGCCTGTGAGCATTAGTAATGCAGGATTTTCAGGAGCAAAAGTGACCCAGGACTTTGCTGGAGTGACCTGGTAAACCATTCTCTGGACAGCAGACATTTCCTCTTTCTTCAAATAGTTCCCTTCCTCATTATTATCTTCATGCGAATTCTAGACACCCTTGGAAATTAAAGATTGAAATACCAGCTATCATTTAATGGAACCATAAAGAATGCTCTGTATCCCCTGAACTTATATAAAACTTTGGCATTGATTTAAGAAACATTTATTTCTTAGAAAGTAGTGCTATTAACTGATCTTTTATCACTGTAAGAGTCATAGATTATACATTCACTTCAGAATATGAAGAATACTCCTCCTGACTCTTTTATAGTAAATGATAGTGTAGCTTCTCAGTCTAATCAACCAGTTTCACTGTGACACACTTGACCTTTAGTGTAAATGTTTCTCTGCTAAAAAAAAATTCTGATTTAGAGCTTTTTAAAAGCATAATATTCAGCAACATAGCTTTGTCAGGTAAGACAATGCCAGAACTGTTTTTATTGTTAGGCAGTGAAATATGACCGTATCACTCCAAACCACTTATTTTGAAGTAAAGACCAAAAGATGGTATGTGTCTTCCCATTTTCTACTCTCAAAAGTGCAGAAAAATAGAGATATCCTGATGTTTTTCAGTTTGTCTGAATTTTGTTGTCAGATGTCGTTGGCAAGTTACCAGACTATTAGGCAAACTCTTGCAGGATACAATGCAATCACAGGACTCTAAAAGGCAGGCTTCCTTGTGTATGGGGCTATATATTTGTTGCTCTTGTCACTTTTCCTCTTTGTGGGTTCCACTTTTCCTCAATCTTTTATCATTTACAATTTAGCCATTTTGCTTAACCCTTACATAATTATCACATAATCATGAATTTAAATCTCAGCCAATTCAAAATATGTGACTTGTTTATTTATGTGAGTTCCTGATTGCTCATTAAAAGGTGAAAATAATTTGTTCTTTACTCATACTATTGTTGGAAAATAATTGTTAAAATGCACTTAGCGTAATGCCTAGAATAATTTCTGAATTGTGTATTATAGAATCATAATTAATAATTTATAGATTTCCTGTAGTTAAGAGGTTGAAGGATTCCTCAGAACTAAGGAAATTCTCTTAGTCTCCTAAGAGAATGGCATTTAAGAGGAAAATATTTTCTTCAATTTTTTTTTTCCTGAAAAGAATTCTGGTCAGTTGATGGGTAGTTATCTAGCTTGCTACTCACTTACATCTACCTTTAAGCAGAATTCTGCACAGCATGATGTTTTCAATACTAGAAAAAAAATAAAAAGGATAGAACAGCACATACATAAATGCCCTACTTGAATGGAACACTCTCTTTTCACTTCCTTTATTTCTGCTTCCCTTGTGTTTAGAGGCTGTTTTTTTTTTCCCTAAAAAGACATGAATTTTATAGGACACATTGAAAGAGATAAAGTAGGTATATAAAGAACCAAATTGTCATTTTGATGATCAACTATATGTTCTTCTTAACCTTTGATTTATTTTATATATATAGCCTCAACTTTTTAAATAATCATTTTTCATATAAATGTTTAGATTTAAAAATTATTTTATTTCTGTGTTTACAGTACATGTGAATTACATTTATCGTGTTGATTTTGCACAATTACATAACATATCTTACTTTCTTTTGCTCAATAATCTATTTACATTTTGGGTCTTTCATATAAGAGAAATCAAGATTTTTTTAAACTTGTATTTAACAAGTTTTAAAAATCAGATATCATTTACTTTATGACAGTGATAAGAGTTTCAGGCTGTAGGTTAAAAAGAACCATAAAAGAAGGGGCTGGGACCAGACATAGACCCCAAAATTCTGCAATTGTAATGCTGCCTCTTGGTTCTATGTAAATTTTAGGGTTGTTTTTCTAGTTCTGTGAAAAATGTGACTTTAATAGGAATTACATAAAATTTATATATTGTTTTATGTAATATAGCTTTTTAACAATACTGATTCTCCCTATGCAGAAGCACAGACTACATTTTCTAACATCTTTTACATTTCTTTCTTCAGAATTCTATAGTTTTTGTTATAGACATCTTCAAATCCATGGTGAGGGTTTTTTTTTTTTTTTTTTTTTTTTTTTTTTTTTTTTTTTTTTTTTTTTTTTAGGTTTTCACATTTTTTGAAGTTATCATGAATGAGTTGTTTACTTGATTTCCTTCTCAATAGTTAAATTTTGGTACTTAAGAATGTTGTTGATTTTTGTGTTTGCTTTTGTATCCTACCACTGAGCTGAATTTATCAGGTCTGGAAGGTTTCTGGTTGAGTTTTTTTTGTTGTTCTTGTTGTCTATATAAAGGATCATATTATCTGCAAATAGAGATAATTTAACTGTCCTTTTCACTTTGTATCCTTTTGTTTCTTTCTCTTGCCTGAAAGCTCTGGCAAAATTTCAAATGCTGTGCTGAATAGGAATAGTGAGAGTGGGACACTTATTTTGTTCCTGATTTTAGTATGATTTTGGTGGTGGGTTTGCCACATATGCTTTTTATCACTTTGAAAGTGAAGTCCTTTTAATCAATTTTCATGAGTGTTTAATGTGGAGTGTTGGATTGTGTCAGAGGCTTTTTATGCTTATTTAGTCTTTGCAATATCCTCAAAAATAACATAGTATTAGAAAGTTAAGAAAATTCTTCCTTCTGCTAGTCCATGGGAGAAAAAATGCTGGTTCTGGCACTAAGTCCAGAACCCGTTTTTTTTTTTTTTTTTTTTTATAGGGGCCACTAACAATAGAGTGAGACAAGTGTTCTATCTGTATTTTTCTGTGTAATTTGATTCTCTTAGTTGACTTACTAATCTTCCACCAACCTGATGCTCTCCTTAAAAAGAACCACAAAACTGGTCTCTCTCATTCCATTTTCTTACTCAAACTTAGCCTTCTTTAATCACATCCCATAGATTTTAAACAGAGGTATATTTTTATGATTTTTAATCACATTTTAATGATTTTTTATCACATCCCTTAGATTATTATTTTCTCCTGTAATTGAAGTTATTATATATTTTTTGCCTCCAAGAAGTTAAAGATTTTTTTTAAGTATACAGGGGGCTGGATACAGTTTTTTCTTTTAATTTCTAATGCCTTATAATTAGATTAGAATAATAAATGTGATTTGTGTTCTTTTTTATTTTTTCTTTTTATTTTAAAGAGATTAAGACCAAACAGGACATGACAAAATAGATCAGAACAGAGCAATGTAAGCAACACAGTATTTCACCACAAGACAACCCGTAATTAATAATAACTACCATAATGTCTCTTTCTTTGAAATAGTTGAGCATAACTTCATATACAGTAGTATCAAACATAACAAAATAGTATAAAACCATTCAAAAGAATGAAACTATTATAGGGTATTCAGAACCAAATAACAGAGAATGAACAATGGTTACTATATTATCTCATTTTCCATAGAAAATTTGTTTATACTATCATACATAATAAAATCCAATAAGATACAAACAATATAATAGAACCAATGGAAACAGAAGAACAAAAACATGGTAGGACTTCAAAGGTAAGATGATATTAAATCAGCCCTGGCTATTATAATGTCTTGTTTTCTTCAGAATAGCTGTTCATACAATCACAAATAATAAAATCAAACAAACCAGGATAAAACCATTCCAACTAATGAATGCAAACATTTATAAGGCTTCAAAGCCATGTGATTTGTGTTGGAGGCATTGGGTTTTTTGTTGTGGTCAAATATATAATCACAATTTTACTAATATTTTATGGATACCTGACAAGAAAATCACTCTGTCTTTCAGAGCACTGAGTTTAGTACCAGTTCTTCTATCTCTTTTATTCAGCAATTAACAACTTTTCATTTGAAGATTATCTAAACTTTTGAGAAGTTAGTATTTTGAGTCTAATAGTCTGTTTGAGATATATTCATTAAAATGTTATTTCTCATAT
Source organism: Cavia porcellus (assembly GCF_034190915.1). Classification (NCBI taxonomy): domain Eukaryota; kingdom Metazoa; phylum Chordata; class Mammalia; order Rodentia; family Caviidae; genus Cavia; species Cavia porcellus. The sequence continues at coordinate 17,556,891 of NW_026947502.1, read as the reverse complement.
TGTCTTCATCTAACTTAAAGTATTATAATATTCATAATTTTGGTTCATAATTTGTGTTTCAAACATCCAGTACGAACATTACTCTCCTAAGCTGGCTACCGGGCAATATTCATATGTGACTTACTCGTTATATTTTTAATATAATTTACTATTACCTTTTGCATTTTTCAGTTAGTTTTCTTCTGTACACATCTATAATACTATTCATTTAAGAACTTACTTGGGAGAATACAAACTAATAAATCTGCCTCATTCCATACACTTTGGAAGATTCCTATTGCTGATCAAGGTGCAATTGATTTCTTTCATTATTGATGTCAAATGGTAGATTTGAGGGCTCATCACTTGCAGATGAAAATGCAAAGGTTTTAGGATATTTTTAAAATTTCTAATAATATATGTGCTTTTTGTGTTTTATGTGATATCAAATAATGACAATGTTGGATATAAATAGTTTTAGTTTAAAGTGCAATTTTGAGTGTTATTATAATTTTCTGAATAGCTTGAATATATATTAAAACAAAGTCCCCCACAGTCATTTACAATGAAACAGTACACCTGTAATTATTTTGACATCTATATTTATTTTTAGTTTAAAATATTTATACTTTAAATTCATCCAACTTAGTCTGAGGTTTAATATATCTACTTTACTTATATCGACACTTCTATTTTACCAAAAATGAATATTATAATTAATATAAAACTGCTTAAGATTATGGAGAAAAAATTATTAGTAAGAGATTTAGTAGACCTGAGAACTGAGTTGCTTTCAAAGTACCCTTCGTTCTAACACTTGTCCTTTTTTTTTTTTTTTTTTTTTTTTTTTTTGTATCAGGGGATTGACCTTGTGTTTGCCACATGGGTGTGTAGGACACTGAGCTAAATCCTCAGTCTACAACTTGTCTTAATAGGCTTTACTTGCTGTTTCAGGAACTTTCTCATTGTCCAAGGCTCAAACAAGTGGATGACTCCAGATTTTTTTTCTTCATTCATTGCTTCCAAGGTTGATTTCTCTTCAAGTTATTTGTAAGAATCATAGCACTGCCTTACTTTCAGGGTGTAACTTAGTTCTGGTTTAGTTTGCTTTGGCAGAAAGCAGCAGGTCAGTCTGGTTTCCCGTGTCCCTATATTTTGTCTTTTCTGACATATATTAATCACTAAGATCCACATTGTTAGAGAGACTTCCCTGGCCTTTTTACCAGCAAAAATCTTTTGTTCTTAAAATAATGGAAACATTTTAAAAATTAATATTCTTGATACTATGATCTGGTGCTAGGAATTAAGTTTTTTAAAATATGAAATTCATACAAAAGACACAATTATATGTAGATTAAATATAGACCAAGTGAAATTTTAATAAAAAAGAGTTGTGGCCCAGTTTTCACGACTCAGGGAAATGAACTGTTGGAACTATTGGATTTCTTTGGTGTCTGTTTTTCTGTATATTTTTCTCTTTCTACCTATGCATAATAGCTTAATATATGCATTGAATGATTATCCGCATACCTATTTTCACATAAATATGCGTAAGTTTTATATGGAGGAATGCCTGTATATACATAATGAGAAGTATAGATGTATTTAAAATTAAATATATAGATAAGTAAAAATTCTGATAATCTTCAGACAAATGAGTTTATATTGGTAACCCTGTGAGTGGATTTTGAGTGTGGAATCTTGTAAAGCTGAGAACATTTTGCTAGGGGAAGTTTTTAGTATTATCTCTTTTATATTTACTCTTTTTCTGTACTACATAGAGCACTTTGAAATTTGCCTGGATTTAGTCTTATTAAGCATGTGAATAACAGATAATGCTTATAGTGAATGCTTAATAAATGGGGCTACTAGTATTGGTTTTGATTTTTAAGAATGTACATAAGACATACAACAGAAGTATATGTTGTTCTCCCCCTCAAATTTCCACTTCTTTGAACCGGTTTTATTTCCGTGTCTTCTATCTTATAACTGAGTTATAACTGAGTGATCATTGAACCAAAGATCTGCTGTCGGTAAAATAGAACTTGTCCATCCCCTTTCTCTTTTCCGCTTCTATTTTTATCCCATTTTTGTATCTGATAATGGAATAATTTTTCCAAGGTGACAGTGTCAATTTGCATTCAGCAAAGCTGAATAGTAAAATGTTCCTGTTTGTTCTAGTAAATTCTTTTTGGAGCTTGAAGTGTTCATTTCTTCCTTTATAGTCATTGGACTTGACACTATGAGTGATTTTTGTACCAGGGCTAAATGGAAATTAGCTGTTAGTGATATGTTCCTCCATAGTCAACAGAAAAATGAAATGAAATTGGTCTGGAAGAACTGATGATCAAAATCAGTTTTGTTCCTGTCACTCATCCAACTGCTTCTAATCACAACTTGCAGTGGGAAAGAATTTATCAGCTGCCTGGAAGCTATGCTCCCAGTTTCATAGCCCCTTTTGGTTATAGAATGGTGGGTTAAGATATAAAATTGGGGTTAGGGATATAGCTAGCTCAGCGGCAAGCACACATCCCTGAGTTAGATTCCTGACACAAAAACAACAACAACAAAACTTTATATAAATACTATATATAAAAACTTTATATAAATTTTATATTGTTAGGTCAGAGAAAAGTGATCAAAAAGCAAGAAGATCAGGCGTACTGTTTCAAGAAGAGGCTGGAATTTTGAGTAATTCCTTACAATAAGTGACAAAAATTAGTTCAAATTTTTGATAGTTTTGATGTGGCTGCAATCCAAATACTATAAATCTATAGCCATCGATACCTTATTACTGTGCCTTTGTAGCAAAACAAACATATCTGCTTTGCAGTTATCATTAAATTTGACCCATTGAAGAGCATGAAGAATTGATGGAAAATGTACAACTATCTGTTTGTTGAAATATAAATCAGAACTGTCTGGCAGTGATATACACTGCTGATATAAGCAAGGAACCATTTTTATATTTGTATTACACAGGAACTACAGAAAGTTAAGACATAAATTCTAATGTATAAAAACCTGTCTTTTTTACTGTATTGTGAAATTCAACTTTATAAGATCCATTTGTATCAGGATATTTGGTAGTGAGATTCTAGAAGCTATCTTTCTAGATATTTCTATTTTAAATAAGTTGTAAGCCAATTTCAAACATTGGACATAGAAAGATTCTTTAAGAAATTTATGTTGGGAAAGAACCCACGTCTATTCTTTTTGCTCTACAATAAAATGATCTTCTCAATTCAATTAGCAAGATTTAAATAGCACTTAAATGACTGACAAGAGGACTATTAACCACATTTTAATAGCTAAAGACAGCATGTATTTCAGGCGGGAACAGTTTTAAAGCTGTTATCCAATGTTTGATGGTCATTTCATTTCACATCACCCTTTCTTTGTGTGAGAAAGTTAAGGTAATAATTTTATCCTGCGTAGGAGGAAATTTGCTACAGTTTACTTATAATGGATCAAGCAGCATCTGCAATGTGGTCCAGCTAGATTATTAAATGAGTAATTTAGGACTGAAAATATCAGTTGCATTTCTCTTCTCTTGTATTATCTGCTGTACTTCCTAAATAGACTCTCACTCATTGTATTTAATTTGGGCAAGGTTACAGCCTCTGAAGAATGCAGTAAATGCTGTTCTCAGAGACACCATTTCAGGATGAACACAGTGCCTCCACATTGCAATTGTTCACATTAAAAAAATATTTTGTCCTCTGGAAAGAGGACATAATTTCAAATTCATGCAATGGAAATTAGAAGCTATATGCATTTTTTCTGTTTTAACTCCATTATTCAAATGTTTATATTACTCCAATTTAATTTTTTTCTAAACCTAGTCAAATCACCCAGAAACAACACTTTAAAGATGTTTTAGTTTGAACTAGCAAAATACAAGCAAGAGACATTGCTATCTATGATTAAAAGAAGGATTATGTAGAAGGATTGTAAAATGAATATGCTAAATAAAGAAGAATCATACAGTTCAGTAGATACATATACAAACATGAAACCCGATTTGGCTGGGAACCAGAGGTCTTACAGTTATAGCCTCATTTTAGGGAGGTGCTATGTCACTGAGCTAAACCCCAGTCTTTATAGCCTCATTTTAGTACATTTTCCTCTTTTGATCTCAATTTCTTTATATGTAAAAAACTTAGATTAGGTAATTCTTTTGGTTATTTCCATGACAACATATAGTAGCTAGTAACAGAAGAGATTGGTGCTCTGAAAGTGGGTTTTGTTCTTAGAGAAAAGCAGATTATTGAGCAAAAAATTTTAAAGAAAGGTGGCATAGACAAGTATACATTTCTTCTTTATATGTAATCTTAGAGTAACACCCAGGGTAGGGAATCTATGTGTGCTAAATTTTAAAACAGTAGGTTGCAGTGTGGAACCTGGGAACATCTGGGGCTCTCTGAGGTCCTTTCAGGGCTCTACAGACAGAAATATTTTCAAAATAACAGTAAAGCATTGGATTATCAGTCATGTTCTTTGCCACCATGCACTCACAGTTAAATATAAGGCCCATTCTATATCTTTAATGCCTAGTAAAATTATTTTTCATAAACCTCAGTACTTTAGTACACATCTTTTTAATGTTCTGTATGACACAATAGCAACTCCGCATGAAGCACTTCTCTTGTGGCGTGAAGGATAATGGTTGATCTGGTTGCAAGTTTTAATAGCTGCTGAAAAAAAACTAGTGTCCTTTTCCAACCCTTTCATATGTGTGAGGTTGAAATTTTTTAATGTACCATAGCCTGATAAGAAATTACAACAGACTCAATTTAGAAGAAAATATGACAATTCTTCTGTTTGCTATCAAGTGAGACTTTAAAGAGGCTTGCAAAAAGTGACAAATGCCTATTCAGTTCTCACGAAATTATTTTTAGAATATACGTTGTTTTCTTAAAAATATACTATCAATGTGAACATGTTTTATATAACTATTACTTGACAATGAATTAATAATTTTAAAATATTTTAGTGTCAATTTCAGAGTTGGTAAATAAAGATACAGAACACTCCCATAGACAAGGCTCTCATAAATTTTCAATGATTTTTAAGGTGATGAAGAGATTTTGAGAACAAAAAAAAATCTGAGAATTACTTTTGTACATGGCCTCCTGAAAATTAATGGAAAACACCTGATTTGGACATTTCCCCTGATACTATGTCGGTCCTGTAATAAAATTAATTAACATTTTCTCTAGACTGAACGTAAGAAAGAACGACTTTGAGAGAACCCAAATCTTGCTTACATCAGAATCTTGGAGCTGGCTGCATATATGTCAGTATTTTAGGCTTGGGGATAAGGAACAATACTTACATTTTGTCACTGATCTTGGGGACTAATTCTTTAGCTACCTAGAATCTCTCATTATTCCTTTGTTATTTTCTTTCCAAATTATAGATTTATTATGAGATTTTTAAATAGGGTTGTTTATAAAGAAAATTGATCACTGTGTGGTGGCATTTTGGGAAGTAGAAATTGTTTTTGTTTTTTATAATGACTCAAAGAAAGTCCAAGAAAGCCCTACCCAGAAAGGATAAGAACTATTGGATGGATTTGCTAAGTTATCAGTTTGTCTTAGCTCTTGAAATGACACTAAATCAATAAGAAGGGGTAAAAGCAACCACTGAAAATAGATGTATTGAATTGTGTAAATGAAGCATAGCATACATATTATTACAGTTAACTGCATGTGTAATGCGCTTTAGGTCAGACTTTATTGCTAATTTACCAAATTATACTGCAGAGTGGAGTGAAAGGCAGTGGTTAATGGTGTCTGTGCCGAGTTGGACAGGGTCCAGTGTGTGAGTGGTGATTTGTTGGTATGCATACTATTTGTTAACTCCTGGGAGTGAATTCTGGTTTGGAGCACATCATAAATTATAAACCTGTCCTACCTGCAGTCAAAGCCTCATTTCTTTTGTTTTTGCAGAGTATTTTATGATCCGCTAAATTAAACTTCACTGTCTGTTCCATTGATGGAAGCAAAGCAATCTTTTATAGATAATCTCTGCATAACTATAGAAGTAAATAAAATGCCAATATGCTACATGTATGGAGCATTTCTGTGTGGCAAGCTCTGAACTTGACTCTGGGGAGACCGTAAAAAGCCAGAAAAAGAGTCTCCTCACATGGAGGTCTTTCAGAGAATTAGGCTGTCAGTGACAGAGCAAAGCATTGGAAGACATTACTGAATTTTTCTAGGGTACATGGTATCAGAGAGGTAGCCAGGTAGTAGTTGATATCCTAATTATAATTCAAAAAGAGGGATGACATATTTTAAAAATACTTTTTGAACAATTATAAACTATTGCAAATATAGTAGAAAGTGTAGCCAAAATATAGATGATCTCTGTAATTGCAATAAATATTTAATAAATTTTGGCATTTATTTATTTTCTTTAAACTCTCCTCCTTCTGTGAACATGTGATACTGTTGTTTTTCCTGCCTGACCACTGTGGTTTCTAGTTATTTATTTTGCTGTGATTTTCATTACCACATGTTAAGTACATATACCCTCAGAAACTAAAAAGAAGTGCCATTATCTAAGGGTCACTTTGCACTGAGGTATAGAGTCCTCTTTCTAGTTTTGTAGATATTACTGTGCTATTGCCCTCAGGGTCAGGAAACGGGGTTCATCAGGTACAAAGTGGATGTTTTTGTAGCCAAATGCTATGATTACTTCAATAAGAAATTCATGTGGTGGTGCTTTTGGTTAAAGTTCTAATTAGTGTTCTGTAGTTAATGAGCTTGTGGGTTATAAATCTAGTCATTATTATGAGTGATAGAGCCAATGTTTGAAATTTGCTAGTTTTCAACTAAGACATAATCATTTATGAAAAGGACTTGCCCTAGAAATGAAAATCATAATAATTAGATTTAATTTTTCTGTGGTATATGTATTTTTCCTGAGAGACAGTTGTCTAGAAGGGTACTAATTACTAGTAGTGGAAAGTTTCCTACACAGATATATCAGAAAGTCAGGAAGCTAAGCCCTGGAATTTTAGCCACCACTTTAACCATGGACCTTTAGAAAGGAAGCAATCCCCAGATGCTTCCTGTCTGTCAGTGGAAGATTTGTCCTACATAATGTCATCAGATGTTTATCTTTACACCTTTATTTTTTCTAAAAGCAATGGGTTTGTTAGGTTGTCTAAATGATTAAACAGATGGCATCAACTTATTTGCAAAACTTACCTTGAAGTTAGACCATAAATAAAATATTATACCAGGAAAAGAATTTAGCAATTGTCCTTTTCATTTCAGGACATTTAGCTTTACAGTGAAGAACTGGCTAGTTGCAGATACTCATGTACTAAATTGGCCTGTCTATAATTAAATAACATATATTCAGGTTTTTTTTGATTTATGTAAAATAATGCCAAATCATTAATTTAATGAAATGTTTAACTTAAAACGAACCTATATAATAAATACTGCTTACACCTATGTCTTCAAGAGTTCTACCTATTTTATTTCAAGCAGCTTTAGTATTTTTGTTTTAATATTTAGATGTTTCATCCATTTTAATTTTAGTTTCGTATGTGGTGAAAGATTTGGGCCTAGTTTTAGTCCTCTAAGTATGAAAGGCTAGTTTTTCCAGTTGACATTTATTAAAGAGGCTCTCTTTCTTCCAGTGAAGGTGTTTGGCCATTTTATGGAAGATAAGGTGGCTGAAGGTTTGTAATTGTTTCTGCATCTCCTAATCTGTTCCATTTGTTTTCAGGTCAGTTTTTTTCCTTTGGCCTAGAAAATTCTCTTTTTTATCATAGTAGCTTTATGAACAAACCCCAGTTACATGGGAAATATTACAAGGAATCAATAACTAGGGTTTTATATTATTAAAAAGTTTTACACAGCAAGAGAAACCACAAACCGTATAAAATGGTAGGCACAACCACAGAATGGGAAAAATTTTTTCCAGCTGTTCCTCAGACAAAGAATTAGTATCTAGAATATTTAAAGAACTCAAAAAATCAGACTGCTCCAAATTTAAAAACCCAGCCCAAAATGGTCATCTAAAATGGATACACATTTCTCAGGTAAAGAAGCATGAATGGCAAATAAATATATTAAAAATGTTCAATATCACTGGTCATTGGGGAATGCAAGTTAAAATAATGTTGAGACTCTGTCTCATTACAAAGAGAATAGCTATTATTCAGAAATCAACCAATAATAATGCTGGTGGTGCTGTAGGGAAAAAGGAACCCTTATCTACTAATGGTGTAAGTGTAGACTGGTACAATCACTGTGGAGACCAGTGTGGAGATTCCTCATAATACTAGAACTAGAGGTCCCATTTGACCCAGCTATACCCCTTGTTGATATCATCCCAAAAGAATTAAAACATCATACCACAATAATATATGCACACCAATGTTTACTGCAGCACAGTTTGTAATAGTTGAATCTTGTTCAGATGACCATCAACTGATAAATGGATAAGGGGAAGATATTTTTTTTTTGTACAGTGGAGTATAAACCATAAAGAAGGCTAAGCTTGAGACATTTCTAGCTGATGGTTGGGTGTTGAGGCCATACTCTTATTTCTTAAGTGAAATAAATTGGTCACACATGTGTAAATACTGCATTGTTTCTCTGGTGTTGGTAACCAGAAGTGTAAAGATCTCAGTTTATAATAGGAATTGTGAAATAGGAAAAAAATGTTAAAATGGGAAGCAGGGAGCATAGGAAGTGAAAAGAAAGAAGGATTAAGGAAAAAAGAGGAATAAGAAGGAAAATATAGACACAACTTTTGTCCTTATGGAGGATAATATGAGAGGAGGAATAGTGAATGGGAAAAAAAGGAAAAAGCAAGACATATGATATACAAATTCCCTACAATGAAAGTGATGATTATGTACATCTAAAATGTACCCATAAATTAAAAAGGAATGAAATGATGAAAAGTTATGGCTGGTTGCCTTTGTGGTTAAAGACTGTATTTTGATGAAATAATATAATTACATTGGGCAGTCTTTGCAGACTACCGTACTAATATATTTAATCTGGACTCTGGAGGTAGCTTCTCATTTTAGATAGAGATTAATATATGATATGCAATGGTATATAGCATGTTAGTGGCAGCGCTGGAACTCTTTGTTTCTACTTCACTCAGTCATATCTCAGAGCCATCAGCTTGTTCTTAACCTGGAAGTATATTCATCTGTCTTGCTAATCTGAAAATTCATGCCCTTCTTTCTTCCATTTTCCCCTACAACATAAATGCCTATATATCTAGCTCAGCTGAAGAAGGGTGCTTTTGTAATTTTACAGAAACATTTCTAAGCATTAACACTGACACTAAAGGAAGAGTTGTGCCATACAGAGGCTTACTTACCTAATAGGCTAACAACCTATTAGTTACCTTCTATTCTTACAGCATTGGCATTATATTCTAATGGATATCATTACGAGTTCTAAACCCTGCTGCTTAGATTCAAAACTTATCCCCTCATTTATAACCTTGATGACGTTGAACAAGCAATTCTCTGGTTCAATTTCTCTTCTGAAAAATAATTTATTAAGGTAAATGACTTATAGAGTTTCCTGAATGTTATATAGACTGATAGTCGTAAAGTACTTAGGAAATGCTTGGTACACAGTTTGAACTTAGTAAATGGTAGCTATTATGTTGTACATTATTAAGCACAAACAAATTAATATATAAAATAATATGGATTATAAGTGTATTAAGTTTCTAAATACTATACATAAATAAGCACCCATATTAAAGTTATGACTGGCTGCAGGATAGTTCTTTGGGTGATCTTAGACTTAACCACGTCTCCTCCTTCCCCAATTGTAATTCCCCAGAATAAGTATATGGTGTGCTGCAAATGTAACATGAATGTAAAATGCTGGGCTTTGTTCTAGTCCCCACCTACAAATAAGATGCCCTTCGATTCTTTAGTACATTGTTCCATGTTTCTCCAGGGGCAAAACACAAGGAGGGCTTCTTAACTAGGTTCCATAGAACAGTGCAAGCAGAACATAGGTGTCATGACTCCACTTGCTGTGGGCAGTTTTCCTGGACACTAGGAAACAGATTGTAAAGAATCATAGGTTATTTTGGTCCCTTACTCTGCCTGTCTGTATAAACCTGCTTCATATACTGTATTATATATGAGTGTATTCTGTTGTTGGACTCACAGAAGTTGATAATCATTTCACAATGAGCCTGCTCATAATTGCAGAAACTCAAAATTGGATATTAGCTTAACTATGTACATAATTATACTGAGAACCAAAATAATTCTGTTACTTGATTGAGGCTACATATCTAGTGGATTACAAGCGTTTCCTAATATTCAATGGTTGCATTTAAAACTCATATTTTTGGTGGTGTATTAGTCCAGTTTGGGTTCAGTGATTGTCCTCTAAATTTTGTCCTTACAAATATTTTAAAGAGTTTCTTCATTAAAAAGAAAAAAAACGTAGTGCCAGCTGAATAGACTTTATCAGGGACTGTATTAGGGTGTCAAAAAAGATTAAAGCTGTGCTGCCACAAGATACAATATATTGGGAGAGAGGAGAGAAAAAAGTGTGTTATAATTTTTTGGATGATTCAAAAGTTCAGAAGGAAATTTTGATTAGTACTCAAGCATACTTGACTTGAAGAATGGAAGGAAAATGAATTAAAAGGTCCCAGTCACTTCTCTCACTTGTCACAAGCAGCAGCTTCAAGGCTGCACTGTCAAGGTTATCTTCCAGAAAAGATCACCAATGTACTGTGTCCACTGGAAAATGTAAAAAAAAAAAGGTGTCAGGTCTTCAGCTGCAGTCTGACCATGTTGTCAGTGACTAAATAATGAATGGATACATAGGTTCTGTTTTCCTGGCTTTTTAAAATGTTGCATTTCTTCATTCCAAGAGAGTTTTCTACTGAGCTATTCACTTCAAGCTCTCTTGTCATTTGTTGGACTGTATTTGTTTTTGTGTGTGGATCTTCCACTGACATGTCTGACTTTAGATGCTCTGCAGTGGAGCTTGTAATTTTTTCGTATGGACTCCCTTCACTTTACCAAACCAGGTGCATTTTTACCAATGTTTCCATTTCAGTAAATGATGTTCTAAATTGCTAGTAGGGAAAACCCCAAAACTATATATGTTATATTTACCACCTCCCTCTTTTTTCACTTACATGGATCCATAAAGTAAATCAAGGTACCTATTATATTGCTTGCTAGATTCTTTCCTTTTTCTCACTTGTTTCTGTTGATGAAATATAAAATGTTGTGGTCATAGATTTATGTTTGTAATTATTTCTTTTAAAAATACATCTCTGTGTGTGTGTGTGTGTGTGTGTGTGTGTGTGTGTGTGTGTGTGTTTATGTGTTTGTTATTTCATTGGCCTTAAAGTCCCATGAGAACAGGAATCATGGTTGTGTTTCTTTGTCAATAATTTCATATCTATTTTTGCAGTAGGATCATGTATGGCAGTGTCCACCACATAGAAATGGTTCAAAAAGTGATTGTAGTATGAATCTCTACTCTCTTGCTTTATAGCCGGTTGTCCCCTCCAAAGCCCCATGTGCTCATATGTGGAGCTTTTGAAGGGATGTTGAACCATGGCAGCACTTTCCATAAATAAGATTGGAGGACGTCTGTCAGAAGAGGTGTGTCACTGGGGAATGACTTCCTATGCTGAGTCTCCCTCTCTACTTATTCCCTTTACACTCTGCTTCCTGGATGCCACAACAAGAGCAACTTTACTCCATCCATGTTCTTTTACCATGGGAATTCTAGCTGGAGCCAGTCAACTATGGACTAAAATTTCTAAAATATGAAACAAAATAAAGCTCTGCTCCTTTAAATTGTCAGTGCCAGATATTATGTTTCATCAATGAGAAAGTGATTAAGACAGATTTTGGTCCAAGTCATGGTTTCGAGACTACCTGAACATGTGGCTCAGAAGCCTCTGGAAGTGATTCTTGTGATGAATTTGGAAAGGGTTTTAGATGCTGGCTAGTCCTAGAAGCAGCCCTAGAATTCTAGAGGCTAACCTTGATGAGAGATTTTTTTTTTTTTTGGTGCTCAGAAGATGATACTGTTGACTACAAAATGGCAGACTATAAAGTATTAGCTAAAGAGATCAGTTGGAAACAAAGACTCCATTGGCAGTTGGACTTTAGGCTATGTATGTTATCTCCTGGCAGAAAGTTTGCTTGTATTTTGCTTATGGCCTAAGACTTTGGGTGACACTGAAGTTAAGGATGGCATACTAATTAATGTGGTGCAGAAAACTTTAAAGAAGCCCAAAATTCAGGCTGTAACATGGATACTGCTTGTTTTTAGCCAAGTTTATACTGACAGTAAAGAACAAAAAGCCCATTTGAAAGGTTTTAGTTTCTTTAAGAAAGAAGGGCCTATAAAATTTTAGTTGAGGGAAGTTTGGTTGATAGTAAGATAATATTTAAAAGATGTCAAGTATTTTGTGTCAGGACAATAGGAAAGATGCCTTGATGACATCCAGGTAACAGAAGGACTCAGTACTTTAAAAGAATTGTCTTTGAGAAGATAGCCCCAGGGCATCCTATTTGAGAATGGCCACTTTTAAAGAATTGGTTTACCAGGATTTGTTTTATAATGCTTAGCTGCCAGAATATTCAGGAGACTCTGCAGTCATGACTCAGAAATGCCTTGATACTGCTGAAGCTGCCTGCAGATCTTGGTGTCATCTATGTTGTGTTGCCTTTTCAGGTGTGCAGAATGTAAAAAAATCATGAAGTTACAGTGGCTTCCACACAGAATCCAGAGGAAGGCCTGTGAGACCAGACACTGTGCCCCAAAGAGGGTGATGTGTAAAACTGTGAGAGTTAAACTGAAATTTGCAAAAGAGAACCCCAGGAAATTGGAGATACTAGGAATGTGAAATATTGTCTAAAGAAAGCAACACACAGTGAGCAAAGCTACCCCTAGAAAGAACCCATTAAGACTGTAACTAACACTGTCATAGCAGCGGGATTGCCCAAGTGATTTGGGAGACATCTTACACAGGCTTCTCCAGATACCAAACATAGAGCTACAGACAGGGTTTAATGTTTGTGCTTAGTTTTTGTTTTGCTTTGACTCTATTGTTTTCTACAACTGTGTTCCTCCCTTTTGGAATAGGAATATTTCCCCTATGTTGTTGTATGTTGAAAGTACTTAACTTCCTTTTTGATTTTTATAGGGATTCACAATTAGAGTTTGCCTTGGGACTCAAAGGAGACATTACACTTGGAATTTTTAGCAATGCTGAAACTTTTATGACTCTGTCAACTCATAGACATGGAGTAAATGTATTTTACATAAAGATATTTACATGAATCCTTTAAGGGCTAGGTATGGAATGCTATGGTTCATTTCTGGATGTTGCATCACGTACCTCACTCATCAACCATCCTTCCAAAGACTGAGCCAAAATAAACTCTTGCTTTAAGTTGTGGGTATTGGGTATTTTGTCACAGAAATGAGAAGTGACTAAAACAATTATTTACAATCTCATGTTTTTAGGAACAACCTGCTAAGAATAGCACTTACGAGATAGAAGTATAACAATTCTGAAAATAATGATATGTAAGCCCAGTCCTATGTTATGACTTATTGTTTTAGCCATTAAAACCAGATACATGATTATAATAGAAATTTGAATTGGGAGGGTGGTCAGGAGATTTGGGTTTTCAGTTCAGATCTCAGTAACCTTGAACTGCTTGCTTCTATTTTATGCAACTTATTTTCTTCATTTTTAGAATGAGGTGAATTTGGAATTCCAGATTAGGTTATTCAGAAAGAAACCCCATTATCTCAGCTATTTAGCCTAAATAAATTTACATGTTTGATGAGTGTATACAGAAGCCTCTGCCCTTATACCATCACTTAGGAATGAACCGATGATGGCTTTTCTCTGTGGAGTTGAATGCTTGTAATTTGAGCTTCCCATTTGCTTTGTCACTGGAAATGAGAAATTAGAGAACTATGTATGAACTTTTATTGCTTTATCCTAGAAGTGAAATGTAGTCATTTCTGTTCACATTTCATTGGCAAGAAGTAATTATTGTTTCTATCAAATTGCGAGGTAGCTGACAAACATAGGAGGGCAAATAAACTATTTGGTGAGTGTTACTATTTCTCTCATATAAAAGAAATTTTTTGTCTGATTGTCTTTCTTAAACGTGGGAGAGAGATTAACCTGGGCTTGAGTCTAGACTAATGGACTGTCCAATTGGCTACCTGGGACTATTTCTTGAAATAAAATTTATAACTGTATGAAACAAATATGAGTGAAACTATGCCCAAAGAACCTGGGGGAAGAAACTTGGATTCCTACCAGTTTCAAGCAACTTTGTCTTGCAGGTACACTCATTGTACCTTTATGTACCACCCAGTGTGACTCTGTACACAAAATAAAAACTGTCTGGCCTGATGAACCAGACCTTAGAAGGTCAATTCTAAGTTTTAAAATTCTATTTTCAAATAATAGCTTCTTCTGTAAACTTATTATGCAAATGTATATACATGTTTAAAAAACTACTGCCAATACTTGTCTTCTTACCAATTTAGTTTTTTAAAAATGTGAAATACTACTATGAACAGAAAAATAATCCACCTATCAGCACTAAAATTATTTCTGTTTGCCTTTAGGGATTATACAAAGTCACATGTAAACATAATTATATTTATGTGAAATTATATTTTTATTTTATATTTTATCATACTGTATTATTTAAAGAAAAAAGAAAGAAGACAAAACAGAAAAAAGAGTAGAAGTAATATGTAATTTCAAAGAAAAATATTAACATTAAGAAATTACTAGTTGATAAGGTACATGTTGTCCTCTTAGAAATAGCTGTTCACGTTACAAAATCACAGCATAAAAAGTGGACACTCAAACACTGACAGTGCAGACCATTGTGTTCAATGATCTAATGGAAACAGTAATATGGTCATCTATGCTACACACTTGAACATTCATATAGTTATGTCCTTTAGAGCACTTTCCTTCCCACGATATCTGTTATATATTTTGGAGCTTATTACTCTTTCAGTTTTTATTGTTTTTTACATTAGAGAGACAAAGTGATATTTACGAATGTGAGACTTACTTCACTTATGAGGATAGTCTCAAATTGCCTCCATTTACCTAAAAAGGCCTCAAGATCATCATTTTTATAGCTGAGTAATATCCCATTGTATAAAAGTACCATCTTTTTTTCATCCGCTTTGTAGTTGATGGACATTTTGCTTGTTTCCAAGATTTAGCTATTATAAATTGTGCTGCTATAAACATGGGTGCCTATATATCACTGTGACATGATCTTTTCAATTTTTTTTTTGAGAAAATACCCAGGAGAGGAATAACTGGGTTGAATGGAACCTCTAATCCAAGTTTGTTGCGGAATCTCCATATTGATTTCCATAGTGGCTGCAGCAGACTACACTCCCATCAGCAGTGGAGAAGCATTTCTGTCTCCCCACAGCCTCACCAACATTTGTTATCAATTGTTTGCTTGATGCCAGCTATTCTTTCTGGTGTGAGATGAAATCTCAGTACTGTTTTAATTTGTATTTCTCACATGACTGGTGATGGAGAACATTTCTTCATGTATTTATTTGCCATTTGTATATCTTCATCTGAGAACTGTGTATTCATCTCAGATGCCCATGTTTGGAGAGGGTCTTTGAATTTGAGGGCGTTAATGTTTTCAATTCTTTATATACTCTGGATATAAGTCTTTTGTCTGAGGACTTGCTGGCTAAAATTCTTTCTCATTCTGTGAGTTTTCTTTTCACTTTGTTGGTGATTTCTTTTGAAGTGCAAAAACTTGTTATAAGATGTGACCCCAAGGCCAGGGATTTAGCTCAGCAGCACAAGCACTTGCCTGGCAAGCACAAGGTCATGAGTGCAATCCCTGGTCCAAAAAAAAAAAAAAAAAAAAAAAAGAAAGAAAGAAAGAAAAGATGTGACACCAGTTGTTGATTCTTTTCATGCAGTTTGCATTTTGTTCATGAATTGTCTGCCTACACCTATTTCTCCAAGTTTTTTTTAACCTATCTTGTATTTAAATAGATTTAGTGTTTCTGTTTTAATATATAGATCTTTGATCCATCTTGACTTTAGTTTAGTGCATGGTGATAGGCATGGATCTAGTTTCAGTCTTAGGCATGTGGAAAGTTAATTTTTCCAACACCATTTGTTAAAGAGGCTATCCTTTTTCCAGTGAATATGTTGTCAAATATAAGGTGGCTGAGTATCTTTGTAGTTGTGTTTGTATCTTCTAATCTGTACCATTGATCCTCAGGTCTCTTTCTTTGCCAGTACCATGCTGATTTTATCACTGTGGCTTTGTAGTATAATTTCAAGCTATGAATTGAGATGCCTCCTTTGTTGCCCAGAATTGCCTTTGCTATTCTAGGTCTCTTCTGTTTCCAAATGAATTTTAGGAGTGTTTTATCTAGATCTGTAAGGTATGTTAATGGTTTTTTGATTGGGATAACATTAAATTTGTATAACACTTTTGGGAGTATGGCCATTTTAACAAGGTTGACTCTTCCTAGGCAAGAGCAAGGACTATCCTTCCATTTTCTAATATCCGCTTCAATCTCCTTTTTTAGAGTAGTATAATTTTAGCATGCAGGTCTTTTACATTTTTGGTTAGTTTGGTTCCTAAGCATTTCATTTTTTTGATGCTATAGTGAAAGGCAATATATCCATAATTTCTCTCTCTGTGAGTTTTCCATTTGTGAACAGTTATGCTATTGATTTTTGAGTGTTGACTTTATATCCAGCTATGTTGCTGAATTTATTACCTCTACTAGTGTTTTTAATGGAGTTTTTTTGGGTCTTCTATATAAAGTATCATGTCATCTGCCAATAATGATAATTTTACTTCTTCCTTTCCTATCTTTATTCCTTTTATTTCTCTCTCATATCTGATTGCCCTGGCTAGTATTTCCAGAACTATATTGAATAGGAGTGGTGATAGTGAACATCCTTGTCTTGTTCCTGATTTTAGTACGAAGGCTTTCAGTTTAGAACATTTAGTATAATATTGGCTGTTGGTTTGTCATAGATGGTCTTTACGAAATTGAGGTAGATACCATCTATTCCGAGTTTCTGTACGGTGTTTATCATGAACAAATGTTGGACTTTATTAAAAACATTTTCTGCATCTATTTAGAGAATCATGTGATTTTTGTTTTTGGCTCTGTTGATGTGGTGTATTTCATTCATTGGTTTGTGTATTTAAACCATCCCTGCATTCCTGGAATAAACCCCACTGGTCATCAAGTAAAATCTTCTTGATGATTTGCTGCATTCTATTTGTCAGTATTTTATTGAGAATCTTTACATCAATGTTCATTAGTGAGATTGACCTATAGTTCTTCTTTCTGGTTGGGTTTTTCTCTGATTTTTGTATCAGAGTTATGCCTCCAGGAATGATTTAGCGAGGATTGCTTCCCTTTCAATTTCATTGAAGAGTTTATGGAGTATTGGTGTCAAATCTTCTCCAAATTTCTTGTAGAATTAAAGTGTAAATCCATCAGGACCTGGGCTTTTCTTTGTTGATAATTTTTTAACCACATATTCAATTTTAGTAGCTGGTATTGGGTTATTCAAAATTGCTATATCTTCTTGGTTGAGCTTTGGTAGTTCATATGTTTCTAGAAATCTGTCCATCTCTGTTTATTCCACTCTAGGTGAGGAGATTTTCAAAGCAGGTATTCATGATTTTTTAAATTTCCACGGGATCTGTAGTGATTTCCCTCTTTTCAGTTCTAATTGAAATTTGAGTTTTTTCTTTCTTTTTAAAAATAAGTTTGGCTAGAAGCTTATCAATTTTGTCTATTTTCTTAAAAAAAAGTTTTTTGATTCATTAATTCTTTTGCCAGCCTTGACCAAAGTTAATGTTTGTCCTTGTTTTTAAATTAAGTGCATGTAAAATTTTCATTGAAATGTAAAGTTATAAAATATAAACAAAATGAAAACTGAAGGCTTTTAATGCCAGTATGCTTTAAAATAGTTCCATAGTCTATTTTACCATGAAAATAATGAGAATAAACAAATTATAAATTACTCTGTGGGTTAATATTAATTCTGTCTTCTGAACCAATAAAATGTTTAATAGATAATATAAATCAGTCTCAGTAAGAAAACAACTTATTTAAACTGTCTTCAAGGCAATGTACATAATAATAAAGAGCCTAAAAGTATTGCCAAAGGGACAAAGATTATAAACACATCTTGATTATTAATTATTAATTATTTATGTATTAACATATTCCATGTAGAGGACCTTGATCTGCATGTAGTAATAGGAAATCCAAATAGAAACAAAGACTGTAAATATGAATAACCATTTTTTCTTTTTAATAATATATTTATCTTTACGTCAGTTAATATAAGGCCATTCTATTTTGAATAATGTAACAGAATAATAGTCTTGTTGGTGCCATTTGTCTCCTAAAGTAGATTACAAATTTTGTCTCCAACTCAGCATAAGAACCTTAGATGTGTGGGTTTTATTTGTTTGCTTATTTGTTGCTATTGTTATTGTCATTGTTATTGTCTTTGGTACTGGAGACTGAACTTAGTAATTTTGCTTTGAGTTATACCTCCAGCCCTATTTATTTATTTTGAGACATGGTCTTGCTACGTCTTGAGTTTGGCCACCATTTTAGGACAGCTTTGGTTTCCCCAGGTGCTGAGATATGTGTTCTCTGGCCAAACATTATTTGTTACTATTTGCCTAAATTTTGGATTTGGTATTGTAGTAGACATAATGACTTATCAGAGATGTCCCCACCCTGATCCCAAAAGTCTATGATTAAGTTACCTTGTGCAGCAAGGGAATTTGTAGATAGAGTTAAGGTCATGGGCTGTATTTTAAAATAAGAAAATTATCTTTAATTGTGCATTTTCGATGAGCCCAGTGAAATCATATGAGACTTTAATACAAGGAGATTCCTTTTAGAAAACAGAGAAATGGGTTATCAGGAAAAATTTGAAAAACATATGAGAAAAATTCACCATTCAGTTTGGGAAGTCATACAGAAAGCATCAGAAGGATTGTAGACAGCCTTTAGTAACAAAGGAATAAAAGAGAAAACTAGGAGCTTTAGTCCTATAACAAAAAGGAATTCTATTTTTCAAGTTTGAATGAGTTGGGAATTAGATTCTTTCCTAGATTCTCTAGCAAAAAGTACTAATTGTTCACACCTTAAGTTTAATCTTGAAAGATTCCAAGCAGTCATGCTGAACCAGGATTTTGCACATACAGAGCTATGGGCTAATTGGAAGATATTATTTTGAAACCTTTGTACTAATTTATTATGACAGCACAATATGAATATTGGAATATCGTATATAGAAATTTATGTTTCTTGCACACAATTTCTCAGTTGGCTAAATTGAATTAGAGCTGAATAGTGGCCCCATTTGCCCCATTTTCACCTGACAGCATTATTAATTTATATAATTTATTTCTTAATTGACATTTAGATTTTCAACAATTGATCTGAAATTCAAGTGAGAAATATTAGCAAAAGGATGGAATTAAAAGCCCTAAACCCTCTTTCTTCCCACTAACCCCCAGATTAAATAATAATTGATGGATAGATTTCTTTTGAGAGAAACCAGGAACCCAATCAAGAGGTTCCAGCATCCATTAAGTGCAAAATCTGCCTTATCAAATCTGGTAGTGAAATTTGAAAGACACTCTTGTCATGATCTTTATGTCTCGCATGGTAATATAAGATCTGTTTTTAAATTCCCCAAATCTCAGATTCACCCTGGGGAATAAAATAGATGTTCTGCATCCTTGGAGCATACCTAGAGTATTGGGTCTGTTGAGTCTGTTTCAGAGCTCGAGTGGGACCTGCCAGTTCTCTAGTGGTCCAGGGCCAGTTGAGAATAAGGATACTGTTTTTGGATTGGAGGTAACAATAGTTCCTCTGGCTGGATGAATATAAAGCAAGTGCATAAAAAATCTCAACATTCTCCCTTCTAGAGGGAAGGAGCTAGACAGAGTACTCAATGACCTGATTTTTTTGGAGGATACCAGAGGAATAGAAATAGAGCCTTTCTGCCCTTTTTTGATTGCCATTTACATGGGGTAACTTTTCCATCCCTTCATTTCTAGCCTTCATGTGTTTTTAAATATAAAATAAGTTATTGGAGAAAAAAGTATAGTTGTGTGTTGTATTTTCTACTCAGTCATTTTATTGTTTATTTTTTGATTAGGAAGTTTATTCTTCATATTTAAATTTATTACTGATAAGAAATTATTTTGCCACCTTGTTGATTATATATTTATCTTTTAGTATTTTTGTTATTCTTTTCCTCTTGCTTTCTTCTTTTTTGCTTGTCAATTTTATTGGTAATGATATATTTTGTCTCCTTTTCCTTTCTCACTTTGCATCTTCTATAGGTATTTACTTTGTGGTTATCAGTGAGTTAAAGATCATCTCACAGACTCCCTTAAGCTGACATGTTCAACTGCATGTACAAATTGAACATTTTTTCCCACCTACACCACAGATGTATAACTAAGTTACAATATTCATATGTTTGTAGCATATAATCATTAGCATGTTTTTGGCTATCAGTTTTTAATATTTTTGTCTTTTCACTTCCATCAGAGAAGTAAAGTATTTTGTTTGCCATAGTTATGGTAATATAGTATTTATGTCATTTGTCCATATATTTATCTTTACCATTTTCACATATTTTAAGATCATGTTTCATATTAGTATCCTTTAATTTTTACATAAAGATAAAAATGTCAATTTTTATTACTTTTGTTCCATTTAGTACTAGAAGTTATAACCAGAGCAAATAAACAAGAAAATGATACAAAAGGCATTTAATTAAAAAGAAGTATAATTATTGCTGTTTGCAGATGGCATGATCTTATATATAGAAAATCCTAAAAACCTTCAAAAACTTAGAATTAATAAACAAATTCAGCATAATTTCAGGATGCAAAATCAATATATAAAATTAATTGTATTTCTGTACATTAAGAACAACTTACCCAAAAGAAAAGTATAAAAATAAATTTATAATAGTGTAAAATGAATAAAATATTAAAGTAATGAAGGAAGTAAACACTTAAAACTCTAAACCAGTGATTAAAAAAATTGAAGATCTAACAAGATAACTGAAAAATATGTGTTGATGGGTTGAAAGATTTAAACTAGTTAATTATTTACACCCAAAGTAAGCTACGTGTACAATGAAATACACATCAAAACCCCAGTGACATATTTCACAAAAACAATTCTAAAATTCATACAGAATAAAAAAGACTATATCTGAACATTCTTGACAAAAAACCAAAATTTGAGGCATCACATTTCTTGATTTAAAAATATATGTATAAAACAATAGTATCTAGACAGTGTATCATACCCTGTACTTACTGAAATGTCCCCTCTAATACTTGTCCACTAATAAGTGGGGCTTTTGTCAGGTTGCTGGATCTAGAGTGTGTGATACTAGATTGCAGGAGTGTGATAACTGGATTAGTCCACTGACTGATTTGACATAGTTCTGTGCGTGGGTATTGGGAAGGTTATCCTTGGATGTGGGTGGCACCAACCAATAGACTTATAGCCTGGATAGAATACAAAAGAAAGGAAAGCCAGCTGCTGCTTGCCTCCTGCTTGCTTGCCAGGACTGTGGGTCCTCTGTCATGCTCTTCTGCCATGCTGCCCTGCCTTGGAGTCACCTGACTGTTTATTGAAACCTCTATATACTGTGAACTAAAGTAAACCTTTATATCTTTAACCTGTGGTTGTCAGGTATTTTGTGCCAGCAGAAAGTATAATTCTGAAAGAAATACAGACATAGATCAGTGGAACAGAGAATCAAGTGTGGAATCAAGTATTTGAGTGTTCAGTCAACTGATCTTTGACTCATGTGCCAAGACAAACCCCTTAGGAAAGCATATTCTGTCTAACATTGGTGTTGGCAGAACTGGGTAGCTAGATGAAAAGAATTAAATTGGAATTCTATCTAACAAAATATCCCCAAATGAATTAAAAATTGAAATGTAAGAGCCCCAAACTTTAAAACTACTAAGAAGAAAGGACAGTTCTTTCTGATATTTGTTTTAGCAGTGATTTCATGACTGTGTTAAGAAGAGCACAGGCAACAGAAACAAAATAGATGAAGTAAAAGAACACCAAATTAAAGATTAGTTATGGGCAAGAAAACTATGAACTGAGTGTGAAAGCAACCTATGAAATGGGAAAAGAAATCTACAACCCATATATTAAATAATGTATTAACTCCGAAAATATCTAAGGAATAACTGAGAAGAGAAATAAAATTCTATGTTGAAAATGACTCAAGATTTGAATATATATTATTCAAAGGACACATAGTTTACCAAACGTATGTGAAAAGATGATCAATGGCATTATCATAGAAATGCAAATCAAAATGATAAAAAGAGATATCACCTCACACATTACAATAGCTTTGATGGAAAGAAAAACCAGACAATAAATGCTGATGAAAATATGTTGTTGATCATGAAGGAAAATGGTGTAGTTACTTTGGAAAAATACAGATGTTCCATAATAAATTAGAGCTGCTATATGGTCTAGAAATCTCACTTGTGGATACTTAAAACAAAATAATCAAAAACAGGACTTGGGAGACATAGCAGGTTTTTGCTCTTCATTAAATTTTTATAATATGAGACAGTATAGATGAATCTTAAAAACATTATGCTAGGCATAATATCCATCCAGATCACAGAAGAATAAAGACCTCGTTTTAGGAGTTACCTAAAATATATGAATTCATAGAGTCATAGTATAATGATGGTTACTACTACCTGAGGACCAGAAAATTGGGAAAACACCAATCAGTGATCATGAAAATTCAATGTGTAAGATGAATAAATTCTAGAGCTCTGCCATACAACAGTTTGCCTAAAGTTAATAATGAATTGTATACTTAAAATTTTTCTGAAAGAGTAGAGCTTGTGTTAAATTTCTACTACCACAAAGTAAAATTGAAAATGAATAAGTAACAAAATTTGAAACAGCCAGAACCTCATAGGGCCACTCATGATTCACAGACTTCCCATGACTTTTCCAATGACCTTGACTTTGCCATTCCTTATTTTAATCTAGTATGACATTCTACATTAGAGCTACCCTGTTTTTCCTTACCAGTTTTCTTTGTTTTATTTTTAATAGAGCTCACTGGACTAAAAATGTTGGTTTCTGTGGAAACATAAATCTTTCTTTTTCACAAATATTTTTTCAGGTATAAATGTCATCATACAATTCTGTTCTCAAGTTTCTTCTTCAGTCTCAGTTGCTATGGAGTTTCCCTCCTCCACTTATTGAACAGTGTTGGACAGATGTTTCTGTTGAAAATTCTAAGGAAGGGCACTGCTTTAATGTTTTGAAGTAAAAACAGTTGTGGTATATAAAAGCAGGACATGAGACTAGGAAGAATAAATACATCATGTTCTTGGTGTGGAATTATTTAGCACTACAAAAGAAATCTAGTGAGAAATAAACCTAGCCTGGTCAATAAATAAAGGTATAGCTCATTCTCAAACACAAATGTTTCTTGTTCTACTGATTGTATATATGAACAAAATTACCCAGCACTTACATATTGTCACAGAAATCCAAGTATCTCTGCATTTTATTGCTTTTTGCAACTGTAATTTAACATTTCTTTGTGTAGTGTTAAAATATTCTCACTACCAATTCTCTAATGATGAAACCCTTAATCAATCAATCAATCAATCAATCATCTATCTATATTTAACAATAGTCGGCCCTTTGCTCTGAGATTCATCCCCCATTCCTTTAATTTGTTAAATTTTGAAACATAGTCTTGCTAAATCCTTAGGTTGCTGGGCTGGGCTCACTCAGTTCCTGTTTCAGTCACGCTGTGTGCTGGGATTACAAACGTGCTCTGCTATATCCAGGCTATAATTCAAGACTTAACCATTATTTTCCTCAGTGTAGTTAAGAACATCACTAAGTTTCTAGGTTTTACTGTCTTCATCTATAAATAGAGCTCATAGTGCACAGATTTAATAAGATTAACATAATGATTTGATGAGGTAATATACAAAAAATGTTTAACAAGGTAGTGTTTATACAGTCACTGGTCGTACATATAAACACAAATGGATATTTCACATAAATAATTTTAGTTACATCTTTTATATTTTTTACTAAAATGTTAATAGATAATATTTATGCAAATTGTGGGCTTCTATAACAGAATACCTGAGGTTGTAAAGAACAGAAATTTAATTCTTACACTTGAGGAAACCAGGAGGTGAAATATTAAGGTATTCAAGAGACTTGGTGTCTTGTAGGAACCTGGGCTCTGTTTCCAATATGGTGCCATGAATGCTGAAACATCCAAAGTGAAAGTACTATGTTGTTTACGTGATAGAAAGAGTAGAAGACAAAGTAAATCCACTCCTCAGGCTGCTTTTACGGTGGGATCAATCCATTCATACAGAGTCTTCTAGACATGAAGATATCCCATTAGTCTCCACCTTCCAACAGTGTTGTACTGAGTATTAAATTTCATGAAGAGATTTTTTAACTAAGTTTATTGATAAATTTTAAGGATGCATAATGATCACGTCCATCATAGATAATTTGTACCTCACATCATATAAATGGATTCTCTTTCCCCATTCATCTACCCTCTTTTCAACTTCTCTTCTGATCCTTACTTACAAAAGCACTGTTTCCTTTTTTCTTTCTTTTCTCATATTTTCTTTTCCGTTCCTTCCTTTCCCTATCCTCCACCTTAGTTTCCATTTCCATTTGAAACTTTTCTTTCTATTTGACAATGCCTGTTATACATTTATGTCAGAAATGTTCCAAGCTTGTCCTTATGTCTAAGTAGTACTTCACTGAGAAAAAATCTACATCTCCTTTATCCATTCATTAGTTGATGGGCATTTGTACTGTTTCCAAGATTTAGCTGTTACAGACTGTGCTACTATAAACACTGGTGTGCACATATCACTGTGGCATGATGCTTTTAATTTTGGGGGAAAGATATATAGAAGGGGAATGGCGAAGTTGAATGGAACTTCTAGTTTTAGTTTTTTGCGGAATCTTCACACTGATCATCACAGTTGTTACAAAGGTCAGTACTCCCACCAACAATGGAGAAGTGTTCCTTTTTTCCACACAGCCCTGCCAACAGTTATTAGTGATTAATTCTGATAATAGCCATTCTTTCTGTAGTGAGATGGACTCTCATCATTTTAATTTGCATCTAAAGAATGACCACAGACTTTGAACATTTTCTCATATAGTTACTTATTATTTCTACTTCTTCATCTAAGAAGTATGTTTTCATTTCAGATGCCCATTTTTAAATTGAGTCTTTATATTTGGGGGAGGTCTGACTTTTTTGAGTTCTTTATATATTCTAGATAATAGTCCTTTTTTCTGAAGAAGAACTGATGAAATTTTTTTTCCCGCACTGTGGGTTGTCTCTGCCCTCTGATGGTTGTTTCTCTTGCTGTGCAAAAGCTTTTTTAATAAGATGGGACCTTAGATATTGATTTTTGTGATACTTTCTGTGCAGTCACAGAGTTTGTTCATAAAGTCTTTGCCTACTCCAGTGTCTTCAAGGGTTCTACCTAGTCTATCTTACAGAAGATTTAATGGTTCTGTTTTAGTATTTAGATATTTGATCAATTTGAATTTTAGTTTAGTGTGCGTCAAAAGATATGAATCTAGTTTTAATGCTATCATGTGGAAAGCCAGTTTTCCAGCATGATTTATTAAGGAAATTAACTTTCAGTGAAAGTATTGGGTACCTGGGTCAAAAATAAGGTGACTATATATCGTGAGTTCGTTGTGCACCTCTAGTTTGTCATTTATCCCCAGATCTATTTTATTTCCAGTACCATTTGGTTTTAATGAAAGTAGCTTCATATTGTAATTTCAGGTCAGGGATTTTGATGCCTCTTGCCTTGCCTTTTTTTTTTTAACAGAATTGCTTTTGGTATTCTAGGTCTGTTCTGGTTCCTCGTGAATTTTAGGGTTTTTTTTTTTTTAAAAACATAATTCTGTGAGAAATGCTGCTGGAATTTCAATCAGGATTGCATCAAATCTGTATAGCAATTTTGGAAGTATGACCACTTTCGCTATATTGGTTCTTTCTACCAATGAGCAAGGGATACCTTTCTTTCTGTTTTGTAATATCCTCTTCATTCTCCTTTTTCAGAATACTGTAGTTGTCAATGTCGAGGTCTTTTACTTCTTCATTAGATTATATCTTAGATAGTTAAATTTTTTGGATGTAATTATGAAAGTTATTATTTCCCTGATTTCTATCTCAGTGAGCTTGTTATTCATGTACAGGAAGGCCACTGATTTTTGAGTGTTGACTTTGTATGCAACTTAGCTACTGAATTTGGTTACTATATCTACAAGTTTTTTGGTGGAGTTTTTGAAGTTTTTAATGTAAAGTACCGTGTTATCCATAATGATTGATAATTTATATTCTTCCTTTTCTATCCTTACTGCTTTGATTTTCTTTCTCTTTTCTAAATGCTCTAATGTTTCCAGAACTATATTTAATAAGGATGGTGACAGTGGACATCCTTGTCTATTCCTGATTTTAGTGTAAAAACTTTCAGTTTTTGTCCATTTAGTATGATGTTAGCTGTTGATTTGTCATACATGGCTTTAATTAGATTGAGGTAAAGTTTATCTATTCCAGTTTTGTGTTGAGTTCTTTTCATAAATGAGTGCTGGACTTTGCAAAATGATTTTCCTGCACCTATTGAGATGACCATACGGTTTCTGTCCTCAGCTCTGTTAATATGGTATATTACATTAATCGAGTTGTGTATGTTGAACCACTTCTGAATCCCTGGATGACTCCTACTTGGCCATGGTGTATAATCCTCTTGATGATTTGCTGCATTCTGTTTGCCAGTATCTTACTGAGGATTTTTGTGCCAATGTCTATTAAGACAATTAGCCTCTAGTCCTCTTTTATGATTGAGTCTTTCTCTGGTTTGATATCAGGGTAATCTCACTTCCAGAAATAAATTAGATGGTGTTGTTTCCCTTTCAACTTCATTAAAGAGTTGGAGAAGTAGCAGTATTAAGTCTTTAAATTTCTTGTACAATTTAGCAGTGAATCCATTAGGACCTGGGCTTTTTTTGTTGTTGGTAACCTTTTAATTACATCTTTAATTTCATTGGCTGACATTGGTTTATTTTGAATTTTTATATTTTATTTATTCTGCTTTGGTAAACATATGTATCTATGAATCTGTCCATTTCTTATGTGTTTTCCATCTTATTAGAATATAGGTTCTTGAAGCAAAAATAGTTGATATTGTGAATTTCTGCGGGATCCATTGTGATTTCACCCCTTTCTTTCCTAATTACAGGGGTTTTCATCTTTCCTTTTCTTTTTGATAAGGTTGGCTAAAGGTTTGTTGATTTTATTTAATCTTTAAAAGAACTAGTTCTTTGACTCACTGATCTTTTGTATTATTTTCTTGGTCTGCATTGCATTGATTTCTTCTCTGCTCTTTGTAATTTACTCCTTCATATGAGCTTTGGGCCTGATTTGCTGTTGTATTTCTAGAAATTTTGGGTTCACCATTAATTTGTTTATTTGAGCTTGGTCTGTTTTCCTAATATAAGTTTTCACTGCTATAAGTTTCCCTTGTAGGATTGCTTTCATTGTGTCTCATAAATTCTGGTATGTTGTATTGGCTTTAGTATTTAATCATAGAAAGTGTCTAATTTCTTCTGTGCCCCAGTTGTTCAAGAGGGTGTTATTTGTTTTCCAAATTTCTTGTGGTTTCTTTTGCTATTGATTGCCAATTTCATTACAGTATGATCTGATAATATTACTGGAATAATTTCAGTTCCTTTGCATTTACTTAAGCATGATCTATGAGCTAGTAGGTGATCTACTTTGGAGAATCTCTCACATGTAGCTGAGAATAATGTGTTTTCTGGTGTTGTGGGATGGAACACTCTGTAGACATCTAAGTCTATTTACTCAAGAGTTTGTTTCTTTTCTAATATTTCATTGTTGATTTTTTCTGATTGATCTGACTATTTGTGACACTGGAGTACTGAGATCTCACATTATAATTCAGTTATTGATTGTTTGATTTTTCATGTCAATTTATTGGGACAAGAACTTGCTGCTTACTTGGCCCAGGTTCTACTTGCTCCTGGTTCTTTGGCATTTGTAAAAGTAATTTTTATGACCCTTAGGCAATCAGTTTTGATATACCAGAGTAAGGAGAAAACAGAGAAATAAAAGAATAGGAAGACATTAGAAGCAGGGCTGGAGGACACATGAGAATTACACAAACTTTGGGAAACTCATAGGAAGGCAGGAGGAAAAGAGAAAGAAGAAATAAAAACAGAGCAGAGCAACAACAAAAAACTAGAAACCATGTTCACAGTTATAAAAACATGAATAAACAATGAAAAAAAAAAAACAAAATGAAACAAAAACGAAAGAAAGAAAGAGCAAGAGAAAGGAATATTTTTAAAAAATGTTCACTTTATGATTTTTCTCTGTTGCCACTGGTAGGCAACTTGCACAAAGTCCAGATCCATGTTGCTTGATCCCAGCAAGCCAGTGGTAGCTTAATGGTAGGGCTTTGCATAATCTCAGTGAACTTGCACCTTTAATTATAATGAAATTCAGGGTAGTTTCTGGCCATGATGGTGGAAGCAGATCCATTTAGCCTGCAGCAGTTTATATGCCTCCTGCTGGCTTGAACTTGCCTGGGTACCACAGCTGGCACCAGCAGTTGCTCTGAGTTCCATGTTTAGCTGGCCTCTCTCCAAGATGACTCCACCTCTCTTGAGTCTCTCTCTCTTAAGTGAATATTGAACCCAAGCAACTCACCAGCCACTGCTACCTGCTTTATTCACTGTTCTGTTGTACTTCTGTGTTTTTCTGTGGACGCCCCTGGGGTCACCAGTAGTCAACATGCACCTGAAGGTTCAGGTTGCCCCTGCCACACAGTGAGTTAGGGCTCAAGGAGAAAGTGTCCCTGCCATCTCCTTCTTCTGCATTGAAGTCTCTCTCCTTGTTCTCCTGTGGGCTTCAATCCTTGCTTCAGTTCCTTGCTAGGTTCCAGAGACCTACTTCTCTCCGCTTTCCCTTATCCACATTGTTATATTCCATTTCTCAGAGAGGCTCTTTTCTGTGCTCTTCCCCACTCCACCATCTCCTGGCTCATCATGAGTTTTAAATAGGACAGAACTATTGGAACCATATCAGATACCATTCCAAGTCAGTACATAAACACAGAGTGACTTTTTAAAGTGACTTCAAAATACTCTAATAGACATTTGTACTATGATTTGCTTGATGATGGTTTCTCTTCATATATATATATATATATATATATATATATATAGTTAAATACTAGATGAAAGTCATTTATAAATTCCACTTAGGCTTTCAATAATTGTCTGTTTCGTACTATTGACTATGGTGTGCACTATATAGTTGAATTTGATGAACTAGGTAATTGCTACTTAGTTGATACCTCATTCAATAGTTGTGCCTTAGTTGTAATCTAATTGGACATCAATTGTCCTTTCTAGCACTAACAATTTAAATGTCTGATGTGAAGAGAATTATCAACTTGAATTATTGCAATTATTTGTACTATCACTTGATATCATTGCCTAAAATAGAATAGGCAACATGCACCACCTGCCTTCTATGAATATTAGCATTGTCACAGAAAACCACATTAAATTCATGCTCAATTTTTAGTATAATCCCTGATTTGAATGTCTCTACAGTTGAATGGTTTATAAATAGTATAC
Organism: Cavia porcellus; assembly: GCF_034190915.1. Lineage (NCBI taxonomy): Eukaryota > Metazoa > Chordata > Mammalia > Rodentia > Caviidae > Cavia > Cavia porcellus. The sequence continues at coordinate 17,527,054 of NW_026947502.1, read as the reverse complement.
ATCAAATTTAAACATGCGAATGTATAAATTTTATAAATTTAATATTCACGTGAGAGTAAGTGCTAATGATAGTACATTTTTGGTGATGAAATTCTGTCTTTGTGATGATACAATAATTGATCAAAGACCTGAATGTTTCTGTATTCTGTATGTACTTCTTCAATGTACCTCTTTTCAGTGTCTTTTTCACAAATAATAAATAGATAAAGTTGTAGTCAAGAACTTTGTAAAAGATTATTTGAATGAATAAATTAATAGTCAAACAATGAGAGACAGAAATTTGGAGTGAAAGAAATTAACTTTTATTTAAATAGATGAATAGTTACTTGTTTGTCAGTAAACGTTTCAGTTTTACTGTTCACAGTCTTTCCTCTCACGTATTGTCTGCTCACTCTACTCATGTAATTTCTAAGGTTCTTCATTCATTTTTATTATGAACCCTTAAACAGGAAAATGATTCTCTGCTTGGTGGTGCAGCCCTCTAACCTGAGCTACTAGTGAAGCTGAGGCAGTAGGATCACAAGTTTGAGGCCAGTCTGGGCGAGTTAGTAAGAGCCTGTCTCAAAATAAAGTTAAAAGAGTGGGAATGTAGCTCAGTAGTAGAACACTTAACCAGATTTGTGAGGCTTTGGGTTTGCAGCATTCTCTGTAAGGCAAAAAATAAATTAAAAAATCAATATATAGGTAAGTGTGACTTCACTGAAAATGAATTAGAAAATGAGTTATTTTCATAGTAAGAGAATTTTATAGATCTCTGCCTATAAGTTTATACATATTCAAAGTTGAAGTCAATTTTTGATAGGGTGTCAGTTTTAATTAAAGAGTAAAGAGAAAAGTATATTTCATAATTTTACATAAGTATCTTATTTATAGGTAATTAATTTAGATGAAAATAAAATTCTCTTTATTGACCAATGATTCCCAAAAATTATAGTCTTGAGGGAAACTATATGTATTCACAGTAGTTCATTGACTCATAGGCCTCCTGTCACTCGTACCTTGTTTGCTGGGTTGCATCCAAATGAATATAGCCTTAATTTCCTTCTGTGCATCTCGTACTAAACATCTATCTATAACACTTACACAGAAAATGCTTTCTAGTGTTAAAAATATCACTGTGGATTTCCTGATATCCAGTAGAGTACTACAGAATTTAGGTAAGAGATTAACTATAAAAGAAACAAGATTTGGCTAAGAGTCTGTAAACTTCCTGTCTTCAATTGCTTGGTCAAACTGAAAAATACAAAGTTGTTCTTGACATAGATTTTTTTCTTCTTAGGTTTCTATATTTTTCCTTCCTAGCATTCTATATTTTTGTAGTTCTTTTGGGGTTTTAATCCTAACTTGGACTGTATTCTCCTCAGACTTTATTTCTCACTGGGAAAAAGCATGAGCTTATTATATTATTCATTCAATGTATATGTTTTAAATGCCTGTATGTTTTAAGTGTTTAATATGTAGAAAGTACTCTTATACTCTTAGGACCACAACAGAGAAAGAACTGTACCTCATGAAGGTTACGTTCTGTTAGGAAGAGAGGGCCAATGATCAGCGTGGTAGAGATGTATTTGGCATATCAAGTAGGAAGACGCTATCTTGAGAATAAAAGAAAAAAGTTAAGCAGGGAATGGGGCTTGAGAACGCAGTTTGCACAGAAAGCTGCCACTGCAGATGTGGTCCTTAGGATGGTTCCCCTTGAGAAAGTAATGAATGAGCAAAGACATGGAAAATGTGGAGGACTTGTTCCCTGAATAACAGCGCAGCAGCATTCAGGCAGAGGACATGGGAGTAGGAAGAATATTCAGTTGAAATATGCCTGCATCATTCAAGGAATATCAAGGAGATGGTTGTATCTGGTGCAAAGTGAGGGAGGAAGAAAGAAGAAAAGGGGCCCAAGGGGCCGTGGTGCTGCTGCGGATGCCAACTGGTTGTAGAAGAGCAGGTCACACAGGACTTGAGGTCGCTTTCAGGTGTTTGGCTTTGACTCTGCTGGGGAAAATCAAGCATAGCAGAATTTTGAAGAGTTGTGCAGGTGCCTGAATCTCTTTTTAAAGGGGCCACATTGACAGTGAAATTGAGGGATATATTTTTACCTTGTATCGTATTTAGTCTTATATTGCATTTAAGAATCTTTAAATTTGTTTTTGCGCATTTTTTGTTTTTAAACACTTATAATATTATAAAAAAAGATAAAAATAAGCCTTCTCCTCAAATCTGAAATTTAAATTGACGAAGGAAACTTTCTCTGACTACTTTTTGTTGCTCTTATATTTGAGATACTTCAGGCAATTTTTGCGGGTTCTATCCTGTATTTTTTCCTTCAGTTCATAATCAGTTCCTACTTAGATTACAGGAGTTAATTAATTCTTAATGGTTTTCTGAGACTTACATTCAGTATCAATTTTAATTGGAAGATTTCAAAGAATGTTAGCAATTTAGGAAGTTTCACGCTATAAAATTCTGCGTGCCCCTAGATGCCTTCTATTCAGCTAACAGTTATTTACATCTGTAACTGCAAAGAGTCACATGTATGTGGCCACAGAAAGCTAAGGTCCAGATCTGCATCAACAGAGAAGAACCACATCCTAATCCTTATAGATGAAAGAAAGTTTATTATAAAAGTGCAGCATATATGAGGATCGTCCAGTAATACATTGCCACACAATGAACAAGGGACAGCACTTAACGTGGAGAATCCTCTGGCTAAAAGATCTTGCATGAGGGGAGACTTCAGCAGGCAACAGAAAATGCTAACACTGTACCCAGTTCATTAGTTTCTTTAGTATTATGCTCAGACAGAAGTGGCAGGGCGCCAAAGACATGCATGTCTTAGAGCAGAGTGTCTTATGTCTGGCTAAAGTCAAGGACCCTCTCACAGTACACTCGCAGCTACCTGCATGTGGTATCTTTTTTCCAGGAGAAATCGTCAGTTAGTCTGTAGAAAGGCAGCACCCAAGTTCTGTTCAGTGAACACCTTCAGTTTGCTGACTCCCTATTATTTCTCTGACAAAATTCAATCACTTGATTTGAGGAAGTACTGACAGAAGCTATGGTGGATGAGGCATTTGTTACCCACTTTCAGCGGTCCAGTATTCTGGAAGGAAAGAAGGACTAAAAATAAATGAATAGATAAATGAAATAATTACGCATTCTATTAAGAGTCATAAAGGAAACAAAAAAGTTAGGTAAGAACTAAAGAGTAGAACAGTTCGGGAAAAATTTCTCTGGAACTAGCATCAAACTGAACCTTAAAGGACGCAACATGTTGCAGAGTAGATCAGGTCCAGAGATGAAAGGGGGGAATTGGAAAAGCTTGAAAGAGGGAGCAGCCTGTACAGTACCCCTGAAGAAGAAGTGGAATCTGTCTATTCCTGGATCCTGGGCTCTGGGAAGAAACTAATCAAGAATTAGGACCACCCAGGGTGAAAACAGAGGTAAATACTAGATCCCAAAGTGTCTTGCAGAGTATGGTGAACAATATGAACTGAGAATCCACTCAGCGAGTTCATTAGATTGGTGATGAACTTATTCATGTGTTAAGAAGTTTATTCTGACTGTCAGAATACTTCATGACTTGAGTAAGAAAAGAATGGAAGCTGTGTGTGGAGAGAGTTCAAGCAATAGAGGTCAGTGACTTGGATGGGAAGGGAACAGTGAAGCCGAGAGAAAGTTATGCCTTAAGGGTTTATAGAGAAGGTCTGTTAGGTTTGAAGGGGTAGGTACGAGAAAGAGAGGGATATTATTTCTGAATTTGAGCTCCTGAATGAAGGCTGCCACTACAGCAACAGGTTTGAGGGAACATATTAGTATACACACAGAGCACACACAGAGCACACACACACACACACTCACTCACTCAGCTCGAATTGAAAATGAAATCTGAAATTTGTTTACAGAAGTTTGTCTCTCTCCAGTGGCTTATTGGAGTCATCTTCTAGTCCTCTCTGGAGCTGTGACTGATTCTTTCCCAGTTTTCTTTACTGTAATGATTCATTTGGTTTTTTCCTGAGCCTTCAATGATAGAAGTTGTGTTGAGGTACCAGACTATTAGCTTGAAATATAATAAAAAGTGAGGACTAGCTTTTACAGAGTATTTATTTTAATGATTCTCCGATGGCCTGCATCCATGTATAGGTAAGACACTAGCAAACAAAGAGTTTCCTCAGGTTCTAGCAACTAGTAAGGGTCAAACAGAATTAAAATCAGATTCTCTGTTTTCTCAAAACATTAAAATTCTCTTTATTCAGTTCTGATGTGTGAAGTAGCTTTTCACAAATTCATTTTTAAAATGTTAGGTTATATTGAAACTGAGGTAATCTAAAACATTTGATTTTCTAAGATGAATTAAATCCCTGTTAACTTCTGTATAACTAAAGAATTCTTTTAGAACTAAAATAATATATTTTGGAGGTAGAAGTATTTTAAAGACCAATCCTAATTGAGGCCAAAGATATTATACATCTTCCCCAAGGTCCTGCAACTTGCTGGAAGAATAGGACAGTTGGCAAGAAATTTCTGTAGAATTTTCTTTAGAGCTTTCCTCACCAGCCTTTCATATTAATAAACTGTGCAATACAAGGTAGCTTTTGTGATGCTACTCTGTGAGCGAATCACTGATGATTCACTGTCAAATATTTAGTCTCATTGTATCAACTGTGAATATTAATTTTCTTTTGAGTCAGTCTTTGAATAGAAGATATTCAGTGTGCAAAGAATAGACTGATCTTGATGCTGGAACATATAATACCTCTATTACCTTGTTAAAATAATTTTGAACTTAATTACAGAAAATTTACCTCATGGCCACTTTGGATAAGGAAAGCATAGAACATGAGCTCTTTCTTAATTTTTATCATGTTGAGAAAATACAAAAATAGTGTTATGGAAGTGTTAAGTCAGTTATTAAACTCTGATGCAAACTCTAAATAGTAGTGGTAGGTCAGAGAAGAATTAAATAAATATGAACTTATTAAACGTGCATCAGAGAGAAATTAGAATGAAATAAGTTTTTAAGAATGATACTTTGGGATAAAAGAAGATTGTGATTTTTATAAACATGTTTGTAAGCTTAGTTTCATAAATTTTATCAATGTTTAAATGATTGACTCATTAAGCTATGTATCCATTACACTTGCACTTCAGTGATATTGTTGTAGATATTATCAGAGTACACATCTCGGTGAAATATTTCATCTTACTCAAAAAGTTCTTTAATAAAATTCCTAATGAAATACCACCTAAATGAAACATGGAAGTTTTACTGTCATGTGTAATTAAGAATCTCTTTCATTAATCAGTAAATGTTACCAATCCTTGTTCAATCTAAACTGTCTTAATTGCACCCAGATGCGTGTGGTACTCTGTATTCTTTTTCATATGATAGCCTTCTTTTGATGGACATATAGGTTGCTTCGAGATTTAGCTAGTATGAATTGTGTAGCTATAAACACAAGTATGCGTGTATCATTGTAATATGATGTTCTTAATTCCTTCAGGAAGATACTTAGAATAGCTAGGTGGAATGGAATTTCTCGTTTAGTTTTTTGAGGAATTCTATACTGATTTCAATAGAGGTTTTTTAGTTTAAATCCCAACTAACAGTGTAGAAGTGTTCTTTTTCCCTACAGTTTCACCAGCATTTGTTATTATTTGACATCAATGACAGCCATTCTTTCTAGGGTAAGATGGAATTTCAGTGATGTTTTAATTAAGATCATGATGTGAATTGAAATAAATCATACACACAAATGTAAATATCAAATAGTTTCTCTTTTATGAGAAACCCAAAATATAAAGATCAAAATAAAAGATAAATAATTATGAGTAAGAAGATAGATCTTTCTCAAATGGAAACGGGACCAAGAGTTGGAGAGAGGGGAAGGTGGTGAAAAAAGAATTAAGATGAGTCATGTATTTGTACAAATTCCATAAGGAATATAAAAATTATATACATTGTGTACTAATACAAACTAAATATATGTGTGTAGTGTGTTTCACCTCCAGTATATCTCAATAAAACTTTAGACAAATGAAATAAAACAAACAATAAAGTAGCCTCTTTTCTGCTTATGAAATGGCAGTGGTGTATAATGGAAAGCTTGCTGTTTGGAAACATATGGGCTTTAACTAGGACATACTTTTTTTGTTGTTGTTGTTGTTTTGTATAGGAGATTGAACTTACAATCTCATGTTTGCCAGGTAGGTGCTTATGCCATTGAGCTAAATCCCCAGCCTTCATATGAGTTTTAATACAGGACAAATCATTAACTTGATCATTAACTTAGCATCTGGTATCTTATAAAATGAGGTGTTAAATGTTACGTATTCCTTAACATTTGCATGTCTGAAGGTCCATGAAGACAATCTAATACTAACTATATAGTTGTAGTTGCTTATTGAAAAAAATATGAAAACCCTCTAGCATGTATGTAGAGCACATATAATGTCTGTCTTCAAAATTTAACCAGTAGCTCTAAGCAGTGGTTGCCTAGCAATTGTTCAGCATGCCTGTGAGCTTCAGACAACTGTGGATAAAGGAGCATATACATTTCCTAAAAGTGTAACATCCACAAAACCGTTTAAATACCATTGTCAAAGTTTAAGAATAAATTTATTGTGATTTCAAAGGAATTGGATGTAAAAATCAGAGAACCAAAAACAATCTGCACAGTTGAGAGATTATGACATATGTAGAGAAAGTGTGCATATTACATGTAAAACTGTTGTTGAAAGTGTTCTGAATATTGATAATAGTGATGATTATACAAATCTATGCATATAATTTTCTGGCTATCTTTAATGTACCCTAAGAGGTTAAAAGGAATGTTAACACCGGGATAGTGGAGAGAAGATATTGCAGGCCCTCAGTTTGAGGGCCAAATATTATGCCATATAACAAATTAATCTGAAGGAACTTCAATGGCAGGCAAAGGAATTTAAATTCTGAATTACCTACCATAAATTTAATCAGATTTAATTCCAGGATTTTAAAAAAATCCTTTAAGTTCTTTTATACACATCACTTTTTAAATATAAGGAGACATTCAAACAGAGTTGCTAGCACACAGATCTGAGAATAGCTCACCTTTTTATGCCTCCAAATGCCTAATGGCTGTCCGTGGTGTGGTTATATGCAATAATGAAAACAGAATAGTTTTGGAATCATATGGCTTAGGATTAATTTCTAATTTGACTTGTCTCAGTTTCTTAGCTAGAAAAATGGGTGTGATTCCAATAAGCATATCTCAAGGCTACTGTGAGAAATAATGTTTCTGTAAAATTAGTTAGAATTAAAGTTTCTATAAAATTTTTTGAGAATCACACATACTACACTCATTTTAAAATGAATGAGAGAAATAAGATCCTTCTAAATGAACAAGAGCATGAAATTTTAACTTCTTGGCTTTTAGCCTGGTAGTAGACCAAGTTTCTGTTATGTGGTAGAGTGCTTGTCCCTGTGCTTTTGAGGTACTGAGCATAAAAAGAACAATTGAAGATAAAATCATTGAAGTGAGACTGACTGGGAAAGGCTAGATTAAGCAAATACTGTGCATTGTTACTGATAAAACAGATTTTAGTCAGTTATTTAAATCTTTCCATTATCCTTATCTGTAGTAATAACATCATTGTAAATTAAATATTTTGACTGCTAAAGTTGCTCTCTCTAAAAGACACTATGATACTACCTATAAATTGTGTTAACTTGTAAGAATTTGAATTACTGTTTCTTCTAGAAATTAAAGGGATGACAAAATATAATAAAACTCTGAAGGCCGAGATCATATTTTAATATTTATTCATTAAGTTATTTTTGATGAAGGTAAGTGGTGTATCAGAGTCTTCTTCCTTTTTTCTCTTCCTCGGTCTTCTTTGCCTCCTAGAATTTGTAACTAATAATAAAGATGAATCTAATGGCTCTTTTGCACTGACAACTTTAAGTTAAACAGAAGAAAAAATATAGATGCATGTATGTAAAAAGAGGGTTCATTTTTCTTTTCAGTGGATTGAGATAGGCTCTTCTTACAGGAATTATCTGATACTTATTTTTATTTTGTGGTTTTTAGTGAGATATACATTTTATTTAAACAAATATTTTTTAATCAGGAAAGATTCAGTTTTGTGTAAGAAAATATGTAGCATAAAGCATGCTTGGGATGAACTCAAGCATCCCTGTTTTGTTTTTCCTATGAGACAAAAGAAATATATCATCCTTGGAAGCTATAGTAATAATACACGTTCACAACTAAGACAGTTCCCTTCACCTGTTCACTGTTATAATGATATTCTCCAACTTTATGAAAAATGTAATTTGAGAATATTCTCAAGACACAAGTAGATATTTTATAATGGCAGTAAGATAATTTCTAATTTTACAAATTTGCATTTATTGTGGTATTGTGTTTCTACTGCTAGCCTTTAATTCTCAAGTTGTACTGATTTTTTTGTATGAATCTTACAAAATTGCAAAATTGGAGCCATGGACAATGTGATTGCTGAAAATAGTATCATTAAAAAGAAAGTAAATATTTTGCATTAGGAGGAAAGGAAAGATAGCTTGAAGACAACTCAGGAATCAGCAAGGCTTCATCCATCACGGTCTCAAAGATGGGCAGTGTAAAATTTTACTTAAGAAGAAAGCTTAAGAAGGGCTGCATAGGGAACTATTTTACCATGCTCAGCCATCCAGACCCCCAGAGGTCAGTGTAGCCATTGTGTGAGGGGGTCCAGATATCACTCAGTGTGACAGCAGACCTTCATATCAATGTGATACTGCTTTTACAGGCATGCAGAATATAAGCATTGTGAGTTCACAGAGTCTTCTACACAAATTTCAAAGTAAGGCTTAGGAGGTCAAGCATCATGTCCCTGAGAGACTGATACATAAAACTGTGAGAGTGAAACCAAAAGTTCAATAGATATTGCAAGAAGTTAGAGATGCTGGGAATGTGGACAGTAAGAGTGGAAACATTCCGATGCAACCAAAAAATCATATGAGTGGGCTGTTGAAGGCATTTGAAGCTCACACCACATTATAACCAGCCATAAATGACAGGCATGGAGCTATATGATTTAGTGTTTGCCTTCTGGAGTTAGGGTTTTGCTTTCATTCTATTCTTCTTTATCTTTCTATTTGTTCTTTTTGAAAAGGAAGTGTTTACTCTGAGCCATTGTACATTGGAAGTATGTAACTGTCTTTTTGACTTTGTATTTGTATTTTTAGCTTTATTCTTTGCTTGTTACCAGACCTTTGTATTTGTATTTGTATTTTATTTGTATTGGAAGTATGTAACTGTCTTTTTGACTTTGTATTTGTATTTTTAGCTTTATTCTTTGCTTGTTACCAGACCTTTGTATTTGTATTTGTATTTTATTTGTATTGGAAGTATGTAACTGTCTTTTTGACTTTGTATTTGTATTTAGTGTTGAAATTATTAATGTTAATGACTCTATATGCATTAAATACACTTTGTATAATAAGATAGATAGGATCTTTTTGGAACCCAGCAGTAGAAAGTTATGGTTTAGAACTACTATTGGCCCCTAAAGCCTCTGTGTTATGAGGTTGAGCCATGACACAAAAGACAGATAACCAGGGGTGTCCCTTCAAAAAGCATATTCAAATTCTTCCCCCACAACCCGCTCCACCTCTGGCCATGTAATATAAGCAACTTTTCACTGAAATTTCCATTTTCCTTGTCATTTCTCCCTTGGAGCCTGTTGATCATGACTGAGCATACTGAAACTGTGAGCCTCATTTAAATTGCAGAGGTAAGGTATTGTCTCAGTGTCAGAAAACCTGATGCATACAAGTTACATTTACAACAAGTTGTACTACTCAGGGTAAATTTTCCCTTGAAATTCTTAAGTTAATCAAAGTTGTTATATCTTCTTCCAAATAAAGGATCATCTGCAAAGCACAGGGTTTAGGACTCAATATCTTTGGGTGAAAATTATTTAGTATAATATATACATGAGCCCACTTTCTTTTAGCAGATAATATTACCATAGATGGTTCTGAATTTCGGTGCCTATTTTCTTGCCTAACTGTGTATTACATGCATTCTTTATTTTTGAATTTTAACGATATCATCTAAATAGACCACTAGAAGGCGGTAACAATATATTGATGGCTCTTTGAATTTAAGCCTCATATTTTTCTTTATTTAAAGGACAGTTAAATTTCCTAAATATTTTATTTTATATTTTTTGATTCTTCTTGAAGTGTACTTTGAATATACTCCATAATTATTATTTTTTCTTCACATTTTAATGCATACATTAGGTGGTTGTTTGTCTGTAGTTGCTATTTATCCTTTGAAGGTCTCGTAACAAGCAAAGAATAAAGTCAGGAGGGCAAATGGATAACTGAAAAATTCTATGGCTTTAACGTGAACATATGACTGTGTATTAATTTTTACCAAATCTGCTCTTTTTTACTATATTTCTCCTATGATTTTTTTATTCAAAATTGTCTTTAAAAGGTACCAGTCTATCTATATTTGGTCTGAAACATTACACTATATTTTTCCTTGGTTCACTTTATTTTTTCTAGAAGACTTGATGGAAGAGTAGCATTTTAGAAGTGAAGACATCTTTGTAATGACAAGCAAACACACACACACACACGCACACACACGCACACACGCACACACTATTTTGATCTTGATTTCCAAAATCATCTTCCAGTAAAAGGAACCTGAGCTCCCTAGAAATGACTGAAGAACCTTAGCAAAAATTATGTGAGTTGAATCTAGAGTGTCTTGTACTCCCATAAAAGAAATAAATTATTAAGAAAATAATAATGAAGCCATTTAAAAGGAACATAGGAACTAATTAAAATAATTTCTAATGGCAAAGGCGAGACAGTAGAACCAATTAAATTAAGTACTATTATAACTCAGAGTGTATAATAAACATGATCAACTTTGGAAAGTACAGTCTGCCAAAGGAAGGCACTGTATAAAGAAAAATTATTAGCAATCAGATGGATTAAGCAAATGCATTTAGAAGTCAGCAAATAAAAATTAAAATTCAATTTTGACATATCTGTCTTTAATAATATGCCTAGGGGCCTTTGAAAGACTTTGAAAGTCAGACATTAATTAATTCTTGTGCAGACATACTGAATACATCCTTGTGTATTCTAAAGATGACCCAACATAAGATTATATCAAGTAGCAGAAAAGTGCAGAACACCTCTAAACTGCGAATCTTTCTTTCTTTCACCTATTCAGGTAAAATGAACCAATGCTAAGGATATGATGACCACAGTTAACAAAAGTATGGTCTTCTGTTCACTTTGTGATGGAGTTTTTTACTGTGTTAAATAGATATTATAATTGAAAAGACACATACAATTTAATCACATAGAAATTAGAGACAGAGTAAGATATAATCCACTTGGCAATACCTTTGGAATATATCCAAGGAAGTGATTAAGTGGCACTCAACTCATAGATTAAGGATTAGAAAAATGATTGGGGTTAATTTGGGGATATGTATACTGACATATCTGAGGAATTATATAGATGTATTGTTGGCACACTGGTTTCTACTAAGAAATCAATTAGCTTTACATTTATTCTGGTACAAAGAAATGTTAGTGTTGATACTTCTACATATGAGAGACGATAAAAGATGATCTTTATAACAATGGCAGTGAATGTAGTAAATTATTACATGTATTATTTTTCCTGCTCTTAAGATTATCTTTGTAAGAATGAGAGACAGAATCATTAAGATGTCAGCGTTATTTTCTATTGTAAAAGAAATACAGATGACACTAAACTTAAATCATAAGAGAAAATATTATGTTACAGACCAAAATTCCTCTAAGTAGGACAGATCTCTTATTATCTTTCTGATTTATTGGTATCAGCATCCATTTAAATCTGCCTTTTTTTGTTTCACTGACTACACTACACATTTGATTTTGGTCAAGTTGGCTTTCTTCATGGTTACAAAATAACTGTTAGTAAATTTGGAATAACGTATTTTGTTTATAAACATCTCAGTAAGGAAAGAGAAATATCTCACTCAAGCATATAATATGAATATTTCTTCTACTAAAACAGGTGAATTATTTAGAATAAGAGGAAATATATTTTTAAGCTTTGGCAAAAATAAAATAAAGCAAGTATTTAGAGAATCTGAGGCCTGAAATTATAAGCTATATATAAATATATGTATTTATATAGTTTTAAAATTATAAAGTTTTGTATGCCATATAAAGTATGAATTTTTATTACATATTAAAATTCTCTAGTAAATTTCTTAATGAAGAATCTGTGAAGTTTTCACTTCCATTATAAATTTATACACTAAAACATATTTTGCATCTTTAGGTAGGGCTACATTAGAATTAAAATTTTCTAAAATTAGAAATCAGGCAGAAACTATGTACTGTTCAGTAAATAATGACAAAGTATTAACTATTAGGAATTATAATCCATGCTATGCAAGTGAGATAATGGTCTTAAAGTATTTTATTAAAACAAAACAAAGACAATAACTATTAAACTTTAGAAATTAGCCAAAGAGTAGTAAAGTGGAAAATACCAGTATTTATGACTGAAGAAAATTTTAACTTGAAAACAGAAAAGCAATAAATGTAACAAACAAATCCATAGGAAATATTTGGAAGGAAAAACTTTAATTATGTACCATTTAACATTAGTAGTCCAGGAAAAAAAATCTGTGAGTATATAATATGTGGTGTAATCAGTTGTGAATGCTTAGATTAAAAAATAAAAACATAAAAGGCACATTATCATTAATCCTCTTCAAAATAATCTCCTTCACTTCAAATATAGTTACCTGATAGTTCTTGACACCTTTCAAATAGTTCTGTAAGTAGTCTTTCACGTGTATCATTTTGTGGCTGTTGACTCATTTCAAAATACAGCAATTTATGTCAAATAAAAACATTTTGCTATGTCCTCATGTATCTTATTCACCAGATTTGACACTATATGACTCCTGGATTTTCCCCATGGAGGTAAATGTTTTTAATGAGTTCAGGTCAGTGAACCAGTGAAGACAGTGCAATAAAGATACTCACAAAAGTAGACTGGCTGGATGTGGAGGTGCACTGCAAGTTCAAGATCAGTCTGGCCTAAATAATGAGTTCAAGGCCAGCCTGAACTGCATAGTGAGACCCTGTCTCAAAAATAAAGAAAAAAAGAAAGAAAAGAAGAAAAGAAAAAAAGAGGACATCTAGGACTTCTTCAGAAAGTGCTAAGAATGTCTTAAAAAGTGTTAAGAGAGAATGGGAATATTTTGAAGGGGATTAAGGGCAATATGCCTTTTACTATAGTACTTTCAAAAATTGACATTTCAGTTTACTTTTTAATCATGTTCCATAAGTAATAACTGATACCTATTTTCAAAAACCTTGAGAGAAAATCCATCTAAGAAAATACATAGTGTAAAATGTTATTTGAGTGAGACAGAAAACTACAACAAGTCCATGATTATGGTGAAAGGAATTGTAGAAAACAGTTGACAAAAAATATGTTCTCCTCAAAGGCATTTATATGCTTCACATAGTTGAGGTCATATCAAGGTATTTTAGAGTAGCATCACCCACAATAAATATAATGCAGCTTACATGAATAAATGAAAGTATATAGTAACCACACTAAAAAAATTGAAAACAATATTTAAATATATTATTTAAATACCCTATTTCCAATTATTCTTTTTGTGTCTAGTCTATACAAAGTTATGAGTGAAACATGTCACATTTTTGGACATTAAATAATTAAAATTGCTATCAGAGGTAGGTGAGGTGATTCAGACCTTTAATCCCATCACTAAGACCGCTAAAGCAAGACAATTGCAAGTTCAATCATAGCCTGTGCAAATTAATGGCTTAGTGAGACCCTATGTCAAAATTTTAAAAACAAAATAAGAATAGTTGGGGATATAGCTCATTGAGAAGGTTCTTTGTGAAAAGTAAAAGAATCCTACTTTTTAAAAAAAAAATAAATTGATTGACAATAATGTGAAACTGGGTTATAAAGAAATATTTTAAAGATATCTTAGATGTGTATTTCTAAGAAAAAAGAAAGAGAGGTCGGGGGGAGAGAAAGAGACAGAGAGAGAGAAAAAGAGAAATACAGAAAGATCTGTTTCTGTCTTCCAATGTCCACTTTGGTTTTAGAAGTCATACAAGTTTAGAAAAAAAACATAATTTACTTAGGTACACACAAAAATTGGAAAAACTGCAATATAAAAAATGTATAGGCAATATATTGAAGAGGCACAATGAAGTATAGGTAAGACTAGATTTCTTAAATTCCATTATTCTTGTGCCAGTTCAGTCCCTTATATAGGATTTAATGGTGAGAAATTTATAACAAATCATGATATAACATCATTGAATTCTGAAACGGGTCGAAAGCTCTAAAGCTCTGCTCTTTCTTTATTAAAAAGAAACACTGAGATTTTTGTCTTTTTCCTTTTTATCGGTACCGGGGTTCGAATTCACGACTGCCTGCTTGCAATGCAGGCACTTATGCTGCTGAACTAAATCCCCAGCCCCAACCCTGAGAATTTTTTAAAAAGTGTAACATCTAGTATCCAACTGAAAAATTTCCCTTGATTAATCAGAAATGATTGAAATAGAAAGGAAAAATTATAAATTTCTCACATTTAATTTAAATGAATACATTTTTCTTCCATCTGCAATTAAAATTGCTTAAAACCTATTTTTTGTGGTAAGTGATAGAGTGTTATTATTTGGCTGTTCATGAACCTGTCTTCTTTCTTTTGGTTTGTATGTTTATTACTTTGCTTTTTCAGTTTGGGTCTTTCTGATTTGACCATCAATTTTGTTTTTAATCAGTTTCCATTTTGACACTGTGGTTACTTTTATCTTTCCTCAGATTTTTTTCTTTTATAAATTTTCGTGTCTTTTCACCTCTTTCCTTCCTTGTCTCCTTCCTTTCTGACGTCCTTTCTTTCTCTCTTCCTCTTCTTTCATTCTTTACTCTGATATTTGTCTAGTTTTTGTTACTATAAAAATATTTGAGATGATAAACTTTTTAAAAAAAGAACTATTAGTACTGGCTCATGATATGGAGGGTTTAGCTTATGGTTCAGTGAACTGATTGCTTTGGGGTCTCTGGTGAGACACAGCATCATAGCAGCTGGCTTATAGACAAGTCAGTCTCAACGTCATGTCTGGAAGTTACATGATCAACAGAGAAGAGGAAAGGCTGGGGTCCCACAATACTCTTCCAGAGTCTTTCTCCTGTGATCGTCTCCTAATAGTGCCAAGTTCTTTACCAAGCCTTTAACATATGGGCATTTTCAGGCCATTTGTCATCTAAACTGTAGCAGTTTTTTCTACCATCATTCATTCTTCCCTTCTCTCTGTAATTCATGCCAGGAATTATGACATTAAAAATTTTAGGGCAAATTATAACAATTAGAGTATATACAACCTAATTTTGAATGAATGACCAAACTATTTGCTTCAACAGATTTCAGAATAAACCATTTTCCTCCTCCTGATGAATTCTAAAGATTAGACTTTAACAGTTTTCAATAAAGTAATATAAAAAAGTTCTAAGATCGTTTAAGAGTAGATAAAAAAATAATTTCCCATTTTGTAAATCTGTAGATCCAGGTTTATAATTTATTAACTCATAATTTCTTGAAGTGTTCAGATCAAAACTAATTCTTGAGATTTTTCCAGAGATAGAACACCTGTTTCATTCCCCTGAAATAGTCAATATATAATAATAAATGTAAATGCAGCCAACACCACGCCAGGGTATTAGTGCCACAGTGTGCATGGGAGCTTTGTGTATGGGAGCATCATCATACAAGGCTAGTTATGAGAAGTTTGCATTGTCACATACAGAAGAAAGAGAATTTTGGGGGAAATGTTTTGCTTCAGACTCTTAGAAACTGCACTGTCTCCTTTTAGCTGCATTCTTAGTTCACATTTCAATTTGATTCTTGAGCAACGTTATTAAATATCCTTGCTTCTAGTATCATTTCAGATGTCTGTAATATATTTTCTTAGTTTTAAATAACATTAATGTATCATCAACATGAACTTTTGCTCTTTGGAACATAATTTTTTCAGGATAAATAATAGTTTGAAGAGGGCAGAATTCTAACAGAAAATGTACCTATTGAATTTACACATATTCAGGTAATGCTACTTAAAATGTATTATTTGATTCTAAAGAACAAGTCTTAAAATGTACTTAGTGACACTTTTAAAAAGGCAAAGGATCTTATCAATCAAGGTAACTTTCTACATTTATTGGTTGAAATAAATGCAATAGTCTCTGAAAGCTCAGAACAAATACTGAGAATGTGATGCTTGTTCTGATACAACAGTGGAAAAGAGCTAACAGTGGTAAAGAGTTATTCATTAAATTATGAAAGTAAATTATTCAGGTCAGAATACAAAGTATAGATTTTATTATCTAGAGATTCAGATTATCTGGAGTCTTCTTATGGGCCATAAGTCATACATAAAGAAAAGCTCAACAGTACGATGGTTTTTGATTGGTTTGTTTTTGAGACAATCATTGACCTAAGGTTGGAACCAACATTTTGGCCTAGGTTTGAAAACTGGCAATGATAAGAACTCCGATTTGGACTAAAATGTTTTTCATTTAATTCACCTTCTAATTAAGACCTAACATGATCACAGTTACGTAGCAGTTGAGAGTATAAATAAAAACCCAGATGGTGGCTCTCTGTCACCTTTCTTGCACATCAGAGCCCATCTAGAGGGAGAATTTCTTCAGGTCAGAGCATTGCAGAGCCATAGGCGCACTCAAGGGGAAACAGCTGTCCTTAAGAGTAGGAAATATTAAAGTAGTAATTTTCAAATGTTAGCATCTGAATCTACTGAAGGGCTTTCAAAGTAAGGTTACTGGGCCCTTCACCTATCCAGGGCTTCTGATTCTATAGTGTTAAGTCAGAGTCTGATGATAGAATTTTCAGTGTGGCTAAAAAGATAGAAATATGAGATAAAAGTGGCCTTTATTTTAAGAATGTGGAGACAGAACCCCACCACCACCACCATCACCACTGAGGTCTGGCATTCTCTCTGCCAGACACGTAGTGTGGGGGCATACATATAACTTAGGTTTAGGGTTGAGCCTAAGGGGCATTACTGATGTACAAGTGGCTGACTGGAATTTATGTCACACCACAGGTAAATTGCTTAGGGGCGGGGAAGGTGACCTTCTGCCTCCCACTGCTACAGCATCCCACTTAGGGCAAACTCCTTTCAGATGACACTTCTAAGAATTTCCTAAGTAGTTCTGATATCAAGTCCAAAGACTGTGTTTTTTTTTTTTTTTTTTAAAGACACAGTGCAGGCTATTTTCATGTTTACTTTCTTATTCTGACATCAGGTCCACAATCTGAAAGTGAATTGCCAGAATGTTCTTTATATTAACTACTTTGTACATAATGGGGAAAAAAAAGTAAGTTAAATTGCTTCTACCAGAATTAAGCACTTAGTTGGATAATTCATATCCAATCCTTCTCTCTCAGTTACATAAGCAGAGTCAAGTGTTTTAATAAGCAGGATTTAGAAATGCTGTTGGCTATGACAGTTTTTCAGAATATAAATAGCAGACTCTCATGGTCTTCACTCATGAATATCGATTTGCTCAGAAACTTTAGAAGGTCAACCAGCTTGTCACTGAATCCATTATTAGAGTGAGTGCAGATGAATGCACTTAAAGAGAAAGCAGTAATTGAGCACTGAAGACTGTCCACTTTAATGTTCTTTTAGTTAACAAGAACAGGGTCTTTTCTCTTAATCTGCATTTAAAATAGTGTTGATAAAACTGCCATCCAGTAATATAACAGTAATAATATTTTTTAGCCCTAATGTTAAAAATAATTAGCACAAATTTACTTGTGAGCACAGTGTGAATAAGAGAGAACATTATGTAAGGAAAATTGTACTTTGAACACCTTAAACTTTTTTCTGAAAAGAAAACCTCATTTAAAATATAAATTAAATTTAAACATGTTTACAAAAGTTGAAAAATTCAAGGACAGTATGTGTTAGCAAGCACTTAAGGAACAATAATAAATTTGTTTAAGACCTAATTTATGGAAATACAGGAATCTCTTTTCAGAATACTTGAGAGTGTTTTCTTGAATTTAATTTTTTTCCCATTGGAAACAGGGTCACTATGTAACCCTGTCTGGGGTTCAACTCCAGATCCTCCTGCTTCAGTCTCTGAAGTGGGGTTAAAAGAATGCACCGCCACTCTCAGCAACCTGAATTTTTGTTAATTAAAATTTTAGAAATCTATCGATAAGATCCCCTTCTCTGAGTTTCTTTGGTCATAAAGTGGAAAAGCAGCAATTTTTAGATTTCCAATTAAGATTTCAAAAAACAGTCCAGTTTGTAGAAGTATTCAAAACAGCTTGCAAAGAAACAGCTACCAGAATTAATTCTCTCAAAAGGCATGCCTTCAGGAAACAGACAAACAAACAAAAAACACCTTGAACAAAATTGAGCTTTTAAAAGCTTCTTTAAATGTACAACATGATTTGCTTTTTTTGAAATTTCAAGAAACTTCAACTAATTTTACACACTGATATGCATTTCAGGGCATGTTTCTGAAACATTTTCCTCTAAAATGTAGTGAAAGTTAACAGAATAAACACATATATTTTCCTAATATGTTGGAGAGAAAAGACAAAAGCAATTTTCATTGCCTTGTCTGAGATAGTTATGGAATTTATTGAACATGAATTGTTTTGTCTATAACTATTTTAGTCCCTTTTTAGTTTCTGTAACTGAAAACCACAGGCTGAGTCATTTATAAAGAATAGAGGTTTATATGGTCCATGGTTCTGAAGGCTCTGAAGAGCAGTTGTCTTCATCAGGTGAGGGCCTTGATGGTGGGTAGAGTTCTGAGGCAGTGCAGGGCATCACAGGATGTGACAGAGTGGTCCAGCTCAGGTTGCTAGTCCCTTTTTTATGAAGCTGCAGTTTTCCTGGATTAGAGCATCACCCTTATGGCCTTTTTTTTTTTACCTGAACTACTTCCAAATGTCCCATCTCCAAGGCAAATACCAGAGTCAGACTGATTTTTTGTCTTCTTAGTACTTTTTTTTATTAAAAAAAATTTAAAAAGGAGATTAAGATAAAAGAGGACATAACAACATAATAACACAGGTCAGAACAGAACAATTTAAGCAAGACAGTGTTTCACCACAAGATAACCCAACATAACAATTAGCTACCATAGTGTCTCTTTCCTTGAAATATTTGAGTATAACTTCATATATTATAGCATCAAACCCAACATGACACTGTAAGACCATTCAAGAGAATGAAAGTATTACAGGATATTTAGAACCAACTAAACAAAACGAACAATGGTTTGTATATTATCTCCTTGTCTATAAAATTTTTTGTTTATACTATCACATATAATAAAATCCATTAAGATACAACATGATAAACTGATGGAGACAGAACAAAAGCTTCATGGGACTTCAAAAGAAGATGATACTATATCAGCACTAGCTATCGTATTGTATTATTTTCTTCAAAATAACTTTATACCATCACAGACAATAAAATCAAACAACCCAAATAAAACCATTCCAAATAATGAATGAAAATATTATAAAGCTTTAAATCAATATAATGAGGAATCATGTTATTTACCAATAAATCAAGTTATTTACCAATAACTCTATGTATTCTTACCATTTCGTATAGCAGGAAAACTATTCAGTATTTATACATGTGAGTTTATTTCGCTTGTGAGTATGGTCTCAAGCTGTGCCCACTTATTTATAAATATCTCAATGTGATCATTCTTTAAGGCTGAGTAGTACTCTATTTCATAAAAATACCACAACTTTTTAATCCATTCCTCAGTTGATGGACATTTGGGTTGTTTCCAAGATCTGGCGATTACAAATTGTGCTGCTATAAACATGGGTGCACATATATCACTGTGATATGATGCTTTCAGTTCTTCTGGGAATACGCCTAAAAGTGTAATAGCTGGAATAAATGGGACTTCCAGTCCCAGCTTTTTGAGAAATCTCCAAATTGACCTCCGCAATGGTTGAACCAGTCTACACTCCACAGTGCAGGAGAGTTCCTTTTTCCCCACAGCCTCTCCAGCATTTGTTGTTGATGGTTTTCTTGATCCTGGCCATTCTTTCAGGAGTGAGATGAAATCTCAGTGTGGGTTTAATTTGTATTCTCTAATGAGTAATGATGATAAACATTTTTTCATGTATTTACTTGCCATTTGTATTTCTTCATCTAAGAACTGTGTATTCATTTCAGATGCCCATTATTGTACTGGGTCTTTGAATTTCAGGGGTCTGATATTTTAAAATTCTTTATATGTTTTACACAGAAGTCCTTTGTCTGAGTGAGAGTTCACTAAGATTTTTTCCCAGTTTGTGGGTTTTCTTTTCACTGTGCTGGAGATTTCTTTTGACATGCAGAAACTTTTTAATAAGAGGTGGTCCCAGTTATTGATTCTGGGAAGCAGTTCCTATGCTGTTTGAATCCTCTTCATGAATTGTCTACCTACCCCTATGTCTTCAAGGTTTCTACCAAATTTGTCTTGCAATAGATTTAGTGTTTCTGTTTTAATATGAAGATATTTGATCCATTTAGATTTTAGTTTAGTACATGGTGATAGGTATGGGTCTAGTTTTAGTTTTTGGCATATGGATAGCCAATTTTTCCAACACCATTTATTAAAGAGACTGTCGTTCTTCCAGTGAACATGTTTGGCTTCTTTATCAAAAATAAGGTGGTTGAGTGTTTTTGTAGTTGTGGTTGTGTCTTCTAATCTATTCCATTGATGTTTGGCTGTGTTTTGATTCCAGTACCATGTTGATTTTACTACTGTTGCTTTGTAGTATAACTTCAAGTTACGGGATTGTGATGCCTCCTGCCTTGCTTTGCTGCTTAGAACTTTCTTTGCTATTCTAGGTCTCTTCTGGTTCCAGATGAATTTTAGTAGTGATTTCTCTAGATCTAGATCTATGAGGTATGTTGATGGTATTTTTATTGGGATTGCATTCAATCTGGATAGCAGTTTTGGGAGAACGGCCATTTTCACAATATTTATTCATCTTTCCTTGAGCAAGGGGATGTCTTTCCATTTTCTGAGATCATCTTCAATTTCTTTTTTCAGTGTATTATAATTTCCCCCATGTAGGTTTTTCTCTTCTTTCATAAGCATAATTCCTAAATATTTCATTTTTGTGATTGCTAGTGTGAAAGGTGTAGCTTCTCTTTTTTTTCTCTGTGTGATTTTGTTGTCAGTATATAGAAGTGCTATTGATTTTTGAGTATTGATTTTGTATCCAGCTATATTTCTGAATTTATTTATTATATCTAGGAGTCTTTCAATGGAGTTTTGGGGGTCTCTATGTAGAGTATCATGTCATCCGCAAATATTGATCATTTTATCTTACCTCTTTTGTTTCTCTCTCTTGTCTAATTGCTCTGGCTAGTATTTCCAGTACTATATTAAATAGAAGCGGTGATAAGGGTACTTTCATATTGGGGATAAAATTCACCCAGGGACTATTCAAATCATAGTAAACACTTCCTACAGCAGGAAACATGAGTAAAACTATCAGTATTTTTATATCTTATCGCTGTTTATTAAAGTGAGAGCTAGTATATAGGTGGATTAATGGTTTATTTTAGGATTTACTTGCTTATAAAATGTTTAGCCCTTGCATACTCTCTGGTACCATCTAAAGCTGGAGAGAAAATGTTAAGAGGAGTAGCATATAATATAATAAAGTAATATAATATACAAATAATAAAGTGAATAATATAATATACATATAATATAAATGGAGTTGTAATTATAAATTGCTAACTGCTATAAGGAAGCAATGCAGTGCTGTCACTGATAAATGTGAAGCGAAAATAATTTATCAAAATGGTTTAAAATGGCTTCCTTGAAAGAGTCACAGTTAAAGTCTCCCCAAAGAGACAAGAGTAAAGGCAAAAGCAGAGAAAATAGTAGCTCTTGAGGTTGTGCTGAGTTTTCTCAATGTGAAGTTTACAGCCTAAATTTCACCTCTGATGCGCCCTGGGTTAAGTCAGCTTTGGCCACCAGTTTCTCTGCTTTACTCAACTTTCATGTACTGCTTGCTGTTTAGTGGCCCACATTCCTATCAATGCACTTCTTTTCTACCTAAAACACCTAGTTTTGAACAGTTTATATAAAACACAAGCTAATGGCACAGGAGGCTAATTATCTGCTCATTCCTTGATTCTACACAAAATCACAAAGGCCAGAAGTTGAAACTTGACCTTTCTGAGGTTCTGCTTCTAGTCTGTCGTGCAAACAGAAATCCAATTAATTATCTTCTTTTGCACTAAAAATGTATTCCTTTTCAGAGCTGTAAAGGTTATAATTATTTTTATAAGTCATTTCTTGAATTTAGAACTTTACTACATGCACATTTCTGTTAATTAGAGAAAATTGTTGTATATAACTTTGCATTAGGTCTTAGACTTACATATTATCTTAGATTCAATATACATACATACTGAGAATACATATTTCATATGTATATTTTATTTAATTTAACTAGATTGCATTGGGTCATGTCAAAGTAATAACTAAAATAGCAATCTGTAATTTAAAGCAAAACTAATTTTTCTTTGTCATGATACAAGTCTTAGATTGGCAGGGAACATACTCTGCAGTTTTTCAGAGACTCAAGCTAATGAAGCAGCTACTGAGTGTCGTCAGTTGTAATGTACAAGAATCAACTTTTTAAGTTCCTGTCCAGACCTTATAAGTCTTTAGAAGTGACCTATATCAGTGTATCCACAACTCATGCATTACTTGTCTGATTCCATCAAACTATAGGAAGCCCAGAACTGTAAGTTTCGAGTCCAGAAGACAGAGAATAAAACATACAGTCAATAGAAGTCTTGATGATGACCACAACATTGCTTCAGTTACTTTTTCACTTAAACTATGCCTTAGTGGGCAGGGGATTTAGCTCAGCAGCATAAATGCCTGCCCTGCAGCACATGGTTGTGAGTTCAATTCCCAGTACCAAAGGAAAAAAATAGCCTCAGCATCCTCAAGCTTTATGTACATATGTATTTAAATTTAATTTTTAATTAAATGTATTTTCATTTTAATATTTTAATTTTTTTTCTAAAAATAAATTCATAATTGGGTAAATAAAAACTTAAAGCTAGTGAATTTTATTTTCTTGTTATTTTTATCTAGAAAAGTATATCGCAGAAAGTTTGTAACTGTGAAAACTGAAAAACTAACTTAAATTAAATAAAAATTAACTTGGTTGCTATGCAGAACCACAATGACTTCAAGAAGGAAAGTTTATTCAATATAAAATAGATGCTAAATATAAATGTATGGGTATATTAATACTAACATACAGGAACTTTTTGGTTTACTCCAGTATATCTTTACTTGTTGGCTCATTCAAGTGTTGCACTCAGGTTCAAGTGGCCGATTTCAAACTATCAGGTTATATTGAGAATGTCTATCTTCTAGCTACAAAATACAGAGTTCACACATTGAAAAGGATTTGTCAGGGTTTTTCCATAGCAATGTAAAGCTTCATGAAAGTGGCTAACCGCCCTCTCTCATCTGGAGGGCACACCGCAGCTGCCTGCCTGGAAGAGGTAGCTGGGTCGAGCCACAGGACCCTGCTCCATCCTTGCTGACTGCCTTCTCTTGGCCTTCTCTCACCCAGAGTGCACATCTCAGCTGCCTTCCTGGAGGAGTAAGCTGGGCTGAGCTGCGGGACCCTGTCTCAGCCTTGCTGACCACCCTCTCTCATCCGGAAGGCACACCTCAGCTGCCTGCCTGGAAGAGGGAGCTGGGCCAAGCCACAGGAACTTGCTCCGGCCTTGCTGACTGCCTTCCCTCACCCAGAGGGCCCACAGCAGCTGCCCCACCTGAAGGAGGAAACTGGGCCAAGCTGCGGGAAACTCCTCCAGCCTTGCCTGTGACCTTCTTTGGGCCTGAAGAGCACTAGCACTACTGCCACTGCCTGGAGGTGAAGCAGCCATGTTGAGGAGGTTTGAGGCCTACCTAGGCCATAGGGTGACCTTCTATCAGCCTGGGGAGTTTTGCCATCCATGGAGTTGGATAGTTACACAACATCCAATCCCCAGGAGAGTATGAGATCCTTGCTCTAGGGGGTTGGGGGCCTGCTAGGCATGCTGTCACACTAGATTGGGTTATAGTGGGATTTGGGATTGCCTAGACCACACCAAGTGGCCTTCTTCCCCTCAGGGGAGCTTTGCTGCCAGAGGGGGGAGCTGTGTAGCTTGAGGAGGCTTTAGGTCTACCTGAGAGGAGCCTGGAAACGGTTTTTTAATCTGGGGGCCTCTCTGCCCAAGAAGGGAGCTATGCTACCAGAGGAGTCCCAAGAGCCCAGGACATAGGAGGCAATTTCCAACATGCCCAGGGGAAGCATTGGAACAACACTTGAAACACAGAAATATAGGAAAATGACAAAACAAAAGATCAAAATGCAATCTCAAACATCCAGCCCATCCCAAGAAAGCCTAGTAGCCATGTACATAGAAGAAAATACAGGCCACATACCTGAAATACCTGAAATAGTAGTAACCAAAATAAAGAAGCAAATCTGGGAAGCCTTAAACGAATTCAAACTAGAAATAATCTCTCAGGTAAAAGAAGAAATGAAGGAGATGGTGAACGTATCTAAAGAAGACACAGTTAAAAAATTGGAGGAATTAAACAAAAGATAGAATCTCTGGATGAACAATATAAGAAACAAACAGAATACATAAAGTGGATGCAAAGAGATATACAGGAAATAAAAAATTCCATTGAAAGTTGTAAAAACTACCTCAATGAATGTGAAGATAGAATTTCAGAACTTGAAGACAAGATTGCAGCCAATGAACATGAAAGGAAAGATCTTTTAAAAATAACAAGAAATCAAGAAATAACAATTCAACACCTGCAAGATGACACAAAGAAAAACAACATAAGGTTGATAGAGATAAATGAAAGAGAAAGGGACAACATAAAGGATGTCAAGAGGATTTTTAGAAAAGTAATAGCTGAAAATTTCCCAAAAATGAGATTGGAAACTGTTATCAGGATCAGTGAAGCATATAGAACTCCAAATAGCCATAACCAAAATAAAACTATACCCAGTCATATAATAATCACCATATCCGAAATATAGCAAAAGAATAGAATATTAAAAGCTGTCAGAGAGAAAAGACAGATCACCTATAAAGGAAAACCTATCAGAATTACAGCAGACATCTCAGCACAAAAATAAAGTCAAGAAGAGCATGAAGTGAAGTATTTCAGATCCTGAATAAAATGATTTCCAATCTAGACTGATGTACCCTGAAAACTGTCCTTCAAAATCAATGGAGAAATAAGATACTTCTATGACAAAGAACAGCTGAACAACTTCATGATCACCAAGCTAACCCTGCAAAGAGTACTGAAAGACAGTTTAAATACATTTGGAAAAAATTACTAAACAAAATAGACTATTAAACAGAACAGAAAGACAAATATGCAACAGCAGAAAGATAACAGGTCAACAATAAACCAACATATAACAGTTATAACTATTAATGTAAATAGTCTCAATGCACCAATTAAAATAAACAGACTAGCAGAATGGATCAAGAAACAAAATCCAACCATAGCTGTCTACAAGAAACCCTTCTAACCTAAAAGGATACTCACAGACTGAAAGTCAAAGGATGGAAAACAAAACTTCATGCAACAGGAACCCCCAAAAAAGTGGGAGTAGCTATTCTGTTTGCAGACAATGTGAACTTCAAACCAATAATGATCAGAAGAAATAAAGAAGGTCACTAAATACTTGTTAGGGGAAAACTTCCAGAGGAAGAGATAACTATCTTAAATATATATGCACCAAATTCCAGAGCACCCAGTTATATAAAACAAGTAATATCAGAAATGAAAAACCAAATTAGCAGTAATACAATTATAACAGGAGATCTTAACACACTATTGACACCAATGGACAGATCAAACACAGACAATCAGCAAAGAAATAACAGAACTGAATCACACCTGTGAACAAATGCACTTGATAGACATATACAGAGTATTCCACCCAACAACAACAGAATATACATTCTTCTCAGCAGTACATGGGTCATTCTCTAAAATAGATCATAGAACATAATTACTCACAGAACATAATTAAATAAATGCAAAAGAGTTGAAATTGTCCCCTTGCATGTTATCAGATCATAGCACTATGAAATTAGAAATTAATAATAAAAGATACTGCAAAAATCCCACATGCGTTTGTGGGATTCACAGCAATCTGTGATTCACAGAGGAAGCTAAAGAAGAAATTAAACAATGCCTAGAAACAAATGAAAATACAAATACAACTTGCCGGAATCTGTGGGATGCAATGAAAGTTGTCCTCAGAGGAAAATTTATTGCACTGAGTTCCCACATCAGGAAAACAGGAGAAATACAAATAAATAACCTAATGTTACACCTCAAACATCTAGAAAAAGAAGAGCAAGTCAAGCCCAAAGCCACAAGAAGAGAAGAAATCATAAAAATCAAAGCAGAAATCAAAGCACTAGAGACTAAGAAAACAATCCAAAAAAATCAATGAATCAGAGAGTTGGTATTTTGAAAGAATAAATAAAATTGATAAGCCCCTAGCCAACTTTATTTTAAAAAGGGAAGAAAAAGCTCAAATTCATGCAATAAGGAATGAAAAAGGTGAAATCATTACAGACCCAATAGAAATACAGAAGATCACCAACACCTATATCAAAAACCTCTACTCTCAAAGGTTAGATAACACAGAAGAAATAGACAGATTCCTAGAAGCCTATGAAGTACCAAAGCTAGGTCAAGAAGATGTAAAACTGCTGAATAACCCAAATTCTATTAACGAAATTACAAATGTATAATTAAGTCCTTACCTACAAAGAAGAGCCCAGGCCCAGATGGATTCACTGCAGAATTCTACAAGAAATACTAAGAAGACCAAATGCCAACACTTCTCAAACTCTTCAATGAAATTGAAAGGGGAGCAATCCTTCCTAAGTCATTCCGGGAAGCAAATATTACTCTAGTAATATTGCTCTAGAAAACCTGAGAAGGACCCAACTGAAAAAGAGAACTACAGACCAATATCCCTAATGAACACAGATGAAAAGTCCTCAATAAAATATTGGCAAATAGGATGCAGCAAATCATCAAGAAGATTATACACCATGACCTAGTCGGATTCATCCCAGGCATGCAGGAATGGTTCATCTTATGTAACTCAATAAATGTAATCCATCACATCAATAAAACCAAAAGTTGAATCACATGATCATTTCTATAGATGCAGAAAAAGCTTTGGATAAGGTCCAACATTCATTTATGATAAGAACCTTGAAAAGTTTCTGCATGTCAAAAGAAATCTCCAGCACAGTGAAAAGAAAACCCACAAACTGGGAAAAAATCCAGGGAACTCTCACTCAGACAAAGGACTTCTGTCTAAAACATATAAAGAATTTTAAAACATCAGACCCCTGAAATTTAAAAACCCAATACAAAAATGGGCATCTGAAATGAATACACAGTTCTTAGATGAAGAAATACAAATGGCAAATAAATACATAAAAAAAGTTTATCATCATTACTCATTAGAGAATGCAAATTAAAACCACACTGAGATTTCATCTCACTCCTGAAAGAATGGCCAAGATCAAGAAAACCATCAACAACAAATGCTGGAGAGGCTGTGGGGAAAAAGGAACTCTCCTGCATTGTGGGTGGGAGTGTAGACTGGCGCAACTATTGTGGGAGTCAATGTGGAGATTTCTCAAAATCTGGGGTTGGAAGTCCCATTTGTTCCAGCTATTCCACTAGTAGGCATATTCCCAGAAGAACTGAAAGTATCATACCACAGTGATATATGTGCACCCATGTTTATATCAGCAAATTCGTATTAGCCAGATCTTGGAAACAACCTAAGTATCCATCAACTGAGGAATGGATAAAAAAGTTGTGGTATTTTTATACAATGGAGTACTACTCAGCTATAAAGAATGATCACATTGAGATATTTATAAATAAATGGGTGCAGCTTGACAGCATACTCATAAGTGAAATAAATCAAACTCAAATGTATAAATATCAAATAGCTTTACTAGTGTAAGAAATGATAAGACTACATAAAAGTATATGGTAATGATGATTCCCAATTATACTGGTTTGAAGCCATATAATGTTTTCACACATTAATTGGAATCATATTAATCTTAGGTTATTTGATTTAATTGTCTATGATAGTACAAATAGCTGTTTTGAAGAAAAGAAGACATCTTAATAGCTAGTGCTGGTTTAATATCATCTTGTTTTGAAGTCCCATCAAGCCATGGTTCATGTGTTTCCATCAGTTTTAACATGTTGTATCTTATTGTATTTTAATATGTGTGATCGTATAAACAAAATGTTTTATAGGCAAAGAGATAGTATAGAAACCGTTGTTCATTTTCTGTTTGCTGGGTCTGAATACCCTGTAATACTTTCATTCTCTTGAAAATTTTCACACTGTCTTGATATATTTGATGCTATAGTACATGAATTTATACTCAAATATTTCAAGGAAAGAGATACTATGGTAACTGCTATTATGTCAGGTTATCTGGTGGTGAAACATTATGGTGCTTAAATTGTTCTGTTCTGACCTGTGTTGTTTTGTTGTTCTGTCCTCTTTTATCTCAATCTCCCTCTTTTTTCCTTTTTAAAATTAATTTATTTTTAAATTATTTTAGTGGAAAAAATAAATTAAAATATAACGGGATATGTAATAGTAACTTTTTGTTTTTCTATTAACTTGATTTGAAACCCTGTATTGCTCTCCCCATCTTGTTTTACACTTTTTTTTTCCTTTTTTCCTTTTATCGGTACCAGGAATCGAACTCATGACCCCATCTTGTTTTGACTGATTTTACTCTATTCTGTTTTGTTTGATAGTATCAAGTTTCAGGGTATAAGCAACTACTTTGAAAGCAATAAGATTCACTATGATGCCCATTATGGTTTGACTATTATCCTCTTTTGAAGTCCTGTAGGGTCTCCAATGTTTAGGTTTTATTGGTTTTGTTCTATACTGTTTTGTTCAATTCTATTATACCTGATGATATAGGCCACTCTTTTTAAGGTATCAAGAGGCTTTATGGTAATCATTGTTGATCACCCGGTATTCTGTTTTTACATCATGTACTATGTCCCTCCTTCTGCTCTAACTGACTCTGTTTTGCTTTGTCACATTTGGTTTTATTCTCTTCAGAAAAAAGTAATTAGAACTGTGGGAGTAATAAAACCCAAACTGTTTAATTGTTATTGTAAAAAATAGAGGAAACGAAATTGATCTAAAAGATGTAACTGCATGTATGTTTAAGTGTGTAAGACTGATAACCATATTACTAAGTTTTTGTTGGATCATTGAACAGAACTGTTTACAGTCTCACTGTTTGAATGTCTACTTTGTATGCTTTAATTTTGTAATTTGAACAACTCTTTCTAAGATGACAATATGTAATCTATTAACTAGTGATTTCTTATATATTTTTTCTTGGAATTCTGTATTACTTGTACCCTTTTACTGTTTGGTTTTTTTTTTTTTGTCTTTAAATAAAAAAATTTAAAAAATTCATGAAAGTATTAATAGTTGCTGTGTAGACTTTTCCTGATCTTTTTCGCAGGCATCTTTGAATACACATGTGATTTTCCTTCATTTAAGCTTTGAAATACTTAGTGATATATTGTTAGCTTAATTCTATGTAACAGAACAAACCAATATGCTTTGGTTTTTGTGTGATCACATGGATAACATATATTTTCCTATTCTGAAAACCAAGCTGGAGAAATAGCCAGGTATTATGTGGAACATGCAAATTTCATGATCAGTGCCCCAAAGGAAGAAGCCCTAATGAAATCATACGAGTAAACTTTCAAATCTCTGCCCATATGCAGCAAAAATCTGTGATATAGCAAGTTATATGATCATGACTGAGACTAAAATCACTGGGACAGAGAACTATACTCTGCATATAGGAAAAGATGGAGTACAGAAAAAGTAAAGAATTATTAAATTGTAGGACCTGTTACACTAGTAAATATTTGCCCAGTCGTCACTGATTTTACCTGCATTTTAAATTGTGATTCCAATAGTCATACACATACGCAACTATGATTCATTTTCAAAATGCTTCCCAGTGCTGTGTAATGGTGACCAGCAATCTGTCAAGAACTGAGGATGAGAGACTAGTTTTATTTGAAAATTGAAATTTATTCATGCATTCATTTGTTCACTCAGTGTTATGGCTTGTTTCTAATGTCCCCCCAGTATCTCAAAGTAAAATTTACATTACACGTGGAACTTTTCAGAGGTGGCTGGATCTAGGGTGTACAATGTTGGGATTAAGGGTGTACTGGTTGTGAGTGTTACCTACTTAAAGCATAACCAAAATGGAATATAAAGGAGAGAAAGTTGCTGCTGCTGCTACTTCTGTTGCTTCACTGCTCTGCAGCCTTCTGCCTGCCCTGTGTTTCCATGAACTGTTTCTCCTCTGTGATGCCCCACTGACATGCCATCTTGCCTGCTGACTATGGATTGAAACTTCTACAAACTGTAGGCCAAAATGAAATAAACCTTTTTTCCTTTAATCTTGGATGTTGAGTATTTTGTCTTAGCAATGAGAAAAGTAAGAGATTTACATATTCATTATTCATCGATAACAATAAATTTGTTGAATATGAATCCTGTCAGACTCTGTTTTGGCACTCAGGATTAAAGAACAAGTAAAACAGGCATAGAATGCAAGGCGAGTTTCTTCTGGTTGAAGAGAAGATAAAATTTTAAAGATCAATAGTTTAAAATACACTAGATAATAATATATGCTTTAAAAGGGAATAAAGATGGTAAGGCTTTGAGAATAAAACAACTAGTAGTTTTTGTGAGGAGCTCAAACACATATGAATTAAGTGACAGTTGACCAAAGTAAGTGATCAAAAATAGGCACTCTGGGTTAAGACTCCTGTATGTAGAGGGAATAGCAACAGCAAATGTCTGCAGGCATGATCATGCTCACGGTATAAGAAATATGTCTGGAATAGAGTGAAGGGATAAAGCAGCATTCACAACAGAGAGTAATAATGGATATTGCAAGTCATTAAATTTTACTTTGAAAAGAGAAGTCATTGAAATATTTTAGCATTTTATGTTCTATTAATTCATGTCTCATCAATAACTTCTGTCACTTTAGAATATTTTTAGCTTGATTATGTATTGTAGCTCCAATAACTTATTTTATGTACTGTCTTTCTCTGTCTCTCCCTTTTCCTCCTTCCTCTTCTCATTATCTCTGTCCCTCACCCTATCTTGCAGTAAAGGAACTTGAATTCAGAGTCTTCACACTGATCTACATGAATTTTTTTTCTTTTGTTTTTAATTTGAGATGGTCTTGCTAAGTCACAAAGTTGCCCAAGCTGGCCTCAAACTTTTAATCTTTTAAGGATCCCCAGCCTTCCAAGAGGCTGGAATTACAGGTGTGTATTACCATGTCTGGTTTCCTTTCCTTACATGGATTGATGTGCTCTTAATTAAAGTTTGTTTGTGCTGAATTTGTGGTAATTTTCCTTTGTACGCAGTTGTGATGCATCTGAATTGATGGTGACAAGTGTGTGATACATGCAATTGTACTCTGCTTACCTGGAAATTCACTGAAGGCAGCCTCCTTGCTTCCTGTTCTCAGACAGACTAAAACAGTCTAACATATAGTATGGTCTCCATCCATTGATTCAGGAATTACTAAGTACTTGTGCTGTAAGAACAGGCCCACTTTGACCCTTTATTTCCCATCCTGGACCTCTTTGATTCTCCAAATATATTTCTGCTTCATAGAAACTGTCTCACTTGTATGCTCATAAGCTTGCTCTTCCCAATCTCTGCTGACACAACACAAGTGGACAGGTGCGAACTGAGAGGCTACGAAGCTCAAATTCATTAAAGTCAACATCTTCCCAGAATTCTCTGACGGCAGTTCATTTCCTTGGATCTTTCCTAACTCCTAGATAATGCTAATACTTCTCACTCATTGAATTGCAACAAAATGCCTTTACAATTGCCATTTTCCTTTTACATGTTTATTTTGTAATCACTCAGAATTCAAGGAATACAAGACCATTTGCTCTAGCATGCTGCTGGAATTCCTTGAAAATAATCGGTTCCATGCTGACTTTGCTAATGTCTATGGAGCACGCTGCTAGTTAGTCATTGGCAGGGCTTCAGAGGGGATTACTTCTAATAGAAGTGAAGTTATGTTGTGGGACTCAAAGGGGGCCTAACAAGATGGAAAGCGTTTATAATGAATCACGACAAGTTCCTCGTAAGGAAGTCTGCCCTAGCTGGAAATCTGTGAACCACACTCAGTGAACTCGGCTCATTTACAAAATAAAAACAAACTGTGAGAACACTAAGACTCGAGATTCTTCATGGAAGTTTGAAATACCCTAGTAGAGAAATGACAGATGGCGTGATTGAAGATAGAAGTTATATAACACATGTGTGATAAATAAAAAGCGTGTTATGTAATATATATATCACATACTGTCAAAATTAACAAAGCTATCAAGATGACCAAGCATATAGTTAGTAGTTTACAAGGTTGCTATACAGTTTCTGTTCTACATATGTGTACAAGGACATATGTAAGCCTATGTATACACATATACCCACTGCATGGGTGTGTATATATGTATAATAAATTCAAATTATGAGCTAATAACTTGACAATTCATATACTATTTTTACAATGACTTTTTAAAGTTTAAAATTATAGGCTGACAACTTTCACATAAACATGAATATTAAATATCAAAACATTAAAACAGAGACACATTGTTATTTTTGAAAAATATGATGTTTGTTGATCTTATACTCAGAACTGTCCCTAACATGATTACAGAAGAAAAAAACATTTGTGTTCAGGGACAAATAAGAGCTTTGACTTATGCATATGTGAATGGTGACTCTGTCTATGTATATCACTGACTCAGATGAAAAGTTGAGTAATCTGAATAATAAATTCCTTAAAACAGAAAAATAATTAAGTGGGAAAATGGAATTCATAAATTGAGTCAATTCTTTGGCACTGGTGAGTCAATATCAGTAAATTTCTAACTTTATTTTGAAATGATCATGAGTCATATTTTCTTTTGTAATATTGTGCTTTCTTAAATCACACTTTTTATATGCATTTTATTTTATAGATAAAATATTTAATAATTTGTTTCATTGTATGGAAAATAAAAACATTGATTATACGTTGTATTTACCATAAAATGTGAAGTTAGTTCATTTTATTTTATGCTGAAATTTCCAATTGAATGTTTTTCCAACTCCAATGTGTTTTTCACTTAACTTCTAAGGGAATTTTCAGGTTAAGTGTAGTTTTCATTGTATTAAAAGCTCCACTCTGATTAAGGATATGCTCTTCAACATTTTACTCATTCTGTTTAACATTTCTTTTTTTCTAGAGGTTATATTGCACACACACACACACATACTCACACTTTCAATTGGTTTTACTTAGTTCTGATTGCCTATTTTTGGTTGTTGATATGAATATATTCAGTTAATCTATGTTAATGTATGGTTGTGACTATAAATTTATTAGTGCTGTGATATTGATGAAATGAGGTTTGGAAGATCTAAATGATAACTTTCTAGACAGGTATGTAAAACATTTTTTCTGTGGTATCTCACTACTTTGAGATAAAGCTCAGTTTTAGAAGAAATAAACTCATTGCTCTCTTAAAATAAATGCACAAATATTTAATGTATTAATTAGTGATGAAATCAGTAAGATGTTAAATATAGTAAAAAGAAAAATTTGAAGAATTGATGTGTATGTAAGAATATAGAAGTTAATTTGCTAGTAAATACAAAATTGATCAGTAGGTCATAAAATGCCACATTTATTGTCCGTTCTATAAGCCATAAATCAGTTGGATTTCCTAAGACAAAATTTACTTATTTGTTATGACTGAGATAATTTGCATTCCTGTCAAATTTCTTTAAAAATTTCAGTGGCTAAAGAGATATAAGTAGTTTCCTCAGTAGAAAATGAAACAAAGATGTTCAGCTCATGGAGTCAGAAATTGCTAGAAGTTCAACTAGACAATGTGGATCATACTAACATCAAGGACACCCAACATTTGTATGTGTAGGATAATTTTCCCATATCTGATTTAACTCTGTTTTGAAGGAAGACATCTCAATAAAAAGTTTTCATATTTTTTAAAAGATAGAAAATAACAAATGAATGAGAAAACATTCTTTTAAAAAGAAAACTCAATCTAAATACAACTTTCTAGCAAACAGCTTTGGATTTCACTAAGAAGTCTTGGGTAAATGTTCTCATTATTTATCACATGACTAAACACTAGTAGATCATATTTAGAGATAATCTTTCACTATTTTTAGTCAACTTATATTTCTAAGATTTGAGAGGGGTTTTATTTTGTATTCTAGATTTTCAACATAGATGCTTTGCTTTCCTAACTTAGAGCAGATACATAGAAATTGGAGTTAAGTATGTGTGTGCATTTGAGTACAGCAGATTAGGGCAAATGTATTGAGTATAGAACAAGATTAACAGGTGCAGAATTAACCCCTAACTGTGCCTTTGTAAGTGTTTTTATACTTAATAAAATCATGACTCAAGTACTCAAATCAATGTATCTTTATTGCTCTAATGGTAAAATTAAAAATCAATTATTACTACAATATGACTTAGAGACTCCTCCCCTTCTGATATGTACATTTCAAGAGATGAAAATTTTAAATTTAGTAAGAATAGAAATTATATTACAGTTGCTATTTGTTGTTTTCTCTTCTAAACATTATAAACTTAAACTTCTATGTATCTTTGCAGAACAAAGTGATTGCTTCCTGCTGAACAGTGCCATCAGCTATGAATAAAGAGTGAATTAATTCATTGATGAGTATAGATCCTTGATCATCTATCTTACAAAAGTCCAATATCTGAAAGGAGACTGTTGGGGGACATCTTTGGTCTGTAAACCACAAGTGTTTAATCCAATTTGAGCTGATTTCTTTAACCAGTGAAAGAAAGGGATCTAGTTTCATGTTCTGTAGGTGGTGTCCAGTTTTCCAAGTATTATTTGTTGAAATGATTGTCCTTTCTCCAATGTATGTTTCTACCATCTTTATCAAAACTCAGTTGGCTGAATATGTGAGTTTATTTATGGTGTCCCTACTGTGTTTCTTTGATCTATTTTTATGCTAATGCCACAATGTTTTATTGACTTATAAAACATTGTAGTACCACTTTATTTTATATTTTAAAGTTAGATTGTGTTATCTATTTTGTTTTTTTTACTTTTTGCTCAAAATGATATTGGCTATTTAAAGTTTTTATTTTTCTATAAAAAATTCTTAAATGTGTTTCTAGTTCTTTGAAGAATATACTTGGTACTTTGATATAGTTTGTCTCAAATTTTAGATTATGTTAGGTAATATGAACATTTTTAAAATTATTTAGTCCATAAAATTGGAATGTCTTTCCATTTTATGTTGGTCTGCATAGTTTTTTTGTATTGACAGATTTAATTTGTTTGGTTTAAATTGTTGGTAGTTATTTCAGTTTTGTAGCTATTTCAAGTAATGTTAGTTCTTAATCCCTACATCAGTTAATTTGGCATTTGTGTGTCGCAATGCTGCTGGCTTTTGTATATTAATTTTGTATGCTGAAGCTTACTTGTACTTATTTGTTAGGACTATAAATATTTTTGGTGGAGTATTTGTGTTTATTTTGAACATATAACCTCATGCCATCTGCAAGCAGACAATTGGACTTCTTTTTCAAAATGTATGCTTTTTTTCTTGCTGCATTGATCCAGATAGAACTTCCAAAACTATGCTTTAAAAAGTAGTTTAAATAGACATCTTTGTCTTTTTCTCTGTCAAATAGAGAACAGTTTCAGCTTTTTTTCATTCAGTATAATGTCTGCTGTTGGTTTAGTATAATCGAACTTCATTGTACTGAACTGTATTCTTTTGTATATAATTCATTCAGAATTTTTATTAAGAAGGAATATTGAATTTTATCAAGTACTTTTTCTGAATTTATTGAAGTAATATTATTTTCTTCATTATATTGATGGTAGCATAATGTCTTTATTGATTTCTTGTTATATAGTTATGTGCCTGGTTTACCTGCTGTTTGAGTAAGAAGTTTTGCTTTATTTATCTTTATATTATCAGTTCCTTTGTAACTCCTAGTGCATAGTGGATTCTTTCTTTCCTTCTTTCTTTCTTTCTCCCTCTCCCTCTCTCTCTCTCTCTCTCTCTCTCTCTCTCTCTCTCTCTCTCTCTCTCTCTTATGTGTGTGTTTGAGACAGGTTTTTGCTATCCAATTCAGACTAACCTTGAAATTTGTAGTCCAGGCTAGTGTTAAACCTGCAGCAATCTTTCTGTCTCAGCCTGATGAGTGTTGGAATTACAGGCATGCACCACCACATCCAACCAATCCATAGTAGATTTTAATCAATGGTTACGGGGAGAACCTGAACGTTTTTTCAGAATGAAAGACTGGAAATTGTTTAGAGATTCTGTCAGTAACCTCTCAATGTCTCCATGTGAATTTCATCTTGTTTTCAATCTTAGAATTGATTTTTAATTTCTTTTCAAAAGAATGAGTGTATGTGTCCTTATTGTACAGTGCTGTGAAAGCTGTCAAACTGACTCATACCAGGTTCATGGTCCTTCATACATTGGAGGATTTTCTTTAGAAGTGTGGATATTTGTAAACGCGAACCACCTCAGTGCGTTTGGATATACTTCCCTTGTAATAATGCAAAAAAAAAAAAAAAACTCCCTTTGCAGATTGATAAACATGTTCTGCTTTATGCTTGCTACATATTTAGAAATCTGGAAAGTACTAACATGCACGGCATTAGGATTCTAAGTTTTTATTTTGACTCAAGAAGCGTTTTCATTAATTACAAACTGATATACTCAATGAAAGCTGTTTTGATTTACTCTAACTTTGTATTTGTGTGAAAAATTATTTTTACTTTTTTTTAAATAGCTCACGTATACTGTACTGTCCATAATTTTTTGGGTGGGTACCAGGAATCGAACTCATGACCTCACATTTGCCAGGCGGTTTCTTAAGCCACTGAGCTAAATCCCCAGCCCTACTGTCCATAATTTAAAATATTTCTCCAGCTACCTGGTCAATAGCATGTGATTGACATTTGGCAAAACTGACTTCTCAAAAAGAGTCAACCATTTGTATATGGTTATCATGTATTTGTAAACTGACATCAGGGAACAGTCGGTGAGTAATGTGAAAGTTTGCATCTCTTTTAATTTCGTAGTTGCACTCCAATATCACATTTTTTGTGAATTATAATTCTTTATGCAGAAACATGTTCCATGTGCCAACTTCAAAGAAAACCTACTGAGAAACCAAGAGAATATGTAATAGTGTTCATGAGCAACAAGGCATGAATGATCAAATGAAGGTCTTCCCAGTTAGTTACTGATTATTCTATCATGGTTGGCAACTTCAAAGACCACACACAATCTTTGAACACTATTCTATCCTCTAATATTTCATTCCGTCACCAGAAAATTACATTTTTTGACCTGGCATAACAGTCTAGTGTGTTTTGTATTATTTATTAGCCTTACAATATTCTTGGTGAATAAATGTGATTCATCAAGTCAAGAAAGTTATAATTGAAGAAGTCTTAAATCCTACTATAATTAGTGTATGAGAAAATTTTCAATTCTCATGGAAAGGGCTTTCAGAAAATTGCTCACAACATAAAAGTTTAAATTAGAAATAAGGTTTTGATTTAAATTAAAAATAAAGTTAAGTTAATTTAGCATCACAGATGGAAATGCAATTTGGCAAATATGTTTTAACATTTAGAAAACTCATACATTGAGGTTAGGTTACATCTTAGTGATTAGTCTTTTTTGCTGCTTCCTTTTCTATAATTACAAAAGAATGCTTAAATTAGTTTCAGACTAAAAAATAAAAATATATCATTCTCAATAAGTAGCATCAAAATACTTTAAAGTAGGTAGTAGTCATACACAAAATAATTTAGCTTGACTTCAGAAGATTCCATGTTAGCAGGGTCTGCTACCTCACTAATCACAGTTAGAAATCATTCCAACGATTTAGTGTGGTTTTTACAAGAATTATGAAGAAAGCCAACTTGAAAGTACTTGAAAGAGATAGTTTCTATATAAGCCAATATATATCTATGATTAAAAATGTGCTATAGAGTGTAGATTATTGTTCTTTACTTTTCACCTGAGGTATCTGCTAATATTGTGTGGATTTTAACTTATTTGAAATGAGAGTAAATAAAGATTTCATACAGCATTTTGAAATTATCTAATAGATTGTCTCCTACTATGATTTCTATTGAATTAGGAATTCTGCACTTAGTTATTCTGACATAAGCTAACCCAGGCAAGATCTGCTACCATTGTGGAAGCATCCAAGGTTGATTTATCTTTATAGGTACCCAATTCAATTTTATTTTAATTATTTATCTATTCATTTCATTATCTATTGCACATTGAACTTAAAAATAATTCAATATTGTAACTGAAAGAGGAAATGCTTTGTAAGGGGCTGAGTTTAGACAAGAGAACATTTGCACATATATAAATGAGTTCTTATTTGATTCAGATAGCTTATGATTCACAATATATTCACTGATAACAAATAGTTAGCCTGTGTAATATTATTTTAATTGTTTAGATTTCTTGTAACATTGTATTATTTTTCACAGCATTTATATAATGTGGCTTAGACTGTATTAATCAATGTATTCTGTGCAGTGAAATTTAATATTTTTTTAAAAACTAATAACGTAGACTAATAAAACTAATAAAATATTATGTGCCCTATTTACCTCTAAAAGCTTCATGATTCACTATTTCTCTCATTTCCATAGCAACTATATGTCCTTTTCGTCAGGTCTCTGGAAAGAAAATATTACTAAAGAAAGTATAAAATCCAAATTAAGCTTTGTGTTCTTCTGTACTTTGGTAAATCAGTTATATCTGATCTGTGCTCTAAAGGTCCATACTTTGATGAGAATCTTTCAGCAGCAAAGAGATATTAAATATTATATTCTTAGCTTCTTTAATGTCATGATATACATAAAATTTAGATTTAAGACAAACAAGTTTTTTGACCCTTTGTTAGCCCCTTCTCTTTTTACCTGCTCCAATATTATTGAGAACTTCATTAAGCAACTTTTGGAAGAGCTTTAAGGCTGTTTGTTTCACAATAACTTTTCTCCTTGGGAAGAATCTTTGAAATGAGAACAAAGACAGTGGTGTTCTTTTCTCACTGTGATACTCCTATAGTTCTCTTTTATTCCCTGGCTTGTCTTCCTTATCATATTTTATGAATGAGGCAGGCAAGAGCAAATAGAACCCTATTAGTCAAATTATCATCTTTTCTGCAAATGAAAGTTAGATATAAGTAGTCTTGACCTCTGATCATGATTCCTGAAATTAATTTACTATAGTACATAGCTAGGCGAGGGGATGGGAAGTGTTGATATCTTCATCCTTCAATATACTCGAAGTACATAACTCCTTGGGGATGGAAGCCTTGTGTTTTTAGCCCCATCAGATTGTAATGGAGGTTCTGTTGGACGGTTGGGAGGGCAGAGCTACTCATCTTTGAAATGTCACAGTCACTCATCCTAATGCTTCATTCAGTGTGTATCCTTAGAACC
Organism: Cavia porcellus; assembly: GCF_034190915.1. Lineage (NCBI taxonomy): Eukaryota > Metazoa > Chordata > Mammalia > Rodentia > Caviidae > Cavia > Cavia porcellus. The sequence continues at coordinate 17,487,197 of NW_026947502.1, read as the reverse complement.
TTGTCAGAGATTTTAATAATTTTAAGAAAAAAATGTTATATCTTTTCTTAGGAAGCAGGCTGGTATACTTCATCCTTTTTATAGTCTAGAGATGGATACTACAACAACATTTTAAATAAGTGGCCTGGTTTACATATGTATTAATGTATCAAGGTAGTTAGTGCTTTATTTTCCAAGGATTAGTCCTAAAATTGTACTAACTGGAAAGAATTCAAAGTGATGACATTCGGTTGTTTGTTTTTTGAGAGGGATAGTGACCCAATTCTTTGTCACTTTGATTCTGTTCTCTATTTCAGTGCTTCTACTGCATGACTGTTATGCAGCCTTCTAACTCATGTGGCCTTTCTAAGAAGAGTATTTATAGATAGTGAATGGATATATGGAGATATATGTATGTCCTCATACTATATATCCTCTCAATGCAGATCACAGCATGATGATAGATGTTTGACCTGGAGTTCTTATCATCACTCAACTACAGCATCTTGATAGGGTGAAGTTGTTAGTGGTAGGACCTTGCCTAGCCTGCAAAAGGCCCTGGTTTAACCTTCAGCACTGAAATAAAGAATTACATATTGAAGACTGGTCATTGCTCAAAGATTTAAAAAGAACTCTTTTACCAGAGCCATTTGCTTTTTGATATTTTGCCAGAAATTTCAAAAATGTAAAAAAGAAAGAAAAAGAAGTGTCTAAACCTCTAAATTTAGATTCAGCAATTACTGTTATCTGTTATTGTGCGTGTTAAGCAAATATTTTGCCTATCTTGCCAAATCTTTAGGAACTAAATTCTCTACATATAATTCTTCATTCTTAATTTCCTTAATGTATATTTTATAAGATATGATTAGATCTCAGTGACTTATACTACTACACGTTTTATATCTGTCAGAAAAATACACTTACAGAATTAGAGTCACTTTATTTTCTGAGATAGTGGCGTTCTGAAAGGTTTTTTTTTTTATGGTGAATACCATTCTTTGGCACTTCACCAATAAATTGAGTATTCTGATTCTTTTTATACAAAATTCATGTGCTTTGGGAAAATTTACAAAAATAATAAAATATTTATTACACTATTTAGACAAGAATCTGATCATTTTTAAAGAAACTGATATTGTAACAAATCAATAATCATGATTTACAAAGTATGTTTTGTCAGTAATTGATTAATGACTTATTAAAATAATGAAATGAACTGTTAAATTATTAGTTGTAAACACATTCTAGATAGTATTATGCACTTAAACCGTGAAGTTAATAGAATTAATTTAGTTGACGAAACAGTAAGACTTGTAATATCTTAGTTTGAAAATTACATTTTCTCCAACAAGTGAATTTAAATGAGTTTCATTGGCTATAAAGCCATTAATCAAGCTTTTATTTGTATTTGGGTTGAGTGTTTGGTAAACTGTCTCTATGTGGTTTCTGCATGTTTGGTTTTTCTATTTAATGAACAGAAACATTCATGATCTGTGAATTTAAGGATGATCTATGCCTTTCTCTAATGAGTTGTTTTTTGATTTCTCAACACTAACTTTTCTTTAAACTGTGGATAATCATGCTTGTTGGGAAATGATCTTTTTTTTTTTCCTTTTTTAATGTGTGAAAAACAGTCCTGACTGTCTGAAGTAGGATTGTTGCTTAATTGAATTTGAATTTTGAGAATAGTCTTTTGTCGACAGGGTGAGATTTGTGAATTTGTAGGTAAGAACAACAAATGACACTCAGTGAAGATACAAACACAGGAAAGCATAAGAAGTCTTTATGGTTTATCCTTCTTTGATTTGATAGAGTTTTGTTTCCTGTCAGGTCAGTATTTAGATTTTACTCTTTCAGCGAAGAGAAAGTTGTTACCAACCTAAGTAGGCAAAAAAGAGGAAAAGTATTTATATTAGGGAATATTCTGAGGAATTTTTATGCCATATTATAGTTTCAATCTTTATTGTGCCCCAGTAGAGTGTGTGTTAAATGTTTTGTCACATACCTGGACTGTTACTGGGAGGTGGTGGAACCATTAAAAGATGAGATATTACTAGGTGGTGTAACCTAGTAGGGCCATAACTGAAGAGTGGGTTGTGGTTCCTACCTCTGACTCTTTTCCACTTCTTGGCTGCGACATGCAAGATTTTGCTATGTGAAACACTTGAGATGATGGTCTAAGTCAACAAACTCCCCAAAGCAATGAAGCTACTGGATTATGGAGTGCATCTTCCAACGCTGAGCAAAAATAAACCTCTCCTTTATTTAGGTTGATTATCTTAAGTACTGTGTTATAATAATAGAAGACTGTCTAACACGTGTTACTTTTACTAATTTTTATATCATAAAATTTATTGTGATGTTGATGATTGAAAGCTAATTTCAAGAATGAATTTTATATGTTGATAAAGATTGAAAGTTAATATGAGAATAATATGAGTATTTAAGATTTATTATTTTTTCTACAAAAGTGCTTACAGGAATTTTAAAATTATAGCAAATCCCATATTGTTTGGCATTTTGAGCATGTGTATAATTACCTTAAAGTATTTCATATGTTAAATGGTTTCTAAAATTTATATATTTATGTCCATAATTTATATTGAGATTATTATAAGATTATCTATTTTGTCCATTATATATACCAAGTGTACCTTTGCCTTTAAATATGTGATATTATTGCTTTTTGTATTTTATAGAAAAAGTAACAAATTTCAAAACAAAATAGAATAACAATAGTTAAAAACTGCACATTGTTATCTTCAAAGTAGTTACTCAGAGTCTAAGATGTAGGCATACAAAATTTTCCATACAATATTAGAAGAAACTTTTCAGTGAACTGAGAGAAACTAGTAGCATAACTATCTTGTATTTTTTCCCTTTTCCCTTTTTCATTTCTTCTTTCCCCCACCCTAGTTCCTCTTTGCTTTTAAACAATTTCTTCCCATTTCACATTATCTGTTGTACATTTTGGATCTTATTTACTCTTTCAGTGTCTCACATCAGGGAGACAATATGATGCATACACATTTGAGTTTGATTTATTTCACTTCTGAGAATCATCCCAAATTGCATTCATTTACCTATAAAAGTCTCAATTTGTAGTTCTTTATGGCTAATACTCCCTTACCTAAAAAGAGTACAATTTTTTTTTATCAATTCCTCAGTTGTTGGGCATTTGCATTGTTTCCAAGGTTTAGCTATTGCAAATTGTGCTCCTAATACTGGTTCCACTGAGAATTGTACTTTATTTGGTCACTTCAAGTGGCTTTTATGGAAATTACTCCTGATCAATTATAAGTCACCACCCTTGTGCTAACTTTCCTCTTCCCTTTTCCTTGGAATTGGTAATGCCTTTAGTGGAAAAGGAATTCCATTTAAACAGATGATTAAATGTGAATCAGCATTCCAAATTAGTTGCCTTTAATTCAGTAGTTGACAACCTTTTTATTTTGATTAAAGCTAGGATTTGAAATACACAAAACTTAAATAAAAGAGGCTAAATGGGTGGTAGGATTGAGAGAATGTTCAGAATGGTGTGGTGTGTAGATACTGAAGTCTTCCTTGAGTTAGTGTTGAGTGGATTCTTGAGTAGTTCATAGAATGTGTAAAGCACTGAGCTTAATCCCTAGCACCAAAAACAAACAAATAAAAATGTTATTTCTTATTTGAAAATAATTTCCACCTTCCTTGAGCCAGTAATTATTACTCTTGAAGAGCTTTTATTAAGGGGCTTGAATCCATTATAGCCAATGGAATATCTGTGCATTAGGAAAGAATCTACCAATTGCACTGCCTTGAGCTGAGAAAACTAGGAGATGGTGAAGCATGGAATGAGGAAAGGACTTACATTTTCATTGCATTATAGACTGCCAGTTATACATGACCTTAAAAGACATGATGTTGTTTAGAAAGAATGAAAATTTAATTAAAATATCTTTTTGAGGTATATATTTAAATTTCATTTGCACTTTTAAGTGGTATATAAAAATTGACTGTGCTTATGGTGTATCATATAATGTTTCAACACATATGTAATTTGTCTTACGTCCAAATCAAGGTAAGCATATATGTCTTCTTAATCATTTTGGGTGGGTTACTAGGAATTGAACTTAGGACTTCATGCTTGCCAAGCAGGTACTATGCCACTGAGCTTGATCCTGGGCCCCACATAAATCATTTTTTATGATGGAAGCATTTAAAAACTCTTTATTTAGCTTTTTTTTTTTTTTTTTTTTTTTTTGTCTTTTTCCTTTTTACCGGTACCAGAGATTGAACTCAAGACTGCCTTCTTGCAAGGCAGGTGCTTATGCCGCTGAGCTAAATCCCCAGCCCCTTCATTTAGCTTTTTAAAACACACCGAATATTATTGTTATCTGTAGTTAGCCTTCTGTACAATAGAACAGTGTTTTTCTCTTAACTGTAACTGTAGTATTTCTTTTTTTTATTTAAAGAGAAAAAAGAAAGGAAATGAAAAAAACAAAGCAGTAACAGGGTACAAATAATACAGAATTTCAAGAAAAAAATATACAGTAAGAAATCACTAGTTAATAGGTTACACATTGTCATCTTAGAAACAATTGTCCAAATTATAAAATTAAAGCATTAAAGTGGACATTCATACAGTGAGATTGCAGACAGTTCCGTTCAATGATCCAACAAAAGCTCAGTAATATGGTTTTCCATCCTACACACTCAAACATACATGCAGTTATTTCCCTTAGACCACCATTCTTTCCTCTCTTTTTAACAATAACAATTATACTTTTTGGGTTTTTTACTCCCATAGTTCTTATTACTTTTTTTTGAAGAGAATAAAACCTAACGCGGCTAAACAGAACAGAGTGAGTTAAAATAGAAGGATGGGCATAGTGCTTGATGTAAAAATAGAATATCAGGTGATCAAAAATGGTTACCATTGTGCCTCATAATTTTTAAAAAGAGTTACCTATATCATCAGGTAAAATAAAATTGATCAAAACAGTACAGAACAAGACCAATAAAACCTACACTGGAGACCTTACAGGACTTCAAAAGAAGATAATAGTCAAACCATAATGGGCATCATAGTAAATCTTATTGCCTTCAAAGTGGTTGCCTAAACCTCAAACTTGATATTATCAAACAAAGTAGAATATAGTAGAATCAGACAGAAAAACATGGGGAGAGCAATACTGGGGTTCAAATCAGGTTAATAGTAAAACAAAAAAGTTACTATAATATATCCTGCTATTTTTTAATTTAGTTTTCCCTTAACTGAAAAAAAATAAGAAATAATAGATTAATTTAAAAAAGGGTGGAGATTGAGATAAAAGAGGACATTGTAACAGAACAACACATTTCAGAACCAAACAATTTAAGCATCATTGTGTTTCACCCCCAGATAATATAACATAATACTAGTCACCATATTGCCTCTTTCCTTGAATTATTTGAGTATAACTTCATATACTATAACATCAAGCATATCAAGACAGTGTGAAGCCATTCAAGATAATTAAAGAATTACAGGGTATTTAGAACCAGTTAACAGAAGACGAACAATGGTTTCTATATTATCTCTTTGCCTACAAAAATTTTGTTTATACTATCGCATATAGTAAAATATAGTAAGATACAACATGTTAAAACCAGTGGAAACCGATGTACAACAGCTTGATGGGACTTCAAAAATCACCACTAGCTTTTATGATGTGTTGTTTTCTTCAAAATAGCTATTCGTACTATCACCAATACTAAAATCGAACAAACCAGGTTAAAACCTTTACAATTAATGAGTGAAAACATTATATCGCTTCAAACCAATATGATTGAAAATCATGATTACCACATACTTTTTTGTATTCTTATCATTTCTTCTATAAAACTATTTGATATTTATACATGTGAGTTTGATTTATTTCACTTATGAGTATGCTCTCAAGCTGTCTATTTATTTATAAATATCTCAATGTGATCATTCTTTATAGCTGAGTAGTACTCCATTGTACAAAAATACCACAACTTTTTTTATCCATTCCCCAGTTGATGGACACTTAGGTTGTTTCCAAAATCTGGCTATTACAAATTGTGCTGCTATAAACATGGGTGCACATATATCACTGTGGTATGATGCTTTCAGTTCTTCTGGGAATAAGCCTAGACGTGGAATAGCTGGGTCAAATGGGGCTTCCAGTTCCAGCTTTCTGAGAAATCTCCAGACTGATTTCCACAATGGTTGTACTAGTCTACAATCCCACCAAAAGTGCGGGAGAGTTTCTTTTCCCCACAACCTCTCCAGCATTTGTTGGTGGTTTTCTTGATCTTGGCCATTGTTTCAGGAGTGAGATGAAATCTCAGTGTGCTTTTAATTTGCATTTCTCTAATGACCAGTGATGGTGAACATTTTTTCATGTATTTATTTGCTGTTTGTATTTCTTAATCTGAAAATTTTTTATTTATCTCAGATGCCCAATTTTGGATTGGGTCTTTGAATTTTGGGGGTCTGATTTTTTTTAATTCTTTATATGTTTTAGACAGAATTCCTTTGTCTGAGGGGCAGTTCACTAAGATTTTTTTCCCAGTTTGTGGGTTTTCTTTCCACTATGCTGGAGATTTCTTTTGATGTGCAGAAACGTTTTAATAAGAGGAAATCCCAGTTATTGACTCTGGGAAGTATTTCCCATGCGGTTTGAGTCCTGTTCATAAATTCTCTACCTACCCCTATGTCTTCAAGGTTTTTACCCAATTTGTCTTCCAATAGATTTAGTGTTTCTGTTTTAATATTTAGACCTTTGATACATTTAGATTTTATTTTGGTGTATGGTGATAAGCCTGGGCCTAGTTTTAGTTTTCAGCATTTGGAGAGCCAGTTTTTCCAACACCATTTATTATAGAGAATGTCATTCTCCCAGTGAACATGTTTGGCCCCTTTAGTGAAGATAAGGTGGTTGAGTGTGTTTGTAGTTGTGGTTGTATCTTCTAATCTATTTCACTGATCTTCGGCTTTGTTTTGGTTCCAGTACCATGTTAATTTTACTACAGTTGCTTTGTAGTATAACTTCAAGTCAGGGATTGTGATACCTCCTGCCTTGCCTTTGCTGCTTAGAACTGTCCTTGCTATTCTAGGTCTCTTCTCGCTCCAGATGAATTTTAGGAGTGATTTCTCAAGTTCTATGAGATATAGTGATGGTATTTTTATCAGGGAGAGAGGACCACCAGGCTGGGATGGGGTTCCGCCTGGGGTTCTGCCGCTCAGCCAGACTCACTGTTCCTGGCAGGAAGCGGAAGCCTGGCCCCCAAGGGAGGGCGACTGTTCCGCCAGGCTGGAACGGGATTCCATGTCTCGTCCCCACTCACTGGTCCCCGCAGGAAACCACAGGCTGGTCCCCAGGTGAGGAAGAGCAGTAATATTTCTTGATCAACATTACCCCATTTCTTCCTCCCTTCTTTGCCTAGCTACTGGTAGCCGTTATACCCTCAATTTCTTTGAAAGCCAACATTTTGCATTTGGCACAAATGAAGTCATATATTTGTCTTTTTCTGTCCAGTTTACTTCATTTAACATAAGTTATAGTTCTGCTGTACATTTTTCTAAGCAGGAATTAACACCATAATATATGAGGGCCATAGTCAAAATATATGATGAATGTTTAGGTAAAAAGTTAAATTTACAGTCAAAAGCAACTTATTATTAATCCTCCTCAAAACATTCCCTTGCACTTCAAACACACTTCTCCCATTGTTCTTGCCACCTTTCAGAAGGGTTCTGAAAATCCTTTTTAACCTCTTTCCAACCACCTCGATGTCCTAAATCTAAAAGTATATGGCAATTTCTGTGAAATGCAAATGTTATAATGTGTCATCATTCACTTTTTCACCAGTATTGGCAGTGGGAGACTTCTAGTTCTTTACTAAAGAGAGAATGGGCATGAAAAGTAAAAATTTTGAATGAATTCAAGACATTGAGGCAGCCATAACAGTGCAACAAAGCCACATGTTAAAGAGATTTACAAAACTACTTGAAAAAGGGGCAAAATGATGAGACTGTTTTGTTTGAAAATAGAGGAAGTATCTTGAGCAAGATTAATGGCAATGTCTTTATTGTAAATTTTAAAAATATGAACATTCACGCAAATATTTATTCATATCATGTATTCTTATAAGTCTATGAAACAGCATATATTCTGTAACCCTCAAGTCATTATAAATTTGCAAGTAATTCTTAAAAAAATTTCTGTGTTTATATGCTAATAAGGAAATAGTACCTTGAGCTTTCATGAAAATTGCAAAACAACTAAATTTTTTTCTTATGTGCATCATTTTCTGTTGGTTAATTTTTGATCCAATATACGTATACAGAAAACAATATTGCTAAATACTGCATGCATTATGATGAAGTGGTTATTTTTAATCCTTGAAATTACTGTGTGAAATGAATACTAATATTAGAATACCAGAGAAAAATAATGAAAATGTTTTGAATATCTATTTATAGCTTTTATATCATTGTGTTATGAAAAGTTTTGAAAGTGTTAAAGATGAAGACCTCTATTATGCAATTAAAGAACATCTCTAAGTTGTTATTACCATCCATTGACTCAATTATTCATAAAACATTTGTCAAAACTTTAGTAGGAATATGGCATAAAAAGCATGCTTTCTTTTCTTCTATGGCTAATATAGCAAAAATACAAGTAATTAAATAATTTAGATAAATGTTATTTAAAATGAATATATGCAAGAAGTTGTGTGGATATATGTTTAGGTATATCAGTGACATCTATGCTGAAAATTTTGAATGGGTAAACTTTGGAAAAATCTGAGGAGAAAAATCTCAAACCTCAACCACAAATATTTAAAAGACCTCTTTTTTAAAAGCTTCAGGAAAAGGGGCTGGAGATTTAGCTCAGTGGCATAAGCGCCTGCCTTGCAAGCAGGCAGTCGTGAGTTTGATCCCCGGTACCAATAAAAAGGAAAAAGACAAAAAAAAAAGTTATGGGAAAATGTTCTAGGTAAAAATTACAAATCATGTAAAGATATTGAGGCACAAACAAAATAAATAGATAGAAGACTGTGCATTAACTTAGCCAGCAGATAGCTCTTGCATGTGTAGTATATAGCATGTGCTATAGAAGAATAATTTTGATGCACTCGGAACTTTATCAACAGTATTTTAATTGTGTCTTTTAAAATTTTTTTTATTCTAAAAAATTTAAGAGAAAAGAGGACATAACAAAGCAGATCAAAACAGAACAATTTAAGCAACACAATATTTCACAAGACAACTCGATATAATAGTAGCTACCATAATGTCTCTTTCTTTCAAATAGTTGAGGATACCTTCATACACTATTGTATCACACATAACAAAATAGTATAAAACCATTCAAGAGAATGAAAGTATTACAGGGCATTCAGAACCAAATAACAGAAAATGAACAATGGCTACCACATTATCTCATTGTACATAAAAATTTGTTTATACTATCACACACGATAAAATCCAATAAGATACAACATGATAGAACCAATGGAAACAGAAGAACAAAAGCATGGCAGGACTTCAAAGCAAGATGATATTAAATCAGCACTGGCTATTATAACGTCTTGTTTTCTTCAAAATAGCTGTGAATAAAAGTAGATTTGAGGGGCAAAGGATATAGTTCAGAGGCACAGCATCCGCCTCATTATTGCACATCCTGAGTTCGATTCCTGGTACCAAAAAGAAAAACAATAAAAAGTAGATTTTAAGTGCAGGTTCTAAATTCAAATTCTGATTCGGCCAATTGTTAAATATGTGACTTTGGAGAAATTATTGAAATTGTTTGTGTCTTTACCACCTATAAATTCAATAATTTTTCTGACTTTGTACCTTATTTGTAGAGTTAATTTTTATAGTTTCTGGCATAAAGTAAATGCATAATAAATGATAGGGTTAGGGTTAGATTAAGATCTTAATAGTTTAGTAACTCCACAGATCTAGTTTGGTGTTTATATTTTCTTAAATTTTCTGAAAAATAAATTGTTGTTGGTTTTCAAGTTTGCTCTTGGCATATATTTATTCTTGGAAATAATCAGAACACTGGAGTACATTCATTACATTCCCTATCGTCATTCTCCATACAGCAGTAGTAACCTGTCCCATGACAACATTTGAAAATCAGTTCACTTGCACTTGGGGAATTAAAAACACTTCATTTTTTCCTAATTTTTCTTATTTTTTTCACTATCTATGGCTTTATAATTTTATAAACAATGACACAGAGTTGAATATTTATACTTCCTTTGATGTATAGTATTCAAACCATGTATTTATTATTGGTTTTGCACATTGTTATAGTTTAGATTGAGAGCATCCTTCAAATGCTACATTTTACTCCAGAGTTTTTAGATGGTGGTCGAATCATGGGAAGAGTACAGCTGACTTATTTTAAGCAAGAGTAAAAAAAAAAAACCTGTGAGTTCCAGGGGAAGTGAGCTGGGCGATGTTTCACCCTTCCTAGCCTCTTGCTGCTTTCTCTGCTTTCTTGGCACCATGCTGTGAACATTTCACCACCAGACCTTTCAATAATGTCGTCCTGGGTTGGAGCCAGCTGACTATGTACTGAAATCTTTAAAAACTGTGAGCTACATAAGCACCTGCCTTGCAAGCAGGCAGTCGTGAGTTCGATCCCTGGTACCGAAAAAGATAAAAACAAAACAAAACAAAACAAAAAACAAAACAAAAAAAAAAACCTGTGAGCTAAGATAAATATCTCCTTTGCATTATGGGTTTCAGGTATTGTGTTTCAGAGAAGAAAGAGTGGCTATGTAGGGTTTGCTGCCCCAAAAGTGGGTTTTTTTCTGTGACTATTCCTGACTACACTGTTTAGATGTCTTTGGAAGTGGTTTGCAGAAGAGTTTGGAGATGCTGGCTAGATAACCTTTAGACTGCTGTGAGACAAATTTGATCAACATTTTGATCAAGAGACTAGTATGTTGATAAAAACATTGATGATAAGGAAAAGGGTCAAGAGTTTTCAGTTGGAAAGACATATTCCTTTGGCAATTGGACTTGATGTCATATATGTTTTCTGGCAGAAAATGTTTCTTCATTTTTCTTATGTTCTGAGATTTTATGGGAGACTGAGATACAGTACAATGAGCCAATTAATCTGATGGAGGAAATTTCAAGAGAGCTCAATGTTCAGGTTATAGTATAACACTTATTTGCTGCTTTTTGGAAGATATATGAGAAGCATAGGCAAAAATCCAAATTGAGTACTTTGAAAAATTTGCTGATGGACAAAAAGGAAATGCCTGTAATTGTGGGGTCTGTATAATTGGGGTCTCTAAAATTTTGGCCCCAAGCAACTTGGTTGCTGAAAAGATTAACAGTAAAAGAAGTACTTTGTATCAGGACAGTAAGAAGGATGACAACATCTCAGAAATCAGCAAAGCCTCCCTTTTTTAGACATAAGGGTCCAAAAGTAAAAGATTTTGCTTTGGGCAGAGGGTTACAGGAAACCCTTCTATAGAAACACTGACAAGGACATTGCTTCTCCAGGATTCAGTTTACAAGGTTCAGACACGCAAGCACCGGAACTCCACTACAAACATGATCCAAAGGGCCCAGTTACTGCTTGCACTGGTGGCCTTGATATCACCCATCTGCCTTTCGGAATGCAAGAGTTGTGGGGCAAGGGAGGATTCCACTCACATTTCAGGAGACCAGAGAATTCAGGCAGTGTGTGCTGGTGAGGACAGTGAGTGAAGCTGTGAGAATGAAGCCAAATATGCATTAGAGACTGCAAGAATTTGGAGAAGTTAGGAATGTGTGTCAGCAAGGACAGCTGCAGGAAGTAAGAAATCTAACCCAGGAGAGAAGCAATGAGAGCTTTCATAGCAATACTGTAGATTCAGGGCTGTCTGTGCCATTTTGGCATTCTCTTTTCATTATCACAGTTTGCCTCAGTGAAGGACATAAATGTACTATTTACCTTGCTGAGTTTTGGTCTTGCTTTAATCCCATTGTTTTGTCTTCCTCTATTTCTCCCTTTCAGAATGGGAATATTTACCCTGTACCGTGGTATGTCAGTAGTGTTTAACTTGTTTTTTATTTTTACAGGGACTCACAGGTAAGATTTTTCTTTGAGTCCCAGAGGAGATTTTGGACTTGGGATTTTTAGCAATACTGGGACTGTTAAGACTATAGCAACTCTGAGGGATGAACTAAATGCTTTCAAAGAGGTACATATGAGTCTTTTGGGGCAGGGGCAAACGTTTATGGTTTAATTCAAGAATTTCTCTAAACAGCTACATGAGCTTATATGCAGGGCATTTTGAAAGTGATTAAATAATGGAGGCAGTACAGACAACTTGCTATTAGGAGATGGGTTTGATCAGAATAGGCAGGCCTTCAGGAACATGGTCTGGAAGGGTGTATCTCCCTCCTCAGCTTTTTGCTTCTTCTCTGCTTTCTGGTTACCATAAAGCGAGCAGCTCTCCCCCACTAGACTTCCCACTATGTCTTCCCTTTTTGGGATCAGACAATGGCAGACCAAAACTTCTAAAAGCTGTGAGCCACAACAAACCACTTCTCCTTCATTCTGTGGGTATCCTAGGGATGCAAAAGTGATTAAAGTATGTAGTAAGAGGTTAATAAATTTTAAATAACATTTTTCTGACATATAAACTATTAGCTATTTTTATGTTATCTTGCTGTTGTAGTTCTTTGTTTCTCTTGTTCTTGTTTTGACTTCAAACATTTCTGTTATTTGTAAAGCAATTTATTTTAGATTTTGTGAATTACATTTTCCTGTATTTTTCCTCAGTGACTTGCTAAAATTTGTTTCACTGTTGTTTACTACTATTATTGTTTGCTTATGTTGTCCTTTTCCTCATTCCTACAGCTATATTTTGGTATAGAGTAGAGAAAATAGATACATATATAATATATTAAAAATGACATTTTGTTTTTTACATTTAAAACTGAATTTATGAGGGAAACCTACAATAAATTTACTAATTTACTTAGCAGCTTTTTTCTTTGTGATCATTTTCCAGTACAAAGGAAAGAGTGCTTGTTCATAATATTTTTTTGAAAGAATGAATACATTACAGCATTTTCAGAACTTAATTTTGACAGGGTTGTGAGACAGTGTGCATAAAATCCTTCATCCTCCAAATTCCTATTTATTTACAAATTATGACTTTAATGTAGAGACAAGTAAAAAGGATAGGTTTATTGAACTACAAATTATATTACATATATACTTTAATAAGATGTGTATACGTTTTATTCAGGACTCTTAGGAAGAAATTCATTGTGGTTGTTTCCTTTTTCATGTTGTGGAGGTGAAAAGTTTCTTGGTAGGCCCTATGCATGCTAGAAGCTAGGAAAACTCATGGTGCAATTCTGTTTGTGTCGAAACATTTTAAAATCAAGGGAGCAAATCACTTATTTGGAGGCCGAAGGCTTTAGAAATTGGAAGGCTGCTGGCAAGTTTTAAAGGCCTCTAAGAACTGAAAGCTTACATGTCAGAGGGGAAGAGAAAGTGATGGTCTCATCTCTGAAGAGATAGTAAAATTGCCTTTTTCTATCTCCTTTTCAATCCAAGCTTTCAACAGATTTTAAGTTCATGTGTATTTTATTTAAGAAAGTGATCTTAGGGTAAAATATTTCTCAAAATTTCCATGTGTTCAGAGCTGGGGCTTTTGGAAGGTGATTCTGTCATGGGGTGCAACCCTCATCAGTGCATTAATCTGTTGAAGAGTCCTAGCTGAATGCACTGTTGGGAGATGGAGACTGGCTAGGATGAATGATATGTGTCACTGGGGGCTTGATGTGTAGGGCCATCTTCTTGTCCCAGGGTCATCCCTGTCTTCCATCTATTTTCTTGCTGTTGTGAGCTGGGAATTTTCCTCTGCCAAGCCTTTATGCCGTGCTATTTCTGTCTTGGGGCCAATCAATCATGGATTAAAGCTTCTAAAACTGTGAACCTAAATGAACCACACTTCTGTAAATTGTGAGTGTCAGATATTTTTTCCAGCACTGGGAAAGTGACCAATATATTAATCTACAGATCCAAATACTAATCTTCTCTGGAAACACCCTCGTAGAAACCCTGGGTTATAATATTATACCATCTATCTGGGCATCCCTTCACCCTGTCAAACTGATACATAAAGTTATTGTGTGACATATATTCCTCTTAGAGTTACAGTGAACTCTTTATATAAAATTTTTTAGGAGTCCAGACTCATACTACATTTTGAATGTTTTAAAATAGAAATTTAGTATGATATTGTTTTTATGTAGAATCTACACCACTTTGTTAAATTATACTTCCATATTTATTTAATGTGACTGAACAAACTACTTCATCTTTGAATTCTAACTTTGACTTTCACTATTTGCAAGATCTTGAATAAATGGCATAATGTTTACATATATTAGTTTGCTTATTTCCTTATAAATTTCCACCAGTTAAATGAGTTAATATATGTCATTTGTTGAGAACAATGCCTGGAAAATAATGAATAATAGTTAAGAGTTTTCCATGATGACTTCTTTTCTGCAATTATTATGCATCAAAATGTCCTTGATGCTGTGTTTAGGGCAACGTTGACCAATTTGCTGATGAAACTTTATGCAGGAAGCAGAAAGAATTGTGTACTTGATAATCAAATGGTCCCTTGCAGCTGACAAGGACAAGGCACAATTCTCTTGTGGCTTTGATTCTTCTCTCTTGTTGTGAGAAATAAAAAAAGACAATCCTCCAGAGCCTTATTTATGAGCTATTTTCAATATCTGATTTCAAATGTTATCTTCTGTAGATGGTAAAAATAATTGAATACTGATATTTATTTAAAATTCTTATTGGAAAAAAAAAGTTGAGTAATCTCAACTTTACAGTGAAGTACAAGTAATTTATTTTCCTGTAACATCTAAGGCTTGATATGATATCCCTTCTCCAAGTGGTACTTTTTTGTGTAATGGATTCATTTTCTGTCTAGCAAATTGAATTAGAACTTTTTGTAGGTTATCTGTAGCTTTTAAATTTGTATTTTGTTCCTCTGAAACAATCAGAGTATTGATGTTCTTGCAGAGCATTCCCTATTATCACAATACACTCTCAAAATCAGGAATTAACATACCTACATTATCATCAGATAACCCTGTAGTCCTGTTTGAGTTGTAATAATTGTCCCAATAATTTCCTGCTTAGTGAAAGCATCCAATTCTCTTTCTGTTCACTGGCTCATCAAGAACCCTCACTCTCCTACACTTTGAAACAATCTTTCCTTGGTCTTTTTCTTGACTTTTATCCGTTGATACTTTTAAAGATGAGACTAGTTATTTTTTCAAATGCCCTTGGATTTGTGTCAGTCTTTTGCTTACTCATGATCATATTAAGTTCTGCATTTTTAGCAGGATAATGCAGAAATGATAGTTTGTCCTTCTCGCATCCTGTCAGGTAGCACTATGTTGATCTGCCTGATTACTGAGATCACTTTGATCACTTAGTTAAGCTAATGCCTGCCAGGTACTATTTTCTCCTTTGTAATTAATAAATATTCACTGTAAAACTTTATTTTTAGTATGTTTTCATTTCTCAAATTATGGACTCAGATTTTCTGTTTGTCAGGGATGTATAATCTATTATTTTGACCCTCAGATTTCTTCACTGTTGTCCAAAAAGAGCCCATCTAAGGTTTCCCTGAGTCCTTTTGAAAAGATCTAATCATTCCTTCAATATGTACTTGATTTTTTTTTTGGCATAAGAAATATATCCTATTTTTCTTATATACTTTCCCTACCTCAACTTTGTAAGAGTCATTTATAGAAAAAAATATGATTACCTTTTGTTGGAAAATGGTGATCAGTAACTAAGAGCAGGAGGTATGGTTATTGTCTTGATTGTTGTTTATTCTAGGCCACCTCATTAAACATGGTAAGCAAATGCACACAAGTATTTGTAAATGTATTTATTTCTGTTTTATTTTTCTGGGTCTCTGTCAATATTTTAAAGCAGAACAAAAAGGAAGGTACCTACTCCAAGGCATCTCAAGGATCTGTAAGACTCGGTTATCACAGTGTCAGTGGGTGCAAAGCTGTTATCCTTTCATCTCTGGGACCCTCCTCAAGAAAAGAGGAGATAATCCACTGGAATCATAGATAATCAACTAGAATTCATTTACCATGCTCAGCCAAGCAGACAGGACCACTCCCATGGTCCAAAGGAGCCTGGCCACTGCTTAAGTGGACAGCTGAATTTGATATTGCCTACGTGATGTTAGTTCTTTAGGCATGCAGAATGTAATAGTTTTGAGAATGCAGAAGCATCCATCCACATTGCGAAGAAAGATCTAGGATCCCAGACAATGTACACCTTATAGGGGTGCATGAATCTTTAGGAATGAGCCCTCAGGTGCCACAGAGACCTCAGGAATCTGAAGATGCCAGAAACATAGAATGTTTGCCAAGAAAAGCTGAAGATATCAAGTAAAGCCAGCCAAGAAGAGAGGCTGTGTGGGCTGTAACCACAAGGCCATGGGGATTCAGGTTATGCAAACCCTTTAGAACTCAAAGCCCAACACCATATGTCGCAGATACAGGACACAGAGCTATAAGACTTAAGGTTTGCTCTCTTGTGTTTCAGTCTTGCTTTGATCCTACTTTTTTCTCTCCTCCCATTTATCCATTTTGAAATGGGTGTATTTATCCTGAACAATTGCATCATGAGATTAAATGTCGTGCTTTTTGGGTCAGAGCTGAGTTCTGCCTAAGACTCAGAGGAGATTTTGGACTTGGATTATTGAGCAATTCAGGATTATCAAGCAATCCAGGAGATGCTGAGATTTGTGGGAACACATTGATGTATTTTCAGTTGTGCAAGGCATAATTGTGTCATGTTAGGCAGAATTAAAACTATTTTTATATGGAAATTAAGTATGATTTAAGGAGATGTGTTTGGGTGTCAGGTTACTGAGGTATACTATGAGAACTGAGCTGAGTTGTCAATTTGAACCACTTGAGACCTGCCTAGAGGATCAGTAAAGCACAATTCTCACTGTGTCTGGGAGGATCATAGAAGTGACTTTGGATACTGGTCTCTGCCCCTTCCTTTGTTATATGTGTTCTTCTTCTATGTTCTGTGTCAGAACTGTCATGAAATGAACACCTTTATTCAACCATGATCTGGACTGAAACTACTAGAACTGTACACCAAATTAAAGCATTATTTCTTTTTGTTAAAAGAGTTAGGTGTTTTATTTCAGCAGTGGCAAAGCTGACCAACATTGAAGTCTGGCCTTCAGGCAAATGGAGCCAGCAAATAGATGGGGTCATGGGTTGCAAGGAGAATAATTGCATATAGGACAGAGAATTTATATTATTATTTTATGATGATCACCCAGAGTTAAATACAAGAAAATGCAGGAAGTCTGTCCACAACACTAAAGACCTAGAAAATCCAGCCAAGGATCTAGATCCCATAGCAATGTCCTGCATGAGTCCAGCTGAAGATCGAGAGCCCATTTCAATGCCCCTATGAGTCTACCTGGAGGTCTATAGCCCGCGATGATGACCCATGCAAGTTCTTTTTATGTATCTGAATTGGAAAGGGCCTAAGGTCAGCAGATCCTGGAATCTAGAAAGCCTATGCCAGTGGGATGAAGGATCTGTGATAAGGGTTCTACTCTGGAGCCAAGAAACAATGCCCAGAATAAGGACCAGAGTGCCCCCGAAAAGTACCACAGCCATCCTCAGCAACAATCACGTCCCAAGCTCCTCCGAGTATGAGAACAGTTGAGTACATGTCAGGAAGCCAGCATAGCAAGCATCTTCTGTAGATTGAACAGCGAACATCTTCCTCTCCAGAGCTAGGCAGCAATGCTCAGCGTAAGAACCAGCTCCCCCAAAGTGAATCGCAGCCATTCTCACGGACAAGGTCCCGAGCTCTGATAATAATGACTGAATTCATATCAGAGAAGCTAGCATGACAAACTCCTGTAGGAGAACCAGTGGCTCCAAAGAGGCACATAGGAGAACACATAACACCACAGTCTTCCTCTCTGCTTCTCCTTTTATGCTGGCAACTTTCTTCAAGTGGGCCATCTATACTCAGCACCATGCTTATTTAATTCAGCTGATGTTAAGTTGATAAGCAGTTTTTAATCCATGACAAGATGTGTGTATCAACCTGTGCTCAAAAACACATCAGTGTGTATGTGAATCTGCATCTACAGTAAACTGAACATAAATTCATCCTGATGTCTCTTACTTCTTTCTAGTGCCACATAGGTTATTCTAGCTCTATTCTAATCTTGCTTTTCTACATTTTCTACATACAGGACAGAGAATTTATAGAGAGCCAAAGTTCCCACCATGTGTCATTGTTTACTTATTTGTTCAGTCCTACTACACAGGTACAGTGGTTTTAGAATTATCTTGTACTCATTGGGAAATAACCATGTAAGGCAGAGATTTAGCTCAGTGGTGTAAGTGCCTACCTGGCAAGCACACAGTTGTGAATTCGGTCCCTGGTATCAGAAAAATAAAATACAACTACCATGTAGTTCTTCTATCATTTCTTTTGTCTTTTATGGTCTTCAGTGTTCCCCAAATTATTTCGAGTACCATCTTTCCTGAACCTTCTAGTGGAATTTTGCTAATGCTAGTGTCTGCATTCCATTTTGGGCTTTCTAATCTCCTAATTGATTTTGAAACTTTATATATTTTAAGATTTATTCTTAGTACTGTAGAATTCTTTCATTATTTGCAAATATGTAATATTATATTTCTTACACTATCGTATCATACAGAATAGTTTCACTGTCCCCATAAAAAAATCTCCTGTGCTTCATGTACTTGAACATTTGGCAACTACTGATCTTCATCATTTTGTTCATTTCAGAGATCGTGTAATTCAGCTTGTATAGTATGTGATCATCTATCAGTAGATTATTTCACTTACTAATATTATGTACAATCTGTTCAGGTGGTGGTTTGATAATGTACTCTTTGTTATCACTAAATACTATTTAATAGTTTGGATGACAGTTTGTTTATCCTTTCATTTACTGAAAGATGTTTATCCTTTCATTTACTGTAAGTTCTTGATGGTTGTAAGTAAAGCATGTATATACATTTGTGAGAAGATTTTGCATGTACATAAGTTTCAGTTCAACTTGATAAATACCCAGAAGCATGATTGCTGAGGTTTATGGATTGGCTTTGTTTAACTTTATAAAAAACTGCTAAACTTCTAAAGTGTCTCTGACAGTGGCTGCACTATTTGAATTCCATGGAGCAATGAATGACTTTGTGATGCACCATGCAAACTGGCACTGTCAAAATTTTGTGTTTCAGTCATTATAATACCTGTGTAAAGTTATTTTTTTATTATTATTATTATTATTTTTTATCCAGGGATGGAACTCATGACCTCACACTTGGTAGGCAAGTGCTTATGCTGCTGATCTAAATCCCTGGCCCTTGTTTTCTATTTATCTAATGACAGATTACACTAGATATTTATTCACACACATATGCTTGTTGTCATCTTTTACACACACACACACACACACACACACACACACACATATACATACATATTTCTTGATGAAGTATTTTTTAAAGAACTTTTGGACATTGTAAAATAGTTAAAAGAAAAAAATCTTTATCATAGGAAATTTAAAAATAGTTTTCCCAACCTGTGGGTGGCCTTTTTATTCTCTCAAGATCACCTTTTATGGAATAGTTTTAAATATCAATGAAATCTAACGTGAATTTTTTCAGGGATTGTGCTGTTGGTGATCCATTTAATAACTCATTGCCAAAGCCAAGGTCACACATGTGTTTCTCCTGAGAGTTATATTTAAGAGGACAAATAATTTCCAGAGCAGGTAGCTCCTATGATTACTAGAGTAAATAATTCTAAATAAAAATTTCACACACACATCTATTTTTTCATAAGAAAAATAATGACTGTTTTGAAAAGGGACTGTCATGAAATATTGCATTTATGGGTACAGAAATAAAGTCAAAGAAATTTAAGGGCATTTGTGTCATACCTGTAATTGTAACGCTAACCAATTAAGGATGAACTGTCATTGTTACAAAACTACACAGAAAATAGGTGAATTTCTCTCTCATTATAGATAACTCCCATGAATTACATGTATAAGATGAAAGAGAAACATTTAAACTTTTTAGAGAGTCAGTGTACTAGGTATCAACAAGGCCAAATTCTCTTAAGCAGTAGGTGTCGTGTCTTTATTTTAACATCTTTGGCTGTTATTCTATTACTAGGATATGTTACTAAAAGCAGTTTCTTCTCGGTCCACATTTCTCTCGATGATTTTTTTCAAGTCTGTATCTTTTCCCTTCCATAATAGCAGGAGTGCTAGAGTGTGAAATTGGGGCAGTTTGATAGAGGTGACAGTCGATAAGCTTCTGTCTTTCAGTCACACAAGTGTTGGCTTGAAATATTTATCTAGTCACTGAATTTACAGTACAACATTGATTAACTTGAAATACAGAGACATTCTGTTCTTACTTAACTTTCAGAGTGCCACACTCCATGATACTTTCTGGGTAAACAGGAAAAATCAATTTATAATTTTGATGAAGTGCCAAGAAAATCAAGTCCTCAGGAAGCAGTGACTGTGTTTTCCTTTTCTTGCTTCAAGTTCTTTACATGGACTGCTAGAGTTGGCATGGTTCCCCTGGGGTGAACGTGCTCTCCACAACTGTTAGCCTTCCTCCATTATGTTCCCCTGTAGTCTGCCTAGTGCGGGGTCCATGTTGCATCCTGAAGTGCTTTTTGCTGTTTAATCACTTCACTAAAGACTAAGGCTTGTGAAGTAGAGATGCGTCCCCACATAAATTGTCATTTACTCAATACCAAGCATTTATGATATCTGATTGCTTTAAGAACAGTTTAGGCCATATGAGCATCAGACTGATTGATACAGTGATTACTTACTGGGTTGGTAGGGGTAGGATCCAGACAAGAATGACTGCATTAGAAAATACGTAAACAGTATTGTGGAAATGCAGATGAAACTAAATAAGATGAAAATATCACAAAATAGAATATTACAGAAGCATATGGAAAAGATATCTTCTAGTCCCAGGGAATAAAGAAGAGATTTCTAGATAATACTCAGAAAAATTCCCAGGAGCTAGTAAAAGACATCCCGGATGAAAGCCATAATAACAAAAACAAATCACAATTTCAGGAAAAGTTGTTTTCTTTATTACTTCACTCCTGTAAGTAGGAACAATAAACAATACGTACGTTGTTATCGAGTCAGTGTATGGGCAAATTACTTTAAAAGTCCAAGGTGAAATGAGAGAGACCGAGCACTTCTATATGCAGAATTAGTCCATCTACTGTTCTTTGGTTAGGCTACGGTGCTTTATATTCATGTTGCCAAGAAAAGAGGAGAAAAGTAAAATACTATTTCCCACAACTAGTGGATTCTCTAGAAGACCTAATCTCTTTGAAGAATGCATTTTCAAAATGCTATTGTCAGTGACTTTCTATAAAATTCTATTTAGTTATAGGTTTTTTTAAATTCTGGAAAATATTAAAGCTAAATACCTGGACTTTGAAATAGGCTTATGCATGCTACTTGTTAAGCTTATAAGCTTCTAATAAGTATTCACTTGATTTTGTATAAATGGTTTATGAAAAACAGAAAATGTGATTATTGTGCCTCATATGCATTTTTATAATTTCTTTGATTATAAATGTTAGGACTTGTCTATCAATTTGGATGATGTTCACTGGGTTTTTGTGGTGTCTGAATCAGCTAATTAAAATGAATCCTAAACATTCTACTTGTATGTTATGAGGCGTGATTAAAAAACTACAGTGAATTTTTAAATTAAAAAATTATTGCAATAAAAGACTGTTGCTGTTAATTTTCCTCAGAATACTCTTCCTCACTTGAAACATGTAGCCTATCATTCATGCCACTTTCTGAAGCAGTTTTGAAAGTTATGTTTCGTGAGTGTCCTTAGTTCTGCCTTGATGTCTTGAACTGAGTCAAAACATTTACCTTTTAGGTCCTTTTGACTTTGGTCAAGAGCCAGAAGTCCACAGTGCTGAAGCTGAAGAAAAAAGTGTATGAATACACCCCATAATACCTTCTTTTGTAGAAACTGCTTTCAATATTTTGGACTTCAAGTCAAATATGAAATAATCATAAAATAGGACTTGCAGAACTGTTTCAGAAAGTGACAAGAATCAGGGTATGCATATGCTTGCATAGGTTGTGTATTTAGAAGGAGATTCAGAGCAATATGTTTTCTAATGTAATACATCTTTAGTAAATTTTATTTTACATCTCAACAGTTTTTGAAGTTCTGAAGTGCTTCTGTGCCTGTTGAAAAGGTAGGAAGATATAATTTAAGAAAATAAGATTTATCCCAAAATAGAATACAGAAGTGAATTACAGTCTTTGCTCCACGGATGCATGGGTTTCCTCAGTGACAGCTCTGCTGTGTCTCTTCCTTATCACTTACAGATGGTGAGATCTTTTAAGCTGGGGAATGCGTGATATTTGGCCCTCTAAATGGTAGTTTATGTCCTGTGTTGAACACTTTTTAAAATGTTAACTAATGAATGGTTTCTTTTCCCAGGAGATTGTGATATGAATTAAAAAGATATTATGCATATTACCTCAGAGGTTGAGGGTTAAATTTATAACAACTTAGGCATTTATAGAATCTGTCCTTTATTCTTTGAGGAAAAATTTGGCCTATAGCAAATGGAAGAAATGAAGTTGATACATAAAGACAAAATTAACTTAGTTAAGCTTGAATTGCTGTGGAACAGACCGAGCAAAAGATAACAAAAAAATTTCAAACTTTAGGCTTAATCCCACATTTGATGGGATTTTATAGTTGTTTGTTGAGTGGTGATGATGGTGGGAATAATTTGCAAATGGAAAATAAATGAGGAGATGTTGTGAATGTAGGAGTAAGCTATGGGAATCATTTTGGCTATTCACAAATATTTAGTACTAATTCTGGGCCATAGCATACAATCTCCCTTCTCTGGTAATTTGAACTCAGTATGACACATATTTTCTTTAGGGCAGTGAAGGACATACGCATTTGGCCATATTGTCACTTTTCTTGCTCAGTGCCCATAGAATCCCTTATTAAAAATAACCACTATCAGCCTGTGACTCCAAATATGTACAAAGAGTAGAAGTCACTTGCCACTAAATAGCACATGAATTCTCAGAAGGAGTTTATTTTCTTTTGCTTATTATGACATGGATTTTGACTTAATATTTGAACAAATCACTACTGTCAAAGGAATATTGTGTGCTGAGTAGTTTAGGGGCAAGACGTATGACTTTCTGGGCGATACAAGGAGAGTATCATCAGAGCAATAGGATTTGCAAAGAGTGACAGGGATTAATGGTTTTTATAGTCTGACATCTAACGTTTCTTCTGTTTGTAAAAGTGACTTAATGGATGAGACACAGTAAAGTAAGTGTGTGTCTTTTTCACCTGTAATTTCACATTGTGTCATACATATCTAGCTATTTGATAGTTCTGTTCTTCTTTGGACTTTATGAATACATAAGTATTCTTTTAGTAATTTTTTTTTGCGTGAGAAAAATTAACTTGGTTTTAAGTAATTGTCAATGTAATAGAAATCCCAGGACAGAACTCTGAATTCTCTCATGAATTTTCATCAACCTAGATAAAATGTTGGAAGGGAAACAAATTACATAATTCATCACTCAAAACAACATGGTAAAATCAACCTGTATGGACATATTTTTACTTGTTTTGAAATCATATTGAAGTTCTCTATTAACAGCTCACAAGTACAGATCTCTCATAACAAAGGCTGATGGTTCCTAAAACTCCTTCAACTCCAAAATAAACATCTCAATGATAGTTGCACCATGGGAACAGTTTACCTTCAAATATAAATTTTTATTCTACTTAGTAGAATGTCTTAACATTTATAATAGTCCAAAAAGCCAGTTTTTTCACCTTCCACATTCAGAAAACTAGCTTTGAAAACTCCATTTAGATTTTTTCACTATAATTATGAAAATATTCTTCATGAAATTGCTTTTCTTATTCACTGTTAATAGCTACTGTCTTCAAACTAAAAAGACATGCAGATAAGAACAGAATAAATAGATAATATTTATTACAGCATAACTCTAAAATAGAGTAATCAAGATCTGGAATTTACTTGTTAGCTATTAACAGAGACTTCAATATGATTTCAAAACAAGTAAAATATGTTCATACAGGTTGATTTTACTGTGTTCATGTGAGCGATGAATTATGTAATTTGTTTCCCTTCCAATGTTTTATTTGGTTCATATTGCCAGGGGAAGAACCCAGTAAAATTTGATGCTTATTAAGATCCATTTTCTGACCCTGACTCTGTGTCTTTTATCATGTGCTCTTGGTCTAGATTATTTTTGTTCTCCTTTAATTCTCAGTTTAAGTGTTATCTTTTTGAGAAAATCTTTGCATATCCTCTAGACATCCTTACATATGTTTTTCTTCCTTTTAAAGCTCAATTTGCAAAAAAATACCTCAATAGAGAATAGTTACACCTTATGTCGCAATTACTTGTTCATGTTTATCTTTGGACATTACCCTTTTTTTAAAAGTTATTTTTATTGATATATTTTAGACATACATGATGATATCTTTTGTCATAGGAAACTTGTCCCTGTACATGGCATATCTTGCTTCTTTTTTTCCTATTCCCCTCCCTCCCTTCAACCTCTCTTCTCCCTCTTATTTGATAAATTTTGATTCATTGCTCCTTGAGGGAAGGATTTTTTTCTCATCATTATTCCCTTCTACCCATTCTTTAATATTGAATATTTTTGGATAAAACTGGATATTAGATATACCAGTTGGTTTATTGTTGTGTTCTAGTCACACTGCCTTAAGTGTGTCCTATGATTGATATGAGGATTGAGTTGCAAAGAACAGCTGACAAAGTTTTACCAAATGGATGAACAAAAACTCAAAATATAAGATTGATTCAGAGAAGGCAAACACTAAATTCTTGTGCTAATTTCCAGGCCAATACAGGTGCTATGGGGTACAGAGACTTGGTTTTAAACCTTGACTTTATTACATATTTTGTTAATTTTAAGCAATATTTTAGAGCTGCCTTTCTTTTTATATTTGTATATTTGAATTCTTCCATAAGGTAAGGTGTGACTTGTTTTCACTGTAAGTGACGGAAATTTAACTCTTTTTACAAGAATAGAAATTGGCTGGCTGGAGTCTTAAGATAGTTCTGATTTTAAGCATAATTCCATGCATACATTCCAAAAATGTTGTTGGCTTGATGCTTTTCTTTTCACTACTTGGTGTTCTTGTTTTATCAGCCTTAGTTGTCTACTCTGCCTCTGTTAACTTCCAACCTATGTCCTCATAATGGAAAGTCCAGAGAAATTTTTACTCCTTACAAAAAAGGCAAATATCTGATTGTCCTTTCTTGAGTTATTACATGTCCAGGCAGAAAAGCATATTCTCTATGCTGAGGCCAGCGTTAGTGCTTTATTAGTGGGGGAGGTAGAGATGGTGGAACATCATGATTACAAACACCCAGGGAATCACAAAGTATGGAAATCAAAGGAAAAGTAAGAGCGTTGAAAACAGACAAAATCTGTCTTTCAGGGTGTTTTTTAATTTATTCTAACAAGATTTACAGAAATCATCTCACAAAGAATTATTGCAAAGATTAGCAATCATTGAAATCAACAACTTATTTCTCAGTTTAGTACAGAGCAAACACTCAAAAAAGGATAACTGGATCTCCTGCAGAGGAGGAGCTGGGCGGATCCGGAGTCCCTGCAGAAGCCCGTTCCTTTGTCTGAAGGACTGAATACTTCTGCAAGCAGAGAGGCATCGCAGCTTCCTGAGGCACCTCAGCCTGTGGTGAGTGCCCAGCACAGTCTGCCCAAATCTCAGACTGTTCCGGACCCCCCAGGCTTCTGGGTGCAGAGAAGTGGAACAGTGGGTTAGAGGCCACTACAGCTGCCTCCCCATCCCCCCCGGCTACACTTGGAAGTCTGCTGAGCTCCTGACGGATGGGCGGGCCTACACTAACCCCGGAGCCCAGCCGCACCTAGCCATCTCCTGCAGAGGAGGAGCTGGGCGGATCCAGAGTCCCTGCAGAAGCCCGTTCCTTTGTCTGAAGGACTGAATACTTCTGCAAGCAGGGAGGCATCGCAGCTTCCTGAGGCACCTCAGCCTGTGGTGAGTGCCCAGCACAGTCTGCCCAAATCTCAGACTGTTCCGGACCCCCCAGGCTTCTGGGTGCAGTGAAGTGGAGCAGTGGGTTAGAGGCCACTACAGCTGCCCCCCCCCCCCCCCCCCCCCCCCCCGCTACACTTGGAAGTCTGCTGAGCTCCTGACGGAAGGGCGGGCCTACACTAACCCCCGAGCCCAGCCGCGCCTAGCCAACTGCCTGCAGAGGAGGAGCTGGGCGGATCTGGAGTGCCTGCAGAAGTCCCTTCCTTTGCCTAGAGGACTGTGGATATCTCTGCAAGCAGGGAGGGATCACAGGCTCCTGAGGCACTGTGGCCGGTGGAGAGCACCCTAACCCGGCTGCAATTGAAGAGCTGTGGATCTTCCAAGGGGCAGGTGGGCGCACAGTGTGCCTGAGGCCCAGCTTGTCTGGAACTGCGGAGTTCTGAGCAGGCAGAGGAGGGACACTGGTCCTGCAGGCCCAATGGCTCGGGGTAGTGCGGTGTCAGAGGCTCAGTAGCTCCAAGCATAGAAGGGGATTTTCAACAGATCCTGAGGAAGCTTTCAAATAACACTTGAAACACAGAAATATACAAAATGACAAAACGAAAGACCAAATTACAACCTCAAACCTCCAGCCCATCTCAGGAAACCCTAGGAGCAATGTATATAGAAGAAAATATATCCCATCCACCTCATATATCGGACATAATAGCTACTGAAGTTGACAAACAACTCCAGGAAGCTTTAAAGAAATTCAAACTCGAAATAATCTCCCAGATAAAAGAAGAAATGATAAAAGAAATGAAAGAGATTCTAAATATATCTAAAGAAAACACAGATAAAAAATTGGAGGAACTAAACAAAAAGATAGAATCCCTAGACGAGCAATATAAGAAACAAACAGAATACATAATGCAGATGCACAGAGATATACAGGAAATAAAAAACTCCACTGAAAGTTGTAAAAACCGCCTTAATGAAAGTGAAGATAGAATTTCAGACCTTGAAGACATGATTGCAGCTAGTGAACAGGAAAGGAAAGATCTTTTGAAAATAACAAGGAATCAGGAAACAACAATTCAACAACTGCAAGACGATGCAAAGAAGAATAACATAAGAATGATAGGGATTAATGAAAGAGAGGGAGACAACATAAAGGATGTCAAGCGGATATTTAGAGAAGTAATAGCTGAAAATTTCCCAAGCATGAGATCAGAAACTGACATCAAGATCAGTGAAGCATATAGAACTCCAAACACTCATAACCAAAATAAAACTACACCCAGACATATAATAATCACCATCCCAGAAATCCAACACAAGAATAGATTACTAAAAGCTGTCAGAGAGAAAAGACAGATCACTTATAAAGGAAAACCTATCAGAATCACAGCAGACTTCTCAGCACAAACGATAAAGTCAAGAAGAGCATGGAGTGAAATATTCCAGATCCTAAAGCAAAGTGATTTCCAACCAAGACTGATATATCCTGCAAAACTATCATTCAAAATAGATGGTGCAATACGATACTTCCATGACAAAGAACAGCTGAAGAACTTCATGAACACCAAACCAACCCTGCAAAAAATATTGAAAGACAGTTTAGATACACAAAGGAAAAAACCACTAAGCAAAGCAAATAATTAAACAGAACAGAAAGATAAAGATGCAACAGCAGAGAGATAACATTCCTACAATTAACCAGCATTTAACAGTAATAACCATTAATGTAAATGGTCTCAATGCACCAATCAAAAGAAACAGACTAGCAGAATGGATCAAGAAACAAAATCCAACCATATGCTGTTTACAGGAAACCCATCTAACCCAGAAGGATACTCACAGACTGAAAGTCAAAGGATGGAAAACAATTCTTCATGCAGCAGGAATCCAGAAAAAGGCAGGAGTAGCCATTCTGTTTGCAGACAACGTGAACTTTAAACCAACAATGACCATAAAGGACAAAGAAGGTCACTACATACTTGTAAGGGGAAAACTCCAAGAGGAAGAGATAACTATCTTAAATATATACGCACCAAACTCCAGAGCACCAAGTTATATAAAACAATTACTAACAGAAATGAAAACTCAAATTATCAGTAACACAATTGTAACAGGAGACCTTAATACGCCATTGACACCAAGGGACAGATCAACCAGACAGAAAATGAGCAAAGAAATAACAGAACTGAATCATACCTGTGAACAAATGGGTTTGATAGACATATACAGGATGTTCCACCCAACAACATCAGAATACACATTCTTCTCAGCAGTACATGGATCATTTTCTAAAATAGACCATATATTAGCTCACAGAACATATTTAAACAAGTGCAAAAGAGCTGAAATCATCCCTTGCATATTATCGGATCATAGCGCTCTGAAATTAGAAATTAATGATAAAAGATACTGCAAAAATCCCACAAACACATGGAAACTGAATAACACACTCTTGAGTAATCAGTGGGTCACAGAAGAAATTAAAGAAGAAATCAAACAATACCTAAAAGAAAATGAAAATACAGATACAACTTACCGGAACCTGTGGGATGCAATGAAAGCCGTCCTGAGAGGAAAATTTATTGCACTGAGTTCCCACATCAGGAAAACACAACGAATACAAATAAATAACTTGATGCTACACCTCAAACAGCTAGAAAAAGAAGAGCAAGTCAAGCCCAAAGCCAAAAGAAGAGAGGAAATTATAAAAATCAGAGCAGAAATCAATGCAATAGAGACTAAGAAAACAATCCAAAGAATCAACAAATCAAAGAGTTGGTTCTTTGAAAGAATAAATAAAATCGATAAGCCCCTAGCCAACCTTATTAAAAAAAGGGAAGAAAAAGCTCAAATTCATGCAATAAGAAATGAAAAAGGAGAAATCACTACAGACCCAATAGAAATACAGAAGATCATCAACACCTACTTCGAAAACCTCTACTCTCAAAAGTTTGATAACACAGAAGAAATAGACAGATTCTTAGAAGCATATGAAGTGCCAAAGCTAGATCAAGAGGATGTAAAACTGTTGAATAACCCAATCTCTGTTACTGAAATTGAAAATGTAATTAAGTCCTTGCCCACCAAGAAGAGCCCAGGCCCAGATGGATTCACTGCAGAATTCTACAAGAAATACAAAGAAGACCTAATGCCGACACTCCTCAAATTGTTCAATGAAATTGAAAGGGAAGCAATCCTTCCTAAGACGTTCCTGGAAGCAAATATTACTCTAGTACCAAAACCTGAGAAAGACCCAACTAAAAAAGAGAACTATAGACCGATCTCCCTAATGAACACAGATGCAAAAATCCTCAATAAAATATTGGCAAATAGGATGCAGCAAATCATCAAGAAGATTATACACCATGACCAAGTGGGATTCATCCCAGGAATGCAAGGATGGTTCAACATACGTAAATCAATAAATGTAATCCACCATATCAATAAAGCCAAAAATAAGAATCACATGATCATTTCTATAGATGCAGAAAAAGCCTTCGATAAGGTCCAACATTTATTCATGATAAAAACTCTACAGAAAATTGGAATAGATGGTCTTTACCTCAATATAATAAAAGCCATTTATGACAAACCAACAGCCAGCATCATTCTAAATGGCCAAAAATTGAAAGCCTTTACTTTAAAATCAGGCACAAGACAAGGATGTCCTTTATCACCACTCCTATTTAATATAGTACTGGAAGTACTAGACAGAGCAATTAGGCAAGAAAGAGAAATAAAAGGGGTAAAGATAGGAAAAGAAGAAGTTAAGTTATCATTGTTTGCAGATGACATGATACTCTACATAGAAGACCCCCTAAACTCCATTGAAATACTCTTAGATACAATAAATAAATTCAGTAATGTGGCTGGATACAAAATCAATACTCAGAAATCAATAGCATTCCTATACACAAACAACAAAATTACAGAGAGGGAAATAAGAGAAACTGGACTATTCACATTAGCAAGCAAAAAAATGAAATATTTAGGAATTACTCTTACGAAAGAAGTGAAAGACTTATACAGTGAAAACTATAATACACTGAAAAAGGAAATTGAAGATGATCTCAGAAAATGGAAAGACATCCCTTGCTCATGGATAGGAAGAACAAACATTGTGAAGATGGCCATTCTCCCAAAACTCTTATACAGATTCAATGCAATCCCAATAGAAATACCATCAACATACCTTATAGATCTAGAGAAATCACTCCTAAATTTCATCTGGAACCAGAAGAGACCTAGAATCGCAAAGGCAATTCTAAGCAGCAAAGGCAAAGCAGGAGGCATCACAATCCCTGACTTGAAATTATACTACAGAGCAACAGTAGTAAAATCAACATGGTATTGGAATCAAAACAGAGGCGAAGATCAATGGAATAGATTAGAAGATACAACCACAACTACAAACACACTCAACCACCTTATCTTTGATAAAGGAGCCAAGCAGGTTCACTGGAAGAACGACAGTCTCTTTAATAAATGGTGCTGGAAAAACTGGCTCTCCATTTGTCGAAAACTAAAGCTAGACCCATGTCTATCACCATGTACTAAATTAAAATCTAAATGGGTCAAAGATCTGAATATTAAAACAGAAACACTAAATCTATTGGAAGACAAAGTGGGTAGAAACCTTGGAGACATAGGAGTAGGTAGAGAATTCATGAACAGGACTCAAACCGCACGGGAAACACTTCCCAGAATCAATAACTGGGACCACATCTTATTAAAAAGTTTCTGCATGTCAAAAGAAATCTCCAGCATAGTGAAAAGAAAACCCACAAACTGGGAAAAGATTTTAGTGAACTCTCTCTCAGACAAGGGACTCTTGTCTAAAACATATAAAGAATTAAAAAAACTCAGACCTCCAAAATTCAAAGATCCAATCCAAAAATGGGCATCTGAGATGAATACGCAATTCTCAGATGAAGAAATGCAAATGGCAAATAAATATATGAAAACATGCTCATCATCATTGGTCATCAGAGAAATGCAAATTAAAACCACACTGAGATTCCATCTCACTCCTGAAAGAATGGCCAGGATCAAGAAAACCAACAACAACAAATGCTGGAGAGGATGTGGGGAAAAAGGAACTCTCCTGCACTGTTGGTGGGAGTGTAGACTGGTACAGCCTTTGTGGAGGTCTGTCTGGAGGTTTCTCAAAAAGTTGGGATTGGAAATCCCATTTATTCCAGCTATTCCACTTCTAGGCATATTCCCAGAAGAACTGAAAGCATCATACCACAGTGATTTATGTGCACCTATGTTTATAGCAGCACAATTTGTAATCGCCAGATCTTGGAAACAACCCAAGTGTCCATCAACTGAGGAATGGATAAAAAAGTTGTGGTATTTCTATACAATGGAATATTATTCAGCTATAAAGAAGGATCACATTGAGATATTTATCAATAAATGGGCGCAGCTTGAGACCATACTCATAAGTGAAATAAATCAATCTCGCATGTATGAATACCGAATAGTTTCCCTAATGTAAGTAATGATTCAAATATATGAAAATATGTGGCAATCATGATTCCCCATTATGTGGCCTTGAAGCCTTATAAAATTTTCACTTATTAATTAGAAAGGCTTTATTCCGGGCTTCTTGATATGGAAATATTTGAAGCTATAGTATATGAAGTTTTATCCAAATATCTCAAGGAAAAAGACAGACACTATGGTAACTATTATTCTTTAAAAAAATTATTTAGTTATTTCTTATGTTTATTTTAATTAAGGGAAAAATTCAAAAAATTAGGATATATAATAGTAACTCTTTTCGATTTCCTATTAACTTGTTTTGAAGTCCTGTAATGCTCCCACGATCTTGTTTTGACTGATTAGACTCTGTTCCATTCTGTGGGATAGTATCAGGTCCGAGGGTATAGGCAACTACTTTGAAGGCAGTAAGATTCACTAAGATGCCCATTCTGGTTTGACTATTGTCTCCTTTGGAAGTCCTGTAATGTTTACAATGTCTAAGTTTTATTGGTCTTGTTCTCTACTGTTTTGTCCAACTTTATAATATCTAATGAGATAGACAAATCTTTTTAAGGAAACAAGAGACAACGTTGATAACTATTGTTAATAACCGTATACTCTGTTCTACATCATGTGCTAAGTCTATCCTTGGTTTTCACTGACAGCTTTGTTCTGCCATATTTGACTTTATTCTCCCCCCCCCAAAAAGTAATAAGAACTAAGGAGTAATAAAATCTAAAATGTGTAAATTTTGTTGTAAAAAGAGAGGAAGGGGAAAAAAGAGCTCTAACGGATATAACAGCAAGTGTGTATAGGGATGTTGAATAGCTGACTATATTAATGTTTTTGGATCATTGAACACAGCTCTTTGTAGTCTCTCTGTTTGAATGTCTACTTTGTATTCTTTGATACTGTGATTTGAGCAACTATTTCTAAGATGATAATATGTAATCTATTAACAGGTGATTTCTTACTGTTATGCTTTTTTTTGTAGTTCTGTATTATATGTAACCTTACACTGCTTTGTTTTGTTTTGTGTTTTTCTCTTTTTCCTCTTAAATAAAAAAAAAAAAAAAAAAGGATAACTGAATTCATTGAAATGAAAGTGAATCTATCAATATATTAACTAAAGCCAAAGCTAATGATTAATATTTTGAAATCAATTAATTGAAATCACTAATTGAAACCAAATGACAGCATATTTATATATACCTAATAATCTAATATTTTAGCTGGTATCAATATGGATTGAAAAATTTCTGAAGATTGAAATGAAGATTCACTTCTAAACTGGTAACATAAATAGGTAATGTAAATTTTATGGGCACTTTTACCATTCAGTTTTATTCTTTAAGCATTGAAACAGTTAACAACAATAGCCTTTTTTCCTTACACAAGAAAACTTTGAAGCATTGTTTTTACTCCCATAATGCTAAAAGACTAAAACCACTGAACATTTTGGTATACAAAAAGTTTTCATTATGGACCTCTTCTGTCTTTGATTTAGTTTCTCTGTATTAGATTCTCATATGGGTTAATTTTTTATGGCTCTATTAAGAAGTTATGTGGCTTTAAGTCAAGATGCCACTCAACTGTGCCCTGCCTCATGGGAAGACCCTTCTCTGAAGGCCTTTTAATTTCATATCTCTGCTGGTTTTAATGATTGAGAATAATCCCCAGAGATAAGTTAGAATCTGAAAGAACTGCTAGACTGAGTGAAATGTAAATTTTTGGGTGAAGGTGGACATCCAGGCTCAGAATGCGAAGCCAATCAGCTAGCAAAGAATCAGTCTACACAAATAGGCTCTGATTTCCGTCTATGATTTTGAACTATAAACTTGTCATGCCTGGTGGTTTGTGTCCATATTTTTAAAATGGAACAACTTAGTTGTGAAGGTTAAAAAAGAAACCTACTTTGATTTTTCTTCAGAGAACTTTGGATACAACCATGGAAACTTAACAGTATAATAATGTTTAAGTGACTTTGTTTGATACATTTGGAAAAACAATTCATAATGAATTTCATAATTTAGAAATTCTAAATTGGGTGTAATCATGAGAAATATCCTGAGAGGGAGTTAAAGTTGTAATCTATTTTATCTATCTTCAGCCCTATAAGTTGTTTTAATTCAT
The DNA here is from genome assembly GCF_034190915.1 of Cavia porcellus. Taxonomy (NCBI): domain Eukaryota; kingdom Metazoa; phylum Chordata; class Mammalia; order Rodentia; family Caviidae; genus Cavia; species Cavia porcellus. Next base: position 17,453,356 of record NW_026947502.1, on the reverse strand, counting down.
CACAAAGTAAACATTTGAATCATAATATTTTCTTAACATTCTTATCCTCATGTGCTACTCTGCCTGTTTTATATTAAATAGGTGTTATGGTTGATACATAGTATCAACTTGAGAAGTTTACAACTCATCAGGAAGCCAGGGTTTTTACTTTGTAAGCATCCTCATGCTATGCAAGAGGAGGGTAAGAAGGTGGTGAGTGCCACCCTGTCCTGGAGTGGGGAGGAGGGTGCTCTGAGTACAACAAGGGAAGAGAAGAGGCTTGCTCTCCCTCCTTTTGCCCTTGTTGCTTTTCTGGCTTCTTCCGTCTTGAAGTATTTGCCCTATGCCATGCCACCATGCTTTGGAGCTAGTAATTATGGACTGACATCTCCATGAACAGTGAGCAAAATACACCTTTGCTTCCTTAATTGTAAGTGATGAGTATTTTGTCTCAGCAGTAAGAGAAAAGTAACCTAGACAGTATATCAAAAGAAAAAGACATGGTGAATGCAGATAATAATAGCTAGAAATTAGACTGTATTACAAATAGGACAAGAGGCTACAATCCCCTTGAGAGACAATGAGACAATGCACATACTGGGTGTTGTTTTTCTGTGAAAAGAATGGATCTACTTCACCTGAATGTTGAAAATAAGACATTTAAAGGACAGAGTACTTTGAGACATCTCATGTACACTTAGATCTTTTTAAAAATGAGACTCAAACTCTTCTAACTTTGATGTCTCCCTTAATGATTTCCAAGCTACTGTTTGTGCTGCTGAAGGGCCTAAGGCTATTGTTACATTTTCATAGAACTTGGGAGTCCCCTGTGAATTTGAACTAGAATTTGACATTGTTAGTTAGTGCTGTCTTGCTGGAATATCTGAAGAATATGTCTGTTGTTCTAAGGTCCTACATCAGAATACCCTACTTCCGTGGATGATACTTATACCTCATTTTAGCATTATGGAGGATCATGGCTAGAGGGAAGAAAATCCACCCAAGGACTCTTGTCTTTTGCCTCCTCTTTGACATGTTTCCTATACATTCTTTTTTCTTAGTTCTAGTTTCTGCTACTCTGTTTGATATTGTGATAAGCACAGACTCAAGAGGGAACAGCACTGCAGAGCTGCCTTCCTTGATGCATATTAAAATCATTTCTACCAAAAAGAGCTAGAAAGTACTGAGTTGCTTCAAAATACGAATTTATAATGTGCAACTTACTGAGCATAACAACATTATCAAATGTCTTTATGGCAATCTATTGATCTCTTGAGGGATCCATGATAAATCTGTGGCTCAGTTTGTAATATTGACTAAAAACAAATCTCTGCCTGACACTGGACCATTTTCCTTTTATTCATTAATTCAAAAACATGACCAGACCTAGTTTGTGTTTGTGTCTTGAAGCCATTATTTATAATTTGACTCAGCACAAATTATTGGAGGTGAATATACGATCTTATGCAGTAAAATTAAAATATACCTTATTACTTTATGGGGACATGTAGTTCTAAAGAGATTTATGATTTAAAAAAGATGAATTTGTGATTCAAATAATGAAAGGCTTATTGAGTAACCTATGTCATGAAGAGAACATATTAGTTTAGGGATCAATAAAAAGGCAGAAGGTGCTATCAGGCTCTCCACACATGTTGATGGTTTCAGAGCATATGTGCTAAAGAACTTTGAGATATTCTTGTGTTCCTTTAGTGCAATGGTCATGCAGTCCCACAGAAGACATTTGGAAAGCCAAGCTTGCAATACAGATCTGGTCCAGAGGACGTGATACCTTTGGTTATGCATTTAGAGATAAATTTATACCTAATATCTACAACTATCAAATTAGAGATGCTGAGAATTCAGTTTTTCCTGCCTTTGAAAAACATAGATTGTAATATTATTTTTGTTCTTTATTGTGAAAGTATTTTATTAGAACATTAGGTATTTTCTGTACTTAAGGGTCACATAAATGATTTGGCTCTGTGCTAGCACTGAATTCTATACTTAAAAAGTCCTTTTGGTAGGATTATTAACTGAGGGGTTGGCCTATAGCCTGGTGAATATACTTGTTCAGTTATTTAATGATCATTATTAATAGTCTATTACATCTGACATATGACTGTTTACTTCAGCTTGAAATTATTTGATTTTTGTGTTAATATTCTATTATTGATATTAATAAAATCCAGTTTCTTGAGTGCCTATCATGTATATGGATCTGTATATATGAGAATATAAAAATAAATAATTGAATAGTCAAGACTAGGTATCTGATATTATTAATCTCAAATCTAACTCACCTCCCATTTTAAAGGTAAGGAACATAAGGCTCAAACTTGTGTAATATATCCAAGTTATCACAAGGAAGAATTTTTGGAATTGAATAAACAAGAAGAGTGTATGTGATTCTAAATTGTACACTTTTTTCTCTCTTATCTGCCAATTATTTTTCCCATACTCAAATAGGTAAAATGAAAATAAAATGCTCATTTTAAATGCTGAAAAGGACTTTCAGAAAATATTTTTTCTAGATCTACCTTTCATTATATATTTAAATTTTGTTCAACTGGAATATAAATCATTGTACCATGGAAATATCAAAACTATGGAAATGAATCATGTAATCATGGCAGTCCAGGTGAGAACTGTCTAGTCTGGACAAAGAACCCCAAATGAGTAACAGAAGCACAAGTCAGATCTGTTCAAATGGCTGGTTCAATGAAGGAAAGAAGTGTTACACCCTTAGCTACCTGGAGATAAGATATTTAGAGTGTTTTAGTATGCCATGATTTGTCTTGGTTTTAGATCTGTTGAGGTTACCTATAATTAAAAATCATATAAGAAATCCAGGTATTATGGCACACATGTATAGTCCTGGCACTTAGGAGGTTGAAATAGAATCTTGAGTGCAAGGCTGTCCTATGTTACATAGTGAGACACTATTTCAAAACTATGAGAAAGAATAATAATGTTAATTTCCAACTATCATTCAACATTTATTTTCCACTGTATCTCTTCTCTGCTTTTTGGCTAGCATCATGTTTATTTTCCACTGTAAACTCTGCTAGATACTTTTTAGAGAAAAAGTAAATTCAGAATCAGAGAGTTTAACTAACTTTCTCACGTTCACCTAGCTAGAAATACAGATACCTTTACTTTATCACCCTTCTGTTATACTGCCTCCTCTCTGGGAATGGAACAGCACAGTATAGTATAACTATTGATAATTAATACAATATTGATTTCCGTTTTTTACAAAATGCTGATATTTAAAGTCTTTGCTTTGTTAAAACTGCATTTGAAATTTTTCTTATTTATTTACATTGTTTTTGAATGATTGATCCTTGAAAGTTAAACTATTAATATTTTGCCGTTGAAATTTTGTAGTGAGTGAAACTGAAGTTATTGATATTCTTTTTCATCTATAGTGGAGATTACTAAGTAACCATCAAAATCCTTTCTGCATTATTATAGCAAGGGGACATGATGGCCAGACTGGGACTATGATCCTTACACATTTACACATGGCCACACCTCTAGTTTCTGTTAATGAAATATGAATAGAATTTCCTCTTTTTTCATCTTCTGTGTTGTGCCCAATAAAAAGTGGACCATACTTTATCCCCTTCACTTGGCAGGGTATAGACAATGACATGGTCTTATAGAAGGCAGAAGAGAAGAAATATAAACCTTACATCGTGGAAAGAGATGAATCCATCTACCATCATCACATATTTTGTACTAAGAAAGGAATAAACATTTGAGTTTAAGATATCTGAATTTTGGAGTTATTTTTAGAGTATTTTATCCTAGTATTACTCAGATATTTTTATTATCAATAAAGTAGGTCTCATTTTAAGTGTAAGAGTAGCAGCTAACTCTGTGGTTAGACACTTTAATGCATACAAGCTACTTACAAAGCATCTTAAGATCTTAATGTCATGAATTTAGAATTAGAGTGTGAGTGGTGGCCTGAATACTAAATCAGACTTATTTTGCTACAAAGTGCAGAAGGAATTCTGATCAAGCTTTAATCAATCATATCATATTCTATGACATGATGAATGGATGCTTACTGGAATCCTCATGTGCCTAATCACTGAACCTTACATGTGTTTTGCAGAAGATTCGTTATAAGGAAAAGATTGTACACATATTCTCAAATATTATGTGTTATGGTTGTTAGTTGTTTTTCACAACCAGATAATTTGTCTTTCTGAGTTTTAATCGCTCTCTGAAAATTTGCTTTTTCATATGATTAAAATTTGTCTTAGCACTATAGATGTGATAAGACAATTATAGTCAGGAAAATACAAGAGGCATTGGAAATATCTCCATCACTTAAAAGGTCTTTAGACAATACCTAATTCCTTTTATGTTACATATATCAGAAGATTGGCCTTTGATGCAGACAATTTCAATAAAGGCTAACAAATTATTTATTGACCTGGAAGAATAAGGGACACTATTCTCTCATTTCATCTTTTTTTGAACTAAACCCCAATTTCTTCTCTTTTTTGATCAGTCATAGAGCTCAAAACTGACAGGGTTTCTAGAGCTCCCAGTGGCTCTCACTCTTGGGTAATGCCAAAGCTTTGCAGAATGGCTTACAAAGGCTAAAATATTAATCTACCTGGAGGCTGGAGAAAGAGACGAATCAGTTATGAAACTCAAAGCAGAGGAAAAGTGAAAACAGAAGGGGTGAAAAGGTCAATTATATAAGTAAACCTATGTATTTTCTTCATAGCCCTTAAACCTCCTATTATAATTTTATTTGTTGTGTCTTTCAAGGGAACCTCATCACTGTATTGGACCTAAAAAGGCCTGACAGATTTGTGTTGGTATTCTCTGTGATTTTTTTTTTCTTTAAAAATTAGCTTTCTGTGCTCATTGGAGTTAGACTAAGTTGCTTTCCATTCCCTGCCCTAAGGCTTTCTGGGTGTGTAGTCTTGAGCTGGATAGGCTTGCTTGTAAATTACAGGTGATGATATTTATTGCAAATAGAGTTGCTGAGAAAAGCAGTGAGTTAGTGTCCATAAAAGGCTCTGCTCAGTTCCTTGCTGATAGTGAATCCTCAGTAAGTGTCACCTCTTCCTGAGTTTTTGTTGCTGGTATTTACTTATAGCAAAACTAAACCTCTGTAAATTCCCCTTTCCTTCTGATTAATTCCCTTCTTTTTCTCTGGATGTTGTACTGCATGTAACCTCCTTTTGTAGCACGGAGAGCACAGTACACCCTTAGCATGGCATTCTTTCTGTATTACTTGTGCTTTCTGTTTTGTAGTCATGTGGGTATCTTGTTTCCTTCCACACTCAAGCATGTTGGACTTAGCATTATTTCTAACTTTAATCAAATATTTTAGATGTTTCTTAAGTGACAGCAATCACTTTTATTTTAGTTTTTACCGTGCTCATTTAGAAGGATAGTAAACAACTTCAGTGTAAGAAATGGTGGAAAAGAAGATAGAGGAAGAAATAGGAGAGGCAGAACATAGAGCTGAATCAGTATTAGCCATGGTTTTATCACATGGCTGGAATGTTTCTCTAGTTATGTGATTAGTCCCAATAAACCCTGAATTAAGGACATTTTAAATAGGCTATAAACTGAATGTATTAAAGACATAATAATTTCCTTTAAGAGTATAAAATTTGCATAGTTTAGGCACTCTTGCTCCTCCAAGTTAATTCTAACTCATTTTAAAAATGTATAGATGCCACGTATGTATAAGTCAGGTGAGTTAATTTGAGACATTTGTTATGAATAACTTGGATTCCTTTTTGTAGTTTTCATTGTGAAATCTGACTGGTAGTTATTTCATTGTGAAATCTGACTGGAAGACTATGGTATAGTGGATAGAAACCGGCTTAGGCAGCTCGTCTTTAATCTGATGATCTAAATATTTGCTACCTAATGGATTTGAGGCATATTATTGAACCAATGCTGACTGAAGTGTCTTTTTCTTTTCTTTTTTGCACTGGGGATAGAACTCAGAATTACTCTACAACTAGCTTGTGTCTCTAGCCCTTTTTACTTACTTTTTTAAATTTTGAGGTGAGGTTTTGCTAAGATGTTCAGGCTGCCCTGGCACTCGCAAACTTCCTGGCCTGGCCTACCAAGTAGCTGGGAGTATACGCTTGTGTCACTAGGCTCGGTTTTAGTGGGTTTTTTTCCATTACACGGAAGAAAGAATATTTTTCTCCTAAGTAGTATAATTGTTAGAGGCTGAAATTTGCCAGGCATCTGCACAAGAATTGAGACATACTGAAATGTCAGAAATTATTAATGATTGATACTGATGCCCCTGGTACTGATGATAAAGATTCATTTAGCCTTACTAAACGTGTTATAAATTATATTCCATTGGTCAGTTCATTACCTAAATGTCTAATGTGACTAATTTGGCATATAAACATATTCTTAGTAAATAAAATTTACTATATATATATATATATATATATATATATATATACTCTATATAAAAGTAAATAAATTTATAACTCCAATCTTCATTTTTACATCAATTCAAATTTGTAAATTTGAAAGTCAGAAATTAATTACTTGCCTATGAGTTTCATAAAACTAATTTCCATGGCTTAGTATTATTTGTAAGCTTAGTTATGATAAATTATAGACTGTTATTTAGCATGTATAGAGACTTAGCAGTAAGTAATTGAACTGTACAAAAAATAAAAACAGACCTACAGCCTAGTTTCTGGTGAAAGGACCTTTGGTAATTTGAATTTTTTCTTGTGATATCAGATGTAGAACTCAAAGAGTCTTCAGATTCCTAAATTGGAAGTATTCAAAATATTCTTATGAGCAGATACCAAGATTAGAGTAATACGGAGACAAATTGAGAAGCATTTTTAAAAAGCTTGTATCAATATTATTATTCTGTCTACCTTCTCAGACTTGTATTGATCAATGAAAGATGCAAAGGACAGTTTAGTATATATTCATTCTTCTCACTTGACAATAGTCTTCCCTTGCCTTTTCTGGACATTACCTTTTTAAATGCAATTTTGTTTAAATTGTCAGCCAAACCATTCTACTTTCTCTTAATGTAGTGTCCTGAATAAGGCCAGTTTCTTTCGGGAATTTGTGTATTACGTAGATTTTCTGAATTGACTCACTTGTTTTATTGAAACTGTATGCTATATGACAACCTTTTAATATATTTCCTGTCTTTCATGGTTATTTAGCATTCTTTTTATTATTCACAATCACCAATATCCTAACACTTACCTACTAATACTAGAGGCTAAGTAAATATAAACAGCTCAGAACTAGAGAGTGATTGAAGAACTGTAATTCTTGAGCAGTAAAGGGACAATAAGAAACATTAACATTCGTGGACTATAAACAAGAACATCCAAATAGGTTTTTAAAAACTTACTTCCTTGCAAATCTTTTTCATTTTTCTGTCTCTGGCTTGACTTAGAAGATTAGTCAAATTAGACACATTTTTCTTGAATGAACATATTTAGTCTAATAGTTTGAGGCTGCAGTTGTCAGAAAGGAAATCAAATCAACTCATTCATAGAAATATATTGGGTTGCACGACATCATCTTTCATCATTGTTTACGAGGTAGAGTTCTAATTCTATTTTAAGAATAAGGCCTGGACTTCTGGAAGAGATATATTGCAGCTGAAAAAATTCTATATAATCAGAAGTCTTAAAGCAAATAATAATTGCAATTTTAACCAGAGCTTGAAGCCACTTCAATAATGATACTCATTAGATTTTTTTTTTTTTGTTTCCCTTTGCTGGCCTATTCAGGAACCAGAATTGCTTAATGCCCTGATGGACATAATCAATGTAAACATATTAATTATTTCTGATACGATGTCATCTTGAAGATGACCAATTGAAGCCTAGAATTGCTTTCCATATATCCTCTTAGCAAAAATAAATCCTTTTCAAGATGCAGTGACACATGTTAAGGGTATACAAAAATGAAAGAGAAATAAAAAGTAAAGTTGGAATGAATATCTTCTAGTGACTTGGTAATAAGCAAGATTAGTAGAAGTAAAAATTCTTTTTTATGCCTTAATACAGTTTCTTTTATTAATAATAGAATCTAAAAATCCATCACAGACCAGTCATTCAGGGGATTGCAAAATTTTTTATTGTTCTTTTAAAGAAAACATCTATGAAAATATAGCCCAGGTAGGAATGATTAAAATATATAGTAGCCCCAGTTTTTGTTATTAACTAAGTGTATCTTCCAGGCAATATGAACCCTTGTTTTGATCAAATACCTTAAACAATAGTTTATAATATCCACCAAACTTGGAAATTTGATGAATGAGTGTGTTTGTTAAAATTTTTCACTATTTTTTCACACAGTACTTTTTTATTATAAAAAATGAATGTGAATTAAGATTAGAAAGCAGACATTGGTACACAATTAAGCACAATTTTTGTATACAGAATAATAGTATAAACTTGAAAAATATGGGCTCTGGATTTAGAAGTAGAACCAAGTATATGATTTAAAAGCCATAGAACCAAAAGGCAGAACACTGAAGATAGACCTTACTATTTAACATTGATTAGGTCATTTACTTAACCAACATTTACTTTGATTTTCTGATTTGTAAAACAGCATACTAAACATTAGATCAGAGGTTTTACCTACATGGTTGTGGGTCAGATTCAGTTTAGAGAAATTTTATTTGATCATTGTATAAATTTTATATATTGAGTCTGATGACTTTAGACAGGAGAGTCTGTCATTCTCCACGAGCTCTTTTATTCTCTGAAGCCTTTTATCTTTTCACTATCTGCTAAGTCCTTGAAGACAATTGCTTCTGCAATTTCCTTCAGAAGTTATTCCATGAAGACAGTTATGGTCTCAAAATCTTATAATTCTAACTGTGTAGGTTTATAGTGGGCATATTAGACTCATTTGCACTTACTCCATGTAAGCCAAAATAATGAGTCAAATAATGTGTTTAACTTGATCACACAGTGATTATGACATTAGAGTTAATTTCTAATTTTACTAGATGCATTTGCAAAAACCAGGGAAATTTTACATCTTAAAAGTATATTTATGTTTTTGCATAAATTAAGATAGGTACAGGTGCTATGGTAATCTGATTGCTATTAACTGATTAGGCATTTTATAGAATGGAGGTTTATCTAGCTCATGGCTCTGGAAGGTGAAAAGATGAAGAGCATGGCTCTAACATTTGGTGGGGACAGTTCTGCTACATTGTCGCTCATTGGCGGGCACTGGGATTGAGACTGAGCAGCTTGTGTCTTCTCAGCTTCCTCTTCTTATAAAGCCACTAATTATATCATGGTTCATTACTTCACATAACCCCTTTAATCCTGAATACTTCCTCAGTGCCCTAGCTCCAACACTATTAATATAGGACATCAAGACTTAAGCTTCCAATACATGAAATTAGTGAAACACATTGAAACATGAACTAAATAAAGCAAGAAATTTTCATATTACATATCTCATGAAAAGTTCTACAATTGAAAAATGTATGTAAGTCTTGGCCAAAATTTTCTTATTTTATATTTTATATGAAATTGGATAGTCAGTTTTAAATAATAATTTTTAAAGACATCTCAAGTCATTTTTCTCTTAGACTGTATTCAATAATACAGTCCTAGGATTAAATACAAATGCAATTATTTTTTCCCTTTTCCAATGATTTCTGAGAAGATTGTATTTTAAAGTTTGTTTTCAAAACAAAAACAGTTCATGCCTCCTATAACAGAAATGGCAGACAAATTACAGGTTCTCATTGGCAAGTATCTGCTTGGAATCATGGTCTTTACAGTGGCCACCAAGTCACAGCAACTGTAGTGAGAATTATCTAGTGCACAAAAGTGAATTGGTCTTCTCCCTTTTTGCAATTCGAAACCATCATCCTTACAAAAATAATGGCTGGTTAGCATAGTACTCAATGATTTTTCTGTTGGAGAATCTGTTTCTTGAAAATGACAATGTCTTTCCTTTGTATTAACATAAAAATTATTCTTCACACATTTTTGATTGTCTTTGGAAGACACTGTAAAGTTTATCTAGAACTCTCTTCCCTATAGCACTGTGACAGTTGATTATCTAGCCTATGCTTGATCCTTTTTCTTGACAGGAATTTCATTACTTTGCAGAATTGTCTTTTCACTTATGGACAGCTATAGTTGTTAGGTGTATTTAAATTCAAATTTCTTTTTTGAATATAATGTTCTAAAATAGCACTTCTGAAACTTTACTTGTCTTGGGTAATTATCTCTACTAGTTTCAGAGTTTGTTCTTATTGACACAATTTCCAAATATTTCATCTATGCCTTTCTCAGAGCTCTCTAACTTTGAACAGTGCCTTCGTGATATGACCAGTAAAGCACTGTGCTCCCTTCACTCCTGTAGTCTCAGATTTCATTATCCCTTTGGTATCCAGTTAATTGAAATGGTCTGTAATACATTATAATCTTTATTTCAGTGTAGTTTTAAGTATTCTTTCTTATATTTGAACACTTTTTTTTAATCAATTGAATTTTTGAACTTAAATGTAGGAGATTTTATTTTCCATCTGTCTCATTTTATCCTTATTTCTTTGGAGAAACAGAGAAGCGATTTTAATTTCATTTTATTGACACAAATAGTGATATAAACTCTCCTCAAATCAAATAATAGCTTAGTAAGAAAGTTAAATATCAGAACTAATACATTTTTAATTTGGTGAGAAAACTCTAACAGTTGCTAATGTTTTAGAAATGTATTTATATAACAACTTCTTTTGATCAGATAATTAGGATATAAAGTTGATATTTTCAAGTGATGGTTTTCTTGTTTTATTTCATTCCTAAGAGTACTTCATGATTCTTATAATTTCTTAATTATTGGTAGATTTCTTTTCACTTAAACAAATCAGTTACATAACCAAAATATCTGCATCTTTTCTTGCTTTAGGCAATAAAAATACAGGCTTACAGCTACTTAAGTCTTACCAAATCTGTACATATCACATGCATTTGTTTACCTAAACTGAATATTTGCTCACACTGAGTCTCAACTTTGGGTGTTTATATTCAGTATTTAAAGGAGAATTTTCTGGTGAGCTAACTTGGAATTACTGCAAAATTTTACTTTTTTACTTAACAGGCAGAATTTGAAGATAAGAGATTAGAGTTTCAGGGACTCAAAGATTAGCATCTGTTATCTTCCTAGAAGATTCTTTTAATATTTTGCTCAGATATCTGTTCTGTATTAACTCTATATTAAGTGGTAATTATTTCTGAGGTGAAATATAGCACTTGCTTATCATTCTCAAAGCAACATTGCAGGCTTTTATATAAGATCATGAAATGTCTTGGAAATGCTTACCTGAAAGTAAGTTTATGTTTTCTGTACACGATCATGTGTAATGCTGATGTGACAACTTATCACCCATCCTCGCACAGAGGCTGGCATGGGCAGGTGCAACTGACAGATTTGTCTGTTCCAGCCCAGAGCTACAAAATTCTTTGTCCAAGGACATAAAATCAACTAACTCACTGTTAACATTCAAAAAATGCCAAAGACAGTTCTGTTCTCTCAAGCATTCCATTTGGTCTAATTGAGCTTTGCTAACCTTTTGTCTTTGACAGAATGACTTTGAATGTGTGTCAGGAGGGAGCTTTATAAATATTTATTGAATAAAATAGCTTTGTTTGGATATGAAATGAGTTTAGAGATAGGAATTAAGGCCAGTAAAACCTTAACTTTCTGGTGTGGAAAATGTCTGCTGGGAGGATGCCCAACATCAAATTTTAAATAATCCCTGACTGATTTTTGGATTTAATACTGAAGCTAATGTCATGCTGTATTAAAACTATAGAACTTGCATTTTTCAGTAACTTGTCAAACTTTGAGTTAAAGATTAAAGTAATGAGGTTTTACAACACTTATTCATGTGTTTTAATCATTTTTCATTTTTGCTAGAAATGACTTATTTACAAAAGCTGTGTGAATAACATAACAATGAACTCAAGATGGTATCTAAATCAAGATCCAATTTTTTCCAGATCTTTACATATCACATGCATTTGTTTACCTAAGCTGAATATTTGCTCAGACTGAGTCTCAACTTTGGGTGTTTATGTTCAATGTTTACATGAGAATTTTCTGGTGAACAAACTTGGAATTACTGCACAATTTTACTTTTACTTATCAGGCAGAATTTGAAGATGAGAGATTAGAGTTTCAGGGATTCAAAGATTAGCATCTGTTATCTTCTTAGAAGAGTCTTTTAATATTTTGCTTTATAAGTTTGGAGAATTTGCCTTAAGAGTATTACAAATTTGGTTCAGAGCTCTGTGACAACCAACACACAAGAGGCAATGTTGAAAAGTAACATTTTATGTTCATGTAAGAAAAATGTTTTATATAATGAAACCAAAATATTTTGGTAGGAAAAACATATTTGTCTAGATGTGAGACTATAGTAAAAATTTTCTCCTATATGTTGAACGTTGTAGGAAGAAATCATTGATAATTCTATATAGTAAACAGGACTTTTTATTGGTATTTTATACTTTTATTGAGCATGTTTCAGGATCTGGGATAAGGATTTTTCCATTTCTTTTCCTGGAAAGCAATCTCTTTTGCATTGCTGACTGTAATTTATGTCTCTTATTCCTTTACTGCTGTGCATGTAAAAAATAGATATCTCTGTTCCATTTGGATGTTTCCCCCAAATTTCCTGCTGCCCAAGACTTTTACTCTGCTTCTCCTCCTCTCTTGATAAATTTCGCATCGTTCAATAAATTCATCAGCATGTAGGAGAATAATTCTCCCTTTTTCATTAACTATCTCGTCAATTATTCCTGAAAACACTGAACTTTTGACTATTTCCCTTCTCAGTACTTTATAAAACAAGTTAGATGCTCTTTCAAACCCTTCTGCAAGGCATTTTCTAATAAAGGATCATGTTAACAGTGCTCTAGTTGACTTTTTCTTGTGGTACCTGGAAAATAGGATATGTTCAAATATCTTTGTGGACTGAACCAAACACTTTTAGAAGATATTGCTGCCCATCTGACAACCTTGATATGTCAAATTACTTTTTAAGAAAGCATTGTTAACAACTATGTTTTTTCAAATCCCTTTTCATTTTTGTAGTATCCCTTTTATTTTTGTAGTATCGTATTTTACTTGCACCTTGATTTATGTTGTGGTTTTCATAAGACATATGAAAACCATTGTTTTAAATCTGATAATATTAAGAGATAGAAATTTTATTAGAAGAATTGTTCATGAGGATCGTCTTTTGTTAATAGGGTAAAGCAGCATTAAAAAGGACTTAATTAGCTAGGAGGGTTGGCTCATGCCTGTTATCTCAGCACTTAGGAGTCCTCTGACTCCCAAGGAGGATCGCCATTAGTTTGAGGCCAGCCTGGACTACATAGCAAGATCCTGTCTCAAACAAACAAAACAAAACAAAACAAAATGAGTGGGGAAGGGGCTTAATGAAAGTTCATCCTTTCTAGCTTTTTCCATATGAGAATGCAGCAAGAAGGTATCCACCTAATGCTGGCACCTAAGTCTCAGGCTTCATAGACTTCAAAACTATGAGTAATACACTGTAATTATTTGCAAACTACTCAGTGTATCACAGTAGTACAAATGGATTAAGGCGAAGAATAAAAAACTTTATCTATGTGAGTGAAGCTATCAAATGGCCTGATCACTCAACATGAATTTTTAAGAAATCAAAGATACTGAATGCATATCTCAGTACCAGTAAATCATGCAAGAGTTGTATTTTGAAAATTTGAAGAGTTTATTTTGTTTTCTTTTTTCACAAGTCAGAATGAATCACCATAATTCAGTTCTTTTGTACTTTTCAAGACTCACACTTCTCAGAACTGTAGAATGACTAGAAGAAAAATCAGAGCTTATTTCTCATATCCATAAAGGTTTGAAGAGGTATGGCCTTGTGGGAAGAAGAGTGATTGTGATATCATAGCTATGAAATTCTGTATATTGATAATTCATTTCATAGAAGTTCTATTGGGTTTCTGGGGAAGAAGTTTTCAGAGTTTCCCAGGAGATGTTGTGTTTCTTTAAAATCTTCATAGTGTTATAGCACAATCTCCAAAGCCAGGAAGTGTACAAATGTTAGACAGAGAAGGATACAATGAATGCACAGAGGAAAATAGAGATTGTGTGGTAGAACAAAAAGGTAAAGGAGAATGAGAATGAAAGAATCAGACCAGACAAGGACTGGTATATATTGATTAAGAAATCTTCATCGTAGAGCATATTCATTCTTATTTTCATAGAGATTTTGCTGTAGTGAGGCAGATTCTCGGTGAATAAACAAAAATGTAATTTAGGGCAATTATAAGTAATAGGAGAAAGATAAAAGGATAAGTTCTGGGAGTGAGAACCACAAAGACAAAGGTGACATTTTTAGACCCTGTGCAGGGCAACTAACAATGCTAATTTCCCATGTTTATTATTTTTCTCCTAGAGGTGCCAGGCCTTTATTTACAGGTCATAAGTCACTGTACATACTAATCATATGTTAATCTTACATTTTGTGTCGGTCTATAAGTTTTTACTTTATTTTGTACTTCTGATATGACTTTTCTGACTGCCCTGAAATTTGACCACTGAGCAGATGCCAAACATTACTACTGATTTTTTTAGCCTACCTATTCTTGGTACTAATCTTATTATTTTTTAGAGTAATTAATACTAACTGCTGCATGACTGAAATCCCGTAATCATACGTGGCTTAACTGAATAAAAGTGTATTTCTCTTCTTTCATTCTAATGCAGTTTAGGCAACACTCCAAAGCAGCTGTCTTCGAAATGATGACTCATAAATCCTAGAATCTTCAATTTTCTTAACTGTGCTATTCAGAACATGTGGCTGCAAGGTCACTGAAGCTGAGGAAGAATGAGATCAGGGAGACACACCAGTTTTAGGCCTCAAAATGGATGACGTACCTATATTTGCCATTGAGATTTCTTTGGCTTGACTAATCCTATATTGCCAGCCTACCAGCATAGGGTTGGGAAAATATGGAACATAAGGATATATGTTGATACTAACTCTTACTTCTAAAACCAGGCATGATCACACATGCCTGCAATCCCAGGTATTTGGTGGCTTCGGGCAGGAGGATTATAACTTTTCAGTAAATTCAGGCAATTTAGGAAGACTTTGTTTTCCAAAATGTAAAAAGGGATTGGAATGTAATATAGTGCTAGAATACCTGCTTAGCATATGTGAGGCTCAGTCTCACACACACACACACACACACACACACACACACACACACACACAACTTCTATAGAGCCACGGGTGATAGGTAGAATGTAAGGATGAGAGGAAAAAGTGAAAAACTGAAAATTATGTAAATTTTATTGTTTAATTAGAGAAATGTTGGAATATATTGACATAAGTACAAACTAGAGTTTCATAATATACCAGTATATCCTTTGTCTATGGTGACAGATACTATTGCTTGGCACAAATGCAGTTGACTTATTTATATGATAATATGTTCTAATTTTATAAAATTAATTTTAGTTCATAAACATATAGTGCTTTTTCTGCATTCTAATCTCTTCAATCTGTTCATTTGTTACTTTACATGGCAAAAGAGGCTGCAGATTTGATTAAGGAACTTGAGTTAGGGAGATTATCTTGGATTATGGGAATGGGCTCAATGTAATTACAAACTACAGAAGAGATGGTAGAGTTAGAATTACAGTAAAAAGATGTAATTACAGAGACAAGGGTCGTAATACAGTGATTATTG
The DNA here is from genome assembly GCF_034190915.1 of Cavia porcellus. Taxonomy (NCBI): domain Eukaryota; kingdom Metazoa; phylum Chordata; class Mammalia; order Rodentia; family Caviidae; genus Cavia; species Cavia porcellus. The sequence goes on along the minus strand of NW_026947502.1, from coordinate 17,437,592 downwards.
CCTTTGATGATGGAGGACATGAGCCATTATACAAGGAATGCCTAGAAATATTGGGAAGTTGGAGAGGGTAAGGAAGTTGATTCTCTGCTAGATCATCTGAAGCAATATGGCCCAATTAACTTGCTTTTAGTCTAGCCATATGTATTCTGGTGTCAAACCACCAGAACTCTAAGGTAATAAATACGTAATTTCTATATATACCTATATACTGATATATATATAGAGAAATTTGTTATAATGGCAATAAGAAAATGACATAAACTGAAGAATAACAAAATATGTGTAATGACATAAATGCTTTGGAAAAAATGAAAGCAGGGAAGAGGAAAAGACAGCAATTGGGAGGAATTACTCTTTCAAATTAGTATTTCAGGAGTGAGTTGGTGAGACCATTTAGCTTGACAGAGCCCTGAGGTCAGTGAAGTAGTTAGACCTAAAGATACAGGGCCAGTGTTGTTTCACTGCTAAATCACTAAAGCTTGGAATGGTAGTTCTCAGCAACACTGAAGTGGGTCACTGAAATGCTCCAAATAGTCCTTCCTGCCCAATCCCCTCCCCATGTAAAGCAACCCTACAAGCTGGCAACTTTTTACTTGCTGAACTCTGGATGCAAGATGGCCTGAGTGCCAGACAACAGCTGTAGTTCATAGGATTTTACTTGGTTCTCTGGTAGAAATATGTCTCTTTGGACACCAACACTTCTAACTATAGAGCTGATAGTTTTGTAGAGAAGTAAAAATTTCTCAGGTAAGTCCCTTTATTAAATCCTAGGTCTGATCCTAAATTTTTTGGATGTACTGCTGTTATTGATGACAACTTGTTTGTATTTAATTAAAGAGGCTCTCCTGGTTTTCACACTTGGCTTTTAAGTGTTAATTGCTCTCACTTTTATTACCTTGTTTAGCACTTTAATGAAATAAGTAATAGCTAACTTTCATTGTCAGTCTAATTAGTTTTTCTCCACATTTTTCAAATCCCCAATACATTATGATAGTTAAGGGATTCTCTTGCACTGATACACAGTCACATTTTGGTATCAGTGAAAGCTATAGTCATTGGATAGTTATGCCAGAATCTGTCTTTTTCTTTTCTTTTTTTTTTTTTTTTAACTTTCTTCCACTTACATGAATCATGAGCATATAATGGGTGACCAGGTAGTCACCATCCAGCTGCCAAATTTGTTCTGTCATCTGATTGCTCAGATTACTCCTGATACATACAGTTGTTTGTTGATTTTTCTGGGAAGCAAGCCATGAGAAAGTTTTAGTATAGAGGATAATTATTACAGTGTGATATTGGATGTGGCAATGTTATCCAGTTAGTAAATTGTCAAGAACAGATGAATGTAGAGGGCCAACAACACTCCAAGAATTAGACTACATCATTTTATTTATGAAATCATTAATAAATGTGTTTTGGGATTCTATTAGTTCTCTTTTAAAAATTCAAATCTAAATAAATTTGACTTTAGTTACTCTTATTGTATTAAGAAGTGTATAGGTTATGTTCCTATAAGAAAGAAACCCTATTAAAATGGATAAAAGTCATTAGAGTTTTTAACCTAGCAATCAATGCAACCATCCATAATATTTGCTTTAGACTCCTATATCACAAGTAAATTCTCCACTCTACCATGTATCAGACTGCAGTAAGACACAAAGGTCTAGAGACCACATCCTCCCTCCATTCAAAGGCAATATCTATACACTGTATACTTAATTTCTTCTTATACCTCAGTGACCAAAATACTATTAGTTGGCCAAACTCATATATGAGAACTGCTAGGAAATGTTGTTTAGCTCAATGGCCTGCTACCCATCCAAAATCCTGAGGAGATGGCAACTGAATGTTAGAAGACAACTTAAAATCAACCATATCTATACCATGTGAATGAGTCTCCACATTGAAATTTACATTCAAACTGTCACCTGATTTTACTTAAATTGTAGAATTAGCTCAAAATAAAAACTGAACTTACCTTACTAAGCAGTCTAACCCAAGAGCTTATATTACATACTATTCTATACTGCTATTTTCAATAATATTTGTATAGCATGTGTTTTGTTTGCAAGTTTTCTTTATCTTATCGTTCCAAATCTATGTTGATTTTGGATTGCATCATATTTGTCTCTGCAATACTTATTTATTTTTTCTGTTTATATTGAAGGGCTTTTGACATAGTAAATAGCTAAACAGTATTAACTGAATAGACTGAGACTTCATATTGGGGGTCAGATTTACCTTCATGTTTTTTTTCAGATTTAAATATGAGTGCTAGAATAATCCCCAAACAAGAGACATCTACAGATGGATCAGGAGTGTAGTATTATTGCTCTCAGACCAAAGATGAGAATAAATCATAGCCAGAAATAACTGAAGCTTGTGTTTGAAAATATTTCGGTATTATTTTGGGAGTCTTTATCTTCTTAAAATTTTCATTTTGTATTGTATTACAAAACTGGCTCCAAATTTGTGAAAACCATCATATTGGTCCTGTAAGACTTTTTGGCAGAATATAGCAGGAGCTTAAATGATTAATCCCTTCATTTAGTAATTTCCCTTTTGAGAATTTCAACTCAAAGAAATAAAATATTAAAATGTTCAACACAAATAGATTTATAACAAAATAGTTTGTAATAGGAAAAAGCTGAATGTAAACTAAACACCCAGTAATAAGAGCATTAAAGAATAAACTTCATTTATTTGATAAAACAAGGCACTAAAATGATGTGTATGACATTCATGATCATAAGAAAAAAATCACATTTGAAATACCTAGTATGTATTCAGTGTTTACTATCTGACAGTACTTTTCTAAGTTCTTGCACATGGAAATTTGAATTCTCATAACTATATTGCAAAGAAAGCACTAATACTAACTCTGGTATGCAGATTAAGAACACTATGCGTAGAGCGTATGTATTATTTAGAGCAAGGTCAGAAAAAACTGTCAAAGGTGATTTAGGCTTTAAATCCATATTCTGATCTTCCATGAGATGTTGCCTTTGTGTGTAATGAGTTGGTTTGGTGGCACTGGTTTATTTGGTTTCCTTGAAGACAAAACAATTTCTGCAATTTGAAATAGACTTTACTTATATAAGGTGCCTGGTAACTCTTGGGGAGAAAAACATTAAGGGCTGAACTTTTTTCTCCTAATTTGGTTGGACCAGGGTGACCCTGGTATCGGACAAGCACAATTATAAGCCCTGAATTAAAATTTCAATAAAAGTAGAAAGGCCAAAAAAAATGGAGTGGGCTTTCCCTAGCACAAGGTTCTCTGATAGATGCCACAGGAATATTCTCATTGCGAGTAAGGCTTATGTTTCAACAAAGTGACATTTGGGGATTGAATCCAGATAGTTATTTTAATTATAATCTTGAAATGCAGTACCAACAGTGGTGAGAAACAGCCCCCGTCCGTAATACCTAGGGAAAGATTATTATATTTTTCACCTTAAAGAAACCCTATGACATTCCAGGAAGACAATAACTTTTATTCAGAAGAAAGGTCAGACCAAAGCATTAGCATTGGATCAGTTCAGGATGACAATCTATTCTGGCATGGTCAGTTGCAACTGCTTTTCTCTTGTTCCCACTTTTATCCTAGGTGTATCTGTTTTGAGGACTGTTTGGACAAGATTGGTAGATGTCCTGTAATCTTTTATTTTCAAAGAGGTCTGCACATATTGTGATTAATATAACAAAATCAGAGCAAATAGGACTTGTACTTTGCAGAAGAGAATTATGGGAAAATTCTCTCTCTCTCTCTCTCTCTCTCTCTCTCTCTCTCTCTCTCTCTCTGTGTGTGTGTGTGTGTGTGTGTGTGTGTGTGTGTGTATGAAAACCTTGGGATGATTCATGTTTAAATATTCGAAGTAAACTGTAAAGATAAACAATGGTTGATGAATGATTTGTAGGACTAGAATATTATACAAAAGGAAGCAAAATAGAAGGATTTACGCTGTGGTAGTATGCTGGTTTTATGCATGGTAATAAAATTTCCTTCATATTTTATCTGTTCTTTAAGGAATACATATTACTATTCTAAGAAAAATAAATAACAATTCTTGAAAACTAGTTTTAGGGAAATACTGATATTCCTTGATTATGATTTTTTCAAATTATTTCTTAAAAATAGTTCTCAAACTAATTTTCATTTGTGATTGAACTATATTCATTTTTTTTCACTAATTCATTGGACTTTTTGAAGAAGAATCGGTGTTTACTGATAATCTTTTTCTTTCCTTTTTTCACTATTTCTATCAACTACACAGTTTCATTACTTGGATAACTCAATTTCTTTCAAACAACAACATAAGAACCTTAGGGAAATACTGAAGATAGGTATTTATGATCTGTGTATTCAGTGAAATAGCAAAGAAACAAGCCTTTTACTCGCTTCATCTCGATGCACAAATCAACCATGCATTAAAGTTTAATGATCCAAGAAAATCTCACCAATGTCATTTTCACAACCTCTTACATGCAGCAAGGGTAATTCTATAAAGCTGATCCTCATATTTTAAAACATCTTGAGTGTGTGTCGTTGGCATATGGAAATTAAATGAAGAGAAACAGTTAAATTACCAAATTTTAATGTTGAATATGTTAAGTTTTTACATCCTTTAAAGCTAAAAAGTTTGAAGAGTGCTTGGGGTTGTTGCCCTGTAGAAAATCACTGAGATTAGTTTGTTCACATAGAAACCTTTTATGACTTCATTGGTTCCTTTTCAGAGAAGTAACTTGCAGATAATGTCTTGCTTTTATCAATATTGGTTTTGTAGCTCTAGGTAAAGAAGATAGAATGCAAAGTACATAGGAAATTACAGTAAACAAATAAGAGTATATATGGTTTTGAAAGTTCAAACACTTAATAGCATAATGGGTCTATCTATTATATTGATGATCCTATCAGGTCACTGAGTCTCACTGTTCATGTGATGTTTAGCAGGATTGCAAGGGTCATCATTCATTGCACTCTCTTGTGAGTGGTATGTATTGAACTTATGAAATACATCAGGAAAAAATATTAACTGTCATGGTGCCGCAGAACACTGTTCTAGAATGTATGTATCATTCCTTATCTGACTTTCTTAATGTTAAGCTGTAATCTTCATGATAATTTTAAAGAAAAATTGATTATTAAATTAATAACTTCTACTCTATTTTAGTGCCTGTTTTAGAATTTTACTTAATCTCGTATCAGTAAGAAGTAGACACGTATAATGTCAGCAATTGACATTTTAAATATAACAGCTTTACTGAGGTAAAATCTATGGAATATAAAATTTATCAATTTAAAGTGTACAGTTCAGTAGGTTTTATAGTACATTCATAAAGCTCTGCAACCATCATCACATTGTTAGATTTTCACCAACTTCAAAGGAAATACTGTATTATTATTAGTATCTTCATTTGCCTCCAATGAAGAAACCATCAATCTATTCTTCATCTCTGTACATTTGCATGCATATTTTATATGAATGGAATCTTCTTTGGGAATTGATTTCTTGCATTTAACATAATCTTCCTATCTTCATCTATGTTGTATCATTATTAGTACTTCACTAATTGTTACTGCTATGTAGTATTTTATGGTGTCGCTGTGCCACTTTTACTTATCATTCAGGAATTGATGAATGAGTTTTTCTCACCTTTTGGCTATTATGAATAATAATTGTATGAACATGTGTATACAAACATCTTTGTGACTATATTTAAAAAAATAACTCCTTTGGCTATCTTTCTAGGAATTACTAGGTAAACAGCAAATCTATGTTTAGTATTGGGTGACACTGCTATACATAGTATCATGGTTCCATGTTCTCCATCTCTGAGCTTTTATTATGTCTTTTTGATTATAGCAACACTAGTACACACAACATACTTTTTATTTGTATTTCACTCATGGTTAATGTTGTTCCAAATGACGATCTTTATATTGTCTTTGGAGAAATGTCTATTCAGAAATCAGTGTTTGGATATTTCTCAACAATACCTGTACAGAACTGTGAGAGTCTCAAATTCTGGTACATATTTTCATTCTACCTTCAATTTCTGTCACTCATGACATGAACAGGGTAGATACTACAGGGTTATAGTATCTTTCTTACCAGATGTGAGCTCCAAGAAGACAAGTATGGTCCATTTCAGCCATTCTTGATTTTTTTTTTTTACAACAGACAGAGTGCTTCTAAAATAACATTTACTAAAATTTTATTTCATGGATAAGTCAACACAGACATCACTGTTCAAAAAAGTGATCCTACTCCATTCTCCTGGGACTTACTTATTATATTTTGTTTTCTGTTTTCTTTATTTCTATGTAATATTTACTCTTAAATTATTAAAAGAGACAATAAATTTTGTTCACCTTTAATCTGAAAATAGTTATTATTGATTATAGATATAGTTGCTTTAAGAGAAGAACATACCTATTAAGAAATGAAGGAAATATGATCATATTTTTTCAGGCATTTCCAAGTATTCATTTATTTTGGTAACTAATCCCTACTCACCAAGTATCTGGCAGAAACATTTAGGCTAATACCACAAGTAACAACTGGAGGCTAGTGCTCTGCTAGTGAAATACTATGTATTTTCCAGTCTCAATGATTCTAATCAGTATCTTTTGTAAGTTCTGCAAAGCTGCAAAATGAACAAGAAAATTCCTCCTGACAGTGTGCTTGTTGGTCAGTCCCAGTAAATGAATGGTTGTTCCTCCAGTCCTTACCACACAATGATGAGGTAGGTAGCCAGGTGCTGTGGATGGAGTTGTGTCTCCCAAATTCATGTTAATGTGTAACTTGCAGTGTTTCAGAATGTGACTGCATCCAGAGATGGGCCTTTAAACTGCTAATTAAGTTCCAGCTGGATAGAATGTAATCTGTCATGAAAAGTGATTTTATAAGAAAAAGCAAGTAGAACACAGACGCACAGGAAAGACAGAAGACAGAGGAAGGATTTGTTGGTCTACAGCCCAAGGAGAGAGTCTGCAGAAGCAAATGACTCTGCTGACATTTGACCACAAACTTCTTGCCTCCAGAATTGTGAAAAACAAATTCTGTTGTTTAAAAGCCGACTTTATAGTACTTTGGTTTGGACACTCTCTCAAACCAATACTTGACCTACAGGCAGGGTGATGGTACAAGAGGGTATCTGGTGTGCACTGCCGGCCTTCTACTGGGAAGAGTGGAGAGATGCAGGCGGTTGAGAAGATGCACATCTACCAGAACATGGATGAACTGGGAAAAAGGCATTCTTGTTCTTTATCTTCACACTAAACACTTCTTCTGTATCTCTCTGTACTGACAAGACCATTTCCCTTGTTACAAAGGTCACATTTTAAATCAAGGGACATGATAGATATTTCTGTGTTTAGTATTTGAACACAAATGGGTGGAATGCTTAAGAGTAGATGCAGTTTTCTTTTAAACTTTCTTCTCTTTTGAACATTTTTGTTCTCGTAATATTTTCTCATTTTATAAAAAGGTATTCGCACATTAAAATATGCATATCCTGTTATTAACTTTTAAAATTTTATTGTGGTAAAATATACATAACAGTAAATTTACCAGTTAACGTGAAATTGCCATATTAATCTGTAGCAGTAAATATATTTACATTGTTGTGTGACTATTACACCATCTATTTTCAGAACATATTGTTTTTTAATGCTTCTCAGCTCTGGCAATAACTTTTAGAATAAATTTTGCTCTAATTTTATACTTGGATAAATAATTCTAAGTGTAAGAGAACGTCTCCAACAAAGTGCCACAATATTTTTTCTTTCTTCTTACACATCCTTCTTCCCCATTTCCCTTTCCTCCTTTTTTCTTCCCTTTAATAATGACTCTTCAACACTGGTGCAATGGCAATGATCTATCATTTCTCTTTTCTTTCTTTTATAATGCCATTTTCAGGCAAAAGTTTAAATTAAAAATTGAAAACAGTATTCATAGGTAGCATAACAATGAGTATGGAAGATTTTTTCATCAGATTCAAATGTCTCTACTGCTTGTCTCATCTTACTGTTTATATTTTTCTGCTTCTTTTATTCCCTATTTTGTAATGTTGTTGTACATTCCACTTTTTTTGGTAGTCACTAAATTTTATTTATGGTAAAAATCATTTATCTATTATATGAAAGTAATCTGTAACTGTAATATATTATTTTCAATTTTATTTTAAAGAAAAATATATAAACATAACAATGAAACTGAATTTCAAAACAGGTTAGTTGGACCATTATAATAGTTGATACATTGTATATTGTCTTTGTAGTTGTTCATAGTTCAAAATGTAGAAACAGGATTCCTTGTCCAAACAACATTAGCAAAAACTTTCTATTTTTGTAACCTTACTTTCTATAAAAAGTTGTTGACACTAGATAACTCTGCATTTGGTCCTATTTTAATGCTTTCTTTATACATTTTGCTCTGATATTTTAAAACTTTTACTTCTAGATTATTATTATGTTTTTCCCAACAGTTTGTCTTTTCTTTGCCAAGAATCTTTGCTTGGCACTTAAATTATGTACTTTAAATAACTGTAATTACCCATTTAGACATTAGACTGTATGTGTTGCATAGTTAATTGTTATATCTTTCAGCTTCTTCTCTTACAATGAGTTCTCTGTCTTAACATTTCTGTTCTTACTAAAGTTTTTGCTGAAATATTGTTCTCAGAAAATTGTTTTAATTATAATATTTATGTTCTTTTCTTTTTCACTCATATATTATTTGTAATTAGTATTTAATAATGTTTTTATATTCTTATCTTTCATATTTTTATTTTTGCATATCTTTCTCTTAGTTTTTAAAATTATTAATTTGGATTTTAACATACTTATTCATTTCATTCCTAGAATTTATTGTTTTATATTGTCAATTTCAAACTATAATTCTCTTAATGCTCAAATTAAACCATGGGGTTTGAAAGACTGAAACTAAGATTAAACTATATCTCAAATCATGAGAAAATAGTACATTCAACAGTCAGTACTACTCTGCCCAGAGTGATTGCTTCATAACCTAAAATCCAGGTAGTTTATCTTTCTTTTGGGCCTTTTATGTGGCATTCCAAATGAAACATATCAAACTTTTAAGTGGTTTGGACAGGAGATAAAGAAATTGTTTACACAATATTAATGTTGGTTAACAGTTATGAGATTTATCATCTATCATGTCATCTTTTTTATTTTTGATTGCTGATTTTACAATTTCCTGTTTTTGTCATAAGGATATCTAAGAACAAGATTTTCATTGACTAAATGATGTCTTAATGATGGTGTGACATATTTAGTCAATTAGTAAATACATATGCTTTCTAAGAGCTTTAAAGCACAATTTTAACATGGCTTTTTCTATGCCTACAATTTTTTTCTGTACTCTTTCTTTAATAGATAAAGTCTAATTCTTCTTGACTCAAGTGTGGCCTAGATTTACTCTCTTTTAGTGAGCAGAATATGACAGATGACAGTGAGTGGCAAGGTCAAAAGGACGCTGAGGCTTTCTCCTTTGTCTCTCAGTCTGGGGCTAGCTAACTGCCATATTATGAAGACATTTAAACAGCAATGTGGAGAGAGGTCAACTGGTGCCTCCACCTACTATAAGTCATTATGGAAGCAGATGACAAACTCCAGCCAATACCACAAACGCCAATTTATGGTGACTCTAGACCATTACTACACAGATTACTTGGTCCCTGACTACTGAGTCTCAAGAAGTTTACAAGTGTAAATCATTACAGATAAGTGATTAGATTAGGAATAATTGGTTACTCAGAGGTGACTAGATAACTTAAGTACCAATGCATAAAATTTTTTCAAATGAAACCACTGTTTTTGAATACTATGGGAAGAACCAGAAGAAATTCTTCTCCCTCACTCCAGTGATAATTTGTGACACACCTCAGCATGGTCATATTGATTTATGGAATGTAAATTGTGACTTATTTGTGTAGAAGCCAGTTTGTGTTCTCTAGTTAATGATTCATTCTGATACTATTTTCCGAGTCAGATGCGTTATTTTAAAGGGAAATAGAGTCTTATTCTACTGTGTCTTAACTTTTCCTCACTTCCCCTTTAATAGTGAAGAAGAAAGATTATTTACAGACAGAAGAGAAACATCCTTTATTTCTTAGTATTTGAATTTAGAGAAAAACACTAAGATATTCTGCATATTGTGTGTAGTTATATGGAACGCATGTGTTGGTGTATATGTGTTTGTGTCTGTGTGCATGTGTGTTTTAGAATTATGTTTATTCATTTTTTTAACTTTTATTCATTCTTAAACACTCCTGTTCATGGTTTACAAAAACTATTGATGTAGAAAGATCAAAATTCACTGGTTTGATATGTCATTCTCTAGAAATAAAAACTATGGGAAATGATTTATCTTTCGATGGATTGTTTTTCAAAATGTAACATAAAGATAATAGTATCTTTCAAAGAATTATCAGAATTATATAATGTACTTTGATAACTGTATTGGTATTTTTCTACTTTTGCTAGGACGAAATATGTGACACACAAAATGAAGGAAGGACAGGTTTTTTTGGTACTGGGGATCCAACTCATGACCTTGTGCTTGCCAGGCACTTATGCTGCTGAGCTAAATCTCCAGCCCAGGAAAGGTTTATTTAGCTCACAGCTGTGGAGTTTCAGTCCTTAAGAAGCTGACTCCAAGGAAGGGGGGCACTCACAAAATCTTGCCCTCCTTTACCCAGGATGAGGATATTTACAAAGAAAGAATCCTGGATCCTTGCTAAGTCTCTCAGTTAAACTTTTAAACTTCTCAAGTTGATACAGTGTATCAACCATCATAATAATCTATATGTATGTATGTATCTAACACAACTCTTATCACAAATTAAGCTCTTAACAAATATTTGTTTTTCTTCCAGCTACTTCTTTTCACTTTTTCCTCGATGCAAAAAATGTCAATTTAAAGAATAATTTATATTCTTTATCTCTTCCATCTTGTTTTAAGGATAATATAAGTTAAAAATCACCCACCCGTAGAAACTGGGTAAGATGAAATTTTGCCTTGTTAAAGTGTCCTTTTTCCTCATGGCTTGTTATTTCTATTGCAATTTTATGGGCTTTCTTATGTGTATGGTATTGTTTTTCCTTTTAATAAGACAATGCAATTCCTTTTTGGAAGTAAGAAATATGCATAACTTAACACTAATTTTTGTCCCCTAGGCTTGAAAGGTAGTTTTATTAATAGAAAATAAATCAAAACTTGTAAGTCCTACATATTTAAGACCCTCTATGCCATGACATTTTCTGGAACATGCTCAGTAGCTAAGAATGAGACCTATAAATAGTTTCTATGGGGGCTCTCATAGGCTTAAAAAACATTTACTATATATACATATATATATATCTATCATCTCTCTGCTCTTAGAAGTTACTATTCTTTTCTCAGAGACAAAATACTTAGTGCTTTTTTAGTACATTTTTACTTTTCCTTAATTGCCAGCTATTTATTTCAGAATACATTTGCTACATATTTTCTCATAGATTCAGTTATGATCTAATGTGAAGAAAATAAAGAGATGATTGTGACAATTGTTCGTGGCCCTAATTCACATATAAAATTGAAGTGATTTTTTGTTGCTCTAATCATAGTCTAGCTAATTTTTATTTGGTTGTGTTTTAGGTGATAACATATGATTTACGTTGTGAGCTCCATCCTTTTTTTTTCACCTTTGATAGTGTGAAAGAAACAGAAAACAAGACACTGAAGAATGCATTCTTATATTGGGACTTTTGTACTTCCAATATAATGTGTCTGACTTTAAAGTAAATATTCATCCTCTCTACTTTACAATTGACATTTAAAAAGTAGACAGAAGTTCAAAAAATGAAAATGTTAACACAATGAGGTATTTCTTAAATTAGGACACCATTATTGAAAACAAGACATTCTGACTTTCCTAAATCTAATTAAAAACATATTTTTAAAAGTCATCAGTTATTATGGTGGTATACACTTTTAATCCCAGTGATCTGGGAGATTAGTATGGGAGGGTGATAAGTTTGAGTCCAACGTTGGCAGTTTAGCAATTTAGCAAGTCTGAGTTTCAAAACTAAAATCAAAATGAAAAAGGGCTTGAGATATGCAAAGATTGTGAGTTCAATCCCTCCTGCCACCAAAAAACAAAGCAAAGCAAACCAAAACAGAAGTATCTTCTGTTTTAAGGTGCAATATATAGATATCCTTAAGTTTATAGATTAGTTTATGATGACTATAACAGCATATGGACTTTAACAAAAATGACAGGAAATGGAATCTCCAGGCAGAGAAATTTTTAACAGTTACACTATAAATAAAATTTATTGGGGCCCTAATTTCAGCAGAACTTAAGAACCATTGGACTATTAGAAAAATGAAATAATTCCCTAAAAGGTGATTTTCCCCAGGAAAACTCAAAAAACCATGATTATTTTAGACTGCAAAGTCTGAAAGAGCTGGTTCATGGGTTGACTGATAAATGCCTTCCTGCTGTAATTGCTGGGAATCTAGATTACTGTTTGCCCCAGGATAAAAGCTGAACTCTGTGGTGATCTGTTGTAGCATACTTTCTTACTGAGATTTCAAGGACAGAAAATTGTAAGCCATACCTAATTTAAGTTTAGGGCCACAACAGTGTTTCCAGTATTGTGAAGACAAGTTTCTCCTCTTCCTTAAAGGAAAGGAACCCTGTGTTTTTCTTTCCTTTATCATTCACCCAAATCACCCTTATAATTTCCTTTATTCATCACTTTTTAGGCAAACAAGACATTTTGTTTGGATATAGGAAATTCACTTTGATTTTGAGTCATGTTAAAAACCAAAGTCATTCATGTATACTTGGAAGAAGCATAATTTTGTATATAAAAGATTGATACTCAGATGCATATTATGCCTTTTATCTCTATCCCAACCTAAACATATCAATGTAGTAATGTCTGAAGATGCTGAGGGAGAAGAACTTTATAGCTAGGACAATACTAGAAAGATTAGATGACAGGCAGTGGCATCTTTAACTGAATGGTAACAATAAAGATTGCCAGAGGAAACCCACTCACATGGAACATAGTATAGTTAACCTTTTAGAAACCGAGAGCAGAATAGCTGTTTCTAGAGGCTGGGGAGGAGAATAGGGAGGAGTAAGGGGTAGGAAATCATTTGACCACTGTAAACTAAGATACAATTAGGGACAGGAAGTTACGGTATGGTACTTCAAGGCAGAGTGATTAGTGATATCAACAGTGTACTAGTTTTTTAAAACCAGGAGAAAGATTTTGATGTTAAATGCTTCACCAGAAAGAAATGATAACTCCTTGAGGAGACAGGCATTTTTGACTTGTATAAAACCAATCATCACATTATACCTCGATTGGTATTGCTAAAAATGCACACATTGACAAGAAAAATATTTAAAAGGATGCAGGAAACTGGATCACCCATTCATCACTTGTTGAAATGTTAAATGTTATAGCCATTCTGAAAAATAGTTTGATGGTCTCTTAAATAATTATACTTGAATAACTATAGCAATTGCATTCCTGGAAATTTGTCACATAAGAATGAAAACTTATGTTCACACAAAACCATGTATATAAGTGTTTATATACAATAGTCAAAAACTAAAAAGTAATCCTGATCTCTTTCAATGACTAAATTTTTAAATCATGGTAAATCCATAATCTAGGATGCTATCTAATGACAAAGAAGTTAAAATATCAATACATATAAGTACTTGATGAACTTTTGAAGAGTTATATTGAGAAAAATTATACACTATGGTTACATACTTGGGACATTCTTCTAAGTACAAAATTGTGAAGAAAAGAAATTCCAGGTGCCAGAGAAGGAATGTAGTTGGAAAACTATAAACACAAGTGATTACATTCATAAAAGGGCAACAAGAGGGATCCTTGTGGTGATGCAAATATTCTACAGCTGGATGATACCAATGTCAGTCTCATAGTTGAAATAAATAGTATAGTATCACAGTATATTTGCATTGGGTGAAACTAGATAAAGGCTTCAAATTCTTAAAACCAAATATGAATCCAAAATTATCCTGAAATAAAAAGCTTAATTATATAAGCAAAAAAAAAAAAAGCTTATACTTGCATATTGGTCTTTAGACTGAGGCATAAATATATTTATGTAAAGTATTTTAACCATCAGCATTCCTCTATGATAAGTATTGATTCCACAAATATATAACAGTAACAGTAAAAGTTCAGACACATTCTGTAGGCTTTGCTGCTGATTTAAAGCCATGAGAATTTCCTTTGCTCATAATCATGCTGATTTATCATTCGTAATGTTAGAATGACTTCTACACAAGGACTTTTCTGTGAACATGTTTCCTAGTTACTTTATGATGCCCTTATTAGGTGTTAAAAGTCATCGGTGTAGGCAAGGACTTTCTGAAGAGAACCCAGGTTGCATAGAAAATAGTATCCTGAATTAAACTGGGTCATACCAAGCTAAAAAGCTTCTTCATAGGCAAAGAAACAACTGAGTGAAGAGACAACCTACAGAATGGGAAAAAATTGCCAGCTATTCCTCAGTCATAAAAACTAGACCCTATCAAAATAAAAGACCAGATCAAAAAAGGGCAAATAAGTAGACATTTCTCAGAAATAGTAGTTAAAATGGCCAGTATATAGAAGACATGTTCAAAATGTCTGATCATTAGAAAATCCAAATTAAAGCAATAATTAAGGATATGTCTTTCCTTAGAAAGAAGGGCTATCATCAAAAAATAAAATAATAACAAATGCTGGTAAAGTTACCAGGAAAAAACAATAGTAGGAATGTTGGTAGGAGTGTAAACTGGTACAATCACTTTGGAAATAAGTCTGGAGATTCCTCAAAAATTAAAACTAGATATTCCATTTGACCCAGTTATTTTCCTTCCTTCACCCCAAAGGAGTAAAAAATACCACATTACACAGATACCTGCATACCTATATTTATAGAAACATAATATTACATAAATCATGGAAGCAGTATATATGATCAACAATAGATGAATGGTTAAAGAAAATGGGTATTTACACACATTGGAGTAGTACTCTGCCATAGAAAGATACATTTGAGTCATTTATTGGAGTCACTTTTTCAAAAAATATTATATCAGAGTAATCACCCACTCTGACAAAATCTAAAAACAAAGACTTTCCTCCTTTACAACCTTTCTCAGGCTATTCCTCTGTCTGACTGGTCTCATGGGCATTGAGTCTAGCTAAGAATTTGTCTCTAATGTCAGATATAGCTCAGACTAATTAAATTAGGGTCTGACCAGACATACTAAGTTTAGAGCCCTGGGCCCATCTGCCTCTACTGATAAAATATAATTTACTTTTTAAACTTGGTTTCCACATTTGGAGCAGCATAGGTTTCAAATAAAAAAACTTACACAAAAAATAGCACAAATACAAGTAAGTAAGCTGAATTCTTCACAGAATTATAGAAAATAATGCTAAAATTCATATAGAATCAGAAAAGACTCAGTAGCAAAAGCAGTCGTGGGTAACAAGCGTAATGGGGAGGCATCACAATACCAAATGGAAAGTCATATTACAAGGCTAGAGTGATAAAAACAGTGTAATACTCTTACAAAACACACAAGAGGATCATTGGAACATGATAAAGGATGCAGAAATAACACCAAGCATAATGAAGTTTTTAGTCTTTGAGAAAAGAACTAAAAATATACACAAGATGAAAGATGGCCTCTTTGATAAGTGCCGTTGGGAAAACCCATTACCCACATGCAGAAGATTGAATCTAGACCCATATCTCTGCATATACTAACCCCAAATCAAAATTAATCAAACATTTAAATTTTAAAACACAAACTCTTAATCTACTGGAAGGTAAAATAGGCAAAACTTTTGAGGTCATAGGCATAATCAAAAGCTTTCTGAACAGAATCCAGGTTGCACAGAAAATAGTACCAAGAATAAACAGATCATATCAAATTAAAAAGCATCTGCACAGGCAAGGAAACAGCCAACTGACTGAAAAATCTGCAGAATGGAAAAAAATTGCTACCAATTTTTTCAGACAGAGAACTAATATCTAGAATGCATAAAGAGCTAAAAATCTTAGATCACCCAAAATAAATGAAACAAGTAAAACTGCCCATTGAAATAGACATTTCACAAAAGAAATGCAAATGGCCAATAAACACACAAAGACGTGCTCAATATTGATATTTGTTAGGGAAACGTAAATTAAAACAAAACTGAGATTCCATAATACCACAGAATGGATGACCATAATCAAGAAATTAAATACTATGCTACTAAGGTTATGGAGTAAAAGGAGCCCTTCTACATTTTTGATTGGAATGCAAACTAGTACCAGTGTGGCGGAAGTTAAGATTCTGTAAACTACAACTACAAATTCCTCTCACCCAGTTTTTTCCTTCTAAATAACTTCCTGAAGCAATTAAAGATACTGTATTACAGTAATAAATATATTTCCATGTTCACAGCAGCACAATTCATAAGGGACAAATGCATTTTTACTTTAAAATATAGAAATCATACAGAATTTTAAAAAAAATAGGAAATTCACACTAGTTGTTATATTAGAAGTGGTTGTTCAGATACAAAATTTAGGCATGAAAAAATGATCAAACAATCAAAGAGAGCACACACTGTTCTTTTTGATGAACTTTACCTACTTGGTAAATGCATACATGCATGCACAGATACATATACCTATGTAAATATAATCTATTCCCTTCTTCCTTTTCTCCTCTCTCCTTTCCCCCATTGTTTTTTCCTTTTGAGTACTTTCTTTTTCTTTTATTTTCACAGCATATGTTGTACATTTTGGATCTTATTACATTTTCTGTTTTTATTTTTTTTTACACTGGGGAGACATACATTTACACATGTGAGATTGATTTATTTCACTTATGAGTAAGTCTAAAGTCTTAAGTTGCATCCATTTACCTATAAAACTCTTGAGTTTATCTTTTTTTATAGGTAAGGAATACTCCATTGTATAAAATGCCATATCTTTTTTATTCATTTTGCAGCTGATGGGCATTTGGGTTGTTCCCAAGATTTAGTTATTACAAATTGGGCTACTATAAACATGGGCGCTCATGTATTCTTGTAGCATGTTTCAATTCTTCTAGGAAAATTCCCAGAAGAGAAAGAGCTAAATTTAATGGAAACTAAAATCCTAGTTTTTTGAGGAATCTCCACCCTTATTTCCACAGTGGTTGTACTAGTCTGTACTCCCACCAACAGTGGAGAAGTATTTCTTTTTCTGCACAGTTCTGCCAACTTTTGTTATTGGTTGATTATTTTATGGCAGTCAGACTTTCTGGAGTGATATGGAAACTCAATATTTTTATTTTTGTGCTAGTACTATGCCATTTATTTATTTATTTATTTATTTATTGAAGAGAATAAAACCAAAAGAAAACAGAACAGTCAATCAATAAAAAACAATGAACATGATAAAGGACTTCAAAATAAAAAGAAATCAATCGTGGCTTCCATAATACCTTTTAATATCTTCCAAGTAGCTGCCTAAATCATTAAACACAATAAAATCAAACAAAATAAGATAGAATAAAATCAATCAAAACAAAAAAAAATGAAAGCAATACAGGACTTTGAAACAAGATAACAGGAAATCAATAATGGCTACTATATTTTGTTATCTTTGTTTTTGAATTTTATTTTAAAGAGAATAAAAATTAAACAACAGAACAAAACAGATCAGAAGAAAACAATTTAAGAGACACTGACTTCAAAGCAAGACAACAGGAGATCTTCACTGTCTATCACATTGTCTCTTGTTTTCTTCTAAATAGTTTTCCGTATCTTCACACACAATGAATTCACACAAAGCAAAATAGCATTACACTAATCAGAACAGGATAATGAAGGCATTTTAGGTCTTTAAAACCAGACAATAGGGAAGTCAACAATGTCTGCCATAATGTCTCTCATTTTATTCAAAATAGCTGCTCATATCTTCATGTATATTTTAAATTAAACAATACAAAACAGACTAAAATCACTCTGAACAAAGAACGGTAATACTGCTGGATTTCACAGCATGATGCTATGGAATCAGCACGGGATACCTTAGTGTCTCTTCTTATTTAAAGTAGTTGTTCATTTCATCATGCACTATATCACTGAGTCTCATAAACTCTTTAGGAGAAGGTCTACACATGTATGAGTCTCTTCATGTATACCTATCCTTTCTATTTTAGAGGGGAAAACCAAACCAAACCAAACCAAACCAAACCAAACCAAACCAAACCAAAACAAAACAAAACAAAACACATTCTTAGAAAAACACGAAACAGAAGAGACAAATAATAATAACAAAGAACCCAAAACACTGACAATATAGGCCTTGAAAACAAGGTTGTAGGAGCATAACTAGGGTTGTTATTTTACATAATGATCTTCAAGAGTTCCTCAGATCACCATACGATAATATGCATAGTTGTTCCAATCTGATGAATGTTACCTATTTTGTTCTAAGACCTTATAGAATTTGTAGCACAATCATCTTTGCTATCCTAAATGTGTTTATATAATTTTAGACATTTTTTCCTTCCCTTCCTTTTCCTTTTTCTTCATTTTCCCTGAGATATTATTTTCCCCTTCAAGCAGATTCTTATCCTTTCACTGTAATTATTGAGATTTTTGTATCTTATGTACTCTTACCATGTCTTACGCTAGGGAGACTATATGGTATTAAGACATGTGAGTTTGATTTATTTCACTTATGAGTGTGATCTCAAGTTGCATCCATTTACTTATAAATATCTCAATGTGATCATTCTTTATAGCTGAGTAGTACTCCATTGTATAAAAATACCACAACTTATCCATTCCTCAGTTGATGAACACTTAAGCTGTTTCCAAGATCTGGCTATTACAAATTGTGCTGCTATAAACATGAGTGTACATATATCACACTGGTATGATGTTTTCAGTTCTGGAAATATCCCCAGAAGTGGAATAGCTGGGTCAAATGAGATTTTCAATCCCAGTTTTTTAAGGAATTCCCCAGACTAACCACCACAATGGTTGCACCAGTTGACACTCCCACCAATGGTGCAGAAGAGTTCCTTTTTCCCCACAACCTCTCCAGCATTTGTTGTTGGTAGTTTTCTTGATCCTGGCCATTCTTTCTGGAGTGAGAAGGAATCTCAGTGTGGTTTTGATTTGCATTTCTCTAATGACTAATGATGAACATTTTTTCATGTATTTATTTGCCATTTGTATTTCTTCATCTAAAAACTGTGTATTCATCTCAGCTGTCCATTTTTGGATTGGGTCTTTGAATTTTGGGGGTCTGATTTTTAAAAATTGTTTATATGTTTTAGACAGAATTCCTTAGTCTGAGGGACAGTTCACTAAAATTTTTTTCTCAGTTTGTGGGTTTTCTTTTCACTATGCTGGAGATTTCTTTTGATGGAGAGAAAATTTTTAGTAAGATGTGATCCATTATTGATTCTGGGAAGTATTTCCCATGCGGTTTGAGTCTTGTTCATGAATCTCTACTTACCCCTATGTCTTCAAGGTTTTCACCCAATTTGTCTTCTAACATTTAGTGTTTCTGTTTTAATATTTTGATCTTTGATTCATTTAGTTTAGTACATGATGATAGGCATGGGTCTAGTTTTAGTTTTCGGTACATAAGCCAGTTTTTCCAACACCATTTATTAAACAGACTTTCTCTCTTCTAGTGCATGTGTCTGGCCTCTTTATCAAAGATAAGGTGGCTGAGTGTGTTTTCAGTTGTAGTTGTATCTTCTAATCTATTCCATTGATCTTCTGGTATGGTTTTATGCTAGTACTATGCTGATTTTATTACAGTAGCTTTATAGTATAACTTCATGTCAGGGATTGTGATGCCTCCTGCCTTGCCTTTGTTGCTTAGAATTGCCGTCACTATTTGTGGGTCTCCTCTGGATCCAGGTGAATTTTAGGAGGGATTTCTCTTGATCTGTGAGGTATGCTAGTGGTATTTTAATTGGGATGGCATTAAATCTGTATAACAATTTTGGAAGAATGGTCATTTTCACAATGTATGTTTTTTCTATCCATGAACAAGGGATGTCTTTCCATTTTTGAAGTCCTCTTCAATTTCTCTTTTCAAGGTATTATAATTTTCCCTGAATAGATCTTTTACTTCTTTTGTTAGATTGATTGCTAAGTATTCTATTTTCTTGGATGCTATTGTGAAGAGTGTGGCTTCTCTTATTTCTCTCTCAGTGTACAGGAATTCTATTGATTTTTGAGCATTGGCTTTGAATCCAGCTACATTACTGAATTTATTTATTATACCTCATAGTCTTTCAATGAAGTTTTTGAATCTTCTGTGTAGAGTATCATGTCATCTGCAAATAATGATAGTTTAACTTCTTCTTTTCCTATCCTTACTCCTTTTATTTATCTCTCTTATCTGATTGCTCTGGCTAGTAATTCCAGCAGTATATTGAATAGGAGTGGTGTTAATGGACACCCTTATCTGATGCCTGATTTTAGGATAAAGACTTTCAGTTTGCACCATTCAATATGATGCTATTGGTTTGTCATAGATGGCCTTTATCATATTGAGGTAAAGACCATCTATTCCAATTTTCTGTAATTTTCACTTATCATGAATAAGTGCTAGACCTTATCAAAAGCTTTTTCTGCATCTATAGAAATAATCATTTGGTTCTTATTTTTGTCTCTATTGATATGGTAGATTACATTTATTGATTTGCATATGTTGAACCATCACTGCATGACTGAGATAAATCCCCCTTGGTTGTGGCGTGTAATCTTCTTGATGATTTGCTGCATTCTGTTTGCCAATATTTTTTTGAGAATTTTTGAGAACTCCCAAGATCCAGCCATGGTAGGACTCAGGCAGCTTATTCACTCACCCTCTTGATAAGTGCATGTGGCATGGGCCTGGAGGAGAACCATTACCTGTTAGCCTACTGCCACACTGGCTGAAAATCAAGCGCCCTTCCCCTGCCCGCCTCCCCCCCCCCCACCATAGCTCCTGGGGATAGATGTCTCAGAATCTCTTGGGAGGATGACCATATGCAGTATAGCAAATAGGAATTTCCTTCTATCTTCTGTTTGAAGGCATAGGTTGTTTTCACTGTTTTGTTTCTTTTGCTCTATTCAGTATTCTCAGTTGGTGTCATAATGTTCTATTTTTGGTTTGATTTTGCTATACCTAATCGAATGGAAAACTATTGTGAAGGTAAAGAGATATACCATAGTACCTATTACTACCATCCCAGTATCCTGCTGTGAAGTCCTTTACCAATTTCACTGCATTGTCTCAATTGGCTTTGTTCTGTCTTGTGCTGTGCATTTTTACTACTTTCAAAATAAATTTTTAAAAAAGAGAATTTTTGCATCCATGTTCATTAGGAAGATTGACCTGTAGTTCTCTTTTTTTGATTTCGTCTTTCTCAGGTTTTGGTATTAGAGTAATAATTGCTTCTAGGAATGAGTTAGGGAGAATTGCTTCACTTTCAATCGCATTGAAGAATTTGAGGAGTGTCAGTATTAAATCTTTGAATTTCTTGCAGAATTCCGCAGTGAATCTGTCTGGAACAGGACTTTTTTTTTTTTTTTTTGTAAAGATTTAATTATGTTTTCAGTTTCATTAATTGAAATTCAGTTATTCAGCAGTTTTATATCTTCTTCACCCAGGTTTGGTAATTCATACGTTTCTAGGAATGCGCCCATTTCTTCTGTGTTATCAAGCCTATGAGAGTAGATGTTTTCAAAATAGATATTTTTGATCTTCTGTATTTCCACAGGGTCTGTAGTGATTTCAACCTTTTCATTCCTTACTGCATGAATCTGAGTTTTTTCTTTCCTTTTTAAAATAAGGTTGGCTAAGGGCTTATCAAATTTTTTTTTTTAAAGAACAACTATTCGACTCATTGATTCTTTGTATTGTTTTCTTAGTTTCTTATTGCATTGATTCCTGCTCTGAGATTTATAAATTCCTGTCTTCTTTAGGCATTGGGCTTGACTTGCTCTTCTTTTTCTAGGTGTTTGAGGTGTAGCATCAGGTTGTTTATTTGTGTTTGTTCTGTTTTCCTGATGTGGGAATTCACTGCAATAAATTTTTCTCTAAACACTGCTTTCATTGTGTTCCACAAGTTCTGGTAAGTTGTATTTCTATTTTCATTTGCTTGTAGGTATTGTTTAATTTCTTCTTTAATTTTCTCTGTGACCTAATGATTGCTCAGGAATGTACTATTCAATTTCCATGTGTTTATGTGGTTTTTGCAGTTTATTTTGTCATTAATTTCCAGTTTCATAGTGCTATGTTGCAATAGCATGCATTGAATAATTTCAGTTCTTTTGCATTTACTTAAGCATGTTCCGTGGCCTAGAATATGGTCTATTTTAGAGAACATCCCATGTGCTACTGGGAAGAATATATATTCTGATGTTGTTGGCTGGAACATTCTGTATACATCCCCAAGTGCATTTGTTCACAGATGTGATTCAGTTTTGTTATTTCTTTGCTGATTTTCTGCCTAGTTGATCTGCCCCTTTGTATCAATGGCATGGTAAGATCTCCTGTTATAATTGTGTTATTGCTTATTTGATTTTTCATTTCTGTTAATATTTGTTTTGTATATCTGGGTGCTCCTGAATTTGGTGCATAGATATTTAAGTTTGTTATCTCTTCTTCTTGGAGTTTTCCCATAACTAGTGCATAGTGACCTTCTTTATCTCTTTGGATCATTCTTGCTTTGAAGTCCACATTTTCTCCAAATAGAATGACTATCCCAGCTTTTTGAGGGCTTCCTGTTGCATGAAGTATTGCTTTCCATCCTTTGACTTTCAGTCTATGAATTTCCTTTTGGGTTAGATGGGTTTGTTGTATACAGCATATAGTTGGATGTTGTTTCTTGATCCATCCTGCAGTCTGTGTCTTTTAATTGGTGAATTGAGACCATTTACTTTAATGGTTACAACTGATATATATTGGTTTATTTTTGACATGTTATCTTTCTGCTGTTGATTCTTTACCTTTCCAGTCTGTTTAATTGTTTGCCTTACTTAGTGATTTTTTCCTATGTATGTCTAAAATGTCTTTCAGTATTCTTTGCAGGGTTGGTTTGGTGGTCATGATGTTCTTCAGCTGTTCTTTGTCATGGAAGTATCTTATTTCTCCATCCATTTTTGAAGGACAGTTTTTCAGGGTACTCAGTCTAAGATGGAAGTCATTTTCCTTTAGGATCTAAAATACTTCATTCCATGCTCTTGTGACTTCATTGTTTGTGTTGGGAAGTCTCCTGTGATTCTGACAGGCTTTCTTTTATAGGTGATCTGTCTCTTCTCTCTAACTGCGTTTAACTTTGTGTTCTTAAGTTGGATTATTTGGATGTTGATTATTATGTCTGGATGTAGTTTTATTTTGGTTATGGTTATTTGGAGTTCTATATGCTTCACTGATCTGTCAGTTTCCATTCTCATGTTTGGGAAATTTTCAGCTATTCTATGACTAGCCTCTTGGTATCGTTTGTGTTGTCACCTTCTTTTTGTTTTTACCTATCAATCTTACGTTGTTTTTCTTTGCATCATTCTGCAGCTGTTGAATTGTTATTTCCTGATTCCTTGTTATGTTCAAAAGATCTTTCCTTTCCTGTTCACTAACTGCAATCTTGTGTTTGAGGTCTGAAATTCTATCTTCACTTTGATTAAGGCAATTTTGCCAACTTTCAAAGGAATTTTTGATTTACTTTGTATCTCCTTGAATCTGCCTGATGTATTCTTTTGTTTCTTATATTGTTCATTCAGGGTTTCCATATTTTTGCATTTTTCCTCTAATTTTTTAATCTATGTCTTTAGATGTGTTCAGCATCTCTTTCATTACTTTTATCATTTCCTCTTTTACCTGGGAGATTATTTCTGATCTGAGTTCTTTTATAGATTCCCAGAGGTTTTTTTTTTTTTTTTTTAATTTCAGTTGTTATCATTTCAGGAATTTAGGTGTACGGCTTATATTTTCTTCTCTGTCCATGTCTCCTATGCGTGCTTGGGTTTGGTTGGAAGTTTAAGGTTGCATTTTACTCTTTCTTTTTGTCACTTTCCTGTATTTCTGAGTTTCAAGGAATGTTCCAAAGCTTCACCCATGCACTGGGAGTAACCGGGCCCACTTTTGGCTCCTATGGCAGACTGCAGGCAACTATTAGCCACTTGGAAGTCACTAAACATGGCCCAGGTAAGCCCTAGGCTTACCCTCTGGTGTGTCCTCTAGTGATTTGGGATGCTGAGTGTGGTCTTACTGCCTGGGAGTGATGTTCCAAAGCTTCTTTGTGTGCTGGGATTCAGCTTGCAAATGTTCAGTTCCTGGGACTGAATTTAGGCCTCTGGTAGCTGCTAGGAGTTTGCTGGGCATTGCCCAAATAGGCCTGTGTGGACCTTCCATGTGTCTTTGGTGATTTGGGACACTAGACATTGTCTTACTTCCTGGGAGTGTCATCCCAGAGCTTCTCTATGTGCTGGGATTCAGCTCCTAGGCCTCAATGTATTCATTTGTATTTCTCAAATGATCAGTGATGTTGAACATTTCTTCATGTATTTATTTGCCATTTGTAATTAACCTGAGAAGTATATATTCATCTCAGATGCCCATTTTTGGATTGCATCTTTGAATTTGGTGTGGGGAGAACTGATGTTTTTTCATGTCTTTATATATTCTAGATAGAAGTCTTGGTCTGAGAGACATTTGAATAAAATTTTTTTTCCCATTCTATGGGTTTTCTTTTCACTCTATTGGTGATTTCTTTTGAAGTGAAATTTTTTTTAATAAAATGGATCCCAGTTGTTGATATTTTGAAGTGCTTTCCATACAGTTTGTATTTTGTTCATGAACTCTTTGCCTACCTGAATGTCTTCAAAATTTCTACCTACTTTGTCTTCCAGTAGGTTTAGTGTTTTTATTTAATGTTTAGATCTTTGATCCATTTTGACTTTAGTACATAGTGATAGGCATGGGTCTAGTTTTAGACTTTGGCCTGTGGAAACCCAATTTTTCCAAAACCATTCATTAAAGAGGCTATTTTTCTTGCTTGCAGTAAACGTATTTGCCTCTTGTCAAAGATAAGGTGGGTGAGTGTATTTGTAGTTGTGTCTGCATCTTCTCATCTGTTCTGTTGACCTTCAAGTCTTTTTTTGCCAGTACCATGCTGATTTTATCACAGTAGATTTGTAGTATAATTTCAAGTCAGAGATTGTGATGCCTGTTGCCTTGCCTTTGTCTGCTAATGCCTTTTTTTATTCTAAGTCTCTTCTGTTTCCAAATGAATTGTTGGAATGTTTTCTCTAGACCTGTGTGTTATGTTAATGATATTTTTATCAGAATTGCAGTAAATCTATATAGGTTTTGGGAATATGGCCATTTTCTCTTTGTTGGTTCTTCCTACCCAGGAGGAAGGGATATCTTTCCATTTTGTGATATCCTCTTCAAACTCCTTTATTAAAGTATTAAAATTTTCAACATATAGATCTTTCACATCCTTGGTTAGACTGATTCCTAAGTATTTCATTTTGTTGGATGCTACTATGAAATGTGTTCTTTCCATAATTTCTCTCTCAATGAATTTGTTGTTTGTGTACAGGAATTCTAGTGATTTTTGTGGGCTGACTTTGTATATAACTATGTTGCTGAATTTACTTATTAACCCTAGTAGTCTTTTGATGGAGTTTTTGGGGTCTTCTGTATAGAATATCATGTCATCTGCTAATAGTGCTAATTTAACTTCTTCTTTTCCTATCCTTATTCTTTTATTTTTCTTTTGTGTAATTGCTGTAGCTAATGTTTGCAGAACTAGATATCTATATCTATTATTTAAAAAATAAAAACAGAAAATAGTATAGAAATGATACAGAATTTCAAATAATACTCCAGGAAATTAACACTAGTTAATATAATGTGTGGTGCTATCTTAGATGTAGGTGTTCATTTTATAAGATCAAGGTACAAAAAATGATCAAACAATCAAACAATGACAGCGCAAACCATTCCTTTTAATGAACTAACAGTGATTAGTAGTATAGTTATCTATCTTACATACATTTACATACATATATTTATATATGTATATGTGGACATTTTTTGTCTTGTTCCTGATTTTAGAGTGAAATCTTTCAATTTTTGTCCATTTAGTATGTTGTTGTCTGTTGGTTTGTCAAAGATGGTTTTTATCTGATTGAGGAAGAAATCATGTATTCAAGTTTTCTGTCAGGTTTTGTTTTATCATGAATGAGTGATGGAATTTATCAAAAGCCTTTTTTGCATCTATTATGATGTGATTTTTGTCTTTGACTCTGTTGATGTGGTATATTACATTTATTGATTTGTGTATGTGGAGCCACCACTGCATTTCTTGGATGAATTCCATTTAGTCAGGGTGTACAATATTATTAATTATTTGCCACATTCTATTTGCTAGTAATTTATGGATAATTTTTGCATCAATGTTTGTTAGAGAGATTAGCCTCTAGTGCTCCTTTTTGGTTGAGTCTTTTCTGTCTTGGTATCAGGGTAATACTTGCCTCCAGTAATGAGATAGGGAGAACTACTTCCTTTTCAATTTCTTTAAAGTTTGAGGAGAATTGACATTAAATCTTCTTAAGTTTTTTGTAAAATTCAGTTTTGAATCCATCAGGACCTGTGCTTTTCTTTGTTGGTAAACTTTTAATTGTTTTCAATTTCAGTAAATGATATTGGGTTATTCAAAATTTTTATATCTTCTTGATTCAGCTTTGGTAATTCATACTTTTTGTAGGACCCTGTTTCTTCTGTGTTTTCTGGCATATTCAAGTTTTTTGAAGTAGGTTTTGATATCTTCTTAATTTCCACAGATCTGTAGTAATTTCACCATTTTCATTCCTCATTGTATGAATTTGAATTTTTCTCTTTTTCTTGATAAGGTTGTTAAGGGGCTTATCAACTTTGTTTATTTTTTCAAAGAACCAAGTCTTTGATTTATTAATTCTTTGTATTTTTTGTCTCAATTGCATTAATTTTTGCTCTGATCTTTATAATTTCCTCCCTTCTATGAGCTTTGTTCTTGACTTGCTCTTCTTTTTTCTAGAAGCTTAAGGTGTAGCATTAGGTTATTTGTGCTCATTCTATTTTCCTTATGTGAAGCTTCATTGCTATATAGTTTCCTATTAATTTCATTGTGTATCACAGGTTCTGCTATGTTCTATCTGCAATTTTATTGAATTGTAGGCATTTTTAAATTTCTCATAATTTCATTTATAACCCATTGGTTGTTCTGGAAACTGTTATTTAATTTCAATGCATTTATGTAGATTTTGCATTTTGTTTTACCATTGATATCAAATTTTAGCACATTATAGTCAGATAATAAACATGGGATAATTTGAATTCCTTTGCCTTGATTTATACATGTTCTGTGAGCTAATATACGGTCTATTTCAGAAATTGTCCCATGTGCAGCTGAAAAGAATATGTATTCTGACGTTGTTGGGTGGAACACTTTGTAAGCATCCAGTAAGTCCTTTTGTTCACAGATTTGAGTTCTATGATTTTTTTGCTGGCTTTTTGTCTAGTTGATCCATCTCTTTGTGACAATGGGGTATTAAGGTCCCCCATTAGAATAGTGTTATTACATATTTAATTATTCATGTGTATTAGTATTTGTGTTAGATAGTTGCATGCTCCTGCATCTAGTGCCTATAATTTTATGATCATCTCTTCCTCTTGAGTTTTCCCCTAACAAGTATGTAGTAACCTTCCTTATTTCTTTTGAGCATTTCTTTTTTGAATTTTACATTATCTGCAAACAGACTAGCTACCCCTGCTTTTTTTCTGGGTTCCTGTAACATGGAATATTGTTTTTCATCTTTTGACTTCCTGTTAGTTTCTTTTTGAGTTAAATATCTTTCTTATATACAGCGTATTGTTGCATCCTGTTTTTTGATCCATTCTACCAATTTATTTCTTTTAATTGTTGAACTGAAGTAATTTACATTGATGATTATAATGATATATATTGATTTAACTCAGACATGTTATTTTCAATTTGTTGATTCCCTGCTTTCTTGCCTCATTTAATTGCTTTCCCTGCTTGATGGTTTTCTTCTCTTGTTGTTCTGGGAATTGTGGCCATTTTTATTTCTATTTAGTATATCTTTCATTACTCTTTAAGGTTGGTTTAATGGACATGAATTTCTTCAGTTACTCTTTGTCATGGAAGTGTCTTGTTTTTCCATAAATTTTGAAATAAATTTTTGCAGGGTATGTGAATCTGGATTCCATGTTATTTTCTTTCAGGGGATAAAATACTTCACCCCATGCTCATCTTGACTTGAGGGTTTGTGTTGAGATCTCAGCCATGATTCTAATGGGCTTCTTTGAAAGGTGAGCTGTTTCTTTTGTCTAACAGCTTTTACTATTCTATTTTTATGCTAAATTTCTGGGATTTTGATTATTATATGCCTGATTGTAGATTCATTTTGGCTATGACTGTTTGGAGTTCTATATGACTCACTTATCTTTATATCAAAATTTTCCCATGTTTGGGAAACTTTCTGGTATTACCTCTGCAAATAGTTTTTATGTCATTTGCTTTGACTCATGCATTTTCATCAACCCCTATCAGTCTTATATTGTTTTGCTTTGCATCATCTTGGAACTGTTGAATTGTTTTCATAGTCCCTGGTTATTTTGTTTTTTTGGGTTTTTTTTTTTTAATTTTAAGGAGGGTAAGATTAAACAGAACAAAACAGATCATAAGGAAACATTTTAAGAAACATGGATTTCAAAGAAGTTCACTGGAGATCTTCATTGTCTATCTTATTGTCTCTATTTTTCTTCCAAATAGTTGTTCCCATCCTTCACACACATTGAATACATATTGAACATTATAGAACTAATCTAGTCAAAACAAGATGATGAAGGCTTTTTAGGTCTTCAAGACCTGATTTTGGGGAAGTCAATAATTACTATCATAATATCTCTCAGTCTCTTTGAAGTAGCTGTCCTTATCTTTACATATGCTGAAATTGAACCTGAGATTAGACTAATGTCACTCTGAACAGTGAATAATAATATTGCTACATTTTATACCATACTGCTACAAAATTAGCACTGGGTATCTTAGTATCTCTTCTTCTTCAGAGTATCGGTTCATTACATCATGCATTATATAATCTGTTCCCATAAACTGTTTAGAAATTCTCCCCATATGTGAATCTCTACATGTATATCTATCCTTTCTGTATTATAGGGAAAAACAGATCAAAACAAGACAACAAAACAAATTCATAGAAAATCATGAAATGAAAAAGACATATAAAACCACAATATTAGGTGATCTACAGAGGTAACTATGCTTTCTCTTGTTATTTTCAATAGAATTATCCACATCATCAGACATACTATAATTGAACATAGCATTACATAGCTATTTTAATAAAAATACAACTTTGGAGACATTGTAGGACTTCAAAAGCAGTTTACAATCAAACCAGATTGGGGTGTCATATTATATCTAGTCATCTTCAGAGTAGTTGCCTCTACTCTTAGACTTGATACTATCAAGCATACCAAATTTGAATAAAATCAGTCAAGGCAAAACAGTGGTCTAACAAACCAGCTTCAAATAAGATCAGTCATAGTAAGACAGTGTAAGAATACAGGGCTTCAGTTTAAGTTAATAGGAAATAATTACTGTGGTATAGCCTGCTATTTTTGGGGTAGCTGTCTGTGCCCTCAAATCTAGTATGAGTAGACAAAATGGAACAAAATAAAATCAAACTAAACCAAGCAATAAGACTACTGTGGCTTTTAAATACTGATACACTTATTAACAATGTCCTCTACCTTCCTTTTTTAGGCAATTCCTCAACTTTCTCTTTCTCAGAATGCTTTGTATAATTTGGGTCCCACTTGCTCATTTAGTTTTTTGATTAGAGGGTCAACCCATTATCTATCTGAGTAGTGCTGAACCTTTTTACCCCTGAACTTGATCTTTAGCTGTATTCCTTTACTTACTAAAGCCACAAGGTTTTCCTTCCTTCTAGCTGTTTAGTTCTACTCTGCACAAAAGTGTCATTACTTTCCAACCTACTTGAGGCTGCTGGACGAGTTGTCCCTACTTCTTTCTGGTTCCCTGTTACATACAGCATTGTCTTCTCATCTTTGACTTTCACGTTATTGACCCTCTTTCAGGTTGAGTATATTTTCTATTCAGAGCATCTCAATGGATCCTGCCTCCTAACCTACTCTGTCTGTGTTTCTTTTTGTTAGTGTATCAAGGCAATCTATTTTAGAGATTATAGCCCACCTTCTCGGCCTCATCTCTGCTATTGTATTTTCGGCTATTATTTGTCCAATTTTCTCCTTCATTCCACTGTCTGCCCTGTTCATTAAGGCCTATCTGTCACTGTTGCTGGAATCTTGGTTTTTTTTTTTTTTTTTCAATCTCTAGAATGTCCTTCACTATTTTTTGTAGGGTTGGATTGGTTGCCATGAACTCCCACAGTTCCTCCTTTTCTTGGAACATCTTATATCTACATTAATTTTGAGAGAGAGTTTTTCAGGGTATATCAATCTAGGTTGGAGGTTACTTTCTTTCAGGGCTAGGACTATTTCCCCCCAAGCTCTTCTTTATTTGATAATTTGTGTTGATAAATCTGTCATTATTTTGATGACTTTTCCTTTGTAGGTGATCTGCCTTTTTCTGACCACTTTTAATATTCTGTTCTTGTGGTAGATTTCTGGGATCTTGATTATTATATCTGTGGGTGTAGATGTGTTTTGGTTGTAGTTGGTTGGAGTTCTGTATGCCTCATTTATCTGGATATCATTTCTTTTTCCTATGCTTGTGAAGTTTTCCTTAATTATCTGTGAGTAGCCTTTGTAATTCATTTGTTGTTAACTCCTGCTTCTTCACTCATGTTTTTTATTCCTAAGTTATATGTCCTCTTGTCATCTTCTAGCCTTTGAATTGTTACTTCCTGGTTCCTTGTTATTTTTAATAGGTCTTTTCTTCACAATCACAAATCGTAAATCTCTCTTTAAGTTTCGAAAGGCTAACTTTATTTTCTGTCAAGGCATTTTGCTAGCTTTCAATGGAGTGTTTAATTCCCTGGTAATCTCTTTAAATCTGTTTCATGTATTCTAGATTTTATTTATATTCTTCACCGAAGGTTTCTCTTCCTCTTCTGGGTTCCTCCATTCTTCCATTTGTGTCTTCTTGAGAGGGGCTTAGCATTTCTTTTATTAATCTTTTTATATCTTGCCTCCCTTGGATTAGAATTTCTGTATTAAGTTCATCTATGAGGTCACAAAAGTATTTCTTTATGACCACTGATGTTGTGGCCAAAATTGCATGATTGCTGCACTGGTTCTCTTCTGTGTTTACCTCTCCTAGGCTTATTTTCCCAAGGTCAGTGGCTGGAGTTTCTTATTTTTTTCTCTTGTCAAGTTTTTTGTTTCTTTCAGAAAGGTGTGTGGTGGAGGTCTCAGGCCCTCTCCATGTTGCTGACAGTTTTTCTGAAGTGTGCAGGCTGGGGTTTGTTGCCCTCTCCAGTTTGCTGTTATCTGAGGTGATGCAGGTTCTGTGGGCTGGCCCCTGTTCTCTGAGCCAGTCAACTGACAAATTTCTTCAGCAACTTAGCCTTTGCTTTGCAGACGTCACAGGGTCAGGACAGTTTTGTTCCTGGCTATTGGATCACAAACAGGGGTGTAACTTAGCTCAAGCTGATCCCACCAATCCTCTCTTCGCCAAGGGTGGCTGACTCATGCAACTGGCTACACCTGCTGTGGGACACAATTTCCAGCACTCATCGAGAATTAATGCAGCTCTCCTTCTTGACTCTACTCCATCCTGTACCACATCCCCCTGCCAAGGGCGAGGGTCCACCAAATCCCATTATTGGTGTCTGTGGCTTCAGTGCGACTGTCAATTGTCTGACTCTACAGTGCATGCAACACAGTGTGGGACTGGCATCAGTGAGTGCACCCAGCTCCAGCCCTCCACCCACATTTTTCCTTCCTCTTCCTATTTTTCTTTTTCCTTCAGTTTCCTCCTGGGGTCGTGAGAATCCCTCTCTACTCCTCTGGCCCTCTCCAAGTTGTCAAATTCCAGCATCTGAGTTGTTTTCCTAGAGAGGCCCTCTTCTACCTAGCAAGCCACCATCTTCTTGTCTCTCCTAGACTTTGTTATTTTGAAGAGTTCTTTCTTTTTGTGAATCACTAGTAGCAATACTGTCTTCAAGGTCTGAAAGTCTACAGTTTTGTTCAAGTAATTTTGCCAGCTTTCAGTAGAATTTTTAATTTCCTGATATCTCCTAGAATTTGTTTCATGCATTCTGTTTCTTTCCTATATTTTTCATTCAAAGTTTCCATCATTTTCCCATTTTTTATGTATGTCTTCTCTAACTATGCTGAGCACCTTCTTTATTAAGGCTGTCATTTCTTCCCTTATTGAGAGATTATTCCTGATCTGATTTCCTCTATAGATTCATGGATTTGTTTCTTTATTTCTCTTCCTATCTTTTCAGAAATTTCAGGTGTGTGACTTCCGATGACCTCATTTTTTGATGTCTTCTATATTTTTTTCCAAATGAGCTGCACATTTTAGATTGCATTTTGCTTTTTCACGTTGTCATTTTTACCTTAGGTTAATATTTTGGTCTTTTCAATCCTGTTAGACTCTACTGTCTTTCGTGTGTGTCTTAGGGTGCTACTGTGTGACTCATTTTTACTCAATTGCTAGGTCCTACAGTGTATAGGGATCACTGAGGTTCCTCTGGCTGCTGAGATTGTCTTAGGTGAGGGGTGACTGAGGCTCCCCTTGTCTATTAAGTTCTTATGGGTGCAAGGGAGGGGTAGCCAAGGTTCCCCCTGCTGAGGTCTCCAGGGGTAGAGGAGGGATGGTGAATGATCCTGTCAGCTGCTGAATTCTTCTGGGTATAGGGAAGGCTAAATCTTGAAATGGCTAAATCTTGAAAGTAGCACATATATCCATTAAGATATATATATTTAAATAAAATATGGTATTCACAAATTGTGGAATACTAATGAGTTGTAAATGAGTCATTTTTAGGAAAATAAATGCATCTTGAGATCACAGTACTGTGAAATATCTTATATGAGATATCTTATATGAGAAAACAAATTATAAATAAAGAGCAAAATAAAGGATAATAGTAAAAAGGTAGGTAGATTTTTCTCAAATAGAGAGATAGATTTTTCTCTAGAGAGAGTAGAAAGATTGAAAGGGAAAATAAATTAAGATGTGTCATATATATATATATATATATATATATATATATATAAATTCTACACAATGAATGTAAATATATACTGTGAGCACATGCCAATGAAAAGTAAAATTAAAAATACTCCAAATTGTTATCATTTTTATTGTCACTTTTCTGTATCCAATGGGAAAGATTAAGTCACTTGAAATTAGTGCTCAATAATGCATTTCTGGCTTCTATTATTCTATGATACCAAAATATTCAGACTGTTATAAACAATTTTCCAAACTAGGATGCGTGTTTAATAATACCTTGGTTTATTGCCTAGTATCTTATTTTTTCTAAAATTGAGATCCCTGCTACTATTAAACCTCAGATTTTCTGTGCTCCTAAAATTCTTTATGGTCAGTGATCATTTGAGTCTATATCAGTATATTGTTGCCAGTAATACCTGCTTTTGGGTACACTAGTCAAGCACAGAATGTAATCTACCCTCTGTGTCTGCCAACCTCTTGACCTTTTCAGCTCTATCACCAATTGCCTTGTAGTCTTAAGATGCTTCCATTGATTAATCCAGCTTTTATAGGGTTATTTGTATTTAGGTGTTGAATTGTTTTATGCAAATGAAATACATATATTTTGAGATCAATCAGAATTTTAAAAATACAATTAAAGTGTAATAAATTATAAAATGGTATGTTTATTTTGATTTTGAATAAAGACATAAGTATTTTCTGACTGTTATACTTTTTTTTAGTATTGATCCAAAAGCTCAATTATAAATAGATTAAATTGTACCAATTAAGTACTACAAATAAATGCTGAGACAGGGCATGAACACTGGACAGGAAGTAAATCTGGCATACAACCAAACAAATCTACAACTTTTAATGAATTTTCTTTTTAACATGCTTCCTCATGAATTATTGTCATATTAGCATAAAATAATCACTTTCTCTGACTTGTTTTAAGGCCAAATATATATTATATTGTTCGCTTTGGCTTTTTTCCTGTAACTTCTAACATGATTTATGCATTTCTATAATCAATAAAATTTTAAAACAATGGAGGCTGTGTTCCAAGGGTTTCTTCAATGATGATTTTTATCTTTAAAGTAAAAAAAAAGGCAGGTCAGAATATAACAAGATATAGAATAAAACAAATTTTTGAGTTCTATAGAGACTTATGCAATCATTTCATGTAAAATTGGCTATTTAAAACATGCAATTTTGCAGTATTTTCAGCCCCAAAATGCTTTAAGTTAGAGTTTTCTCTTTTAATTATATTCTGTCTGATCTAGTATACCAGTTAAACCTGAAACTCTCTGTGGAAGCTTGTTGTCACCATAGCAACCAGATCACAGTATCCAATATCTGTGTAATGAAGTGCTGACATGTTTTTCACTACAGGATGCTAACTGGAGGTTTGTTTCATAATTAGGTGGCAGAAATAATCAATTTCTCCATGATTAACAATGTCACAGATTCGACAGTAGACAATCCTGAAAAACTTTCTTAACTAGTACACTGTGTATGGGAGTAAAATAATATAGATCATTTTTAAATTCTTTTGGTCAGCTAGTGAAAAATTTATTGCATCTTTCAATTTGTGTCCTTAGAATGACTTGAATTACATTCTAGGCTTTAAGAGGTAAACTCACAAGATATAAAAACATCAAAATTATTTTTATGAAATTATTTTAAATTTAAAATGAACCAACAAGTCTTAATTTAGAGCAAGCAATTGTAAAATAATTCCTAAAGTTGCACACTCTTTATTCAGGGTCTTACAAATCATAAAGTCTGTTGTTATAGTAGACTACAGTGATAACTTTGTTTATGATAGCTTTACGATTTATGGAAGATGACTGTGATAGTGTTTAGTACTTTATGTGGAGCATATGGAAGGAAGCTAAATCTTGTTGAACCCTTTGGTTTGAGAATGGGTTTGTTTTCAAAGTAAGCATTTGTGAACTGAGGTATTATTGTATTGTTAGATGATGAGTCATCTATGTTCCTAGACACTTACAAAAGTTGTCCTTTCCATTCTGCTTTCATTCTAATCCATTGATTCCTTAAGGATAGAATGATTTTATTGTTTAATCAGAACCTGCCATTTTTGTTTTCCTCATATCTTCTTAATCTTTCTTCAAAGTTCATTTTATGAAAACACGGGATGAATAATCTAGAAAAGAATTGATAGAAAAGTCTATAGTTAAAATACTATATTGAGTGCTTAAGGGTAACAGGCAGTTTTTATTCAAGGATGCATAGTTAGTTTAATTACCTTCTTTGAGTCGTGTTTTTCTACTTTGGCCAAGGATATAAGAAGATAAGCCTTCAGATATACCTTCAAACAGATTTATGAAATATCTAGCAAGAATATGTGAAAAAAAGTTGTATGTTCTTAAAAAAATAAGAATGCCATAATAGAAAATAGATTAGACATTGGGAAATAATGTAGAATTCATTATGAATGGTCAGATGGTATGAGGCAGATTATACATGATTCAGGAATTCAGAAAAGGGATAAATTAGGTCATGATTGAATGTCTAAATTGTTATGAAAATGAAGGACATGTGCATTAGATCAGAAGAGTTTTGAAAGATATTCTTGAAGTTGTGACCTAGGAAATCGGAAACAAGGCATGAGTAAAGTTGATATGAAAGATAGTATCAAATAACTCAGCAATTTGTTTGGTCTGGAAGGTCACTTTTACGGTAGTTTACTTCATTTCATTTACTATGGGTAGGGAAAATTGAGACTTGAGAACAATTCTATAATGGCTATCATATTAGCTATTTCTGAAATGAGTATGCTGTTCTGATTTTCTATATGAAAGAAATTTTTCTCTATTTCTTTTTTGGGAATCTGATTTGAGGCTATGGAGAAAATGCATCACAACCTCATCGAATACAAGATTTTTAATGGTCAATGTGTATGTTGTAGAACAGGCCACAACCTGCCAGTGAGCCTCAACTTAGATTCTCTGTTTATGCAATGGACTGTGCCAATAGTGAAAGGTCTATGAATTATTGTTACTGTACCTTGTCATAATTTAAAAATTCATAATATACAAGGCTTGAAAGAAATGTCATGAAAGTGTAGCATCAATCATCAAGAAAAGGGACGCAAAGCTTAGAATTACTGTTTATTCATTCCCTCATTTATTCAAATATATTTCATAAAACTTTATTGAGCCACTTCTTTGTACTAGACATTTTTCTCAGCATTGAAAATGCATATATGAATAAAGTAAAGGGGAGTGCTAATAATGAGCTGAGTCAGCCTTTTTAGAAAAGAAAATTACTCTTATTACAATATCATAGAATCCTTTAGCTTTATTCATGTTTACAAAGCCTGTGATGACCTAAGCTTAATTCTGAAAGCTAAAAGAATAAAGTCATTGAAAAAATACATTAAAACTCATTCTTCTCAGACAGTAGTAACAACAGATCTATTTCTGACTTTACATTAGGTGGCTCTTTTTGCACAGATGATAATGTATTTTCAATGACAACACCCCCAAAGTTGTTCAGTTTTCTTGGAAACACTATCATTTTTGTTTGTTTTCAATGCGATAACAGAAGAACTGTCCTAATAATTCTGTATGTGTGTTCATCCTCTTGTTCCTGGATCTCAGAGTCACATTAACATGGTTATTATATACAAAGAGTCAGGTGTTGTCTGGAAAAGCAAAACTACAAAAGCCACATAGGTAATTGCTTAATTAATCTTCAGTTATACATTGTACTTTGTTGAAAGTAACATCATGAACTCATAGGAATCCTCATTAAGAATCAGCAAATCTTTTAGGCTTGCAGAATTTGCACTCTTTTCTCTCATGCTTTATCTTCTCTTTTTTTTCATCAAAATTAGTATGACAAATACTTAGACATGAACATTTTAAAATACTTTTTAGCATTTCAATTAATTTTACTAATTTCAAAAGCAAGCTTTCCAATTTTCAAAAATTTAATTGCTT
Source organism: Cavia porcellus (assembly GCF_034190915.1). NCBI lineage: Eukaryota > Metazoa > Chordata > Mammalia > Rodentia > Caviidae > Cavia > Cavia porcellus. The sequence goes on along the minus strand of NW_026947502.1, from coordinate 17,400,321 downwards.
ATTGTTACTGCTGTAAAATGACGAACCACAAAGGGACAGCTGCTACTGTTTGCAGAGTAGAAAAAAGCCTTCTGATAGATTGCTAGCCTTGGTGATATCACTCTAGGTTGCATTTCCCTGAAGAGCTGAATGAATTCTTTCATAAACATCTACTACAGAACCTCACTGATAGTGGCTTTGAAATCAGACTATTATTCACCTCAAGTGATATGAAATTTGGTGATAGATGATTCCAGTGTTATTTCAGTGGTAGCTAATGGTGCAGAATCTCTGACTCTTTACTTTGCTTCACGACTAAGAGATGCTGGCATCTGGCTCTGCTCAAGTCCTAGTTTTCCTGGCATTCTTTTTAAGAAGAAAAACATTTCCATACCAAATACCAGGAATTTTATTTTCTTTAGCTAGAACTGAATCATCTGTTTATCCTAAAATTAATTGCAGGCAAGGTAGATATTCTATTGATGATCTGCTTGAACTCATTATAATTCATCCCTCAGAGCTGGGCAAATGAATGCTCAAAAATTGGAATTCTGTTAGCAGGAAAATGAAAAGAAATAGTCACTGTGTAGGCAGTTAAGAATATCTGCTGTATAGCTCTGTTCTAGACCTCATTTTTAAGAACTTGTTCCAGCTTTAGGTCCTTATTAATGTACCACATAATTAGCAGATATTTGTGCAGTTTTACATTTTTAAAAGGGTGAACACCCATGTTATCTCATTTATTCTTCATAACCACCAAAGTAAACCATTTCATTATCAGTATTTCACGAGGAGGAAATGAAAATTTAGCTAGGTAAAGCAACTTTCCCAAATCTATGTAACTAAAATAAAGAAATGGATCAGGATTTTAGTGTAAGTCTTCATACTCCATTCAGATGTTCCTTTTTAAACTATTTTGTCTGTCTTCTTGAATGATAATGAAAATTGCTTTGTCTTCACTATAATTGTGCTGATGAATAGAAAACACCTTCTTCACCTCATGCCACTGGTGAATTAGGAGATTATAAAGAAGGACATTTATAGTTCATAAGACTAAAGGCTTCATTAATTAAGAAAAAAATTATTAAGTGCCACACCTGTGAAGGGTGATATGTTGTGGAGATACCATAGTTGACAAGACATTCATAAAGGTATATTGAATTCACTTAAATCATTAAGTCAAATCATCACAAAAGGTGAAGATATACTAATGTAATAGTCTATATTTTGAAGGACAGGAGAAAACAATGCTTTATGTACAGTAGTTGTTGTATGACTTTTTTGTAGTACTAGGGACTGAATCCAGAGCTTTCACTCTGAATTGCATCCGAACCCTATTTTTATTTATTTATTTTTTGAAATTTGAGGCAGAGTCTCTCACTTAGTCACTAAGTTATCCAGGCTAGGCTCAAACTTGTACTGCTTAAGCCTCTTAGAGTACAAGGATTATAGGCATGTGCGCCAAGCTCAGCTGCTCAAAAGTATTTTATAATTATTTGTTAAAATAGCTCTTTGGAGATGTAATTTTCATAATATCTGACTCAGCCACTTGAAATGTATAATGTACAGGATTTTAATATGCATTCAAGAGTGTACATTCATGACCACACTTGATTTCAAAATATTTCTGTTATCCCCCAAAGCATCCTCACATTCTTTAGCCATTATCTCCCTCCTTTATGAGGAATAAACAATCATTAATATATCTTCTGTCTCAATATATTTGCCTATCTATACATTTCATACAATAGAATCATACAATGTGTAGTCTTCTGTGGTTGGATTTTAAAAATCGTATAAAATTTTCAAATTTTATCAGTGTTGTAGCATGTTTTATTGATATCCTTTGAAGCAAACATGTTCTTCATTTTGATGACACTTTGGTTATTTTTTGGTTGTTGTTTGGCTTCAGAATCATGAAGTTTTATTTCTGTGTTTTCTTTTAAGGTTTAAAATGGTTATTTTGTAGCTGCTAATGTTTTTCACCTTTATTATAGCTCTTACATTTGGTTTTTGATTATATTCTGGAGTGGTTTTTATATCAAGTATAAGTTGAATGTCTTTGAATGTCTGAGATTCTTCTCTAGGTCAGTATTTGCACTTCAAAATAGTATGTGCACCAGTAGTATCAACATCAAGAGAAATCTTGTGGGAATGCAGATATTTAAGCTTCCATCAGTACCTTGCTCACTCAGAATCTTGGGCTTGTCAATCAAAAATCTATATTTTCATAAATACATAGACGATTCTTATACTCTGTAGCTTGAAATGCACAGCCTTAAAGAGCTTTTAAAAACATCACTTCTCACTTCTTCTTGCCTAATTCCCAGATCTACCATTATTGTTGAATAGCAATACTCAAAATTCAACATAAAATCTTTAACATCAGACTATCTGAAAATAGAAAAGCTCAGTGCTTATCTTGCCCAAATATTGCCTTTCATGTCGGAGAGTTACTTGCTGAAATCCAGACTCTGTTTCTTCATAGGGTTTAAACACTGCCAAAATCATTTTGAAGTAAAACTTTTTTATGAAATAACACAGGCCTGTGAACTCTAAATTTGTGGCCTCTGATTTATTGAACACACACACACATACACACACACACACACACACAGATGAAGCTTGAAAAACATTATTTCAGATATATATGAGCATGAAAAAAGAAAAGTAAATTTATGAATTTTTTCTGCAAAAAGTAATTATTTTATAAAATGACTTGGTTATGAAAACCAAAAGCACATTAATATACTATATAGACAGAAGTATATTCACATATATATATATATATATATATAAATCTTTATATCTCTATATACCATCTATATCTATATATAGAATGCAACATTTTACATTCCCACTAACTTTTCCTAGAATTTATATATTTATATTTATATTCTATACATATATGATGTATATATATATAGTATATGTCTAGGCTTATTACAGTATAATGATGTATTGTGTAATTTGGTTAGCTATTTATTGCAGGTACTCCTGATATACATTCACTCAGCAAGCATCAAAGAAGTAAATAAAACCCAAGAAATCCAATTTCAAGATATGCAATTTTGATTCCATATTTTTAATGTAAGAAAAATTTCAAATATCAAAGAAAACACAGCTTATACATGATTACTAAGATACATGGTTTTGTTTGAGTAAAAGATTAAAAGTGGGGCTGGGGGTTTAGCTCAGTGGCATAAGCACCTGCCTTGCAAGCAGGCGGTCGTGAGTTCGATCCCCGGTACCGATAAAAATGAAAAAGACAAAAAAAAAAAAAAAAAAGATTAAAAGTGTCCTCTCTCAATACATGTATAATTTGGTAACTCATAAAATAATTTGAAACCAGATGTCATTGAATTTTCTCTTTTTTCTCTGTGTTCTCCATAAACACACAAGTACACACATGCCTGTCAAAGAAACCATATGAATCATGGCATTGTAATGTACAGTTATGGTATGTTCTCTCTTGGTCCATCATATAATCATATAAAGTCCCTGGATCACCAGGTTACAGTTTAAACTGTTTATGCTCTTTTTATAATTGTAGCTCTTGGACATGTAAATTATAATAATTGTGAATTAAACAAATTAAGCAAAACTAGGCTGAGATTCATGTCATGTTAACTTAGGAAATTTTAACTCTTCTATTTACAGAGAAAGAGCAAACCGTTGTTGACCAGATGACTTCTGGCCTTTGTGGGATATCTTGTCTCCTGCCAATGATAGAATGCAAAACTATATGTTTTACCACAGGTATAGATTTAATCTCAGAAGAACTTTTGGTTTTCAGAATTTACATTTATGACATAAACATGTATGGCTATCCATGAATATCTGAAGTTTTTAAGAAATTGAATTCTATAGGAAAATAGATATGAAACTTTGGGAAAGGGACAATTCTTTTTAATCTCAGTCATTTCATAAAACAAAAGTAATGCAGACACATAACAAATAAGATTATTTTGAAGAAAAGCTGACATGTTGCAAAAACAGTATCTAGTATATATTATGACTATTGGTTCTTGTTCAATGTTTTACCAAAAAAATAACAGAAGCCTGAAAGTAAAGAGTTCTGAGAACTTTCTTTATTCAAATGAATTTACCTTACTGTGTATAAGTTTATAGAGACATCATATAAAAATCATTCAGATGCTAAAATGTAGTTAGATACATGACCATATTTAGGTTGTTTTGCTAATGGTTTATAAAGATTTAGTTTGTTGTTATTAGGTCCAAAACTATTCAGCTATTGTCATTTTAAAGGGATCAGATTTTTACTGTATGGGAAATATCAACATAAAGATTTTCATCTAGAAAAACAGAAATTGTGAACACATGGAAAGTCAGATGGATATTTATCAATTGTTTTCCAGAAAATTATGAAATTTTGCATCCACAACTCCTGTTAAGCCCACAAATCCATATTATAATTCTAAAATTTATCTTATGTGACATAAAGATAATAATGCAGAAGAGACCAATTGTAAATGAAACCTCAGCCAAATGACTCAGTCCTTCTAATAAATATATTTTGCTTTTTTGATACCAGGTAAAGGTGAGACTTATAATTAACTTTCTACTGTGCAGATTTATAGAAACCTAACTCCATAAAATTTGGCATTCCAAGTATGCTGTTGAATCCATAGCTTTCGACTGATTTACATTTTTAAGGATTTAACATGTACAGAATGCCATTAAACTGGCAGATAAATAATTCTTTTATTTCCCCTCATAGATCCTACTGAGAGAAGTTCCTAGAAATCTCATGAGAGTAGACAGGAAAAAGTTTTTTACTGTGATTTGGCCAAATAGTCCTGGTTTTAGAGTGCTAGTTCCCAGGGGCAAAAACACAAGAAAAATAACTGGACTTAAACAGTTTTGCATGTACTATGTGGAAAAGTTTGGAAATTCATTTGGGTCCATTGGGAAATTAAAAGAGCAGAAAAAATTGGACCAAAGAAATTAAGACAATTTTTAGATTATAAACATTTTCTGGGAAAACGTTAAAACCATTTCAAATCAGCAGCACAGATGAGAACAAGGGAGGATTCAAGGACAAGTGTGTAAAACTGAATTGCAGGGTTAGGTTAATTGGTATGGGCGGGAAGTCTTCCTATCAGGTTTAAGCAGTGAGCGTGTCTAAATAATGCTGAGAAAATTGAGTTAGAGAGTGTACACACAACACTTAGGAACCATGATGATTGCATTTCTGCTTAAACCAGAGATCTAGCTAACGGAAATCATTTTCCTATTTATTCACATGTGCAAGAGAGAAAGGACATCTAGAATTAAATCTGAAGGCAAGCTTATGAGCCTGAGTTGGTTGTCTGCAACTCCAACACAATGCTGTCAGTTGCAGATCTTTTTAAAACTGCTTTTACTTACTTAGCTTTACACTTTTGTCAAATAACATTTAAGCAGTGAAACTACATAAGCTCAATTATGGAAGCCTGGGGAATGCAAACATAATCAGTTTTCTAAAATTTTGTATATAATCTTCATGGCAGTCAAAGTCAATTTTATAAATGTTTGTTTTTCATTTTCTTTTTATATAAGGGTGTTCATCTTCTAAGTCAAAGTTTTGCATCTGACATCTGTAAAAATACACATATATACAATTATGTATCTAACACATGTATACAACTATTTAGTGGCCAACAAATGCTTATTTTCATTTATTCCATTAAAGAAAGGGAGAACTAAATGTATGTGACAGAGAAAGGCAGACATTTATAATGACATACTTATGAATGTTTGTTAAACCTGGTCACAGCTTACAGGGGCATTTCTGAAGTATGGACTCTATGAATTTAGAACTGACACAAAATAGATTTTCTCACAGAAATTGCTTTTGAAAAGTTTGGGAAAAGATATTAAGAGAATAATAATTTACAAAGATGTCATTTTTTGAAGAATTTGTCGATATCAGCATGATTTATAAAATGTACCTAATAATAAATCATGCATAAGTCAAGAGAATCATCTCAGAGTTGCCATTACATGTAGTCTATGGTTTGTTTTAAAGCAGAACAGGGAATACAACAAGGTATTCTGCATAACTAATGTTATGGTTGGGACCTGTGTTCTCAAATTTCATATTGAAACTTAGTAGTTATTGTGGTAGTATTAGCAAATAGATATGTCATGATTTGAATAATGTCTTACAAAAGTGTTGATTAAACTAGTTTAGACAATTTTGTTCTTCTGCTTTGTGAAGACACATCATTCAGTGAGCCATCTTGGAAGTAGACATCTGGCTTTTTTCTAGAGATCAGACCTGCTGGGACCTTTAAGTATTTTTAGCATCCAGAACTGTGGGAAATGAAGCTCAATTATTTATAAAAGTAAATAATATGTAGAGCAACACATACAACTAAGGCACTGTGATTAATTAATGGTCTATTTGAGTGAAAATGCCAAGCTGAATTGAGTTAACATGATTTTTAGCGTAAAAGATCCATTTAAAGAGGATTGTCATCAAAGAGTATAAAAGGAGAACAAGACAGAAGGATTTTATGTTAATTTCCTTCCGAGAAGCTTCAGCTGTTCTTTTTGGCTTAGGTAAGATCTTTGTCTTCACCAAGGATTGTTGATCTCCTAAGAGGAGGAGCTCTGGTCTTTGTCTTCTCTTTGAATGTGGTCTTCCGGTTCTCCACTCAGATTCTTGAGTTTCCAGCATCAGCCTTCCAACCTGCTGGTATAGACTCTCCAGCCTCTTGTGCCAGCCTTTGAATTTTCCAGGCCAGATCCTTAAGTCTTCCATTGTGGATTTGTTAACTCATGATACAGACTTGTGGCAAACATTGCTGTGGACTCTAGGCCTTCAGATGGACTCATGCAGGGCATTTTCTTGGGATCTAGGCCCTCTGTAGAATTCTTCTAATCTCCAATCCACTAACAAATCTTTTGTACTCTTTTGCATTTGACCTGTGGGCAAATATTCTAACTACCTATGTAAATTTTTGTATCCTGTGTTAAATGTATTCTCTTGAAAATGCTAATTCGGGTATTTTCTATATAACATTAAAAAATAACAGTGAACAATCAGATTTTTTTGGTCTTATTTAGTCTTTTATTTACATCATTTCTAAAAGATGCTTACATCAAATGTTATCTATCATACAAACTTTGGAAGAACTGTCACAATTAAATATTTGAGTTGTTCTTGCTTCACATGATTTGGGGCAAGAAAGAGAAAATGAGAGTAAGAAAATATCATATAACCAAATGAATGATTAGCTTTTGTCCAGTTTTTGTAATTTACTTTCCTATTGTTTCTGTCACTCTTATTTGAGACAACATTCAAGTAGAGTTTAATTTTAGTACTCTATAAGAGAAACTCCATATTAGCCTGAAGGAAAAATTCATGATTTTCCTCCTGAATAATAGCAACTCTAAATCTACTTTTTTTGGAATGCAATTGTAAATAATTACAGTAATTTCTTATGTAAATATGTCAAAATAGACCACTTTTATTAGCTTGTAACTCATTGAACACTTAGTGATATAAAGGGGAAAATGTTAAATGATACCAAAACTAAAACAAGTAGGAAATAATTAGCAATTTACAAAATATAGTTGCATTTATCCAGTTTAAAATCTCTGAGTGAATGGCAAGAAATTTATGAGATCATATTCCACCCTCTGAGACTCAAACCCTTGGAATGAAAAAATTGGGTTCTTTATGTTGTGTCATTGATTCTTTGAACACGTACATTATCATATTAGATGTTATTTGTTCTGTTCAGTGTTCTTGGTTGGAAAACACAAAAGCAGACTCAACTTATTAAATAGATAATTTTTTCAAAAAGATTTTGGGAGTGTGAAGACTTGCAAAGCTATTAGACAATAAATCTAATTATTGTTTTGATACTATGTTCAAACTAAATCATATAATTATTTATTAACAAAACAGTAGTTTTCCTTGGGGGCTATGCTTTTCAGATGTTGCTATTGCTATGAAGAGAAAGAGATTAATCATCTCTACCTGCACTGCTATAACCACAACCTTGATGCTAAAGCTAGGTAATATGCCTGAGTCATATTATTTAAGCCTAGAGAAGTGACTATTTGGTATTTTCCATTTTCTTGGGTTAGAAATTAATCATAACATAGCTTTCCAAACATATCAAAGTGTAGTGTTCTAAAAACTGGACTAGAATTTATTACTTGCAAGGATTAACAGGAAGAAGAAAAAAGTAGACTATAATAATAGAGAAAGCACAGTTTGAAGAATGTTTAAAAACTCATCAGAAAAATTATCCATCATCAGTGTTTTTGATTACTTCAACATCTTAAAGGCTTTACAAGTTAAAGATTCGGAAGATGGATCCTATGACATTAAAAAGCCCACTTCTCCATTATCTCCTTTGATTTTTCAATTGAATCGAGTTACTTTTGTAAAACAATTTTATGTAAGAAGTTTTTCTTATTAATTAACTGGCCATTATTATCCTGGTGATCCCAGTGTGATCAGTGTGAGTCCTTAAATGCAAAAGAGAAGCCGATGTATCAAAGAGATATGGTAGGAGAAGAGAAAATGAAGCTAAAAGAAGAAAGAGTCCATGTCTGTTGACAAAACAGAGCCATCAGCCAAGGAATGGACACCTCCACTGTTAGAAGTTGAAATCTATGCCCTGGCCAAAAGCCAGCAAATAAATGAGGACCTTGGACATATAATTTGAGGAACTAAAGTTTTCCAGCACCCTGACCTAACTTGGACATGAGCATATCTTTAACGGCTACCCAAAGTAACACAACTCTACTGAATGTTGATTCTGGCCTTCTGACATCTACAGTAGAAAACTAATGGAATTAAGAAATGTTTACCACTGTTATCTACAGAAGTATCGTATAATTAAGTTTATGTAGTCTGAAGCCACATTAAGTTTGTTGGAGTTTATTCCATAAATGATAGACAACTAATGTAAGGTGAGAATAAAGGCCAGGTAAAAGCTATTCTTATTGAAATAAAAATGAGCCATGTATAAGACAGTGTACTAACACCAAGTATTATGGTTGTAGGGATTGGGTTGCAAAAAAACAGAATTTGGAGAATTGAGGGAAAGGACTATAAAAAGCAGTTTGGAGACTAGTGAAGACATATTTGATTTGTCATTTCTGCTGTTGGATATAATGATATAGCCCTCATTACATTAAAAGATCATTATTGTATATCAACAAGTAGAAATAATAAAAATGGAAGGTAATTTGGAATTTCTATAGATAGGCACAGAAAGCACCATGTACTTCAGCATTCCATAGTCTCCACCCTCACAGAGTCAGAATTCTGTTGAGAATTTTTTTGTCAATGAAAATGTAAATTTAGTTGTAAAAATAATCCAATCCTGAGTTATCTACAGAGGAGAAAAAAAAAGTCTCTCATTCCCAAAACTGGATAAACTGGATAGTTTCTTTTATCATGCCAATGTTTGTTTTTATTTGTTCCTATTTATGTAATTACAAACATTTAAGAAAGTTTTGGTTGAAAAACAGCAACAAAATACTAAAAGAAGAATTGAGGTGTTTCCAAAAAGACATTTACTTTCCAATGAGAGAAAAGTAACTTAAGACAGAACTTGGTTCAAGTTTTTTCATTTCTGTAACTATACCTGACCATATGGTTCAAGAGCATTTGGGAATGGCTTGTGGGAAGAGTTAAGACAGCTTCGGAGATGTTCCATGAAACAGTAGAGTTGGAATGCTTTAGGCTATTCTGTATGGGAGATTCTGGTCAGAGTTCAAAAGATCAGAAGATCAGTAAAGACCAGGCTTGTGAGGCTTTTGCTAGGAGGAAAGATTACATTGGCTTCTGGACTCCAAATGATGTTTGTTACAGTTTGAAAAGTTTATCTGAATTTTGCTCATGTCCAGACTTGGCCTAGATTGAGATGAATGGTGATGTACTAATTAATCTGGCCAAAGAAATTTCAAGGCAGTCAAAGGTTAAGGCAGTGGCACTGCTACTGTTATGAATTTTAGACAGATTTATGTTGAGAATCAGCAGCATGGAGTTCAGCAGAATTATTTAAAATGTGAGTTTGGCTAGAATCAAAGATCTCATAAAGTGTGGAATACAAAGAATATAAAATATCTCAGTTGCTGAGAAGAAACAAGAGACTTGTGAGGCCATCACAGGATGCAGCAAGTAACCACACTCTGAAGATTCAAGAGTGCAAAAGTGAAAATTTTGCTTTGAGGAGAAATTCTCAGGATAACATGTTCCAGAATGGTGATGGCAAACCATGTTGCAGAATGATAGAAGCATAGAAAATTTGTTCCTTAGAACTGTACTAAGTCTGCCAGAAATCTAGGCACTTGACTCCTGTAGGCAAGAGAGAAGAAAGCCTGGCTTCTGCTCCAGCTGGCAGCAGATCTTGGCATTAACCACATGGTGATAGCCTTAGGTACATGCAAGGTGCAAGAATTAGAGTTAAGAAGGCTTCCATTTCAATTTCAGAAGACCTAGGAGACCAGGCAGTGTACCCCTGAGAGGGCGGTGTGTAAAGGTGAGCGTTTGAAATCAAAGGTGTAGTGAAGACTCCAGAAGTTTAGAAAAGCCAAAATCATGGATCATCTAAGGAATGCTTCAATGAGGTAACAAAGTGGGCTCAAGAGGGCTTATTTCTGTTACGATAAAAATATGAATTTAGCAGTCCAAGTTATTAAGTCAACCTTACTGTACTATCTAAAACAGAGAAAAAAAAATGGCTCCTGATATCATGTTTCCCAAACCAAGAAAAAAAAAACTCTATATATTCTCAAAACATACTTGCTTTTACTGCTTTAGTTCCAACCAAGTCACATGAACATATTTTTTTACCCATTCTTGAGCAAGAAATTTTTCATATACATACTGGCTTAATCCTAGGTTATCTAACAACTAGAGATCAATCCTGGGGAAAGTTCAACTTTCTAAACCACATGGATCTCACACAGTGGATGTGAGAATGAAATGCTCATTATGGACTCAATTTGGAAAGGTGATGCTTATTCCTTGACTGCTTAGATAGCTTCAATAATGCTTTGCACAGCTTTCATAAGAGTAATTATTACATTTTGTAGAGTATTTTATTTTTGACTCATACTGAATTTTATCTAAAATGTTATTGCCAGATTTTTAAACATATAGCAAAACTGAATGAATTATAGGTTTAATATCTTCATTTATTTACCACACAAATTCCACAAATGATATTTTGCCATGTTTATAACACATCTCTCCATGTGTGTATTATTCTACTTTACTTCATCCACTGAATTTCTAATTCCTTGAATGAAATAGCTCTTCTATACTGCTCAGTGTTACCCTGTATTCTACATATTAAAAATCCTGTATTCTGACTTATTACCCTGTATTCTGACATATTAAAAACATCTGAGTAAGTTCTAAGGAACAAAGAGAAATAAGGTAGAAAGGAAAGAATAGAAGGGAGGAGGTTAAGGAGAGAGGAAGTAAAAATTCAGATCATTTTGACTATTTGTATGACAACAGGTTATTTTCAGTATAGCAGGAGGTAGACATATCACTATAGGACATGACTTAAGAAAAGAAGTCACCATACTGAAATCAACATGAAGTTCAAACCATTTCTTTGGAAACATTTTCCAAATTAGAAATGTAATTATTGTCATGATGTAGAAATTTACATATGCATATATGAGAATAGTTGGAACATGACTGTTGAATGTGACATAAAGGTATTTCTGTCTAGTTTCTTCTAAGCAGACATCATTTGCAATGTGGTTTATGAAGTAATTTGGGGGGAATTAAATTTGAAATGTTCTTAACTGTGTAATTAATCATAATGAGCTCTGATTACATTCACTAATTAATGCAAGTTAATTACCATGGTATTTTATGCCATCAGCAGCATAGTAGGGATGTAAAGGATGATGATTTGAGTGGAATAGTTAATTCAAACATCCTACTCAGTTTTTTCTAAAAAATTTATTTAGACACATATGGAAAGATTGTAATAATGAAAATGTGCCAAAATATTATTACATGGTAAATAGAGATGAATGAAGTTTTATTTGGTGTTGGTGCACAGGCTATAGGTAGAAGTTAATGATAGGTCTGTCAAGGGGAAGAGGGGGAAGGACTGGCCAGCGGTGGCTGAAAAGATAAGAAGTATAAAATATAAGTAACCTTTATTTTGGGAATGCGGAGAGAGACACCCCCAACCCCCTGGGGCATGGCATCTCCACCCCGGGGCCGGTGATCTCTCTCTCTAACACGTGGAGTGAGGCACATAAGTAGCCTCGGTCTGGGGTGGACCCTAAGGGGCATTAGGGATGTACAAGTAGCCCATTGGTCTTAGTTTGGTGCCAGAGGTAGGTTTCTAAGGGTGGAGGTATAGGGTTACAGATAAATCTCTAGGGGCGGGGGAGGCAGGAGCTCCCTAATTCCGGCTGAGGCTTTTTCTGGCTATAGTGTCTGGTCTGGGCCAGCAACCCTTTCATATCCTGTCTTATGATTATTAGGAAAAGGGGCGAAGATTTATCTCTGTAACTACTTTCTGCTGGCTGAGGGCACTGTATTGGGGTCTAGAGGAGTATACGGGATGACGGTTGATGTCTAGGTAGAAGCTGGTGCCAGGAGTTTTAGCCAGGACAACTTCACTGGTGAATGCACATATGTTAGACTGAAAAAAACAGAGACAAGATGTTATGAGGAGACATGGCACTGTCATATTTATGGGCCCAAGTGAGGTAGAGGGAAGGGTGTCTTTGATTTAGACCTGTTATTCTATCAGGATGTCATTGAGGATACAAGGCAGAATTCTGAAAAATTAAACGTGGGATAAGGAGGAGCGAAGTTATGAGAAGTGCTTACTCCCCCATATGACAGCATAAAAGTTAAAAGGTAGGTAGGTAAGGCTTGTCTCTGGTATATATGATGTTGGAGTCTGTAGGCAATCCTGTTAGAGAGTCCTAGTATAGAAATAATCATTAGATCATTACAACAGAATGTAAGAAATTAAGAACCAAACTAGAGAACAAAACATGACAACCTGTGAGTCGTAAGGCAGAGATGAGTATCAAAAGGATGGTTAGATCTAGGGCCTGAGGGATGTGAAACCAGGATGGCAGTTTAAAAGGGAATAAAAGCATTTTAAGATTTAGGACTGGGGCCTGTATAAAATAGGCCCTGTTTGTAACTGGCATAGGTTGACCTTTAATACTCCGTGAGACATTGAGGATTTATTAGCCTGAAAACTCAGTAAGAACTCTGTATATGTGGCCTCTTATGTCCATGAATATAGAGAATGTCTTACCTTGAGAGTTTTAATGTGACTTGGATTCTGAGACAGATATCCACTAAGGCGGTTGGCCCCTGTGACATGTGAGGGCTACTCTCTAGTGGCCAGGATAGTCCAACAGCCCTGGAGTAAGGTCTTTTGGCAGCAACCTGTGAGGGCTACAATTCAGGATGGCCCGGCCACTCTCTGGTGGCCCGGATAGCCCAACAGTCCTGGAGTAAGGTCTCAAAGAATGCCAGGATGGGGGATTTTGTCTGATGTCTTCTGATGAATTTGAGTGTGGCCCATGGCGGCGGGGGGGGGGGGCAGGTAGCTTCACCTTGTGTATATTTGTCTGTCTCAGAACTGTAAGTGCTGTAAGTGTTATTTAAAATATGAACAACCATATCAAGGTCTTTGGTATATATGACATTGGAGTCTATCAGTTAACATATTATTTGGAAATAAAATACAATGTCAGTTTAAGTGTCTCTAAAGCCACACATGGAGAAGTGACAAAATCAGCAAGATAATGAAAGGTAACTAGCATAGAGAACTGAACTGTTAATAGCATTTACAGAGGACATCTTGCCTAATCTACATGACTGTGGTAAGAATAATTTTGCAATGTTTTCAAAATAGGAAAGGAATTACTGATTTTGTGTTTGGAATCTAGGTCCTTTGTTTCTAGAGGTCATATGATTCTCAACATGTAGAGGTTAATCCTTATAATATTAAGCACATCTCTACAAGAATAAATGTTTTAAATTTGTCATTTATTATGCATGAAATGGATGATAAACTCTGAAGTATGATATGTGAAATGAAAAAAATCTATTTTATGTAGAAAAATATTTACAACCAAGTGATGAAAATGATAGATATTTAGGGCAATTTTATTAAATCCTAATTTGATGCTAGTGCATTATCTCCTATTTGACAACTGTCTTATCCTTTTATTAGGGAGCTGTAACTTTTCAAGCAATAATACTATACTTGTAGACTGAAAAGAAGATATACAATTTTTGGAGCCAAATACAGAATAAATAAACATGTTTAGCTATTATATTAGGTTTGCATAGCAAAATCCATTTCATAGGTCTGCCATCTTTTGCTTTTTTGACTGCCTTCTAACACATAAAAGAGAAATTCTGTATGAAGATTCCATATTTTTAATCTACAATAAGCAATTCTCTCAGGGTTGCATGTGCATCATACCTTGATGAATACTTCTTTCTTTCACGTCAAAATATATTCATAGACCTTTTTATGGTACATGTGCTAGAAATTCAGCTCACATAATTTATACAAAAAAGGAATATATACGTTCAGGAATTCAAAAATCTACCTAGCAAGGCTCAAGATAATTTGTGCAATTACATCCAGGTACTCAATATCTTCAGCCATCATTCTTCTCCTTTTCTTGAATATTGTCTTGCAGGTTGATTTTACCCTGACAAGCTTTCCTCTAAGATATATTACTACAAGATGTAGGCTCTCATGCTATCCACCTGAAAACTTGCTAAAATAAGTTTTTATTTTACAATGGTAACTCTTTTCAGAAATAAAAATTGTATATATTTGTTATCTGCAATTTGCAAAATGATGTCTTGTGCATTTGGAATTGGAAGGTGATTGTATCATGCAAGTGCTATATCCATAATTGTATTCATCCACTAAGGAGTTTATGCATATGCTATTAGGATGTGGAGCCTTGTAGGAGGTAACCTGGGGCAGTGTGTGACATGGAAGTCTATATTCTTGAACTTGGATCTTGCCTTTTGGCTTTGCTTCCTGGCTGGCATGGAGCAAGCAACTTTTTTCTTTTTTCTTCTTCTGTCTGCTGTTAATGTCTTGGAACCAACCAACTATCCATTAAATTCTGTGAACATAGAAAGCCAAATTAAACTTATTTTCCTTTATTTTACAGGTGTATTCATCCAATGAATGGCTAACACTCAAACACTGACAATGTGAACCCTCCTGTTCAATGTTCTAACAGAAATTTAGTAATATGGTCATCTATCTTACACATTATATATACCATTATATCCTTTAGAGCACTTTCCTTCCCTTTTACTTTTACAATATCTATTATACATTTTGGATCTTATTATTCTGTCAGTTTTTATTATTTTTTACACTAGAGAGACTATGTAATATTTACTAATGTGGGTCTTGTTTATTTCACTAATGAGGATATTCTCAAGTTGCCTCCATTTATTTATAAAGAACTCAAGATCATCCTTTTTATAGCTGAGTAGTATAATATTGCATAAAAATATCACATTTTTTCCATCCACTGTGCAGTTGGTTGTTTCTAAGATTTAGCTGTCACAAATTATGCTGCTATGAACATGGGTGCACATGTATCACTGTGACATGACCTTTTTAGTTTTTCTGGGAAAATACCCAGGAGGGGAATAGCTGGGTTGAATGGAACTTCTAATCCTAGTTTTTTTAGGAATCTTCATACTGATTTCCACAGTGGTTGTACCAGTGTTCACTCACATCAATAGAGGAGAAGAGTTCCCTTTGCCCCACACCCTCACCAACATTTGTTATCGGCTGAATTCTTGATGGCAGCCATTCTTTCTAGGGTGAGATAAAATCTCAATGCCATCTTAATTTGCATTTCTCAAATGACCAGTGATGGTGAACATTTCTTCATATTTATTTGACATTTGTATATCTTCATCTGAGAACTGTTTGTTCAACTCTGATGCCCATTTTTGGAGAGGGTCTTGGAAATTTGGGGAACTTGATGTTTTTCAATTCTTTATATATTCTGGATATAAGTCCTTTGTCTGAGGGGTTGCTGGCTAATTTTTTTCCCATTTGTGGGTTTTCTTTTCACTTTGTTGGTGATTTATGTTGAAGTGCAAAAACATTTTAGTAATATGAGATCCCAGTTATTGATTCTTTGAAGTATGTCCTGTGCAACTTGCATTTTATTCCTGATTTCTCTGCCTAACTGTACATCTCTTAAGATTTCTGCCTACCTTGTCCTCCAGTAGATTTACTCTTTCTATTTTAATATTTAGATCTTTGATCCGTTTTGACTCTAGTTTAGTGCATGGTGATATTCATGGTTCTATTTTCAGTCTTTGTCATGTGGAAAGCCAATTTTTCCAACAACATTTATTAAAGAGGCTATCTTTTTCCAGTGAAAATGTTTAGCCCTTTGTCAAATATAAGGTGGTTGAGTGTCTTT
The DNA here is from genome assembly GCF_034190915.1 of Cavia porcellus. NCBI lineage: Eukaryota > Metazoa > Chordata > Mammalia > Rodentia > Caviidae > Cavia > Cavia porcellus. The sequence continues at coordinate 17,383,878 of NW_026947502.1, read as the reverse complement.
GTAGTAGTGTTTGTGTCTTCTAATTTGTTCCATTGATCATAGGATCTATTTCTTTGTCAGTACCATGCTGATTTTATTACTGTGGCTTTGTAGTATACTTTCAAGTCAGGAATTGACATGCTTCCTATCTTGCCTTTGTTGCCCAGAATCACCTTTGCTATTCTAGGTTTCTTCAGTTTTCAGATGAATCTTAGGAATATTTTCACTACATCTGTAAGACATGTTAGTGGTATTTTGACTAGGATTGGATTGAATCTGTATAACATTTTAGGGAATATGGCCATTTTCACAGTGTTAGCTCTTTCTAACCAAGAGCAAGGAATATCCTTTCATTTTCTAATATCCTGCTTAAATCTCCTTTTCCAGAGTAGTATACTTTTCAGCATATAGGTTTTTTACATTCTTGGTTAAGTTGATTCCTAAGTATTTCATTTTTTTAGATATATTGTGAAAGGCGGTATTTCCATAATTTCTCTCTCAGAGAGATTTTTCTTTGTGTACCAGAATGCTATTGATTTTTGAGTGTTGAATTTATATCCAGCTATGCAGCTGAGTTTGTTTATTAACTCTAGTAGTCTTTTAATGGAGTTTTGGGGGTCTTCTTTGTACAGTATCATGTCACCTGCAAATAATTATAGTTTAACTTCTTCTTTTCCTATTTTTATTCCTTTTATTTCTCCCTCCTGTTTGATTGCTCTGGCTAATATTTTTAGAACTATATTGATTTGGAGCAGTGATAATGAACATCATTGTTCATGATTTTAGAGTGAAGGCTTTCAGATTTTGTCCATTTAGTACAGTGTTGGCTGTTGGTTTGTCATAAGTGACTTTCATCAGATTGAGGCACATACTATCTATTCTGAGTTTCTGTAAAGTTTTTATCATGAACAGGTGTTGGACTATATGAAAAGCTCCTTCTTGTATATTCAGATGATCATGTTATTTTTGTTTTTGGCTCTGTTGATGTGGTGTATTACATTGATTGATTTGCATATGTTAAACCATCCCTGCATTTCTGTAGCAAGTCCCCATTGGTCGTGGTGTATAAACTTCTTGATGATTTTCTGCATTCTATTTGTAAATATTTTATTGAGAATGTTTGCATCATTGTTTTTTAATGAGTTTGGCCTATAGTTTACCTTTTTGGATATGTCTTTCTCTGGTTTTGGAATCAGAGTGATACTTGCTTCCTAGAATGAGTTAGGGAGGACTGCTTCTCTTTTAATTTCATTGAAGAGTTTAAGGAGTATTGGCATTAAATCTTCTCTAAATTTCTTATATGATTTAGCTCTGACTCCATCAGGACCTCAGCTTTTATTTGTTGGTAAGATTTTAATCATGTTTTTTTTTTTTAATTTCAGTAGCTGATATTGGGTTATTCAAAATTGCTATATCTTATGGATTGAGCTTTGGGAGTGTATATGTTTCTAGAAATCTATCCATTTCCTCTGTGTTTTCCTCCATATGTGAGTAGAGATTTTCAAAGTAGGTGCTGATGATCTTTTGAATTTCCATAGGATCTGTAATAATTTCCCTCATTTCAATCCTTATTACATGGATTTGAGCTTTTTTTTTTCTTTCTCTTGATAAGGTTGGCTAGAGGTTTATAAATTTTGTTTATTCTCTCAAGAAACAGCTCTTTGATTCATTAATTGTTTGTATTTTTTGTTTCAATTGCATTAATTTCTGCTCTAATCTTCACAATTTCCTCTCTTCTATGACCTTTAGGTTTCACTTGCTCTGCCTTTTCTAGAAGCTTGAGATATAGCACTAGGTTATTTATTTGTGCCCATTCTATTTTCTTGATTTATTGCTACATATTTCCCTCTTAGGATTGCTCTCATTGCATCCCATAGGTTATGGTATGTTATATCTGCATTTTCATTGTATTGTAGGTATAGTTTTATTTCTTCTTTAACTTCATCCCATTGGTTGTTATTTAATTTCCAATGTATTTATGTAGGCATTGCAGTTTCTTTTGCCATTGATTTCCAGTTTTAGTGTGTTATGGTCAAGTATTATGCTTGGGATAATTTAGCTCCCTTTGCATTAACCTAAAAATGTTTTATGAGTTAATATGTGGTCTGTTTTAGGGAATGTCCCATGTGCAGCTGAGAAGAATATCACTCTGTAAATATCTACTAAGTCCCTTTGCTCACAGGTGTGATTCATTTCTGTTATTTTTTTGCTGATGTTTTGTCTAGTTGATCTATCTCCTTGTGACAATGTGGTGTTAAGGTCTCCTATTAAAATTGTGCTCTTGTGTATTTGATTTTTCATGTACATTAGTATTTGTCTTACATAGTTGGGTGCTCCTGTTTTTGGTGCATATATATTTGTAATTGTTAGTTCTTCCTCTTGTAGTTTTCCATTTACAAGTATGTAGTGGCCTTCTTTATCTCTTTTAATCATTTAATTTTTGAAGTTCACTCTGTCTGCAAATGGAATAGCTACCCTTGCTTTTTTCTGGGTTCTTGTTACATGGAATATTGTTTTCCATTCTTTGACTGTTAATCTATGAGTTTCTTTTTGAGTCAGATGTGTTTCTTGTATACAGCATATTGTGGAATCCTATTTCTTGATCCATTTTGTCAACCTATTTCTTTTTGATAGGTGAATTGAGCCCATTTAGATTTACAGATATCACTGATATATCACTGATATATATTGGCTTAACTTTTAACTTTGCCATGCTAAGTTCCTATTGTTGGTTTCCTGCTTCTCTCCCTTGTTTAATTTATTATCCAGCCTGGTGATTTCTTTCTGTTGTTCTGGATTTTGTAGTCATTTTTATCTCTATGTAGCATGTCTTTCAGTACTCTTTTGAGAGCTGGCTTCATGGACATGAATTCCTTCAGTTGTTCATGATGAAAGTATCTTGTGTCTCTATTAAATTTGAAAGAGAGTTTTTCTGGGTACCTCAGTCTGGGTTGAAAAATGTTTTCTTTTAAGGCCTGCAATACTTCATTCCAAGCTCATCTTAACCTGAAGGTTTGTGCTGAAAAGTCTGCCATGATTCTAATATGCTTTACTTGATAGGTGAGTTGTGTCTTTTCTCTAACATCTTTTAGTATTCGGTTTTTATACTGTATGTCTTGCTGTAGATTTATGTTTGTTGTGACTGTTTGACATTCTATATGCCTCACTTATTTGTATATCAAATTTTTCCCCATGTTCGTGAAGTGTTTTGCTGTTATTTCTGTGAATAGTTTACATATGTCATTTTCATTGACTCCTGTATCTTCACTGATGCCTATTAGTCTGATATTGTTTCCTTGGCATCTTCTTGAAGCTGCTGGATTGTCATTTCATGCTGCTTTTTTTTCTCTCTAAGTTCTACCCTTTCATGATGACTATCTGTGATCCTGTCTTCAGGGTCTGAAATTCTTTCCTCAACTTTATTTAAATGGTTTTGCCAGATTTCAATAGAATTTTTTGTTTCTTGGATATCTCTTTGAATTTGATTCATGAATTCTGCTTGTTTTCTACATTGTTCATTCAAAGTTTCAATCAATTTCCCATGCTCCTGTATTTTTTATCTATTTCTTCTCTAGATATGCTGAGCAACTCATTCACCAAGGTTATTATTTCTGTCTTTACATGCGAAATTATTTCTAATTTGATTTTCTCTATAGCTTCATGGATTTGTTTCTTTATTTCATTTGCTATCTTTTCTGAGATTTCTGTTGTATGACTTTTTAAATCCTCTATTTTGCTGTCACCTGTTTTTGTTCCTGATGAATTAGATGTTTGAGATTGCATTTTGCTCTTTCATTTTATAATTTTCACCTCTGGGCTAGTATCGGGTTGTTCAATCCCAATGGTCATAACTATTGACAGTGTGTCTCCTGGGATTGTACTTTTTGGTTGATGTCTGTCCAATTGATGGGTACATAGTGACTGGATCCTGCTGAGGTCCTTCATCTAGGGGTCACCCAGTCTCCCATCAACCCAGCAGGGCCCATCCACTGCAGTTTAAAGTTATGGGAGGAGAGTGGGAGCCAAACATTCACAGCAGTGTTTGGTCTAAGAGATGGGGAGGGTAGTCGAGGGTAGCGGGCTGAGCAGGTGGGTGCCATGGTCCTTTGGGCTGGTGCAGAAAGAGCATGCCAGGGTGGAGGCACGGCATGGTGGTCCAAGCCAGGATGGGCACGGCAGTCCTCTGGGCCGGCACATGAGGGGAACATGCCTGAGCACAGGCGTGGGGTAGTGGGTCTGAGCCTCGGAGGGCACAGTGGTGTTTCCTGCCTTTTTTGCTGGTTATTTTGTATAGTAAATTGCTTGTTTAAGATACTCTCAGAAGGCAATGCCTATGGAGGAGTTGTAACATCACAATCTCTGGGTCAAATGGAATTGGTCGCCTGTTAGTCACACAGGTTGGCTCTGTAATCTTAATTCTGTGTCCAGTTTGCAACAACTGATATTCTGAGATTGAATGGAATTCCTAAATGTTTGAGGCCTTTCACTGGGAGTGACAGAAGGAGTTACTAGTCGTTATGGGAGATTACAACAGCAATAGTCAAATAATCAAATCTTCTAAAAATGATTTTGAGGTCCTGGTAGTTAGAGAACATTGACATATAGTATTATAAGCTGATATTATTTACCAAAAATTGCTACTGTCAAATAATCAAATCTTCTAAAAATGATTTTGAGGTCCTGGTAGTTAGAGAACATTGACATATAGTATTATAAGCTGATATTATTTACCAAAAATTGCTACTAAATGATGCATACCTTCTTTTTTTTTTTTTTTTTTTTTTTTTTTTGTCTTTTTATCGGTACCGGGGATCGAACTCACGACTGCCTGCTTCCAAGGCAGGTGCTTATGCCGCTAAGCTAAATCCCCAGCCCCTAATTTTCCATTAAAGATGATAGTCAAAACACATTTGTGGGTCTTTAAAACATATTCCTCTACTAATACTTGGGAACTTGGCAATAAATAAAACAAATTCTACCTTAAAGCTATGTACAGTCCTCTAGATGATCATGTAAATTCAATAATTACTTAGCCATATAAACATTCTGGCAATAACATTATGTTAAAAACTGTTTCTTACAACCAAAGCCTAGACTGTAAAATTTACAGATTCATAGAATGTTAAACCTTCATTTTATAGCCCAAATTGCTTTGGGATTTTATTTTATTTTTAAAGTAAAACCCATTTATTAACAACTTTGTATTTTAAAAGTACTTTCTAGAAAACTTGGTGAGTTTATTGTGAACACCATATTCCTGGCATCTGGATTCTACAGAAAATTTCATCTCAATCCTCTTACAACATATCTATTATCCTATCCAGTGAAGCTCACTTTAAAGTTAAATCTTACATAGAACTTTACTATTTCAATATCCCAAAATCTATTTGCTCAACCTAGCTCTTCTTTGAGGGTACTCTTTGGTCAGTTCCACTGAATACAATTTGACATCCAATGATGCAGTCAGCCACATTAGTTTGCCAATTAAAATCTAAAATGTAAAACCTTGTAGCAACTTAAATAGGATGTATTCTAAGCTGCTAAACTAGATATAGAATTTTTATTTTTTTCTATATGTGCTGGTGCATAAGCTATAAGAAAGTCACATCATGTTGCTTCTAAATGCATCAGAATAGATGGGCAAGCCAGCATATTATATATTTTGGAAATGTACAGTTCTAGAGTGAGCACAGAATAGCTTAGGTCATGTAATATAAGCAAAGTATTTTGTATCAAAGGTCAGAGTTATATTTAGGCTATAAGGTCATGGGCAATGCCAAGGATAATCAGAAAATCAAATCTTATAGGACTAAATTAAGGTAAATTTCACTTCCTCAGGAATGTTTGTCTTGGCTCACATTAGATTGCCTTATTTAATCACTACATAACACATAATGTAATATATTTCTTTCTTAGCAGTTGACTCCATCTGAAGTTATCTATTGTTTTACTTCATTTTCTCTTTAGTATTCAGTGTAAGTTGCATGAAGACAGGGCCAGAGTAAAAGCCTGTTAGTCAAGTCTATGTTATCATAGTAATTGAGAAGGCTTGAATATCAATTTATGAGTCAAACATGGATTAAATTCCATGTTAGATAATATAACTCAAAAACTTATTTTCTCATAAACATTATAATTTTATTAAGAAGAGACAAATACTACATAGCACATACATAGATTTAAAATGAGAAAAGTATATAACAAAATAAAACAAGAGCACAGAATGATAAATAGTAAAATATGGTGGTCAGAGAGTCTTTCTGTGGCACTACTGTTTCAATAGAGGTATGAATAAAGTGAGGAGATAAGTTATTGAGACATCTGGGAGAAAAAAAACATTCTTAACAGAAGGAATAATACATATGAAATCTCAATGTAGCATTTGTTTGTGCATCTTCGGGTTTTTATGTGTGCATGTTTGAGTGAAGGTTGTTAGAATTTGGATTGGGAATATTCTCCAAAGGCCAATATATTAAGGGGTGGGTCTTCAGCTTGGAATATAGGGATGAGGAAGACTTTAAGAGGTAGGACCTACAAGGAGGTTTTCCTGCCTTGCTCTTGAAAGGAACTGTGAGATGTTGGCCTCCTCACTTCTGCTTCCTGCCCTGAGGTAAACTGCTTCACTCTAGTGAGGTTTCCTTAACATACTGCTCTACTCTACTGTAGGCCTAAGGGCAATGGAGCCAGTTGACTATGCACTAAAATCTCAAATTTGTGAGCCAAATAAACTTTCTTCTTTATGCATTGCTTACCTTAAGGATTTTTTTTGTACTGATGAGAAACTTACTAACAGAGACATGTTGAAAAAAGTAGGAAAAACTCATTAAGCCTGGAAAGAAGAAATTTCCATGTAAAACTACAAGAAATGAGATAAATGGTTGTGTTATGTTTTACTCATTGCTAAGACAAAATACCTGACACCAAAAATGAAGGAAGGAAAGTTTGTTTCTTACAGTTATTGGAGGTTTCAGGCAGGGTGGCATGGCCGCAGCAGCCATTCATGACTGCTGCAAACAGCAAGACACAAACCAGAAAAAGAGAGAGACACATCTTCTTCCTGCCATTACATCATATCCTGGGTGGTGTAGCACTCACACCACCAATCAAAGCGCTAGACAATGAACCAATCACAAAGGCATAAATGCATGAGACTTGGGAGCCACTGACATAAACCATGATAGTGGTCATTGAAGTAAAATCTTTAAACTGTATTTAAAGAGACATGACAACATTAGAAGTCAGTGTGGTAATTAATTTTTAATTTGCTCTATGTTATATGAGAATTATTCTGTCTAATGTGTGGAAAACACAATGAGGTTATAAATGTAAGAGTAGACAGAAGTCTGTTTAAAAGGCCAGTGACTGGTCTGTGTGAAAAGCGGCAGCAGCATGGTTGAATAGTGAAAGAGGCGACTTAAAGGTTATATTCTGGAAGAAGTAACATCAAAATTTGCTTATGGATAGAGGCAAAAGAGAAAGAAAGGGACCAAAAAGAAAAGAAACCTGGACGATATTCTATTATATTCATGTGCCACAATTTCTTCATGCCTTTATCTGTAGATTGGTATCTTCATTGTTTTCATACCTCAATTTATTGGGATTCAGTATTAAAAAAGAATAAAAAGTTGTTGTTTGTAACAACATGGAAAAACCTAGAAAACAAGATACTAAGGGATATAATTCATTCAAGATGGATAAATACTCTACTTTCTGAAATATCTGACATAGTAAAACTCAAAAAAGCATAAAGCAGGATAGTGGATTCCAGGGACTAGGGAAGAAGGAAATAAGGAGTTTTGTTAAGTGAGTATATGTTTCATTTATTGAAGATTATTTTCTAAGGATATACTGTATAACACTGTGCCTACAGTTAGCAAGGAATTGTTCATTTGAGTGGGTGAATCTCATGCAGTGTTCTTACAAGAATCTGAGTCATAAGTAACTTTTGGAGATGATATATGTATCTATTATCTTGATTGTGGATATAGATAGATAGATAGATAGATAGATAGATAGATAGATAGATATAAACACAAACACGCAAACTCATATGGCATATATGAAATTTGAGCCAATTTTATGTACTGATTCCCTAGCAATAAATGTATAATATCATTTTACTTCAGTAAAATGAAATAGCAGTAACAATAGCAATAATAAATCAGCTTAAAAGTAATACAAGATTTTATTTTAAGAATCAAAAAAAGGGGTCGTGGATTTAGCTTAGTGGCATAAGTGCTTGCCTGGCCGGTGCAAGGTCATGTGTTTGAAGCCCAGAACAAAAAAGAAAAGAAAAGAAAAGAAAAGAAAAGAAAAGAAAAGAAAAACAAAAAAGAATCAAAGGGTAGTTTTATTTATTCAAATAGGAAAGAGTGAGCAGAGAATAGGAGAGATGTCTTTGGATATATTTAGTTTAAATTTCTGTTATACATCCAAGAAAACAAATTAAGAAGGTAGATTGATGTAAAAGTCTTAATTTCAAAAGAAACAGAGTTGAGAAGTAGAGAGTAATTAATATGACTATGAGACAGTAGTAGGTCACCTATTGATTGTGTAGATAATTTTAAAATGTATTCAAGAACATATTGTTGTATACCCTATCATTTACAATTTGGAGAAAAAAAAAAAAGGTCCAACAAAGCAGACAATGAGGTAAGAGGTAGAAATTAGAGGAACCAAATAATTGGTAATATATAAGATAAATGACGATATTAATCACTGCAAGAAAAGAGCAATCAGCTATATCAGATGCTAATTAATCAATGTAATATTGGTCACTGGATTTTTTTTTCATACACAGGTTGTTCCTAACCTTGAAAAAATGCATTTAATGATTGGAGTGAATTAAAAAGAATTCGAGGAAATATTAATTGAAGACCGCTTTACAAAGTAAAATGATGTTGACAGGGTAAAAATGAAGAATAGAGATTACCACTAAATGGATGCTTATGAAATTTTTGTGTGATGATGAAAATAACTCAAAGGGACATAATTGTAAAGAATTACATAGAAGAGACAACTCTAAGGATAGTATTCTAGATTGACGCAGAGATTAATGCTTCAGATAAATAGAGAAAGGATCAAGGATCATTAGGGGAAAACAGTGAAACAAATAGTATGACAATATTTGTAAGAAACTGACTGTTATGGTGGATGCAGAATCTAAGTTGGTTAGGAAAAACAAATGTAGTAAAGTAAACTACAAACCAGAATAGTCAACGTGGAACAAGTATCGCCAATATGCTGTTGAAGGGAAATGAAATTTTAGAGGAATTTATAAAACAGATTTCAAGGGTAGCAACCATTGGTAATAAAAGACCTATGATAGAACTTCTTTTCCAACTTTTCTTTTTAGGATTATTCAGGTAATTATCTACATATCTATCTATCTATCTATCTATCCATCTATCTACCACACACCTACTCACCCACCCATCCACCCAATTATTCATCTTTCTGTCTGTCTTCCTTGCTTATTTTAAAGTGTGCCATTTCCTAAAATATGACATTAATTAGTCTGAGTTGGGAAACAAGACACTGATATTTTTTAAAAGGCTCCTGAATTATCAAGAAGGAGGAACACTGCTTTATGACCCTGGTTTTCAACTTCAGCTTCAAATCTGAGTCATGTGATGTAATAATATGTATAAATAAGTTTAAATTGTGCTGTTGATCATGTTGTTTGTTTATATAGTAGCAACAGGGCTGAAGACTTTGAAATTCTATTATGAAGAAAGAAGGAAAGTACTTTATGGAATTGAAATTGATTTAGATATGTGAAATGCATAAATTGTCTTTCCAAAATAAACCCCATAATTGTGAAATAAAAACATAAAAATGAATAATTAAAATATAATAAAATACCTGGAACAAAAAAGATCAGCCATTTGAGGTAAGGTCATCAGTTGCCTCACCTACAGAATAAAGATATAGCTGTTGAAACAAAACTAATTGAGAAGACTGAAAGGGACTTCAAGGGAATCCCTTGAATATATTTTCGCAGAAGGAAGTGAATGAAATGTCATTGCACTACTTTAAATTTCATAGAATTTGGCCATGTCCTGTGCAGCCAGCAGAATTCTGAGACAAGTTGATTGGTGATTCGGAAGACACAAAACCCACAGGAACAGGAAAGCTTGACCAGATGGTATGCAACCCTCTGATGGAGAGGCAGGAATGCCTTGCTGACCTCAGTGTCATTATTCACAAAGTAAAAAAGGAAGGAGTGCATGCCTGGATCAAAAGTGCTAGGTCTCAGTGTTTCCAAGCTAAGAGCTTGGAAAGCTGAAAATTCTCACAGCTTTTTGAGCTGTAGTTAACAGAGAACACTGAAGGCCTGGAAGCTTGCTCATATGCAGTTGAGCTAGAGGTCAACTTGTTCACATGATCTGCCTCTGGCATTCCATGTTCATGAGACTGACTTTGTTGTAGTCCCAAGGAGTTCACCTACCTCTGGCTCGGCTGCTCCTCACAGAATGTGACAGTTGAACTCTAATACAGTTGGTGAACATTAAGTAAATATTTTGGTCTGGATCTAAAATGTCCTTTCAAGGTCTCATTTGTTCAGAAATGAGATTTAAGAAGGTGATTGGATCAAGATGATGCAAGCCTGAGAGAGGAGCAACTGCCACCACCACCGTCCATTGGCTGTGGAAACAGAGGAGGGGAGAGGCCTGGAGGACACCAACATGAACAAGTTGAAATCATCGCAGAAGAATAAAGATCGGCCGTTTATGATCTTCATACAATCTAGTGAAAAAACTGTAGAAAGCTGTATTTCTCAAAATGAGTGGAGGTTAGATGTTGCAACAGATAATTTTTTCCAAAATCCTGAACTTTATATACAAGAGAGTGTAAAAGGATCATTGAACAAGAAGTTAGAACAACTACACAATAGATACAAACATCCTCAAGATGAAAATAAAATTGGAATAGATGGCACACAGCGGTTCTGTGATAACCGGCACTTGATCTAGCCAGCATTAGTGCTTAATGGAAGATTTAAATTCTTAGACTTATGGAATAAGTTTTTGTTGGAACATCATAAACGATCAATACCAAAAGATACTTGGAACCTTCTTTTAGACTTTAGTACAATGATTGCAGATGACATGTCTAATTATGAAAAAGGAGTATGGCCTGTTCTTATTGATGACTTTGTAGAATTTGCATACACTCAAATTGCTGGGACAAAAAGTACAGCAGTGTAGCACTAAAGGAAACTTCTAGAATGTATATACTCTGTACAATGAATACAACGGAAAATTTCTTAGTTAATTTATGCGGCTGGACTGAACAGTAGATCGATCTTCACTATTCAGACTGAGGAATGAGATAAAACTTTAAGGATATATTTTGGACCATATCATATTTCATTCTTCTAATGGTGATTTGGGCTTGTCTTCTAATCTGGGCTGCTCTGAACATTGATAATTCCAACGTTGTGGATTTCATCTTAATATCTGTGGACCATCTTATAAGTCTTAGAAGCTTGATGGTGATTATTTTGAGGTTTCCAGTCTTGCATAAAACACAAATCTGTCTTCATCGGAAACAGTTTGGCATATGAATCAAACATAATGAACATCACAAACTATTTATAAGAACTTCTTAAATATATGCTTTGGGATAGTTGCAAAGACTATGCTGATAGTACTTCCAATGACAGTGATACATTTAAGTGTATGGGATCTGGAATGGTGTTTTGGTTTGGGGGGATTTTTTTCCCAGGCAAATCACATATATTGTTGACATAGAGTATCTGATGACAGAAATATCAAAACAACCATAGTGAAAAAAAGTTTTAGAATAACTTGGTGCCTACCTGGAAAATGTATTGTGTTTTAGACTCTTGATTTCAAAATGGTTCCACAGAATTAGTCTGCACTTACTTATCCATGTTTATAGGTAATGGACATAAGGGACCTTTTATTCAGCAAATATCTACATAATGTTAGATACCACTGTTGTCTATATTATGCACCACATAATCGGATTTCATTATGCTTTTGAAATGCTTATATGCCTATCAAATAAGTTAAATTATTTAATTTGTTTTGAATGTTTTGAATTGCTATACAATATAATATCCTAAATTTAGGCATGAGGGCTGATTTTTTCCCCTTTTTGGTCATCACATTATGGAACACAAATGAAATTCTCTTAATTTATAAAAGAATAGCATAAATTAAATTTTGGAAATGGTTATAATGAACCATGAGGTTCAATCTGTATAATATAGGTACTGATCTTTCAGACAACTAGTTCATTTTTGATAAATTCTTATTTTGTTGTAATTACTTTAACTGCTAATCACTGTGGTTGCCAAATATTTACTTAGGAAGGGAAGATTTTCAGATAAGCATATACTTGATGAAACATAACAATCTGGTTTCTATTTTTGTAAATTATTTAGTCTCTTTATTGTTTTTGTTTCACTCAGGTTAGCTCCATTTTCACATCAAAACAGAGTGCTACCTTGTATGGAACCCTCTCCTTTTTTTGGTCATGAGACCCATGAACAACTTTTCTGCTTAAATTGCTCACTTTTACTTACTTACTGTCATTTTAAAAAGCTTTAATTGCATTCTTAAATATTTCTGTAAGGCAGGTTAAAAAATGTTGAACTTCACGTTTTGGAGGTCTATGGTCTTTACTAGGCAAAGGCCTAGTATTGATGATACTAAGGGGAAGTGCTTTAGAAAAGCAGTACATTTTACACATGCAAAAGTGATTTCAAGAAGCAGTGACATTAAAATTGCTTTTTATTTACATAATTTTTAAATTAATGAGCTATTTTATTAATATTCCAGTCATAATTGAAGAATATATCTTTACCAAAAGAAAAACTGAAAAATTTCTATTCAAGTTATTGGAATTCATTATTAAAAGGAAAAAGGGGGAAGAATCCTGCTGTTTTTAGTGTTTCCTGATTTCATTTTTATAAATATAAAAAGGAACTTCAATTATGAAAAAAAATCTAATAGATACAAATATATGTACTTTTATTTCCTGTCCTAAAGATTTTGAGTTACAAAACTATTTTCAGATTATTTCAAGTATGCTGTGTTTTGAAACGAGATTCCATTTTTTTCCTCCAATATAAATGGTTTTCATAAAAATCTGGTATTGGTTGTGGCCTAGTGCCTTGAGTTTTACAGATTTTTCTTTTAACTGCAAGACCTTTTCAACAAAATAGTATTTGTCATCAGTTTGGTACTAACCACTTATAAATACTGTGTAATTATAAACAAAAGTATATAAATCTTTGAATATAACTATGTAGCATGAAAGTTAAGGTTGATCATTATGACATCTTAGAATTAAACCGTGCTGAAAAGAAAAAAAAGATGATGCTATTTTAATCAGGTAATTAACCCATTGATAAGTTCCTAGATAAATGTGTTATTAGGAGCTGGATTCTTGTTAGAAGTGATGGTCTTTCGGAGCATGACCTAGAAAGGTATATTCTTGTCTCTGGATCCTCCTTTGTCCCTCTGTTTCCAAGTTGCATGGCCTATGTAGCTCTCCTTTTCCATATCCTTCTTCCACGACATTTCTACTTTGGCTGTGGCCTAACCAGGTTCTAAAATCTCTAAAACTGTGAAACAGTATTTACTTCTTTTCCTTGAAGCTGGAGGTGACCACTGTTTTGTACCAGTGATGAGAAAATAACCAGTAAGGAAAATCATTAACAGAATTGGGATTATTGCTATAACTATACCTGACCATGTGGTACAAAAGCCATTGGAAATGGTTTGTGGAAGTATTTTGAAAGATTTGAAGGTGTGGAGTATAAATATCTTAAAAATACTATACACAAAAATTGATATGACATACTGGTGGGAACTCAGAAGACTACAATAATGAAATAAATACTGTCAGTGATGAGATTTCAGAGAGTAATGAGAGTTTTATTAGATATTTAGGCTACAAAATATTAATGTTACATTTTTAAAGAGTCTTGTTCACATTTTGTCTATATCCTTAGATTTTTCCATGAAGCTGAATTTAAATTTGGCTGACTAAGTTAATTGCCAAAGAAGATTTCAAGACAGCCCCATGTTCAGGATGTAACATGGGTCCTGCTAGCTTTTCTTAGCCAAGTCTTCAATATAAATCAGGAGTAATAGATTTAAAATTTTTACAGCTTTACTCAGAACAAAGGCACATATAAAATTCAGACCAATGAAAGTATAATTCCTAGAAAGGCTAGTGTCATTAAATGAAAGCCAGGTACTTTACAGTAGGACAGTAGAAAAGATGCTTTGAGGGCATTGCTAGAATTGGTTAGACTCAATCCATCACAAACTCAAAGGTGTAAAATGGTAAAATACTTTGCTTTGAGAAGAGAGCTCTGAAGTTCTCTTCTCCATGGCCATCTAAAGAACTATTTCTCCAAATTTTGCTATTCAGGCACACAGAACCACTGCAGTCAGGACGCCTTGGCATCATCATTTACATAGTGCTCATTTTTCAGGCATGCAGAATGAAAGAAGTATGATGTGAGGGAGGCTTCTCTCCCAATTTCAAAGAAATAACTGGCCATATTATGCACCCCTGGGAGCACTGGTGGTGTGTAAACTTGTAAGTAAAGTCAGTGATGCAGTCGAAAGCTCAGAAAGTGAGGGAGGCCAGGAAACTAGAATAGATGCTAAGAAAACTTCAGAGAGTTTGCAGAGCAAGGAGCAGCCTAAAAGAAATGTCACACAAAATGCAAATATGATTGCCTGAACTCTGTGGAGCTCATATCTTACCACATCCTCCCTTAGGTGTGACCGAATTTTTTTACCATGCTGGCTCAGAATTATTTGTGCATGATTATTTTTTGCCTGCCTATTCTTTCCCTTTTAGAATGGGAGGAAAAGGTATGTAAAATAAGAAAATATGTTGTAATATGTACCGACTTCCCATGAATCTATGTAATCATTATGTACTGCAAACATGTTAAAAAACAAAATTTCTACAAAAGTTTATCATATTTACAGTTAAGAAATTTATTAACAAGTTCTTATCAATGGTATGTTGCTACTCATTTTCTATTTTTTATAATCTTCAATTATTTTTCTTTTTCTGTCTCAAAATATTTTGTGGTTAAGTGATATTTTTCTGTTTGTATATTTTAAAAACTTTATTGTTTTTGGTTTGTGTTTTGTATTTCCTTTGTGGGAACTTGGAGGGCTATAAAACATTTAATCACAAGTTACTTTGAAATAATGACAATTTAACATTGGTCAGAAAGATAGGAAATGAAACAAAGGAAAACTAGGAGACAAAACTAACAAAAAGCCCTTGCATTTACTCTTCAATCTGTATTTTTTATGTCTCATATGTTTCTGTCTTGCTCATCTCTTAACACATAATTATAGTTTCTGTCTTGCCATCTCTTAACTCAAAATTACTATTTTGGGTTGATTTTAAATTTTAAAATATAAATGGTGCATAAATCATATTTATATCATTAGTGAACTTTTTAAATTTTTTTGGATAATTACTTTTACCAATTTTATACTTCTCATTAGTTTCTTCTGATTCCATATCTCTTTCACTTTGAATTTTCTTTAGTATTTCTTCTAAAATAGGCTCAGTTTGTGTTTGAGAATGTCCTTATCTCCCATTCCTAAGGAATAGCTTTGCTTTGTACTATATTAACGGTTGGCAGTTTTTCTTTTTCTTTTTTCTTCATCAGTGTGAGAAATCTCATATCATCCCTGTTTTCTTGTAAAGTTTCTGCTTAGACAGGTGAATTGGGAATCATTATGTATTATTTGTTTCATTTCCTTTGAAACATCGAGCACCTCTTCTTTAGGTTTCATGTTGGAGCGCCTGATTGCAAAATCTTTTGGGAGTTATTTGGTTGAGTTAAATGTCATTGATGATCTTTGACTATCCTGTACTTCTATGCTTTGTATTGTTCTCTTGGTTGGGAGATTCTCTATTATTGTCTCTTATAACAGCTTTCTAGGCCTTTAGCATTCTAAGTCATTTTTGAATCACAGTAAATCAAATGTTTGCTCTTACTGTCATAAAGTTTCCATAGGTTTTTCATCATTTTTAAATACATTTTTTCTACAATTGTATATTTTCAAATAGTCTATTTGAAAGTGCACTGATTCTTTTATTTATTTTGGGTAGAGAGGTCTGTTCTGCCACTGTTGCCTTACGTTCCATATCATTTTTCAAGTCAAACATTTCTGTTTGATTTATAAAAAACTACTTTAAATTTTTTATGTTTTTCTGATGAGATACTGAACTATTTTCTGTATTTTTTGGAACTTCTGTTGTTATGTTAACCTCAAGTACTTTAATACTACTGATTTCCTTATTTCTTGTGAAGGTAGCTGCATTGCTAGAAGGTCTAATCCACCATCATCTTTCTCTGACTCCTGGATATTTCTGAATCAGAAGTATATACTACTCCTAACTAGACAAAAACAAAGGCATCTTTTATCCAGCATGTTAATCTTTCTCTCATTTCAAGTGAGCTAATTTTAATATTTGCATTTCCTTTTGATCACTAGTTAATAACTTATTATAATCTATAAACCTCATATGGGTTAACATCCAAAAGCTATTGTAATAAGGAACCTTTGCAAAATTTCTTTGTTTGCTCCTGTTTGTATACTACTCTGTTCCTATTTTTCCTACTTATCTTTCATTTAAAAGTAGTTCTTTTAAAATATTTAATGAGTTTTCTATTTAATTGTACTCTTGGTAAAAATATTGTACTACATTTATATATTTTTAATTTGCATAAAATGTTTGAGTTTATAAAGGAAATTTTCTACATTGTCACTTACCATGTAACATACACTTCATTATCCTAAACATAAAAAACTCTTTAGTTATTTAAACTAGAAATTAGGTATATTTAAACTAGTTGAGGTGTAGTGGGGCTTAAACAATTAATGTTTATGTGTTTTGACAGTTTTCAATGGAAGTTATGATGTTAAATGGGAAGTATTTTTTCTTCTCTTTTATTTTATGGTGCATAACATCTGAGTAAGTGTCAATATTTAAGAAATCAATTGTTTTGTGGTTTATTTGAGTTTTAAGGGGTTCATGTTAAAACAACTAAGATAATTATATGTACATGTTAAGAGTAAGTAAATTCACAATATTTTTCCGTTAATATTTAATAAGATTGGACACTCAAATATTTAAAGTTTTCTGCTAAAATGATGAGCACCATTGAAAAAATAGTTTAAATTTTATTTTTTCTGGCAAAGGTTTATAAACTTATTCATTTATTTTATAGCGATAATATACTGAATAAAAATTAAATATTATCAGACTATGCTTCATAAAATATAATTGATACTTTAAAGCAATGTAAAAAATTTTTCTTATGATTCTGCATAAACATGATTTTCAGTGATACCATTTTTTCTGGCTTTAGTATTCTACTCATTGAGTAACATTTTTCCTACATTGACTCTCCTCTGCTTCTCAAATATTATATCCATCTCAGATTTCCAGGAAATGATGATCTTTTAGATATGAAAAGAAATACCATGAAAGATAAATGAAACACATTTGGAAATGAGCAAGGCGTCATTGATGCCTAAAACTATGGCATAATCTGAGTTATAAAGATAGATATAATTTTACAAGCTAAGTTATCATAAAAGAATATCCTAGACTATAAAAATAATTTTGGATGGCAGGTTAACTTTAAGGAATGTAACAAGTTTAAAATCTATCTAATTAAAATCTATCACACCAATATAAAGAACATGTTTGTTTTGAGTATTGTTAAAGGTACTTGGAGACAATGAAACAGTTTCTTCAAGAAAATATATAATAAACTGAGACTAGAGACTATTTTAAATATTCACAAATAGTTTTCATATTAAATCACAGAAAACATAAAATCTAACAATAAAACATTAGAGAATGTTCTGTTAACAGTGTCAAACAGGAGTTTCTTCAGGTGATAGAATTTTGTTTGGGAAATGCTAGACTGCATAAAGTGAAGCAATATTTGACAAAATAACATTGTATAGGAATTAAAGTAGTCTTATTTCTGACAATATAATTGGCTTCAGTGTGAATCTACCCAGGTAATTTTTCTTTGTTCAAATATATTCTGAGATGATGG
This sequence comes from Cavia porcellus, assembly GCF_034190915.1. Taxonomy (NCBI): domain Eukaryota; kingdom Metazoa; phylum Chordata; class Mammalia; order Rodentia; family Caviidae; genus Cavia; species Cavia porcellus. The sequence continues at coordinate 17,365,799 of NW_026947502.1, read as the reverse complement.
CAAATAAAAGAAACGGCACAACTATAAAACAACCTATTGATTTAACAATTGATTTAGCCCAGTCTAATTTTTAAAAAATAAAAATTTGCTACAATGTCAACTACTTATTGTACGTTTTCAATTTTCAAATTTTTCTTATATTAAACTTACTTGGATAGGTCACATATACCAGGTCCTTCTTTGATTTTTCCAACCTGGCTCAAATGGGTATCTTGTTTGTTTTTCTCTTATTACTGAGACAAAATGTCTCACACCTGAAATAAAAAGAGCAAAGGTTTATTTAGCTACAGATTGTGGAGGTTACAGTCCACAATTAGCTGGCTCCTATGCAAGGTGGCATGGTACTAAGGCAGTTGATGGTGGTTGAAAAGAACAAAAGCACAAAGAGCAAGTGAATAAATAAATAAATACAAATAAAAGGGAGAAGATGAAACTTCTTTTCCTCCCTATATTGTAAGTGGGCTAGCCAGCCTGGAGCAGTGTGGCACTCATACCATCCTTCTTCTCCTCTTCTTTCACAGGATGTTGATGTGTACAAAGTGAGGACACCAGCTCCTTGCTGTCATTTAGTTAAACTTCTGAACTTCTCAAGTTACACTACATATTAAGCATTATGATCTAGCCCTTGTCAACTTGATAACCAGAAACATTTCTTTAAGCAAGTCTCCAAAGACATGCTTATTCTTATCATTTTACAACTTGAACATTGTTACACAGTTTTAAAATTCTTTAAGAACCAGTATTAAGTCTATTAACAATGTAACATTCCCTGGACCTCCCAAAGACCATGCACAACTCCTGTTGCAAAAGGCCTCCATCTCTAAGACTTGCTACAGTCTTAACATTTTCAGCATTGTTGAAAAGTCCAAGTCCCGAGTCTCCTCTGAGGTGTAAGCAAACTTAGCTGTGAGCCCCTGTATAAATTAAAAGTTAGTTGAACACTTTCAATGTTCAATGGCACAAGATAAACATTTTCATTCCCAAAGTTACAAACAGGAGAATATAAAGGATTGAGACCAAAGCAAGTCCAAAATCTAGCAGGGCAAACATTAAGTCATGTAGTTCAGCATCTGAGGCAATCTGCAGCATGTTGTGAGCACCAAAGGGTTTAGATGGTTCCAACCCTATAGCACTTCTGGAGGTTATGGCTCCCACAACCTTTTTCACAGGCCCTTTTTGCTCCCTTCTTGTAGATTTTGTTAGAAGATCCACATTTTTGGCTCTTTTAGACTTCTGGGGTCTCCACTGTACCTTTGACTTCACATTCATACCTTTCCACATTTCCCTCTCAGGGGCATAGTGCCTGTTCTCTCAGGCCTTCTGATATTGAGTTAGAAGCCTTCTTAACCCCATAATTCTTGTATTTTGCATGCATCTAAACCAGTGACACATGGATGATGCCAAAATGTACTGCAAGTTGTAACAGTTATCAGGTTTTTCTCTCACTTGGCTGTAGGGGTGGGTTTCATGGATTGCTGAACACTCAGAGTCCAATTCTGAGGAACAAATATTTGTGTTACTGTCATTCTGGAGCATAATTTGGCTGTCATGATTTTGGAACATGATGGTCTGTGACTTTCTCCTCAAAGCAAAGTCCTTAATTTTTGCAGTTCTCAGTATGCAAAGTATGATGACTTACTGTTTCTTGTGATGCCCTCAGGCCATATTTTCTTTTCTCTTGGTCTTCTTAGCAGTCAAGATCTTTTCAGATGGGGCTGGGGAATTTCAGATGGGGCTGGGAAAAGCAGCATAAGCACTTGCTTTGCAAGTGCAGTCATGAGTTCGATCCCCAGTACAAAAGAAAATATATCTTCAGTTGTATCTTTGTAGTTCACATCTTTACTGGAGCTTCCTTTATGGCCAAACTCACATTTGAAATCATTCTACTGGACTCTCTGCTCTTGATTCATAACAGCTAAAGGTCTCCAATATTAGCAGTGCCACAGCCTTAACATTTGACTGCCTTGAAATTTCTTCTGCAAAACGAATTAGTCTGCCATGCTTAATCTCAGTTTCGGGTAAAGTCTCTGGACAAATGCAAAAGACAGACAAACTTTCTGCTAAGCAATAACACATTGTCTGGACGCCAACAAACAATGCAGTCCTTCCCAGCAAAACCTGAGCCCAGTCTATACTGGCAGGATTTCTATCAGACTTCTGATCTTCTGAGCTCTGACTAGAATCTTTCATACAGAATAACCTGAGGCATTCCAGCTTTAGTCTTTCAAGCAACATCTCTGAACCCTTCCAGAGTTTTCTCACAAGCCATTCTCCAAGTCTCTTGAACCATGTGGTCAGGTTTTGTCACAGCAATGACCCTACTCCTGGTACCAAATTCAATTTTTATTCCTTTTATTTTGTTACTGAGATAAAATGGACAAAACCTAAAATTAAAGGAGCAAAGGTTTATTTAGCTCATAGTTTGTGGAGGTCTCAGTCCTTAATTAGTTGGCTTCTATGAGGGTGGCATGGTAGAAGGGGCAACTGTCAATGGTAGCAGATGACAGAAAAATCAACAAGGGCAAGAAAAGGAAAGGGGAGTGCAAATCTGTTTTGCCCCTTTATGTTTTAAGCAGGCTACCCAGCCTAGTGCTGGTGCATCATTCACTCTATTTCCATGCCTTTTTTTTTTTTTTTTTTGTACAGGGATGGAATTCATGATCTTGCCCTTGCCAGGCAGGAACTTCTGCCACTGAGCTAAATCCCTGGGACCTTCATGCCCTCTTCTTGCAAAAATGAGGATGTTTGAAAAGTGATAAATCTGGTTCTCTTATGAATTGCTTAGTTAATCTCTAAACTTCTCAAGTTGACACAATGTATTAATCATTACACTAGTATATATGTGAATACATTTCTAATTATTTCCATCACTTTGTGGATGTTGAGTGGAATATTTCACAGAAATTTAGAGTTAACATATGCATCTTAGCATTTATTCAATCTAGCACTGATAAAACTTGCACCATATTTTTGATTTTTTTTATATTCTCATGTTTTAAACAATGGCTTGCCTTTTGAATATTCTGAAAAATTCTTCTTTCTATTTTGTTTTAATTGAGGCACTTGGAAGTATGTGCATTTCTCCAGTATTTAACAGCTTTTGCATTGTTTTCCTTGAAATTTTTCCATTCTCTGAAACAAAGTCTTTTTTTGTGTTAGCTTTGCTCAATCAAGAAAAAGAATATATATACTCTGTTACCTAATTTTTCTAAACTTTACCTTAATCCTAATTCACTTTTCCTAAACCAGGAAACTGCACAATTCATTGTGTACTTTTTCAACTCAATTCATTTCTGTTTTAGTGAGTGCCATTGCTTCATATAAAATGAACTAAAGTTATGACTTCATACAGTTAGACAAAATGTGAAACACATAGTACTGTATTTATTTTTCTAAAATAAATTCATTTGCCTGTGTACTTTTCTAAAAGTACACAAGCAAATGAATACTGTTTGATATCTGTTCTGCATAAATCACCATTTGTAGTTGACAGGATATATATAAGAATTGTTTATTTATTTAAACATGTTGCTGAAGTGGGTCGACATGGTAAGCAATGAAAATAGCTAATATCAAATTTAAGACCTCCATTAGAATGGAGAAGAATGACAAAAGTTGAAGATTGATAGAAGCATATTTTTTATAATGGAGTTTTAAGTAAGATTTCAGTCTTATACAATAGGTCTGTGACTACAATTCTATACTCTCATCTTTCTTGACATTCATTTGGCTTCATAATATGATGGTATTTGTAGTAATACATGTAGATATTGAATTATACTACTGTCCAAATAAATATGCTTTTATTTTTCCAAGAGGACAGAAGTGAGAGAAATAATAGATTTGGTAAATTCTCTCAGATATGAGGGAGAGAAGATTTTTGAAAAAATAGTAATATATGAGGGAAAAGAGATTTGAGGAAATAAGCATCTTGCATACATAGCCCATTTGGGTAGAAATGCAGAGGAGGAAATAAAGAAAAGATAACTGTCTCTTCAAGGGCATCTGTGGTATTAAAATTATTTTTCTTTAAGTGATAGTAGAAAGAGTAGAAAAAACAGAGATGAGGATAGTTGATGGGTCAAGAAGAAAACTGTAAGAGCTAGAATTTACGTGAAAGAATATTTTTAATTCTGCACAAGAATAGGAGGAATAGTAGATCTTAACGGAAACTTTATAAGGAAGAGAAAGAAGCAATAAGAAGAATAACCTGATATCTTGAGAAAAAAGCTGCATAAATATAGCATTAGTTTTCATATGCTAAATATACACACATAACACATTCCTACATTCTGAATTTAGTCATAGATTCAAGTATGTAATAGCCTTATGTTCTAGGTAATTAGTCTGGGCTTTGTTGAATTCTAGGATTTTGTGTTCTATTGGAACAAGGGAGAAGTGAGGAGAGGAAAAGAAAACTGGAAGGTAGGGAGGATGTGGAGAGAAAGAGAGGTATCTTTGCTTTCAGAATAGTCTTTTCATGTACTCAATTTCTATAAAATATTCTTCTCTAGAAAGTAGTAGCTAAGTACTGGTCTTTGTTCCTAAATAAAAGTTTTAAAGAACATAGAGAGCTCCTAATTTTTTCCAAAGATGGAAGAAAAAAATGTAAATTGAGTAATTTAAAACTATCATAAAGCTTCAGTCATATCCCTGAGGATTCTTTCTGGTGGTTGTCTTTAGTCACATGTAAGGGAGGGATAGAAAAGGGAGGGGTACAAAGAGTCCCATGAGAAGTATGAATATATCCTATTGCCATCACTTAACAAAGAAAAGCAAAAGGAAAGATTTTTTATGTGAAAAGATAGCTTTTTGCCTTGTCATAGTATTAGTGAAGAGTACACTTTTCATCTAATAGGAAGAAATATTTCAGCTCTGGCCCACAGTGGAACTCTTGGAGTGGTACGACTAAGCCAAAATCAATAGAGAATGGGAAAACTGTAGCCAGTTATACAAATACTGTGTACGCTAACTGTAATGTGATGGAGTTCCTCACTAACTTCAACACCATTTTTTTAATATTGATGATCAAATTAGAATCTCTGGATAAATAAATTTTGGATCATACTGAAGACTTGAAAGAGAAATTTTTCATTCCAAATTTCATTAGTTAAAGTTGGCTCGCAAGTTCCATGTGACACAAAATAATGTATTTCAAATGTGTGAATTAGTCACTAGTATTTGAAAGTCAAAAAATGCACACAAATGACATATATCTATGTAGTTGTGTTTTAAAAGGTGACAAAATGCCACAGGATCAGAATTCATTCCTACAAGGCCCACTTCTACTATGGCTTAAAAGTTGCTGTTTCCAGTCTGGCCCCGTAGACTTTGGAGAGACTAACCTCTGAGTTTTCAAGTGGTCCTGGTTGTTTTGAGGTTTCTCAGATAGAGGTAAATTGAATATGAATGTGATTGATCACTATTCTATTCCATCACTTAAAATGTTCCCCTGGGCAATTCTGTTGTTAGTAATGATTCTTAGTAGAAAATTAGTGATTTGAAGTGTTCACTCTTCCATTGCTGAAAGAATCAGAAAAGAGGCTGCATAAATTCACTTCTGGACAACAGGAAACAAACATATCCCCCCTGCAGAAAACAATCACTTAAATACTTCCATTGTGAGGATGGCATTACTGTTTTTAGTATTTGTATCTCAAGACAGATGAACAAGGGCTTAAAATTAGGAAAACAGTTTAAAATCCAATTTTAATGAAGTATTAGTGATCTTGTGATGGTGGCCTTGAGCTTTGTGAACACTTGTTATCCAGAGCTACAAAAAATTTTATACTTAAAATGAAGAGTACAGTGTATAATGATGGTTTGTTATGCTAGGTTTTTATTTGGATGAATTTGCAAAGATCAATTTTATTTAAACCATATTGACATGAAATTTTCCTATAACAGGTCGTTCTCCAGAAGTAGGATCTTAATGTGTGAATAACACCATGAAAGCATTAATTTTACGTAGTCCAGGGGGACATCTGTCAGAAAATTTAATTAATCTGATGTGAGACTAAATATTAAAATATAGGTAACTTGAACTAAATCTATAGATTCAAATTATTCTGACAGATTTAACAGGTGAGGCAGCTGCTTCATTGAAACCAGCGAGATCACCTTTCAGATTATTCGCTAAAGCTTTCTGATGTATTTTGAACTGAAATTGGAAAACAAAGTTGATAATGCCAGTAGCTGAAGTTTGTTGAGCAACGCACTTTGCACATGCATCTAATTTAACAGTCATCACTACTCGAGCATCCAGGTTTATTAACAACGGCATTCCAAAATGAGGAGCCAGTGTTCACAGGAGCTATTTAAACTACATGGATGGACAGAGGTAAATTTAAGATTTCCTGCATGTCTTATTATTCCCTATAGAGAGCAGAAGACAAGGATTACTGAAACACGATGCTATGATCATCATCAGTATGTAAATAAGTTAAATAGATATTTAACTTCCTATTCTATCCCCAAAGCACTGATAGTCCAGAAAAATGAGTCAAAGGCTCTTTGGTAACCCTCCAAATATAACCACTTTATTTACTCATCCAACTTTGTATGTTTGCTTCCTACTTTCGTAATGATTTTGAGTTACTTACCAACTACATCAATACTTCATCGATTTGTCTACTTTTCTGGAGGAACTATAGAACTTTCTTAAATCATCTAGGTGATTCCAATAACAATACCAATAACAAGACCAGTAGCATTTAGCTTAGAGATTTGTTGTGAAAAATTTATGAAAAAAAGTAAGTTAACAAACAACAAAATTAGCAAAAAACAAAAATCTGAGATTATGGCATAAAATGAAATTGTATTACATTTTTATGTTTCAGAAATAAAATACAAAAACAGTTAATTCTGAAACTCAGGTAAGCAGTAACTTTGATGTGTAAGTATATCCCAGTTTTACCAAGTATCAGTTGCTCTGTCTCTACTAAAACAATGGTTCAAATCTGAGAAAGCCGTGAAAACGAGTCAGTTATATAAAGCACCTCGTACCCAGTCTGTGCTACAATAGTGTAGAAACCAATTAACTCTAAATACTTGAAGCATGAAATCCCTAACAATGTAAAGTTTTCTTTTTAAATCACTCTAGTGATTCAGCAATTAGCACACAAGTCTATGATTATAAGGAAGTTAAACATCTAGCTGTTAAATTCAAAAATCAAATTATTTTAAAACTAAAGAAATTATTGATACTATAATATCCAAATTCTTTATGGGTAAGAAATAAGGAGAAAGTCAAATAAATCTAGAACTAGGTTTAGTATTTAAATCTCTTAAATATTCATTAGAAGTTATTTCTAATGTAGCAACCTGTGCTATAGAAATATTCCTGAATATCTCTATATATTTATGCACACATAGTTATGTATATCTGTGATTTATGATTATTATTATACTGGCACAATTAACAAAGATTCAAGCTCTCTTTGTAATTCAAATGCCTTCCATTGTATGATGCAGACACAGCCCTCTGGTAATTTACCAAACAGAGCTAAATTACTAAACAGTAGTAGTTTTTCACCAATGCTAATAAAATATTGTTTCCAATTATGGATCTTAGTCATCAAGCATCACAATCAAGAAAGCAAAAAATGGGATGAACTGTACTTATAAGTGAAGCAAGCTTTTCAAATAAATTTAATTTCTCACTTTAGAGGTAGAAAATAGCTTACCTCATAACACTGACTTCATCTCTTGTTCATAGTTTATTTTTAACCAAACAAGTGTGAAGATCTTTTCTAATCAATGATGAGCATCTCAGTTTTGCTGACACTGAGTTCTTCAGTCGGCATTTTGCAAAGTGAAGCTCATTTGCATTCAGCTACACATCACTCTGCAAGGTGTAATTTGCATTTCAGATCATGAATATAATTTTCCACTAACTGTGTTGCAACATAGAACATAAGCACTGATATTCTTTAACTCTAAGCAGTTAATTTTAATATATTATGTATTTTTAAAAATCAATCCAAATTTTTATCCATATATTGCAATCTATTACCTTCACAGAATTTAGATGTTATTTATTACCTGTAGAGTTGAAATATTTTACTCTCACACTAGACAGTCTTGGATTTGTATCCTAGGGCTAATACTACAAAATGGTGTCACATTTGTCAACTATTTAAATACTCTGGATATCTTTTCTCTTGTTTTTAATATGAGCAGAGGAATAGGACTTTGGGCATGGGGATTTTGTGAAGTTTATATGAAATTGTATGAGAAGCACATTACCTAGTAAGTGGCACACCGTAAATACTAAACAATCAATTATGTCTTTTTTCAGTTTTTGTCATTATATTTTTAATTTTTTGTTTCTGTCACTACATGTAGTATTTCCAATTTTTATGTTAGAGATGATTATTTCATGGAAAATTTTTCAGATCTTAGAAACAGATGAGTGATCTCAGCAGTGCAATCAAATATCAGGCCTGCTAAACTGAGTTTCAAGGCCTCTTTTCTTCCATGAATTATCCTATGCTAAGGCAGGCCTGATATCTACTTTCATTTAAACATTTCCATAATCTTATGAATTATGAACTTTTATTACTTTTATTTATTCACCTTCGGAAATTGAGGCTTAAAGAAGTGACATGAAGAAGGTTTCTGAAATAACAGGTGGTAGTCTAGGGTTAAACTCATTTTGCATACTTCACAATGTGTAATGCTGTCCCAGAAATAGTGTGATGGATTGTAAGAGGTGGTTCACACCTCAAGGACAATCTGTTCCCAATACATGTTTCTCATTTCATTGTACATTTATAAGAAATATATTTAAAATGACTTGATCAGTTGACATTGTATTTTTTAACTGAGAAATAAGCCTGCTTTTTGGAATTTAGTGATAAAAGGGCCTATTCCCACCTCCATCTGTAGAACATAAGTTATCATGTAATAATTCTCAAAATGTAGGAGGTTGAACTCCAACCATAGGAGACTGTTTTTAAATGGTTTATGGAAGTGGCACGAAATGATATTGGAAAAATGCAAAGTTGCTACCTTTTCAGTATTGCTTGGCTGAGTAACCTAGAGAGGAAGCAGTAGTCAGTGACCGTTTCTTTCTCAGAGTGGCTTTCATAATTTACAGACCTTAGCATCAGGTGACTGGCAGTATACAAAAAGAATTTTAAATTTTTTTTTATAAGAGGGCATGTTATTTTTAACTATGGGCATAACTTAAAAGTAAAATTTGGTTTTTATAAATAATGTAATATTGGACATCCAGATATAACAATATTTTAACAAAAGTAAAAGTGTGATTTTTAGAAAGCACCATCATTCAAATAACATTTTGGAGCTACATTGATTCTTCTTTTTTTGTCTTTTTCATTTTTATCAGTACCAGGGATTGAACTCACGACCGCCTGCTTGTAAGGCAGGTGCTTATGCCACTGAGCTAAATCCCCAGGCCCCCTACATTGATTTTTGACATGAAAATTAATTGGATCTTTTGTTTTTCCACCAATCAGGCTAACTTTAAATGATTGCGTAAAACCTGAATCATGAAACTAACCACAATATGACATCTTAGCATTTTTACACAGAATAATAGTGGCCAGAATTAAGTGTCCTTAGAGAAATTTCTTATAATAGATGTGGGATTTATTAAACAAACGTGAATGGTGATGGGTCATGATCTTCTGTTAGTAAAGCAGCAAATAGTAGAGCAGATTTGGCTATTTGCTTTTGATAGTATTAAACTGGTTGCCCAGGTAATAAATGTTTGATTTCATAGAGACTCTAAAATTCATACTAAGATCTTTTTGTTGTTGTTACGAGGCCTTTGCACACAAAGATTTAACCTACTAGAGCAAGGGACTCCTCCAGTTAGTTGGCTTTTTATTTTATTTTATTGCTTCTTGTTGTGTTCACAGATACGTTGCCAAGACTTGAAGACCTTGTTCAAAGGCAGACACTGACTCATTAAGTGTAAGAGTAAACACTGGAATTCTTCAGTTCAAAAAAGATTCTCAGTAATGCTAAAGTTGATATCCAGGCTTGTATTTTTCAAAGCTGAATCACACCCCTGCAAAGGCCTTCATGACTTTATGTAAAGACTTTACTTCTCCCTGTAATTCCTTCCCAGCACCTTGTTTAAATCTTTTAGTCACCTTTGTATCACAACTCAATTTTGTTCCTTTTCTTACTTTTTTGTCTATTATTTCTAGTTTATATATTTCACACTGCCAGGGTTAGTTTTATACGATTAAAATATCTTTAATACTTAAATCCTTTTAGGTGCTAAAGAAACATGATAAACACATTAATTAAAAACTACCTATAGTTTATAGCATTGCGTATAGTTTTACAGAGACCAGTGTTTCCCAAATTGTGTTCATACTGAAATCTCCACAGGCTTTGTTAAAATGCAGATGGCTAGAATTCCCAGTGGAAAGTTTCTAATTTGGTACTTCTGGCTGGGGCTTGAGAAAATATAACTCCAAATTCCCAGATGATACTCCTGCAACTGGCTTAGGAAACATACCTTGAAAACAACTGATTACTAGCCAAAGATACAATCTAATAATTAATGTATAATAATTAGTGTATAAATCTCAAAAGATTATGAAGAAACTAGTTCTACTTCTGAGAAAACATTCAAACTATCTATATTTCCTTGATTATTTGACATTTTTCATTATTTACCTAATGATGGTGGGTATAGATACACACGCATGCGCACACATACACATGCCTGTGCATACATGCCACTATATAAATACACTTGATTCTGATGCACGGAGAGGGAGGATGCAGTATCTACATTAGGTCTCCTAATGGATTGGAGTCAAACCAGGTTGCCTTTATAAATTCCAAGTCACAAAGCTTGCTCACTGCTTTTTGACATTCTCCAAGTGTCAAGGTTAGCCCTTAAAATCATTCACTTTACTTGATTTCCTTCACAGTAGCACAGAGTCCAACAAAACTTCTCTTTCTAGCCCTTTTATTTTACATGCAAATCCTTGCTTTCTTGTCAAGTTGTTTTCTTCTTTCTTTCCTTACTGCGATGATAAAGCATCAGGAAAATGGAAGAAACCAATGATTGCTATATAAGCTTTGTAGTGTTTGTAAAAACATTGAAGTCATTATTGTAAAGTGCATTGTGAATTTTAAGAAGGACTGTGTGATATCTCATTCTTGACTTATTGCCAGGAAATAGTATCAGGGTAATGAGAATTAGAATTTGGATCATAGGCAAGATATTCATGTAAAATGGCATTTTCCTTTAAATATTAACAGAAAGGTATATGGAAGAGAAATTAAATGTTTATTCCATATAAATAATTACCAGAAAGAAGTTTTTACTATGTGTATCTTAATAAATTCTGAAATAAATGTTGATTTTAAGCTGTCAGAAAAACTTCTCCGCATAAAGGTAACTTAAATTCTGAAATGTTCTTGCCTAGTATAAATTACTGTACAGTTATGGCGGTGGTCTAACGTGGTGGAAGGCCAAAGTGGACCACTTCCCACTTCCCACCTCTGCAGTCCTAATTGCAACTCCCTTCCTTGTTTGCATGCACAGAGAATTCCAATGGGTTCCTCACACGTCATCAATATCTGCCCCATGCGCCACTTCAATCAGAGGTCATGTAACCCTCTGCCTCTCTGTATTTGGTCGAAGGAGACAGCCCAGCTGCATGGGTGGTGTGCTCCTTTCCATATCCTCAACTCAATAAACCTGTTCATTTTGTACTTTTGCTTCTTTATTGCACCAGAATATTCTAACATTCAAACAAATGTTTATCCACAATAAAAATAAGAATAAAAGTACTAGTAGTGCTTTATTTTATTTTATAAGTACCAAATCTTAATATTCTATTCTATTTTATTTTTATTAGCATATATTAATAATACATATTAGTGGAGTTCATTATATTTGAATACATGAATATGTGCTGGTTAAATAAAGATGACTATCATGTTTCTCTTCATGCCACAGTCTTATATTTGAAGTCCTAAAGCTCTTTTTTCTAGATCTTCAGAAAGTTATATCATTGGTTGTTATGAAGAATTGCCATCCTTCTGTGTTGTGTAACCCCAAAACTTATTCTGTCTTACTGTGTTGAGCAGTCATTAACTAGACTCTCAGGTTCTAAATATCTACTTTAACTTTGGATGCTGAATGCTTCCCTCCAGATAAAGGTTTGATGAAGTTGTGATTAGACTTATTGCTCAAATTACCTGGGAAACAGTTTGAAAATCATCAAAATTTAAATAAGAACTGTTTCATAATTCCCCTGAGTTTCCTGACCTGTACTATTTTTCTTCGCTAAAATTTTTAGAGATACATAGTGATAATATTCATCATAGAGAATTCGTACCTGCATGTGATGTATATTGCTTCTTGTTTCACATTCCCCTCCCTCCCTTCAGCTCTTCTTCCTCTATTTATTTGCAAAAGCTTTGTTTCCTTTTTGTCTTATATTCTTTTTTTCTAGTCCTTTCTTCACCACCATGTACATTTTTCTAAGTCCTTCCATTTATTTTTACATAGTTTCTGACCTATTATCTGATGAGGTCTGTAAAAAGTAAAAGTAAACCTTGATAAATTGAGATATCTAATTTTTACACTTTTATGGTACATGTATCATTTTAGGGATATTAAAACAGAGACATACCTTAGACATACCTTAGACCTAGTTTTCCAAGTTTTTGGAAAATTTTAATTGCTCTGGACCATCCAATGATGTGAGAGGAAATATAATATGGAAATCATAAGGCCTGCCATATCATTGCAAATTGATTGGAAGTAATTATAGTTTGAGCGCCACATTTGTTTTAGCAGTGACAGTTTTTTAAGTAAGCAGGAGAAAACTGCAAGAGAGTTTCAACAATGCTGAAACTCCTTAATTAAGCTCAGGTTGATGCTCCAGAACATCTCTTCAGAGCCTGGGGGAATCATAGTATTTATTTACAAGGCATCTCTTGCCCTAAGGCTTCCAGGTAACCTAAATATAATCAGGATTCCAATCTGTTCTAAAAAAAAAGAAAAACTGTACATTCTCTTTTAGTTTATAGCATTTGTATAGATTTTTACAAATATATGTTTCATTGGTTAGAATATAATATATTCCAATGTTGAAGGTAAATTACATAAATATATATAATAAAATGAACAATTTAAAATGAAGAAAAATTGAGGCAAAGAAAAATGGAAATAATTGTAATTGCAGAAGTTATTGTATAAAAATATACTCTATAACTTTATACATATCCCACTGAAGAATATATATCAATAGGAAATAAGAAAATCAAAAGATAGTAAACATAGATATAAAAAAATGAAAATTAACAATACAAAGTGTTACTTTTTCACAACTATTAGGGTGGCTAAGTAGCCAATGTTAGGTATTTCTGAAGCTGTAAACCAACTGACACTTTTTTATCCATTGATAGTGGAAAAGCAAAATAACTTTAAAAAGTTTGGTAGCTTCTTTTATACCTAAACATATACATTTTTTTTAACCAGAAATTCCCCACATGGACATTTATGTTCAAAAAACAAAATTACTTTCACAGAGAATCCTGTTTATAGCAGCTCTATTCATAGTTATCAAACCTGAGGAAAACTCCCAAATGTCCTTTAATAGGTAAATAAATTGTGATATATCTAAAAATGGAACACTATTCAGAAATAAGTAATTATTGAAGGTAAAAGAAATTAAAAGGTACTGTTGATAAATAAAAAGTCATGTTGTATCTTTCTGGATAGAAGATGCCAAACATTACATAAGGTTACATATGGGATGATTTTATTTATGAAATAATATGGAACTAAATGAAACAGCTACTACTGAGGACAGATTATCAGCTATCATTGGATAAGGAGGAAGCAGGGTTTTCTTGTAAAGAACTTGATTGATGTTCCTTATAAAGAAGATTGTGTTGCTACTTACATAAACAGAGAGTTTAAAATGCATGGAACCATACGCCAAAAAGAATTTTATTGGTTAGTAATTGTCATAGTTTGCATATGGATTAAGAAAGTCCCCCAAAGAGTTACGTGCAGAAGCCTTGATCATCACTGTGGTGGTGCTGAGCTGGTAGTGTCTGTAAGAGTTGGGGTCTTGTGCCAGGTAATAAAGCCATGCAGGCACCACCCATTTAAGGGAGTGATACAGTTCTGACAGCACTGAGTTAGTTCTTGAGACAGTGGGTATTCTCATGAGCTTACTTCCTTCCATTCACATCCCTTTTCCTTTCAGCTTCTCTATCAAATTGTAAGGTAGGACTTCATTACAGGACAAGTGGATAGAGCCAGGCAAACTTGAACTTTCAGATGAGCTAAATAAAGATCCTTTGTTTATCATCAACCCAGTGTTAGGTATCTTGATACAGTGACACAAAGAAGAATAATACAGTCTTAAATAAATTAATTTGTAAACATCTCACACATTTTCTTTTCTTTTCTTTTTTTTATCGGTACTAGTGTTCGAATTCACGACCACCTGCTTGCAAGGCAGATGCTTATGCCGCTGGGCTAAATCCCCAGCCCCAGCTAAATCCCCAGGCCCCACATTTTCAATAATTAAGGCCACAATTTTTCATTGGAGCTCAACCAAAAGGCCAAAGAGTATATGAGTGCCTGAAGACAGAATTGAGCTTGCTATTAACAACCACATTTTTCCTAGTAGGATAATATAATACATAAAAGGGGTGATCAAAATATATAGCAAATGGCTAAAAGTTTATTACAATAAAAGACATAATGTCATTAATCCCCATTGAAAACTCCCCCCTTACTTTGATTATACTTGTCCCATCATTCCTGCCACTTTTTGAAATAGTTTTGGAAATCATCTTTTTTGGGTGCCTTTTGTGAGACGTGATTAAAATAAGATAGGGTGAATGCTGCTGCCAAGTCCCATACAATGGGGAGACAGCCTTGTAAAATCAGTACAGTGTGTCCTTATCTATCTTGTGCTCTGAATTTGGCACCATGTGATATCTTGCTCTGCCCCAAAATGAAAATGATTACAAACAGTAAATATTTGGAATCAACTCAGGACACAGAAGCATCCCTGGCAGCCTAACTATATTCACAAAAGGGGAATGGTGTGTTTGATGTTAGAGAGAATGTTTTTGGGAAATTAGTGGCAATGTGTCTTTTTCTTATAATTTTTAAAGTTTAAATATTCACAGTGTGTTTCCATCACACCTGATATATTTAATAGGATGAAATGTCTTTTGAATAACTGCAGTATACATCAATAATAAATCATAATTATGTCTGACCACACATTTTAAATTGTCATGCCTTTTCCCCTTTATGTCTACTAGTAAAGGATGATTATTCTTCCAGTTTTTGCCACATCCTAATTTCTAACTCAGAAATCTCTCTCTAGGAGTTCTGTGTCAATATAGTATTTTCATCTAAACTTCTTTCTTCTTTTCTTGCTGACCAAGGTTGTCAAATTAGGACTTGTAATATGATCATCTATTTATTCTCATTTGTAGTGCTATGTGATATTTATCCTCCTGGATATTTCTGTGGCCCCAAATAGTCACCCTATTCGAGACATTTAATTAATGATTCCTTTAAAATCTAAAATTACTCTAAAATCTCTTAATTACAAAAGCCAGAAGATCCTTGTATTTTCCCAGTTCTTTATACTTCCTTCTACCTTCTGTGGTAGAATTGGTGGATAAAATGATTAGTTCTCTCACTTTTGTAATATTTTGCATCACAAAATTGTTAATTGTTAATCATGAGAAATTTGAAGTATTGGAATTGTCTCTTATATGGCACCTCCGACTCTCATTGGTTACATCCAGATTGATACTCTTTTTAGTATTACAAAATCTAGATATTCTTCCTTTTATTGACCAAAATTATTTTATTTTACAGAATAAAAAGCTTAGACTTTGTAGGGTTTTCTAAACTTTCAATAATTTGACCTTAATTTTGTAGCACATAGCAGTATAAATACATCTCTATCACCATCTACCTTGCAGAATCTACCTGAACTGTGGCCATTTTGTCTTATAGGCATTGAAATCATCATATTCCTTGCCAACTATGCCACCTTAAGTGGCATATTCTGTATATTGCTGCCTTTTTTCTTCTTATATTTTTTTCTATTAGAATTCTGTGCTTTTTGAGAACTGTATTTTTACTTTATGTCTTTCATAAAGACTTTCTCCATCTACCCATTTGTAAAGCTTCTCACTATCCTCTGAGTTTATATAGAACGATTTTGTGCCTCTTAATTGTAGCATGAATTCATTCATATTACTGAATTTTTAAAATTGTTTTATGAAAAAGTAAATTTTCATAGCCAAATAAGAAAATAATGATAATTATTACATTGTGATCATTGTCTTCAATGTAGTTACTCAGTACAAAGCGTAAGCCAAAAAGAGATTCTTCCAAAAATAAACAGATATTAACAACCTTTCTTTGCAGTGAACTAAGACATATGTTTTAATTAAGCACGTTTATCTTCCCCTACTGTGACTATAACTTTCTTGAGAGGAGAAATGATATAGTAATCACACTTCTTCACCTTAAGCCCTTTGTGGAATAAGGTG
Organism: Cavia porcellus; assembly: GCF_034190915.1. Taxonomy (NCBI): domain Eukaryota; kingdom Metazoa; phylum Chordata; class Mammalia; order Rodentia; family Caviidae; genus Cavia; species Cavia porcellus. The sequence continues at coordinate 17,349,251 of NW_026947502.1, read as the reverse complement.
CAAAATAAATACATATATAATTAATGTTGATTTTCTTGTTTTATCTGTAGCAATGTCCCTCACCTATATGCTATACAATGAATGTTTGCTGTATGAATAGGTAGCTGAATAAGTGGCAGATAGATTAAGCAGGTTACCGAGTGTTGAAATGCTACCTTGCATGTTACTGTTACAGAAAGATGACCGTTAGAAATACTATGTTATTACAATTACCATTCTGTGTAATCAGTTAATGTCAATATTTGTTCATTGTGTTCCTGCATATATGACTGAAGGGCAAATTATATATTCAAGATATCATTTGCTTGCTCAAAAAAATCACTGTGCATCTGGATATGCTTCCAAATGAATTTATAGCTTTCTTTTATTCTGTATCACATTTTTATTAGCTGATCTCCTTCAATGTGCCAACAAATAACCTGAATATACAAATATTGTATTTCTCAGAATTCTTTGAGCCTTCTTGTAGTTTCTTCCTTTTCCTCCATTTTATTTTCTGTTTTCCTTTTCACTATATCCCTTTCTCCTCCTTTGACATTTTTCCTTTATTCTTTTCTGCTTCATTTCATTCTCTTAACATTCTGTGTGACTTATATACTACACATACTGTGAAATAATTATTGCAGTATTCAATTCATAGTCTACAGGAAGCTAAGTCAGGGTATGTTTTGTTTGTTTCTTTTGCACTATTCTCAGTAAGAATCATGCTGTTGTCATTTTGGTACAACTGACAATCAACTTTATAAATTCTTCTCATGATTTTGAAAATAATGTCTCTTTGTCACCTCTTTCTCCAAATTAGGAAAACACTTCATAGCCATCTTGCAGCAAATGTGAACTCCACATTTTTGACTCTGGTTTTCTCCTATTGTAATTAGTATTAAAACCATCATGTTGTATTCTTGCCCTGCAGTTTGTGTTACCATGTGTATTTTTCATATATTCCTAAGAGATTTTGATTACTTTTTGTTCTAATAGCTGTTATTTCTCCTAGTATACATAACTATAGAGACTTGCTTAGTTGAGCACTAAAAATATTATCAATACTCAAGAAAAAAGAAAATGCCAATTTGATTGAATAAAATTAAATATTTGCTTTAGAACTTTTTAGTGAATATTTTAACTAAAATTTTGTACATTAGCCTTTTAAAGATAGCATGGAATGTCAGTAATGTTTATCCATGGATATAGAATTTGGGGTAGTTTTCTTTTCTTTATGTATTTCTATATGGTACTTGTTATTTTAAATATATATTGCTTTTTATTAAAATGGTAAGTTAAATTTAAGAATCTTAAATTTTACCTTGTCTGCTGAGGCATGAATATCAGTATAAAAGTTTCCTAATGAAATTTAAATTTTCAACAAAAACCCCGTGTATTTTTGCCTTCCAGACAATACTCTAAGTTACCGATAAATATAGGAAACATAGAAATATAGATGTGAGAGGTCTGGAAAGATGGTGGAACAGTAAGCAGCAGAGCAAATAGCTTCTCTGAAAGAAACAGTCCAGATGCTGGAATATAGCATTCTGGAGAAGGTAAAGAAAGAAGTCAGTCCCCTCAACCCAGGAAGAAACTAAAGTGAGAATTGAAGCCCACTGAGATTATTTAAAAAAAAAAAAAAAACTTAACAGAAGAAGGTAGTAGCTGGTGGCGCTTTCACAGGAACTGGAACCACCGCGCCAGAAGTGCTGTTGGAACCCAGAGATGCATGGGCACAGTGAAACTGGTGGTTAGCAAGCCTGAAGGCCTTGGCGGGGAGATGCAGTGGGGGAGAAGAGCAGCAGACCAGAGAACTACATTGGCTGGTGGTGAGAATGTGGGACTCAGTTCTCCATGGGAATGGGAGATTGGACGGGTGTAATTTTGGAGTTGGGCAGGATAAGCCTGGAGACAGAATTGTAGCCAGCTTCATTCAGCCACTCTTGGCTTGGAGCAGACTGGTGGAAATTGCTTAGACTGAGTCCTGCCACTCTGCGCAATCCAATAGCCACTGCTGCAGTTTCCTTAAAGCTATCATTCCTAACCAACCCCACCTGCCAAGTGCACACTAAGTAGTGAATACTCCCTGTGGTTAACCAGCTCAGAAGAGAGGGGCCAGCCTGTCCCACCCCTGCTTACACTCCAGGAACCACCAGCAGACTGGAGAAAACAGCACACAGCAGAAATACCTAGCCAGCATACTTCAGAGTAATTATAACCAGTACAGGAAGTGCCAGAGAACCCACTACCCAATTGTCCATAACAAACCTGGAACATGACAAGAGGAAGAAGCACAAGGCAGTCTGTGGCCTACAACCTAAGCAGTACTGGTCCAGGAGATGTAAACACAGAAGAGATCGGGAGATGCACACCTGCAGTTTGTGAAGCAATAGCAACTGAAATAAAGAAACAACTCCATGAAGCTATAAAAGAACTTACAAAAGAAATACTATTACAGGTAAAAGAAGATATGAGAAACATAATAAAAGAATTGCTAAGCATCTCTAAAGAAGACAGAGATGAAGAATAAAGGAGCATATAAAAAGAAGGGAAACTTTCAATGAAGAATATAAAAAAAAATTTAGAATATGTGAAACAGATTCAAAGAAATTACCAGGAAATGAAAAATGCCATTGAAAGCTGGCAAAAATGCTTAAGAGAAACTAAAAATAGACTATCAAACCTTGAAGACAGGTTTGCAGCTTGTGATCCTGAAAGGAAAGATTTCTTAAAAATAACAAGGAAACAGGAAGTAACAATACAAAGGTTAGAAGATGATAGGAGGATCTATAACTTAATAACAAATGTGAGTGAAGAAGCAGGGGTAAAAACAAATGAAATACAAAGGCTATTTACAGAAATAAAGAGATCTTTCCAAGCATAGGAAAAGGAAATGATATTCAAATATATGAGGCATATAGAACCCCAACCAGCTATAACCAAAATAGACCTATACCCAGACATATAATAATCAAGATCCCAGAAACTCAACACAAGAACAGAATATTAAAAGCTGTCAGAGAAAAGAAACAGATCACCTATAAAAGAAAACCCATCAGAACCATGGAAGACTTCTCAACACAAACCATCAAAGCAAGAAGATCTTGGAGTGAAGTATTCCAAGTCCTGAAAGAAAATAACCTCCAACTGAGATTGATGTATCCTGCAAAACTATCTCTCAAAATTAATGGAGAAACAAGATACTTCCATGACAAAGAGGAACTGGTGGGAGTCCGTGACGACCAAACCAACCCTACAAAAATACTGAAGGACATTCTAGAGAGAGAGAGAAAAAAGACCATGATTTCAGGAACAGTGGCAGAGGAGGCTAACTAATGGGGCAGACAGTGGAATGAAGGGGAAAAGTAGACAACCAATGGTAGAAAAATAATGGCAGAGATGAGGCAGTGAAGGTTTGCTATAATCCCTGAGATGGATGGCCTCGATTCACCAACAAAAAAATAAAAAATAAACAAAAAACAAAACAAAACAAAAAAAACACAGGTAGAGTGGATCAGTAGATAGGGTCTATCAATATGCTCTATATAAGATATATAATTAACCCATAAGAGGATTTATAAACTGAAAGTCAAAGATGAGAAAACAGTGCTTTTTGTGACAGGGAATCAGATGAAACTGGGTGTAACTTGTCCATCACTGTAGGTTGGTTAGAAAGCCATAATATTTTTGTAAATGGAAAACTACTCAGCTACAAAGAAAGAAAACCTTGAGGCTCTTGTAGGTAAGTGGATACAACTTGCTCAGGGGTAAACAGGTACCGAATCACTTAGGTAAGTGGCAGGATGCCTCCGTAATCCAAATACTAAAGGAGTTAGTGGGATGCAAAATGTACACCCTGTGAAAGTAAAGGAGAGGAACTGTCTAAAGAGGGAAGGTGGTGGCCATTGTCCTTCCTTTATCATAATTTGAAGCCTATATTGTTTTCATCGTTCTGTTTAGTTTGGTTTTATTCTATTCCAGTTTTTCTTCTTGTATAAGACTTGATGGCATGGACAGCTATGTCAAAGATAGCAAAATATATTATGGTAACCATTTTTGATTTCTTATTAACTTGATTTGAAGCCCTGTATTGATTTCACTGTCTTGTTTTGACTGATTTTACTCTATTCTATCTTGTCTGATAGTATCAAGTCTGAGGGGATAGGCAAGTACTTTGAAACAATAAGATTCACTATGATATACATACTGGTTTGACTATTATCTTCTTTTGAAGTCCAGTGATGTCTCCATTGTTTCATTTTTATTGGTTTTGCTCTGTGCTGTTTTGTTCAATTTTATTATACCTGATGATATGGTCAGTTCTTTTGAAGACAGCAAGAGGAATTATGGTAACCATTGTTGATCACCTTGTATTTTGTTTTTACATCATGTGCTATTGTCTATTCTTTTGTTTTGACCTACTCTATTTTGTTTTGTCATATTTGGTTTTATTCTCCTAAAAATAGTAATAAGAACTGTATGAGTAATAAAACCCAAAATATGTAATTGTTATTGTAAAAAAGATAGGGAAAACAAACATGCTCTAAAGGATATAACTGCATGTATGTTTAAGTGTGTAAGACAGATAACCATATTACTAAGTTTTTGTTGAATAGTTAAATAGAACTGTTTGCAGTCTCATTGTTTGAATGCCCACTTTGTATGCTTTACTTTTGTAACTTGAACAACTATTTCTTTTTTTTTAAATTTTATTTAAGAGGAAAAAGAGAAAAACACAAAACAAAACAAAGCGGTGTAAGGTTACACATAATACAGAACTACAAAAAAAATAACAGTAAGAAATCACCTGTTAATAGATTACATATTATCATCTTGGAAATAGTTGCTCAAATCACAGTATCAGAGAATACAAAGTGGACACAGTTTGAACAACTATTTCTAAGATGACAATATGTAATCTATCAACTAGTGATATCTTACTGTTTATTTTTTTGAAATTCTGTATTCTACCTGTTTTTCCTTTTTCTTCAAATAAAATTTTTTAAAAATCAGTAAAAAAGGAATATAAATAGATGTGGATGCAAATATATATATATGACTGCCTTGTAAAAGATTTGACTTTATATTTCATTCTGTTCAAGCACATTATTATTCAGTGTTAAACAATAGAGGGCAGTAGAATAATGATTCATAGAACTCAGTTTAGGCAAAACTTACCAAATCCTTTAATTTTGAACCCCAGAAAAATTATTAAAATAGATCTAACAAGTTTATAAGAAAAGGAAAGCTAACGTCCTGGTCTTTTTTTTTTTTTTTTATTTCCCCAAAATAATGTTTACCGTGAGAGGAGAAAAGACAGATAGGAGTGTTCAGTGTCCAGCCTGTTTCGTTCTCTCTCTGACCTCGTGTTAAGTCTCCTGGCTTTGAGGTTTACACTAATAATCAGCCTTTATAGTTTCATTGATCTGCAGCAAAGGGCATGTGTATTCATCAATCAGTTTAGTGAAAAAGAAAATTACCAGGTTAGTGTAGCTTCTAAATGCCTAACAACTATAGAAAAAATAACTACTTACGTGACTGAATTAAACTGGTAATTGTTCAAATGTGCTTGTTCATATTGGTTATATAAATCCTGACTTACTGCAAACTAAGTGTCCTCAAATGTAGGCCTGACAGAATGCAACCCAAGGGAATTCTGATTAAAGAAGCTTCTACCAGTCCCATGATGAGCCATGCTAGAGCCTAAGGCAAAAGGAAAAATCAGTGTTATGATCCTGCCTTTATTCAAAATAATGTTTTATTCATTTTGGAATTTTTATATTGATTTTGACTTTGAAGATATTTCACTAAATATCATTTCTGTTAGCTTGATTTTTGAATACTTTATTAAATTCTCTGCTGGAGAATCAATCTAACCCAAAGCCTGTACTGGTAGATACACAAGTAATGGCAAAACAAAAAATAATTGGCATGTGACAAAATGATAGAAAGATAGAAATGTTATCATCAATCTAGTGCCTTTTATGCAGAGTTGTTAGTCTATTGAAATACACTATATTTCAATAAATAATGCTTCAAGACTGTATAGGATACAGTTCCATCTCCAAGAACAAGTAAAAACTTCTATAGTAATTATATATATTATGTATTTTTAGATAGATTACCCACATTTAATTACTTGTTTCATGGAAAAAAACAGTAAATACAGTCACACCAGATTATGTTCTTTATATCTTCCATTAATTATCTGCTGTTCATTTCAGAAACAGAATCACATCTCAATCTTGACTGTCATAAAAAAATTACACTCAAGTCAGCAATAATGCAACTTTTACAAAATCTGGAGCTATCCCATTTAACTTCCTCATAAGACTTATACAGTAAAATTATAGATAGATAGATAGATAGATAGATAGATAGATAGATAGATAAGCTTCATACAGACCCAGCAAGGAAAAGCAGTAGAATAAATTCTAGCCACACTAGTATTCACTTAACTGAAGTCACTTGTATATGTTTTTACGAGTTCAAATTGCAGACCTCAGAAAAATCGTTTTGCAGCTAGCTTGGTGAAAAATAATTTTGTGCTAAAATAAATTGTACAGTTTTTCTGTCCTCCACTTCTGAGCCTCATATTAAAAGCTCAGAAAAGTCAGATTTTTCTTCTCTTACTAACCCAGGCTTTTCTAAACCTATTTGACAATGAAAAACATTTTTATTTTAGAATGCAATCCAAAACATCTCACAGAGTTAATATTCTCCAGAATACAGTTGGAGAAAAGTTAATTTATATTCAAGATCAAGAGATTTTTTTTTTACCTTGGTCTCAGACTAGGAATGCCTCTTAATAATACTAGATGTAGTCATAATCCAGCACACAGAGTGAGGAATTACCCTGTGGAGGCACAGGAAGAAGGCAGTCATCTATAAGCCAAGGAAATAGAGCTTCAAAAAATCATGACTTGCTGACATTCTGATTAGAATTTTAGCCTTCAGAACTATGGAAAAGTTAATTTCTGTTTAAAAGAAAAGAAATATTTATTAAAAAGAATGTAATGTTCATAGAAAATCAGATGTTTTCTTTGGGCTGGACCATTAGAGAACAGATATCTTTACTGATTTTCTCTTTTCTATATTATAGCTTTGTTAAAGTGTTACATGTTACTTAAGAGTGTAAATTATTAATTAGAAAACATTTGAGTGTGCTAAGTATTCATAATGGATAATTGGAGCATATATGGGTATTTCAAATGTAATAGTTTTTCATGATCTCAATTCATACCACAACATATCACTTTCTTTTAGTTTTAAACATTTATATCTTAATAACATAGTAGGGTAGTTTTTTGTCTCTGAAAGACTAGTTTTATGAAATCAAATTTCTATTTCAAATGCATTGGATCACTAAAACTGTATTCCCTATAGTCTTCCTTAATGTCCAGCATAACGCATTCATGCAGCATGTATTTATATGTCACCTAGTAGATAATAGTTTGATTATTCTTTAAATATACTTGCATTTATTAATGCTATGGAATATTAAAGTATAATTCAATAGATAAAAAGTAATTTTACATTTAATATAAGGAATTATGTTGAAAATAATTTTCCTGTTTCTCATACTCTAGAGACTGACTTCTTTAATAAATAAAATTTCCAAGTTACACATTTTTTGCCATTTTAGTATTATATCATATTCCAAGTTATAAATGGCCAAGCTCTGTTCCAAATGACAAAACTACCTTTGTATGTACATATATGGCATTTTTGCTGAAAATATGAGGTCATAACGTGCTTTATTTATTATTTCTTTGCACTTGTCAGTGAACATTCAATTATAATGAGATAATAGAATTGATGAAACTTTCTACTTGTGAGGACCTTTAAGAGATTCTATCTGTAGATATTATCTTTGTATCAGTGATAATGGTCACAAAAGTTCTTATCTATGCAATGAAATATGGATTCTATTTGAAAATAGAAAAAGAAAATTTTCTTTTTCAATGCATTATAATCACTGATGTCATTATCACCATCATTCAACTGTCTATCATGTTTTCATGGCATTCTTTACTTGAGAAAGCATAAATCTTAAGTAATTTATATATTTTTTTGTTTCAAATGACTTCATGTCTCTTAAGATGTATGGCTGTGAAAAATATAACACAGACACAAAATATTGTGTGTGTATATATGTAAACCAGTTCACAATTTCATTCATTGGATGTTAATCTACTTTGATGTTTATCTCTTGCAAATTCTTAGAAGTATTTCAAGACACAATTCAATTGTGTTTTAAATTATAGTTCATTAAATTTTACTGGAAAGCATCAAGAGAGCCATTACAAATGTAAACTGGCTCATAATAATATCGACCCAACATCTAATAGCATTGACCTTCTTGCAGTACTTATTTAATTGAAATAGCACTGGACAGAAAAAAAAATTAACTTAAGAGAATAACTGATGCGAATTGTAATAATAAATATATATTATCTAGTTTCTCATTTTTGAAAGATTTGAATCAATATCTTCTGGATGATAATTACCAAAAAAATTCAAGTATAAAATATTTCAACCTGAATATTAAATGTGTCCTTATCTTCAGGATAAGAGTATTTCTGGTCTGAAATTTTTTAAACATCATTTACAAGGGAGGTTTTTTTTATTGACTAAGTAAATCACTGTTATGCATAAAAAAATGATTCACTTGAGATTTAGATTAAATTTCTTAATTGTCTAAAAAGACAAAACAAAGCTTGTTTTTCGACACTGTGACCCTAACTTACTAGCATATGGGTAGACGTTGCCCAAGAAACAAAAGTATTTGACCACTCAGCTCACTACTGCTTCCAAATTTCACTGGAGAAATTGGGCAGAGCTACAGGAATTAAATCAGCAAATGAATGTCACCATAACGTAAGAGAAGAGGAGTAAGAAGAAAGCTGTTGATGTTGTCTTGGTTCTTATATCTTAATTGTAGAATATCATGATCAAATACTTTTTAATTGCTCTGGACCTTTTACCTGTTTGTTTTTAGGATAACTACCTAGTTACATGTCAAACTGTGGAGAAGGAGACAATTTGGTCACTAGTTTGTTATAATTATATAAGTGGGATAAATTTTCACTGTTGGATGACAGATTACAAAAATCTTCAAAGAAAAATGTATCTTTCTAAATTTCTTAAAACTGTCCTTTCACAATTATTGAGGAACAACTATAAACAGAAAAGATAAACCATAATGGAGTGCTCAGGATGTGGTGGAAGGATAATGTTCCCCTTCCCCAAACACAATCAAAATACCCCAAGGAAGGGGAAGTGTTACATTTGGAAACATGCTGGTACAACAGTCTCTCTGGAACCATAAGGAGTTAGATTTCAAGACCACCAATGGATCCTGAAACCACAGATGGAACAGAATCTGTATTTTAATGCCTTTTCCATCTTAATTAAGCACTCATAACACAGTGCAGCTGTAACTTTGGCAGTTTGAAGACTGACAGCCTAACTAGAATGAATCTCTTTATCCTTTTCCACAATTTCACACAGTATTCCTTCTTACCATATGCTAAATGTGTATCCCATAAATTTCATGTGTTGAAAAATTAGTCTCCAGATTTGCATGTTATCCAAAAGTAAGTGGTGCCTGGGTAAAGGGGGTGCCATGTCTTTAAGGACAGGTTAGTTCATTCATGGGTTAATGGATTAATATGTTATCAGGAGAGCAGTTTTGTTGCAAAAATTGAACGTGTTATTGGCTAGTTTTCTCTGTTTTGCCTTGTGATGCCCTGTGTCAATTTGGCACCCTGTGGAGAGTTCCCATTAGTAAAAGAGCCCTTATCAGTTGCAGCCCTTTGACCTAGATCTTTGAGACTCTAAAACTGTAAGAAATTTGTTTCCTTTATAAATTATTCTGCATCAAGTTTTTGTTACTAAAGAGAAAATAGAATAAAACAAATTTAGTAAGTTATTTTATAATTTTTTCTTTAGAAAGCTGATAAGTGATACACTTTTGTTTAAAAGAAGTACCCAATGACTTTCCTTTGGCACATTTGAATTGCCAGTATCACTACATTTTTACTTTAAGGTCATTCTTAAGTTAAATAAGTCGCTTAAACAGAACTATTATGACACTGGAACAGTTGGTCTGATAACTGAGATGGCTACTAGGGAATTAGTGGATGGAATTAATTTACGGTACGGGTATACTGGACAGAAAGCTGATTCCCATAGCTTCAGGTGTTGACCAGGATAGCTAGATATTCTGTCCAAACAAGTAAAATGGTGTCCCATTTTAAACATAATTGTTTCTTTCTGGAATTTTCCATTTAATAGTTTCAGACTATGATTGACCATGGATAATTACATGTTAACTACAAAGAATAAAACTGTAAGTAGAGTCCTAGTCATTCTGCAGCACTCTGAACCTAAAGATATCAAGATGGTGGTGAGTGGAGAGCAAGAAACCATGGCTGCAAGGAGATGACAGCAATGTTCCAGTGTTAACAAAACCAATTTGGCCATGGGAGCAACAACAGATCAGGCCAGGAACTAAGGTCTAGAGTAAGTGAGAAAGGGAGCTAAAGAGGTTTTTATGAGCTTATGTGTGTTCAGTGTCATACGGATGAAAATTTAACTTTGACAGTTCCTTAGGCCAATTACTCCTCCCCCAAAATATAAAGAAAAAAGAAAAGAAAATCAACATGTGTTGTCCTCTTCACAGCATTGTTTCTAGTTGACAGCACTACTAAAGCAGTGGCTGGCAGGGTGATTCACATACAGTGCGCGCCAAAACGTTTGGCAACACTTAACTTGCCCAGCTAATATGAGATCATGTCATTATTGATTATCGATTCTCCTTCAGGACATTTGTTCATTCCTTGTTGGTAGGAAGAGGTGAAAGCCACACTCAGAACAGAGGAAAAGAAGGTGAATCTGGGATCTAGACCTCAAGAATATTAAAAGAGGAAATAATAGAAAAAGTCCTGAAGTATTTAGGTACAAGTCTTTCTCCAGGGGATTGTACCTCAGCTGTTCTGTTTTTTTGAGAAGCAGAACACTGAATAAGTGCTCCCTGCTTGTTGACAATATAAAACAACAATAATTATTCATGCATATGATGAGAATTATGTCTGATTCTAAGGTATGGTATATGAAACGATGCTATACTTTGGATGTTGAAGGCCACCAAAAAGCCCATCTGGCTTGGTTTGTAGAGTGGTGCTTTGCTAGTGGTAGAACTTGTAATCAGTACCTTAGATCACTAGGAGCCTGCCACTAAAGGTGATTTTGTGACACCGGAATTGTCTCTTTGTTTCTGGCTGTCCTCATCAGAGACTGAGGCAATGCAACTGCCTGATCTTAAACCAGAGACTCAAGAATCATGAGTGAAAATAAATCTTTTCCTTTTAGAGTCAATTCCTTGAATATTTTGTTATAGTAGCACAAAAATGTGCAAGTGTAAAGGAAATCCTAAATATGTTAATATGAGCACACACATATTGATTAATAACTATTTCAACTTTCCTTCTGAGATCCTGAGAAACAAAACTAAAGTATACGGAGACTTGTGTATACAATTTTGGGAATCCTGTCAAAGTTCTGGGGTTACCGTACTAAGGTTTTTTAATTGCTTTAACTTTTTTTATTGTTTTAATTATCTTTTCAAGTAAAGTCTATTATATAATTTTCCCATATATGTGATTCAGATATTTATTATTGAGAATTTTCTACATAATATTAAATGCTCAAAAGTTATATTACCAATGTTAATTTTGTAAAACTTATTGCATACAAATGTATCAATAGATAATTAACCTTTCATACACAAAAAGAGGCTTAGTGTAGAATAATATAATGTGAATATCTAAGTCACTGAGTATGGGATGTTCTTAGTTGTTGAAACATTTTTTCCCCGTGGAATACAGTCTTTCTCAGGTGGAAATACATATTAATATTTAGTGGGATGAATATTTCTTTTCCATGAGCTTCCAGGTTATGTTAGCTTTTTCACCTCAGTGATTTGCTCTCAAGTTTACTAGATTAAAAATAGGAGAAGGAAAACACTAATTTTATTATGTCCCTAGTAGCTTTGCCAATTTGAGTATTGCCTTCAGGCTCTGACAACAAGAATGGAAATGCATGGTATTGGATTCTCAGCTTAACAAAGCTCAGACTGTGGTGTGTGATTCTGTTGTTTATGCTGCTATAGATTTCATAAAACAAAGAAGACTGGAATATATTTTAATTGTATTTTTAGTGCTTTTGTTTGTTCACTTAAAATTTGTTAAACAAAACAAAATTTGAGGCTATTTTCTAAATTTAACTCACTTTGTTTTTCTTACTGAGGCTTTTATTGAGCCATCTTTTGGAGTCTGTTCTGTGTTATCTATAATATGTAATTTTCTATTTCTTATTGTCGCTGCTGTAACAAATTACTACAAACTCCATGGTTAAAAACTATAGAAATTTATCTCTCACACTGTAGGGATACAGGGTCTGAAATCAAGCTGTTGGCAGGAATAGTTCTTTCAGCAGACTCAGGGGAAATCTATTTTGTGCTTCTCTCCTGCTCTGTGGTAGCTGCTATAATCTTTAGCTTTGCTGGTTTATGGCTACATTATTTGCCACACTAATTGCCTGCTTTCCTGTGTACCATCTCCTCTTTCTTCAAGGACATAAGTCATTAAATTTAAGGCTCACCCTAATGCAGCCTGATCTTATTTTAGCTAATTACATTAGCAAATACCTTATTTCCAAAAAGGCTCATATTATGAGATTCCAGGGACATGGAAATTTTGAAGGACACTGTTCATCCAATACACTATATATATTCGTTTCTTTTTCAGAGTTAGACAAAAATCACAGATGTCCTTTCTCATTGTTTCTAAAACAATCTGAAGTATAACGATTCTGTATCTTTCTTTTGGGACAAGGCTCTGTCTCTGCATTTCTAAATAGACACAAGTCTGCTTATAATAACATATTATCAGTTGTAACACATGTGACTATAGTTAAGAGAAATTTCCACTAATGTATTACACAAGGTATAGTTTATTTTATTTTTGTACTTTAATTCTAGATGTTGGCAGTTGCCAGATTTTACTCATTCTTTCAGTGGTTTCAATCAGATTTAAACATCTACTCTACCATCCTTAGATAAGGTTTTAACTGTGATAGTAAGCTTTCATTCAAAGAAAAAAAGCAGACATTGGCTAGGAAAGAAAATACTGTATCTATTTTTATTTCCCATTAGAGAATAAAATTATACCCATAGATAGAGACTTCCAGTCTAATTAGGAGAATAAGATAACATGGAGATGCCGGGGTCAAAGCAATGATGTGAAATGTGTACCTATGAATAGATTAGATCTACTATTCGATTCATAATACAAAAATCTTACTTCTTATAACTAAATAAATTCCTAACTTATTATTGGTCCATAAGTCTAATATCTTCCCTTTATCCCTAAATTTTCCTCCCTCCTGTATTCTAGAAATCTTTCATATATGCCTATATGTGTATATAAAATTTGTTACATGTATTTCTTACATTTTAATTTATACTAATTATGTACTATATATTAGTTAAATTATATATTAAGTTTCTTATATATCTCTTATATGTAGTTAACTTCTTGAGCAAGTCAAATTTGCTTCTCCTCCAGAGATTTTACATTTCATTCATTCTTAATTTTTACTCCTATAACTGCACAGTCAATGTATGTTCATTATTCAGCCCTCATTTCAGTCATCAACACCACGGAGGGGTTTTCTGACCACCTTTTCTAAAGGAGCACTTGTATTACTAATTTTTCTCCTACTAACCTATTTTATTTTCTTCATGGAATTTATCATCACTAAAATATCTTATTTATGCATTTACCTTTGGGTCCTTCCCTCGAATTTAAACTCCTGTAAACTTTAAGTCCCTTGAGGATAGGAACCGTCTCTGCCTTGTCTTTGAATAGTGCCTGGCATATAATATGTTCTCAGTAATTACTAGTCAATGAATGAACCATAGTTATAATGACAATCAGTGAGAGTATAAATAAAGTCAATAAAATATTGACTTAAATCCATTCCCTGATATTTATTTGCATCTTTCTTTTAGTTATATTTATTGTACGGTGAGTGCAAGTGGGGAACCATACTTTTGAGGAGCCAGGAAATTTTGCTGAAGTATGACTAAATTAAAGGCCCTATACTAACTCACTGTGTTCCCATCCCCTTGTATCCAAACATTCATCATGTAAGTAAGGCAAAAAGGCATTTGTTTGAAAATCAAACTTTTCCAGTAAAGATTATCATGTTATTGACAGTTGTACCCCAAATCAGTTTTCCAGAATTGAACAATCATCAGTTTTAAAGTACAGAATGTCATGCAATTTTCATCAATAGGAGGCATTGTACTTAGATATTATTCTTGTCTCAAATATAACTGATCATTTAAGACCAATGAGTTAAACAGAAAATATCTACCCCAAAGAATATATATTGGACAGAATTCATGTTTTATAAATCTAAATAGGAATATATTGTATCTTTGATTTTCCATGATGTTACAATATTTGTTTGCCTTTAGAGTATGAATAAATGTTTCATAAATAGCAAAATGAAATTATTTGCTGTAGAGAGTTCATATTCATGAAGACAAATGGCTCTAAGGAAATTGTACATAACTTTCTTATATTAAAAACTTTCCAATTATTAATGCATTAGTCATCCAACATTTATTTTACCCATTTTTAGAGTTTTCTATGAAAGTAATCTAGTTAGATAATTAGGTCCACAGGAATACTAATTCTGCCCAGTAGAACTTTGTGTGATGATAGAAATGCTATCCTGTATCCATTCACCCATCTATCTGTACCTACTCCAAAATAGTAGCCATTATGTACATGTGGCTAATTGAACAATTAGTAGATGGTTCTCTAGAGTATGGTATTGCCTGAGTAATATAGCCAAGTAGAAAAAGGCAATGTCTCGTCTCTTCTCTCTCTCTCTCTCTCTCTCTCTCTCTCTTTCTCTTTCTCTCTCCATATAAATATATATATATATTAAGACCCTAGATCCCTAGATTCATTGTGAAGACCCTAGATTCAATCCCTAATAATGCATGCATACGTGCACACACACACAGGATGTTGATATGACCAAAATATTGAATTTTAAATTTTATTTCACTTTAATTAATTTTAATTTAAATAGCAGTATTTGGTTATGGGTTCTACATTGGATGTCACAGATAGATAACAGTATGTTTAATGCAACAGGTTCCATACGGAACTTGACGATATGAATGGAAAGATCTAAATAAATTAGAAGTTTTGCCAAGAATTATGAAATTACCTCAAAATATTTGCATTTGGATTGTAATCTTCAAAACCTATCTCTTTGTTGAGAAATCCTGTGAGATGATCAGGTTCCCTGAAATTGCACTAAAAGAGAGTTTTGGGGCAAAGGGTTTGGAGGTAAGACACAGTAGAGTCAGAAACCAGTATACTTAGGTTATGTATTAACTCCACAACCTAATCTCTTAAAACATTTGCCTATAAATTCTTAAACATGAAACAGGCATGGAGCACATACCTGTAATCCCAGCACTCAGGCAGCTGAGGCAGGAGGGTGGCCACAGATTCGTGGCCAGTCTGGGCTATGTAAGGAGACGCTTCTCAAACAAAAACAAAAACAAAACAAAACAACACAACAAATCTTAAACATGTTTAGACATGGAAATTTAATATTAAAAAGTTTTAAACTAATACATCGTGGGAATCCTTAAGAATTTCTCACAAATCCTATACTTGCCTCTAGAAATTCCATTTTACCTTAAGGCAGAATAATTATATCCATATATAGACTTTATACTATTCTTTCTTTTGTCTTCTTCATGTTTCTGTTTTTAGAAAGCAAAGAATTTACCAAAATAGGCTGTGTTCTCAAAGTTATGAGTACTACATAGTACAGGTAATTTAAAGGCAAGTTTTACATAATTGATTTTTGTCTTCTGTGCTGCCATGACTAACTTCTGTGTGATCTTGCCTCTCTCGGTGCTTAATCCTCTTTCTTGTCTTTGAAATTATTTTTTTTCAAAGGTTATGAAGCAAATCAATTCAGTGTTGCTTCAGACACATTTAAAGTATTGTAAAAAAAATTCAAACCAGCAATTATCTGAATATTCTAAGTGTTTGTGCGCCCAAAGGCTTAATTCCTAAAAGAAGTTTCAAATAACCTAGTGACATAAGTTTCTGAACTTGAAATAATGGTATTCCCATACCTTTTTATGTTTTTCAAGCCAAAAGAAGTTGTATTTTGTATTTTATTAAATAATTTATTAAATTATTAATTTATTAAATTTATTAAAGGAATAATTTATTAAAAACAAATGTTCTTTGAGGTTTTAATCTTGTAAAAATTAATATTCCTTTACACCTCGAATTTTCTAGATAGATTGCTTCATAACTGCTTACCTAAAAGTAATATCAGATAGTTTCAGATTGTCCAATAATAAATACTTTTACATAAATTAGTAAATTCTTTAGACTCATTCAAGAAGCCGTTAGTGAAGAAAGACATAATTATAAAATAATCATAGTTGAAATGAATGTCTATGACTGTATTTATTGATTGATCTTGTTAGATTTTGAATTTTTGAGACACAGTGTCTCCATATAGTTCAGGCTGGCCTCGAACTCTCTATGTAGCCCAGTCTGGCCTTAAACTCAAGGCAGTGCTTCTCCTGAGCCTTCCAAACGCTGGGATTACAAGTGTGTGCCACCACTCTTGCTATGACTTAAATTTTAGGATTTGGTTTTTAAGTTAGTTATGATTTCACAAGTCTACTTGCATTGACAGGTTTAAATCAGTGGTCTTTGACAAATATATACTTGTAGCATACTCTACAGGTAGACAAATCAATCCTGATTAGCGCATTAAATATATATATATATATATATATATATATATATATATATATATATCAGTACTTCTGAACATACATTCACAGAAGTGGTATATTTTCAAAGAACCATTTTGTTTACATTTATTCTTGAGGATGGAGGTTTGCAAGGAAACTACATCTAGAGGAAACACTTGAATGATTTATTAAGTGATGATGGCACAAGTCTTACCATGTTTATGAAACCCTCAGTAGCATGGTTACTTAACTTGCCTACATATTTCATTCTGCACAGCTCTTATATTCTTCAATAATACCCGCTACCAATATGAAAGTGAATATATTTTATGCCTTGTTTCTAACACTAAGCTGTAAGCTGAGCAAGCAAAGGGCCATTTAACAGTGTTCCTGTAGTATTCTAACAAGAGTTGGCCCATGATTTATACTGGGCCTTTCATGTCTATTTTCAAATACTCCTTAATTACACCATTCACTCATTTACTAACAAAATTAAGTTTTTTTTTTCTGTTAGTTTTTGGCTTCAGAGTCTACAACTTTTTGCCTCATATTTCATCAAGCCATTTCTGAAAATATTTATTAAATACTTACTAGATACCCAACAGTTTGAATGTATTACCCAAACACCAAATGTTGGGAACTCAGACCTCACTAAACAGTGTTAAGAAGTAGGAATTTGAAGAAGAAATTAAATTATGTAGATTAATGCGATTACTGTGTTAGCGTGTTAGGAGTATATATAAAAGCACTCAAGAGTAGTTTGGTCACTTCCCTCAGCAGCCCTTTCTTGACACGTATGTACATAAATTTTCCGTGCCTTTCTTCCAAGATCATGGAATCATGTAATGAGAAAATTCTCATCTGATATGGACCTCTTTTCCTTGGATTTACGAGTTTCCAATACCGTAAGAAATAAATCGCTATAAGTCACTTAGTTTGTAACAGCAAAATGAAACAGTCCAAGCAAATGCACCAACCATTTTACAAAGTGCTTTTCAAATACCTGTTGTCATGAGTGAGTTCATAGTGTAGTGTAGCTATCTTTCCATTTATTCTTCTATGGTTTTCTTTTCTTTATTATTTTGACTTATAAGACTCCCATGAGTATTTACTGAACATTTATGGTACTAGATATTAACAAATACTTATTGAATAAAAAATGTCCTAAAATACTACACTACACATTGAAATTTCAGTGATTAGTTACAGATTTGGGGGTGAGTGTTTAAGGAGATTTGGAACTGAATGAAGACCAGGATTAAGTTTTCCTTACTACCCATAAAAAAAAATATCATTCCTTTCCCCCTCCCTCTTCCCAAATAATGACATAAGCAAAAAATGAATGTAACTGAATAGGACTTTAATATGGTTTCAGTTCATCACTTTTACTCAGTACAAAGGCTGAAGCTGTGTTTTCTTTAGATTATCAGATGTAGGACCCAGAAATCAGATTGAAAATATAAATCACATCAATACCTCCCATGTTCCTCTGACCCAAATAGCTGCTACATTGTAAGTTATCTCTCCATGTGGCCCTAGTTGTGCAGAATCACTAGGATTTGATATAGATTTAACCATTTTTTTCTGGATAAGTACACTCTTCAAACTGTGGCACAGAAAGATGCTTCCAAGGGACATAAAGAGCAGCTATGTCTCTTACACTGCCTGAAGCAAGAGGAGCAAAAAAAATATTAACATTTTAAAGTCTCTGTTATTTTAGGTTATTGTAAAAATAAAACCATCAAGAAATGAATTCCATATCATGTAGCAGACCCTATGACACACATTCCTAACATTGTCCATCTTTTAGTAATCACACGTGGTTTTGTTTGTATAATGTTGTTTCCTGAGCCTTTATTAAGCTATAGCAAAAGGCCAAACCTCAGACATCTAATCCTTATTATTACAGAAGTCCCATAATGCATAGGAGATAATTGCACTCATAGGGCTTATTCAATCACAATTCATATTCATGTACCTCAAAGTTGGAACTAAGCAACCAGTAATACTTCTAATGAGTTCATCCAACTGTCACACACAGGGAAATTCACTCACAATGTGGCCTTGAATGTGGCTGAAGCAGAAAAGAGTGTGATTGTGGTACTATGTATTAAGGAAAGTATAGTGGGGTACATTTATATTGCAAAGGCGATACAATGAAAAATGTGGAGTAACTCAACTAGGTTTTGCAACAGAACATTGCACTACTTCAGTGGCAAGTAGACTTTTGGATATGGCACAGTATCCTGTTCTGCTCTAATCAAGAAAAATTGATAAACACTGTTTGACACCTTGGGGGAAACTGTTTTTTCGTTATTTGAATCACTTATGCAAATATAGAAATCAATAATACTTCATTTTTGGTTATTTAAAGATGAGACCTTCTCATCTAATTAATAGTTATTAAATTGTCATGATATATTGGCCACGAACTTTTAAAAGAATGTGTTACCAACATCAAAATCCAAACATTATTTGGAAATAAATATAAATTCATGGACACTTCAAGAGTACTGCTTTGGAAGAATTTTTAAGAATCTTCCCCATACCTGTAAAAGTGGATTTTCTGCCAATACAGATTATGTAATTCTCTAAGAGCTAGGGGTACAGAGAGTTTATTTCCTTTCCATATGCACCCAGAAGTGGGATAGGTGGATTATATTGTTAATCTATTTTTACTTTCAGTTTTGGTTTTGGCATTAATCCCAGGGCCTTGTGCATGTTAGATAAGTACTCTACCACAAGGTACATTCCAAGCCAGCTAGGTATATTTTATGAGGCATTTCAATATAATTCTCTATAATGGTTGTAATGGTTTATATGTCCACCAGCAATGTATAAATATTCATTTTTCCATGTTTTTACCACAGTTGCAAGTTGTTTTGCATTGTTTTTAGTAATAGCCCTCTAATGAGGATGAGTTACCTTATTTCAGTTTTGATTTACATGTCTCAGGTGGCTAATAATAATTGAACAATTTTTCTTATATTTTTTGGTCACTTGTATTACTTCTTTTAAGAAATACCTGTTTAATCATTTTTACATTTTTCAGTTGGGTTACATGCTTTGCTGTTGTTTTTTAAATCCATATTCCAAAAATTAATATTTTGTCAGATTAATGGTTGGAAAATATTTTCACCTATTCTTTATATTGTCTGTTCATGACAGATTGTTTCATTTACTGTGCAGAGTTGGTGTTTGCTATAATTCCATTTTGGCTATTTCTACTTTTGCTTCTTCTGTTTTTTTTTTTTTTTTTTTTGAGTCATCCAAAAAGGGAAAATGTTTCTACACTGTCTTAAAATGTTTTCCTTATATTTATTTCTAGTAATTTTATGCTGTCAGACTTACATTTTTGTGTTTGATTCAGTTAGAGTTAATTTTTTTGCAGGATAAAATAGAGCAGTCCAGTTTTACTTTTGGTGTTCTTGAAATCATAGTTATTCGTATGTCTATTTATAATATCTTTCAGTATTCTTTGCAGGGTTGCTTTGGTGGTAATGAAATTCTTTAGCTGTTCCTTATCATGAAAATATCTTATTTCTTCACTGATTTTTGAAAGGTAGATTGCAGGGCACATCAACCTGAGTTGGAAGTCATTTTCCTTTAGGATTTGAAATACTTCACTCTGTGTTTTTCTCGACTTGATTGTATAAGTTGCGAAGTCTCCCATGATACTGATGAGCTTTACTATATAGGTGATTTGTTTCTATTCTCTAACAGCTTTTAATATTCTGTTCTTATGTTGAATTTCTGGAGTATTGGTCATTTGATGTCTGGTTGTAGTTTTATTTTGGTTATGGCTAATTAATGTTCTATATGCTTTACTTATCTGTATGTCAGTTTCTTTTCCCATGTTTGGGAAATTTTCTACTATTACTTTTGTAAATAGTCTTTTTATATCATTTGTGTTGTCACCTTCTTTTTATTTACCCCTATCAATCTTAAATTACTTTTATTTTCATTGTTTTGGCACTGTTAAATTGATATTTCCTCATTCCTTGTTATTTTAAAAAGAATTTTCCTTTCCTGTTCATTAAGTTGCAGTCTTGTCTTTGAGGTCTGAAAGTATCTTCACATTCATTCAGGTGTTTTTTTCACATTTTGATGGAATTTTTTATTTCCTGGACATCTCTGAATCTGTTTCATGCATTCTAATTTTTATAATGTTCATTCAAGGTTTCAATTATTTTTTCAGTGCTCCTGTATTTTTTAACAATGTCTTTTTTAAATGTGTTCAGCATTTTTTTTTATTTTAAAAAGCAAAACAGAAAAAAAGGATAGAAATTATACAGTATTTCAAACAAAAGAATTAGCACTAGTTAATATATTGCATATTGTTATCTTAGAAGTAGTTGTACAGGTTACAAAACACACAAAAGTGATCAAACTATGAAAACATAAATTGTTCTTTTCGATGAACTAGCAGAGAAGTCACATGAGCAGCTGACAATAATGTGTATTGGATATGGTTGGATGGAGCACTCTGCAACCATCTACTAAAGTATATTTGTTCACAGGTTTGATTCAGTTCTGTTATTTCTTTGCTGAATTTTGTCTAGTTGATATATCTCTTTTTGATGGAATATTAAGGTCCCCTATTACAATCGTGTTATTACATATTTGGTTGTTCATGTCTATTAGTATTTGTATAATATAGTTGGGAGCTCCTTTATTTGGTGCATATACATTTATGATTTTTAGTTCTTTCTCTTGAATTTTTCCCCTAACTAGTATGTACTGACCTTCTTTATCTCTTGTGATCATTTAGGTTTGAAGTTCACATCGTCTGCAAACAGAATAGATGCTCCTGCTTTTTTCTGGGTTCCTGTTACATGCAATATTGTTTTCCATCCATGACTTTTAGTCTATAATTTTCCTTTTGATTCAGATGTTTTTCTGTTATACAGCATATTGTTGGATCCTGTTTCTTGATTCATTCTGTCAACCTATTTCTTTTAATTGGCAAATTGAGGCCATTTGCATTGATGGATATAACTTATACATACTCGCACAACTTTGTTATGTTATTTTCCTGATTTTGGTTTCTTTCTTTTCCCCCTTGTTTAATTGCTTGCCCTGTGAGGTGATTCCTGTGTGTTGCTGTTCTGGAAGTTATAGTCATTTTTATCTCTCTGTAGTATGTCTTTCTAGAGTTGGTTTGGTGGACATAATGTCTTTAGTTGTTCTTTGTCATGGAAGTCTCTCTTTTCTCCATTAATTTTCAAATACATTTTTTCAGGGTCCATCAATCTGGATTGGTTTTTTTTTTTAGGGCTTGAAAGGCTCTTCTCCAACTCATCTTGACTTGAAGGCTTGTGCTAAGAAGTCTGCCATGATTCTAATAAGCTTTCCTTGATAGGTGAGCTGTGTTTTTTCTCTAAGAGCTTTTAGTTTTGACACTGGATTTCTGGGATTTTTTTTTTTTTTTTTGCTATCAGGATTCAAACTCATGACCTTGCACTTGCCAGGTGAGTGCTTATGCCTGCTTCCCTTTGAATTTTAATTATTATATATCTGTTTTGGCTATGACTGTTTGGTGTCCTGTATGCCTCACTTATCTGCATATCTGTTTCTTTTCTTATGTTTGGAAAATTTTCTGCTCTTGCTATAGTGAATATTTACTGATGTCATTTGCATTGACTCCTGCATCTTCACTGGTGCCTATAAATCTTATATTGTTTCTTGTTGCATCATCTTGAAGCTGTTGAGTTGCCATTTTGTGTTTCCATGTTGCTGTGTTTCTTTCTTTTCTTAATTGCTCGCTCTGATTGTGTCTTCAAGGTCTGAAATTCTAACCTCAGCTTCATTCAAATAGTTTTGTCAGCTTTCAATATAATTTTTTATTTCCTGGGTATCTCTTTGAATTTATTTCATGCATTCTACTTCTTTTCTGAATTGTTCATTCTAGGTTTCCAGCATTTTTCCATGCTCCTATACTTTTTAATCTATGTCTTCTCTACCTATGCTGAGCAACTCCTTTATTAAGATTGTCATTTCTTTCTTTACCTGAGAGATTATTTCTAATCTGATTTTCTTTCTAGCCTCATAGATGTTTATTTTATTGCGATCTTTTCAGAAATTCCAAGTATATGACTTCAAATGTCCTCCATTTTAATCTCTCCTGTACTTGTTTCTGTTGTTTCAAACTAGATGTTTGAAACTGTATTTTCCCTTTTCATTTTGTCATTTTTACTTCTTGGTTTAACATTTTGATCTTTTCAATCCCAAAAGTCTCAACTGTCTATGGTGTATGTCTTAGGGTCTTACTGTGTCATTGATGTTTGTCCAATTTCTAGGTCCCACAATGAAGGGGAGAGGCCAGCCACCTGAATTCCTCCTGTAGAGCCTGTTTTGTTGAGTCCTATATTCTTCCCAGGCTGACTAGACTAGGAGTATTAATGTAAGTCAACCTTTAGCTTCTATGGTTACTATGGCTTTAGGCACTTTCAGGCAACCAGATCTGCCTGGCTATAGTGTGCACCTCAGCTAGGTCCTACTGTGTCACTGGGTATCCTGTAGGCCCTTTAGATTTCCTCATGTCTTGGGAGGCCTTGTTAGCACTCTCCTCAACCCACTTGGTGTTCTGTATATGGAAGAAGGACTTACCCACACTCTTCCAGGCTTGCCAAGGTCTTACAGTTGTGAGGGTTAGAGGAGTTCTGCTCCTGTTTACCCACTGAGAGTCCTCTATTTTAGGGTAAATGCACCACACTGTTGCAAGCCCACTGAGGTCCTCTGTGTGAGTAAGGGGTTGTTGAGGCTCCCACCAGTCCACCAGTTCACCACCAGTTCTGCAGGTGGTGAAATGGGTTGCTAGTTGTCTGTGGGCTACTGTGGTCTTTTGGCTGTCAGGAAGGGGGTAACTGATGATCCTGTCAACCCCTAGGTCTATGGAATGAAGAGGGAGGTTGAAGCCAATGTTCTCATTGACACTTAGGTCTGTAGGGTGAAGAGTGGTGCGAGGCTGAAGTTCCTGCCAACGCCTAGGTCTGTGGAGTGAGGAGGAGGAATGAGGATGATCTCTGAGGTCGCAGGACAAGAAGAAGGAGAGACCAGTGAGCCTGTTGGCCCACTAGGACCATGGGGTAAGGAGGATGGGTGGCCGATGATCCTGCTGGTTCCAACATCTATGGGCAAGGAGGTGGCAAGACTGATGATTATGCTAGCTCCTAGGTCCAAGGGGTGAAGAGGGGCCAAGGCTGATGATCCCACCAGCCTCTAAGGGGTCCCTGAGTAAGGAAGGAGGCGAGCCCTACCCAGAATTTCTTTAATGTTTATTATTTCTTGTTTTACTGGAGAGATTATTTCTGATCTGAGTTTATTTACAGTTTCATGGAGTCTTTATTCTTTACTTTAGTTGCTGTCATTTCTTGTTTCAGGTGTGTGACTTACACTTTCCTCTAGGTCTATGTCTCCTAGTCTTATTTGGGATGGGTTGGAGGCTTGAGGTTGCATTTTGCTCTTTAATTTTTTCATTTTCCTATATTCACTTGAAGCATCCAAATGCAAAGTCTCAGTTGTTTCCTGGGTGAGAATGGCTGTACATACTGGAGGAAGTTTCCCCAGCTGAGTCCGGGTCATTATACGATCCCTAGTTGTACTCAGTGGCTCCTCAAATGGGCAGAATACACTGAGATGTACTTTAGCAAATCCCAGGTAATACACTGAAGCTCCCCAGCTCTACCAGGTGCTGAGTGATGTACCAAGGTTGTACAGCTAGGAAGAGTTTGCCATGCAGGCCTTCAGCTTGTGCTACTTGGCACACAGACAGCAGTCCAGTTTTAATGTATGCTGTTATTTAGTTTTTCTCTTTTTTTTGTTTTTTCTACTGGGAATCGAAGTCATGACCTTGCACATGTGATGCATGCAGTTGTGCCACTGAGCTAAATCCCCAGCCAAAACTTAGTTTTAATGACAACATTTACTGAAACTGTCCTTTCTCCAAAACATGTTTTTGGTACTGTGTCAGGAATCAGTTAGACATATATATGTGGGTTTGTTTCTGTGATCTTCATTTTGTCTTACTGTTCTTTGTATTTTTATGTCAATAAAATCATTCATTGGTTATTGTGGCTCTGTACTATGTTTTAAAATCACCTCCACACATACTCTTTCTCTGTTCAAGATTGATGTGGTTATTTTGGGTCTATTATTCTTATATTTTAGTATCAGTTTTTTTTTTCTAAGTTTAATGAAGGAGTTATTGGCATTTTAGTAGGGATTGCATGTGATCTGTAAATTATTTTGGGTAAAATGGCCATTTATCGATATTAATTGTGCAAATGATGAATAAGAGAATTTCATCTCTTCTTGAATTTCTTTTATTGGTTTTTCACAGTTTTCATTATAGAGATCTTTTAATTTGTTGGTTAAATTTATGCCCAAATAAAATTTGGTGTATAATATGAATGAGGTTCCTTTCATGATTTCTTATACAGCAATCTCATTATTGGTACATAAAAATAATACAGATTCTATATGTTGATTTTTTGTTCTGCAACATTGTGTCTGTTTAACAATACTAAGAGTATTTTCATACAGCTTTTTTATATTTTCAAATTATATCATATTTTTCTATTTTTCAAATTATATCATATGATCAAAGAAAGGTCATTTGGCTTCCTCTCTATTTGCATGAATTTTATTTTTTACTCTTACCTAATTGTTTTCCTAAAACTTATAGTACTTTTTCAAATAAGAGTGGAAAGTGCACACTTGCCTTTTTCCAGATCTTAGAGAAAGCATTTCCATTTATTCCACATTCATTAATACATTGACTATGAGTTTTAAGTGACAGTCTTTTTATATTGAAGGATAATGCTTTGATGCCAAATTTGTTAGAGACTTTTGTCATAAAAGGAAGTTGAGTTTTCTCAAATGCTTTATCTGCATCTAATGAGGAGGTCATATGAGTATTTACAATTGAGTTGCATATGTAGAACTATCCTTGCATCCCTGGAACACATTCAGCTTCTTCATGATAAATGATATTGTAGACTTGCTGTTAGATTTGATTCACTAGTATTTTGTTGAGAATATTTGTATCTGTGTTTATCAGAAATACTGAGCCATAGTTTTCTGTTGCTACTTTTATTTATCCGTGCTACCTTTTGTTACCAGATTACTCTTGGCCTTATATATGAACTTGAAAGGATTTCCTCCCTTTCACTTTGGGATAGTTTGAGAAACACTGTTGTTAGTTTTTCCTTGAGAAATTTGGTTGACTTCAGAAGTGGAGTTATAGGTGTCATTTCTTTTGGGAGACACTTTATTACTGATTTAATGTCACAGTTCATTATTTGATCTTTATTGGTCTCCAGGTTTTGTGTGCCTTTCATTTTTTCTCTTTATAATGTGGAAGACTGAACCCAGGGCCTTCATGCTTACAGCTCCGTGTAAATTAACATTTTTGTTGTTGTTGTCGTTGCTTTTTGAGATAGTACCTTGCTAAGTTGCTCAGGACTGTCTCAAAATTATGATCCTCTAGCCTCAACCTTCCAGAGTGATGGAATTGCAGGCATGTGTCACTATGCCCAGTTGTTTTGTGTCTCTTATCTGTTCAATTCCAATAGTTTAGATGCATCTTGGAATTTATTCATTTCTTCTAGATTTTAGAATTTGCTGCCATATGGTTATTTGTAATATTCTGTAATGATTCTATGGTTCTGTGGTATCCCTAATAAAGTTATTTTTCCACAGTAATTTTACTTATTTTGCTCATGTCTTTTTTTCCTACTGAGTCTAAAGGTTTGCCAGTTTTGTTCATTTTTAATAAACTCTGTTTCAGTGGGTCTATGGGTATGTGTGTTTTTCTTTTGTTTTTAGTTTCTTTCACTTATTTCTGCTCTGGTCTTAATATTCCTTTCCCACTACTAACACTGGTTTTCTCTAGCTTTTCTAGATCCCTGGGATGCATCATTATGTTGTTTATTTGAAACTTATCTTCTTTTCTATATAGCTATTTATTGATGTGAGCTTCATTTTTAGTACTGGTTTTGCTGCTGCCATGAATTTCAGTATGTTGTTATTAATTTACATTCATTTCAGTGTATTTTAGAAATCTGTCTTTTGATTTCTTTAGTAGCTCACTGTTTATTCAATAGCATGATATTTAGTTTTCATGAATATAAGTAGTGCATAGAGTTCATCTTATTGCTAAATTTCCAGTTTTATTCTTTTATAGTAAGTGAGAATAAATATATGATTTTGAAGTTTGTAAAATTCATAGATCCTTTTGTACAGCCAAAAATATGACCTATTCTACGGAATTTTACATGTGATATGGAAAAGAATGTTCATTCTGTAGTGTTAGATGAATTATCTGCTAAGTCTATTTGATTTATAGGAAATTTAGCTCTGCTGGCTAATTGTTGATTTATCTTTTTGAATGATCTGTCAGTTGATGAAAATGTAGTGTTGATGTTTCGTACTATTATTTTGAATCCTGTTTGTTCCTATATATCTAATAATGTTTCTTTTATAAAGTTAATTGAGTTCATATACATTTTGAAGTGTTGTATCTCATTGAATTAACTCCTTCATTATATAAAGTGGTTCTCTTTCTTTTTGTACTTATATCTTTAAGACAGTTTATCTGTTACAGGGGTTAACCTCACCTGCTTGTTTCTGTTTTCATATGAAAGCAATACCTTTTTCCATCTTTCCCTTTCAATCTTCATGTGTCATTACTAGCAAAATGAATTGTTTTGTACCAGAGTTTGAACTCATGACCTCATGCTTATCAGGCAGGCGCTTAAGCCACTGAGCAAAATCCCAGGCACAAATGAATTTCTTGAAGTCAATGTGTTATTGAATCTTGTTATTTTATTCATTCTGCCAGTCTCTTTCTTTCAGATGGAAGATCTGGAATATTTACATTGAAGTACTTTTCTCTTACAGTTTTAAGAATTCTCTTTTTCTTTTATAATGTTGATAGTGTTATAGTAGGAGGGCTGAAAATGTGTACTTGGAGTTGCTTGCTCCCCTTATAAGGATAGCCATGTCTTGCCCTGATTAGAAAAAGTTTCAGCTGTTCTTTTTTTATATTATAAAGAGAAAAAAACATGGAAAAATCAAGCAGCAAGCAAACACAAAACAATAACAATAAAAGCAAAACAACAACATAACCCAATAGCAGTATAGGATTTCAAACCAAGATGATAGGAACAGTGGTTGTTGTGTTGCTCAAGTTACCAGGTATAAGCAGACAAAATTTATCAAAAAGTATAATTTTCTCAGTTGTTCTTTCTTTAAACAGTTTTTCTATATCTTTTCTCTATTCTTGTTTTTGAGTGCTCCCAAAATGTGAATATTTGTTCATTTAATGATGCTGTGAATGCCTCAAAACCTATGTTTTAAACTTTTTTTATTTGTTTTACATATTTTGAAAGTTCTGTTTTCAAGTTTGGATTTCATTCTGCTCGATCTTGTCTGTTTTTGAGACAAAACTTTAACTTCATTTTTACTTGATTTTCAATTCCAAGGTTTTTGTTTGATTCTTTCAAAAAAAATCTCTATTTCTTTGCTGAATTTGTTATTTATATGATGTATTGTTTTTTCAATTTTTAAAAATTATACCCTTGGCCAGCATCTCTCAAGATCCCTGCCACGGTGGAATTTAGGGTGCTGGGCAACAAAAGAACCCGCTTGCCTCCCTGATAAGCAGTCATGGCTTGAGCAAGTGGCAGGTGACCCAGAGAAAGAACCAGCCAGCCAGCATCTCTTGAGATCCCCACCATGGTGGAACTTAGGGCTCTGGGCAACAAAGGAACCCACTAGCCTCCTTGGTCCTACTAGCTCACTGGTCCTACCCTTCACCCATTAACAAATGGGAGCCAGAGGTCTGAGCATCTCTAGGGAGGATGACCATATGCCATACAGCAAATATGGGGTATTTCCTTCTACCTTCTCTATGAAGGAAAATATTGTTATCACTGTTTTGCTTTGTTCTAATTAATTGTATTGCTCTATTCAATACTCTGTTCTGATAGGTTTTATGATGTTCTGTTTTTGGTTTGATTTTGCTATGCTTGATTAAGTGGACAACTATTCTAAAGATAGATAAATATACTATGTTATCTATTACTGTTATCCCAGTAACCTGCTGTGAAGTTGTGTACCAATTTCATTGCATCGTCTCTACTGGCTTTGCTCTGTGTTGTTCTTTTGTTTTACTATGTGCAAAATAATAATAAAAAAATTTTAAAATTGTACTCTCTTAAATCTCATTGAGTTTTGTGATTGTTATTTAAAATTCTTTATCAGGTATCAGTCCATATAATTTTCTTTGCACTCTATTGCTAGAAAGTTACCATATCCTTTCAAAGGCGTCATTTGTTTTGGGGGGGGAGCGTCACATTTCCCATGCTTCTACACTGAATTTGACTATCTGGTGGATCATTTATCTTAGCTATTTCAATGGTGTGGCCTTAGTAGTAAATGGGCTTCTCCTGAAGTTACATCTTGGAGTATTGGTTTGGTACTCAATTTTGGTTTTGGTTCTCATTGATTACTAGAATGTAGTCTGCCTATAGCTTTTTTGGTTATAGTGAATCAATTACGTTACAGTGTGTGTTATAAAACAGTCCAAAAGATTTACTGTTTCTGAGGGTGAAAAAGGACCAGAGACTATCATATCTCCAGTAGGTATTGTACATGTGAAGCACCCACCACATTACCACTATGACAATGGGAGTGATGAAACCAGTCAGGTGATGAATGTTTCCTTAAACGTTTCTGAGTTGTCCTCATAGGTTCCTGTTGAAGGCCTATGGCACTGGCATAGTGGGTCTGAAGCATCTGTCTTCAGATAAACTATAACATGTGCATAGACACTACATAAGATGGGGCAACCAGAGGAAATTTCACATCCCCTCTGTGACTTGCATTGAGTGCTGACAGTAGCATGTATCCAGATGGGAGAGAGACATACTTCCATAGGTTGTGTGAGAGTATAGTACTAGCTATGGGATCCATGGTAATGACTCTGCTGAGAGAGAGACAGACAGAGAGAGAGAGAGAGAGAGAGAGAGAGAGAGAGAGAGAGAGAGAGAGACAGAGAGAGAGACAGAGAGAGAGAGAGAGACAGAGACAGAGAGAGACAGAGAGACAGAGACAGAGACAGAGAGAAGCACATGCTCACTGTGGTGCATGGGCCATGCCTACAGAAAGGTTACATTAATACCTTTCTTCAGTCCTAGTATTGGCCTAAATTCACATATGGTTAGCCATACTCTTACCCTCAAAATGCAAGGTCTCTGGTCTTAGTTGTTTAGGGCATCACCTTTCATTTCCAGTTGTTCTTCAACCTCTGAATCTGAGCCGTCTTAGGTGCTGGAATCACAGTTGCACTCCTGGGATGTGTTGGATCTGTGAGACTGCAATCTCCCAAACCAGTAAGATGCAGTGTCTCTGGAGTACAAGAGATAGAGAAACACAGGGTTTGAGGAGCCCTAGAAAGAAAACAAATTTAGACAGTAGCAGCCCTCTCATCATGTTGCCCAGATACAACAGCCTAGGTTCTTCAGTTTCTGGGAAGATAATGTGAGTTCCCTCTGTTAAAGCACAGGCACTGTGCAGAGTGCAGATTGCTTCCTAATTGGAATGCAAATCTGTGATAGCTGTGAAACTTTCCTGTCTGTAACTGACATCATTCCTACTCATAGAGGACTCTCCCTTTCAGTCTTTCATTTGCAATAAAAAAAAAAAAAATCCCCTTCTGTACCCCAAACTACCTGGAGAGCCAGGATAGCAATTCCAGAATATATTCTTCATTTCTTTTCCACTGTTCTAGGTTTCCAGGTTTCACAAGGTTTCAGTTTCTCCCTTGCTGATTTCTAGCATTACTTCATGATCCCTTCTCAACATGTAGCTTTCCAAAAGTTGCTCTCATTATTTTTTGTCAAGAAGGAAGTGAACACTAGTCATCACTATTTGACCCTCTTGAAAGTCTTGCCAAGAAATCTTAATTATGGTTATTTGGGATCATGGACTTTTCATTTTCTATTATGGTAAAGGAACAGTGTTTTAGGAGAACATAATTTTCACTTAGACCTCAATCTTTGTGCCACCCCACTGCTGCTGAATTATATTTTGGTTGAAATTGTCAGAGACATGGTTGAAAGCAATTCCTTTATTAGTTGTGTTTGTCTCACACTAATCCACTATGATATTTGTAGAGAAAAGTCTTTACAACTTGTACATATAACTCAACATTGGTTTCTAAGTGTCAATACAAAATTGATCTTTCACTGCATTGTTTTAGTAATAATTACTGGGTATTACCATAAAAAGTTATTAAATTTCATCTGTAATAACATTTCACTGAATATGTTAAACAGTTCTATATAAAGTGCTATTTTATCCGTACCCTTCTTTTTTCATTCTGTCCCTCATTCCTTCCTTCCTTTCCTTTTTACCAGTGCTAATGGTTGAAACCAGGGCCTTGCACTGATTTATATGCCATTCTTTATGTATTTTTATTTTGAGCCAGTGTCTTATTAAACTTGCCTATGTTGGCCAGGAATTGGTGATCTTCTTACCTCAGTCTCCTTATTAGCTAGGATTATAAGCAGGTAATGTTGCATCCTACAAAGTAGTAATATTTTCAATTTTTAAAAATCATATTAACTTATGTCTAAATAATTTATCTTTTTAGACCTCATTGGAATTGATTTAAGACCTTCTTTGCTGAAAAGCCAACCAACAGGAGAGGTTGATATCTGGAGTGAACATGAATGTTAATTAGAAAGACAGATGGGTAATATAGATGAGAACAAAAATTAAATGTCACAAAGCAAAACTTTCTAAGTTTAGAAACAGAAGAATTTGCATTTAATGTGACTTCTTCTACAGATGCTTAAATACTAAACTTTCCCTAATCACTTTTTTCTTAATATTACCTGATTGCACTTGACTTTTAGTGTACCGTAGTTGATTAGCAAACCTAGCTTCATTGGGAGAGAAGTATGTGTGTTTTTCAGGAGTTGCAAGAATTTTCAAGAAAAAAAAATTTACAATGTTAATTTTTTAATGCCAGAGTGAATGCATAAAATTCTACTTAGGAATCAGTCATCTCAGTTCTGCCATATTCTGTTGGGATCCCAAAATCCCAAATGAGGTCACTCACTTCATTTTATTGTTTTGGAACACACTCGCAATGCACTTGTCTATCAGGAATTCTCATCCCAGTTAGGGTGCATGAATTTTAGAGGACTCTAAAAGCCGAGAGGATACTATTTCTGAAGCAAAATAAATCTCCCTGAAGAATCCGCAGGCACTTTACCAAAATTTAATCAGCCTGCTATTGTTGGTTAAAATAAACTGTTATTTTATTATCTCTTAATGAACATACACTAAAATTTATTTAAAATGTCACAGGGGATGCTCTGGATTAGAAAGAATTCTTGAAGTCCAATAGACTGTGTGTTACTTTATTACACTAAAAGTATTAAATTGGGATGCTATTTAAGGTTCTAAAATTATTATTAATAACACAATCCACACATACATCTTCAAATATTTAATGTGTTCACAACTACTTTGCTTTGCAAATATTTTTGAAACATCACATTGATTTTACAGAATTGTAAGTAAGAGTAGTTACTTATAGGAAAATAGATCCTTTTACACACATACACAAAAACGCAAACATACCAGGATACCATGGAGACTTTTCAGTATCCTCTAGAGTTCAAGAGACTTCTACTCCCATATCATGTAACAATAAAGTAAGTAGTTAAGGAGATAAATAGAGAAATATAGGCGTTGACACATCAGGAATATAACAAGTAAAGCAGCTAACCTTAAATTTCTACATTGCTTTTCTACAAGGAATACAGATTGGCATGGATGGTGGTCATGTGGTATTTTCCTTCTTAAAGATTTATTTTTCCCTAAGGACTATTGCAAATTGATTCACTAAAAATTTCAGTAGCCATATATGCCAGCATAGTTCTTATTAGCTTATAGTTTTTTTTCTATTTATATTAATATGCCAATATCAATTGAGGATTTAAAATGAAATAACACATTCTAAATTCTCAATTTATATCCTATAGTAACTGATACAATTTGGACAGACACAGATTAGGTTTACTAATCTACACACAGGTCAGTCTTCTTTGAAATATCAAGGAAGAGATTTATCCAAGGGTATTGGTAAACTACAAGCTAGATATCCAAACGTAAGTTCCTTTTCTGCTGCATATTCTTATAAAATGTTTTGTGGAGATTCTGAACAAAGTATCCTGCGTTTGAGAATCTAGGAGACATGTACAAAATCCAAACCTGGGATTTTCTCCTTGCAGGATTACTTCATTAATTCATTGAAAGATGACCTTCCAATTATTTAAATTCACTGGATTCCAAATGTTTCTTTTTTCTTTTGAGAAAATTGATGTCTTACACATTATTTTACTTTTTATAATTCTTTACAGAAATCTACTTTAACCAGATTTCCTTTCAACTGAAATTTTAATTTCTTCCCAAATACAAATATTGTACAAAATATTGATCATATTTGAAGAAAAATTACCATGCTTTTATTCTCTTTGCCACAAGATGAAACAAAAAATTTCCAAATAGATCGATATTTAGATTAATCCTTTTGCAAAATCATACATAGGACATTGTTTCATGCAAGGTAACATAATTGTGAAAGAATTAATCTTTTTGTTTTGCTAACTTACACAATGTGACTGACCTGAAGCTGATGATCTGTTACTTTACTCAATATTAATTTTTTATTTCCAGAAAAAACTACTACCTGTTCTATGAAATGTTAGCCTTGCTAATGAAGAATCAGGACTCTTTTGAAGAAGTGTATGAGAGTTTTTCTGGGTAAGTCATTTAAAATGAAACAGCTACTAATAATGAAAACATACCAAAACTTGGTATACACAGATCAAGTTTGCATGTTCAGTTCTAAGTGGAAGATGACTATAACAACCTACAAGGTTTTCAGAGAACTTACTTTTAATTATGAGATTTGTGGCTTGTTTTTTCTGCTTTAGTACACCATGAAAGGTAGAAGCAGGTCAAGTCACTATCTTTCTCTGTTCTTAAAGGGAGATGGTTAATTACATGTATAATAATGAAAAACTTTCATTTCCAGATAGTAGAGTTGACTTCTATTCTATGTTCTGATTTTCATTTTGAGAACCTATTTTCTGCTATATTGAGTTGAATATTTCTATTTTTGGGTGTAAAGAGTGGAGATTTTCATGTGCCATCCTAGAAGTAGCCTATAGGGAAGGCTGCCTGATTCTGAGTGTCTTCTACATGTGAAGCCTCTGAAGGTTAATTATTTAGCCCTCAGA
Source organism: Cavia porcellus (assembly GCF_034190915.1). Lineage (NCBI taxonomy): Eukaryota > Metazoa > Chordata > Mammalia > Rodentia > Caviidae > Cavia > Cavia porcellus. The sequence goes on along the minus strand of NW_026947502.1, from coordinate 17,315,066 downwards.
AACATGGGAAATTGGAGTGATTATACAAATTATTGCCCACTGTACTAAGCTTTTCTTATTTTCTTTATAACTTTTGTGGCTGCCAGGGGGAAAAATAATCAGATTACATGTGTTTCTAGAAGTTTCAGCAAATGTTTTTAGAGTCTTTTTCTCTTATACTTGTGGATTTGTTTCCAGTCAGTCATATTTGTTTTGTTTGGCTCAACTCAAAACATGGTATATTTTATTATCTAGTGAATTGTTCAAGTTTAAAACCTTCAAAGAAATGTCTTTACAACAGAGTTGTAGATTGCAAATAGTCCACTTTAGAAGTTTATTTTTGCCATTGTTTGGTCAGTTTTTTAAAGTATTATTGCATTACATAGCTGATGAATTGTTAGTGATTATTTGGCTTTCTTCCATCTGTCCAAGAGAAGATATATGATGAATTTAAAAATGAGCATATAGCTTTAATTTTTTTCAGTGTAAATGGTAATAATTTATACATTTATAAAACTGTAGATCATTTTCAGATTCCTGTGAGCTCATGTCATATTAATTTTCCTATATCATAAAATGTCTTTGAATTCATGTGAAAGATGCATATGAAAAGATATAGCAGTAATAAATTCAATATCCATTTTGAGTACTGGAAAGAACAACAATGAAATTAATGAAGTATTCATAAATTCGGTAGTTATTATGCACTGTATAATTTCTTTGTGGATTGGAACATGAGATAATTGTATAAAGAGCTAATCAATTATCAGCTGAATGTAATCCATCTATACTTGATAGCTTTAATTTAGACTCCAAATGTTCTTTTGCTTAGATACTAGGAATATTTCTAGAATCAGCCCAAAACATGTGATTGTAAAGAACATCTACCTGTTTTTATTTTTTAAAAGAGTAACTTCCTCAAATATGTTTTAAAATTTCTGTTGAAAGATTCATGGCTGAAAGTCTTTTGTTTTTTAAATAAATTCGCATTTTCATTTTTTGGTGTGCCAAGTGCAAATTTAAAGGAGCAAAAGATATACATGTACCATACAGATAGATTACAGCATTACATTTTCTCATCTGACACACAAAACATTGGACAGTGTAGGTGACAGATGATAGATACGACAAGATGAATTAGAAAAAGAAAAAATATACATTTTTGTGTACTGTGTATGTTACAGGAATTTAGAAAGTTGTAAAAAATCATAAAATTTGTAAATGTTGCTTTATTTTCCTGTGAGAATGAAATGTGTCTGTACTTAAATTCTCAAACTGGAGTGAAAGAATAGCTTGTCTGCTTATCTATATTCCTTTGTTTCTTACACAAGTTTAGGTAAAATAATTCAATACATGGCAACTTTTTCCAGACTCTTTGAGGCAGTTCAAGGACAAAGAATGGCAGAAGGAATAATACCCTAAGCTCAGCTAAAACATTTAGATATATAAATATTCAACGTGGCTCTCTGTAATACCGTGCTTTGTCTTTTTCAACACAAATGAAAAGATAAACTTTCTTTTCTAGGTCTATATCCACTGTCTACTGTGATAACAGATACCAATTCATAATTTACTCTCTTCCTGTGTTTTAAACCTCTTCTGCTGCCTCTAACTGAATATCAATACAACCAAATTTTCACCAGTTCAAATATCTATGAGTATTTCCCTATCTGATATCTTTATTAAAATATCATCATCTTTTCACTTCTAGGTTCAAGTTATTTGAAAGAATGTCTCCATTTATTTACCTTTTGTTCAATAAACATTCAAATGTACCAAACATGGGAATTTGTCTTCTGTTCTTACCACTCCATTGAAACTGATCTCCTCAAAGATAAAAATGGTTTTTTGAATATAAAATGCCATGCACACATTTTATGTTTTGCTTGCTTGGCCTCTCTATTATTTGTCACTGTTGGTAGAATGACCTTCTTTCTGGAACATGTTCTTTTCTTGGCTCATGTGACATTAACCATCCTTTTCTCCATCTTCTGTTGTAGATAATTTCATTTGTTTCTCTTTCAGAATCCCCAGACCGTGTCAGTGATAGTGTTTTTCTGAAGTTTGCATTAAGCCTGCCTACACCTCTAGGAGTGACTACCTTTATGTTTTGCCTTCAATTCCGGGGATTTGCATATGATTCACAAATCTGAAGATCCAAAATAGTTCATATTTACTCTTGGTTATTCCTGTGTAGCACTATTTCTCCCCTATCCCCAAATAAATATGTCATTCTTTCTATTTTTCATTTTCAGTGAATCTCTTATTCCCACAGTGACTGAACACTGCCCTCCACTCCTGACCATTTCTTCACATCCCTTTAGAATTTACGGTGTCTCCTCCTAGATCACCCATTGGGCCCCTAAATTTGAATTATGTGCAAATTCGTATGTTGCCATAGCAACGTTTGCTATCTAGAGTTGTTATTCATGATGTATGTTCTGCTTTTTCCTTAGACATAAAACTACATAAGGAACAGGTTTTTGGGGAGTTTCTTCCCAGAATTTTACCATAGAGGGTAGCAATCCTTAGATACTTAGTACATGGTGGATTTATATCTTTAATTCATGAATGAATGAGAGAGAAGAGGATGCGGGGCATTTATGGCAAGTCAAAAGGAAAATATCAATATCAATATCAAGGTCTTTTTAACAGATCGGCATTTAATAGTTTGATTTCTGATAGATTGTGCCTAAAAAATCATAGTAAAATTAAATTTTATTAGCTAACTTTTTCTCAATTATACTGTCCTTATTTTTTCATTGCAAGTAACTGACACCCAAATAGAAATGATAAAACCTAAAAACAAATTGACTTAGGCAAGTAAAAGAATCTATTGCCTCAAGTCACTAAATTAATACAGTATTAGCTAAATCTGGAGGCTCATGTGATATTAAAGTAGTATCTCTATCTTTTAGATAAACTTTCTTTCATGTTGGGTTAATTCACAGGCAAAAAGAGTCCCATTGCTTTTTAGTTAACAAATATCCTGGAATTGAGTTTCATTAGTTTAATATGGCTATATCTACTCTGGAGCTAATCATGTAGACCAAAGTACCTGATGTTTTGATTTAGAGGCCTTGATCACATACTGTCCCCTTGAGAGAGAAGTAATGTGAGATAATTCAAGTTATGTGAATTGAGGATGAGAGTTGATGGCTCCAAACTGCATGTAGTCTCTTATCTATAGCAGTGGGAGTGGAGTCCCTGCAGGCAGAATTAGTAAGTCACTGGAAGACGGGAATACCAGTTAGTGTTTTTTATCTTAATGTTCCTCATAGGGGAAGAAAACTCAGAAACCCATAAAGATGAAACAAACTCTTTGGTATAGAAAGAAAAAATAAGCTTTTGAATTTTTATTGGCTTTTCTAAACTGTATAAATTTATGTCACATTATGATTATCATGTCAATGAGAACACATCATATGTGACTTATTCCCATGTTTTAAGAAGGCAGTACCATTAATTAAAAGTTCTAAAAATTATATTTTTGTCATCATGATCTGTAGACCTTTAATTCTTCTCCCTTGTCCTAATATATTTTAACTAAGCAGGCACACATAAATAAAAATAATTACCACAGTTGAAAATCTATGTGTCTGAAGTGCAGTGGTACAGATAGGTCTCCTATGTAATCATGTCTAAAAATTTCAGAGGAATTTCCCAGCCAGATGTGGGACATCTACATCTGTCACTTAGGAGATACAAAATACCCACTACAGGGTATTTCTCCTTCCTCTGGTGAAAACAATTAGTGTGCTAACAAGCATGTGTCCTGGGTCATTTTATTTACAGAACTGTCATGTGAGAAGCTGTCTGTCTACAGATAAAAATGATTTTCTTGTGAAAAGAGACAACAGTCCTTTTAGTTTCTGATGTAAATATGCATCATACACAACCCTGGAAAAGCAACACAATTTGTAGCCTTTCTGAACCTGATTGTCATTTTCCTAGCTCACTATGAATTTATATTCATTTAAAGAAATGTAATTGTGAGCCATCATTTTGAAAGTGTAACACACACAGACTATAGACATTTGTAGACATTTAGGTTAAGGTTCCTCCCAGTATCTTTCAAGACCTTGAAAGCATGCTGTTTAAAAAAATTAAAATCCTCATTACGGAGGCTTTATTTGGTTACCAAAAAGAGACAAAGTTGAATATCTTTTCCCCTGTGAATTTATTACAAAGATGTATAGAGATGAGAGCACAGGAAACATTTTTGGCAACTTGACACTTACTTTGGATCTCAGGATTCCAAGTTTCTCTGCTTACTTTCATGGATAATTGGAACTTAACTTTAGGAATATTCAGAGTCTGCTTCTAGTAGTCTGCTTCTTCTTGTGTACCTAGACTTTATATTTTCCATGATAGGATTGGATTAGGATAATGTACTACCTCAGAGAGTGCTTACTTTCCAAATATATTCTGTCTTGCAGAATCACGGGATGTAGACACTGTATACTGATTCTACCAAAGAAAGCCAGGATGTTTTGTCAACACTGCGTATTTGATGTCAGCAATCATATTCTCGAGGAACCACCTGGAGTTATTTTTCTGGAAAATAAACATACCTTTTAAGATTATAAACTCTGGCATAAGGTGGAATTTTTGTCAAAATTATTCAACATTTTAAAAATTATGTAATCTCAAACTATTTTGTTGGGCTAGGTTATGCTATAGCAACAAATGATGATATAAAGCTCAGTGACTTAATCCAATAAAGATATTTCCCTTGAACATATAATCTATTATAGAACTGTGACACGACAGAGCATCCAAACTGCACACTTCACTTAGCCACCCAGTGTTGAATATCCCAACACCATCGTTGCAATTTATAGCTTCCCTAAAAAGAAACAAGTTGGCAAATACACACCCAAAGTAAATAGTTGGAGTAGCACCTCACATTCCCACACAGAATCCATTTCATAGAACAAGTTTCCAACAGGTCCACCAGGAAACACACTGAAGCATATGTAGAGAATACAATGTTTCTATTATACATGATTTTCTTAGCTATGAAAAAGACATACAATAGTCCATAGGTTTATTACAAAGTAGTACTGTAGAGAATTCTAGGGCTACTCTATAACAAAGGAAATAATAAATATAGTATACTTAGTTCACTTTGTCACATAGCAAGTAGTAAATAATGATTGTCACTAGTACTCCCTCATTCAAGGGTCTATTGGCATGGCAGTTGCTTCAAGTTTCATAGACATTCTATTAATTTTGATGATCACTGTGAAACATTTTCATGAACTCCCCAGTGCACTTACTTTTTCCTTGTTTTGGTTTAATTTTAACTCCAGGGTTTTTAAAAAAACATTTAAAGGAAAAAACAATACAGAAAAATGGTAGAAATAATACATAATTTCAAAAAAAGAGACAGGAAGAAATTACTAGTGTATATATTACATATTGCCATCTTAGAAATAGTTGTTCAAGTTATAAAAGTAAAGCATACAAAGTGGGCATTCAAACAGTGAGACTGCAAGCAGTTCTGTTCAACCATCCCACAAAAACTTAGTAATACAGTAATGAGTCCTACACACTTGAACACACATGTAGTTATATCCTTTAGAGTGCTTTCTTTTCCTCTCTTTTTTACAATAGCAATTACACATTTTGAGTTTTATTACTCCTACATTTCTTATTACTTTTTACACTAGAGACACAACGTGATATTTACAAATATGATTATTTATTTCAATAATGAAAATAACCTCAAGTTGTCTCTATTTGCCTATGAAGGCCTCAAGATCATCCTTTTGTATAGCTGAGTAGTATTCCATTGTGTAAAAATACCACATGTTTTTCATCCACTCTGTGGTTGATGGGTATCTTGATTGTTTCCAATATGTAACTATTACAACTTTGCTGCTATGAACATGGGTGTACATATATCACTGTGATATGGCCTTTTCAGTTTTTCTGGGAAAATACTCAGGAAGGGAATAGTGTGGTTGAATGGAACTTCCAGTCCTAATCTTCTGAGAATTCTCCATTTTGATTTCCATAGTGGTTGCACCAGTCTACACTCCCACAAACAGTGGAGCAGTGTTCCTTTTTACCTCGCAACCTCGCCAACATTTCTTATCAGTTGATTTCTTGATGGTGGCTATTCTTTATCGAGTGAGATGAAATCTCAATGCTATTTTATTTTGCATTTCTCAAATTTCTCAAATGGTGAACATTTCTTCATATATTTATTTACCATTTGTATATCTTCATCTGAAAACTGTGTTCATCTGAGATGCCCATTTTGGGATAAGGTTTTTGAATTTGGGGGCTTGATGTTTTGGAATTCTTTATATGTTCTGGATATAAGTTCTTTGAGGGGTTGCTGGCTAAAATTCTTTCCCAGTCTGTGAGTTTTCTTTTCACTCTGCTGGTGATTGCTTTTGAAGTGTAAAAGTCTTCAATAATATGAGATCCCAGTATTTGACTCTTTGAAGTGTTTCTGATGCAGTTTGCATTTTTTTCATAAATTCTCTAACTCCAGGTTTTTTGACAACAGTTTAAAGATACTCCAGTATTTTAATTTTTAATAGTAACTGGGGAAAATTATGAAAAAGGGAGTTTACTTTAAAACTTAAGGTATTTATATATTCTGAATTGATCTGGTTGTTAGAAATCAGAATTTTACGTGCTCTCCATAGATTTAAGAGTTCATATTCAAAGGCATTCAATGCAACATCTTTATTTTATGCAGCTGTTTTTGTTCTAGGAGCTACATAAATGACTCAGATACATCTGTAGTCTCAAAATCATCCAATACCAATGAATAAGAACAAAAATATCGGTAATCATAAGATATGTAGATTGGGGCTGGGGATTTAGCTCAGCGGCATAAGCACCTGCCTTGCAAGCAGGCAGTCGTGAGTTCGATCCCTGGTACTGATAAAAAGGAAAAAGACAAAAAAAAAAACAAAGAAAGAAAGATATGTAGATTAAGCTCTAGAAGTCAACAAGAATATATAATTTCCAGGCAGACAGGCTGGGAAGGTGAACTTCTCTTCCCTGAAAGAAGATTGTTCGAGATGCTACCAATAGATATGAGGGCATTCAAAAAGTTGGGAGAGCAGTTGAAAAAGTAAAAACAATATATGATAGAGAAAAAGAGAAAAATAAAATTGGTCAAGTTTGTGCAAAAGGGATCTGCAGATCATAGTCACAACTATTTTTGTAATGTGTGAAGTAAAGTATATTTGAAGAAGGTTTATTTATTGATCTATCTTTTTGTCTCGTTTCCAGGTTTCACAGAGATTAAAATGTTGCTGTTTTTTTTTTAAACCTGGAAAAATGTTGCTTCATTGGACACCTTTTCTGTTATAAAATATGAATCTTTGTATATCTAAAAATCTATTAGATACTATACTGTCACCCTTCTGAAATACCTTTCTAATTAGCTTTCAGTGCTTTCTGTACCTGATAACACAGATGAAACAGTGTTCTCCAATACGGATACTAACAGCTGATTTCTAATTGAATAATGCAGTATTTTTCCATTGTGACTATTGCGAACTTTGCAGAAGTTCAGAAACACATAGAGGAGGCTTTTTAAAAAGTTGTCAAGGTTTTTTCACATAAAATTTCACAACATTTAAATAAATTAATGAGGGTCTTGATCTGTTTTCAAGAAAATTTCCAGTAAGTTGCTTTATTTGTTGACTGTACTAGATAGAACTATATGATTAACATATTTGGCTTTATATTCCGGGTATTAAACACAGCATAGCAATAGCTTGAAATTATATAAGAATGATGTATTTGATATTGACTTCTGAAAAAATACTATCACTAGAAACAGCTTTGTTAGAAAGGGGAAATTTGACTATAGGAAGCATAATTTCAAAATAATTATGTTTGCATAATTTTAAAAATGCTGTCTTTTCTCATAAATCACTGAGAGATAAAGCAGTTACATATGTATTTAGTAGTTATTTAAAAATATTTTGAATATTGTTAAATATTGATTATATATAACAAGGTCCAGCAATAAGTTTATAAACTATGCATTTTAAAATCAAGTAATAATATAAATTATTTAAAAAATCTTATACTTGTGTCTGCTAAAATACAAAATAGGGATAAGCATAAAGTGTGTCTAAATGAATAAATGTTAAGCTGAATGAAAACAATTTCTAAATATACTAAACCTTGCTTGTATGATATTTTGATGTTATACTATAGAATTATAAGCAATACATAATAAGGATTCTTCATTGGTTTGCAGAGGGCTGTTTTTTGCTGTTCATTTGGTGGAACCCTATAATAAACTTGTTCTGGCTTCATTTCAATTCAAAACTAGAAATAGTGATTGTGTTGGAGAGACATAATTCCATCTACTCTAGAAACATCACGTTTTTACCATTTGGAAAACCCTTTAGAAGTGAAGCACATCTTTGCACTCTTGGGTTTCAAAAAGGATTTCTGGTATTTTAGGTTAAACAACTTCAATTTCTTTCATATTCAGTATAAATACAAACTAAAAGATAATGTCATTAATGGATTATGTTGACATGCTATATTATTAGCTAATATATATGGAATAATTTTCAAAATTGATAGTTTTATCTTACTAATCTTAAAATATCTCTAGCAAATTTAGAATATATTTATAGCCTGATATACTATATACTTGTCAACCTGAAGTAATTGCAGAATATGTCTTCCTAAAAATGATTTTCATGAGACAGTGTACATTGATTTTTAATCATTTTGCCTTCTTTACTTCTATGTTCTGTTTGATACCTTTTACAACACATTAAGATATTTTATTTGTTCCCCTACAAGACTGTTAATTCCATGAGGATAAGAAAATTGTGTTTTACTTAGTCCTGCATTACTGGGGCCTATAACAGACTGTACTTGGTTGATATTCAATACAAACTGCTGAATGAATGAATGAATGAATGAATGAATGAATGAATGCGTATTGTACAAATACTTGCTATTTATGGTTGGACTGTGTTTATTAACTATGCATTTGTACATGAGACTGATGTGCTGCTGCTACATCTTACACACACACACACACACACACACACAATACACATATAATTATTTAGCAGGTTATAAATAAAATGGATTTTATTATCTGTGAAATGTTTCCAATACTAGAAGGCAGTGGAGTCTCCTCTGGGTTCCACATGACTTGGTTGTGAAAACAGGGAGCCTCCACCCTTTTCTTTTCAAAGGAATTGGAGGCTTTGACTTGGACTTTGAATTACCATTTCTTTTCAAGAGCAATCACATCACTCCTCGGAAATTTTGAATTAGTCTCACTTAGTGTACCACATTAAGATCAGCTGAATCATACTGGAGTCACATTGCTCCAGGAGGAATGTGTCAGAATTTTAGTCTTCTGTCACTTGATAGAAAGTGCTGCTAATGACCCTGTTCTAGTGTCACACTGGAAAACTTCAGAATCAAGTAGCTACAACTATTTTCTCACTATCAGCAGTAGTCTAAAATAATTCTAAAAGATTACCTTTAAAACTATTTTTAAAAGATGAGGTTATCTTTTCCCTGTGGAATTGGGTTTTTTTTTTTTTTTTTATGCCCTACATGCTATTCAGTTGAAGAACATGTATAAGAAGTATTTATCATGGAATTCTTGTGTTTCTTAGCCAGATGTGACACTGAGTGTGCTGCCTGGACAGACAGAGGAACCTAGAACATATTCATTGTTTTTTCATATATGCATAAATTGGTTCCAGCATGTTGACTCTTCTTTCTTTGCATAGCTACTGCTACAGGCTCCTTCTAATAATTAATGCAGAGTAATAATGATACATTCAGCAGTAGTCTGATATATCCTATAATAATGGCATATATAGATGGCCTACAGACAGAAAACAAGGGCTTCTTTAAGTTGATAGTATCAAGGATAGCTACCTTACATTGAATCTTGTGAATTAATACTTTTGTTGATTCTTGAGAATGAACTCAAGAATTAATAATTAATAATTCAATGTTTTCTTGCAAGTGATTCTGGATCTGTTGGCTAAACAACACAAATGTTAGCATTGGTTTAAGGAACTTAACAGTCTGTAAGGCAGGCAGACCTAAATCAGATAGTTTCCAGGAAAATTACATGACATGTGAGGGAAAATGTAAAAGAGATCATTGCAGATGAGTCAAAATTTTGATGAATTTTTCAGGGAAAACCCCTTGTTGCCGAATAACAGTTGAGATAACTGCCTGCGTTGATTAGAAGTTACCAAGCAGAAGAGGCAGCATTGCATACTGAATAGTAAGAAAACAGTTTTCTTCTTTTACTTTATTCAAAAAACTTTGCTTTTAAAAAGAAAAAAAGGGCTTTGTCTTCACTGAACTCTATGCTAAGTTAAAATTTCAGAACACAATCCTGAGTTCTGGGTTGGAAAATTCTAAGGACAAACCTGAAAATACTTTCCTTGTTTGTTTATTGATAACAATAAAAAGGATCCTCAGCCAGTCGTCAGAATGTTGTTTCAGTTTTTTTGTTGTTGCCTTTTCAATTAAGTAATCATTTTTAATTTCACAGCTTTATCAATATTTGGTTTTGTTTTATTTTGGCTTTTTAGCAATTTTTCAAGTGTCAGTTTACTCATCACACTGAAGTCACAGAACACTATCAAATACACAAAACTGCTTCCCCGTTTGGAATTACTGTTGTATAAATTCACTCTCCAGCAAACCTATTCATTGCCCCCCCCAGACATAATAATTCAAGATCATCAGATTGTGTTCCTCTCAATCCATTTCAATTTTCAAATCAACTGTGTTCTCATTCACTATTGGTCATTGTGCAGTATAGCATAGCCATGAGGGTCTGTTTCTGATCTCCTGTGATAAAAATACTTCACCATGCACAATGGGGCAAAAGCCTTCATTTATTTTTTAAACTAAAAGGGCCCTAGAAAACCAGTTTACTCAGAGTATTTGAAGAAGTGGATGTAAACTGAGTGCTAGTGGACTCTGTCACGCAGTCACAAGAGGGAGGAAGTGCACTCCAGGTGAGTAAGGGGAAGCCGCCATTTTAGGCTTTGAGAACTGCAAGGTCTAAACACTCAGAGAATCAACACAGGGTGATACTTGCAAGTAATATCTCTTGCTTGCATAAGCTTGAGTGAAGTGTAAATATGGATGAAAAATAAAACAGCATATTCATATTTCTTTTAGAGGAAGAAAGCAAGAAAAATGAAAAGAAAAATGGCAGATAATTGTGCAGAGTATCTATGGCTGTGACATTTCAGGATTCCTCCTCACTTTTTCTAGCAACAGTGCTCCATTTTCTATGGCTCTACCTCTAGGTTCCTTATAACCTGACTGGTTTAATTCAGCTGGTTTAACCTCGCTGAATCTGATAATTCACTAATTATAGCTTCTTGGCCAATATGATTGAGAGTCTGATTTACTATGCAATCAAGGGCAACAACCTCAAGATAGAAACTTTCTCCAAACTTTTGGAAGAGCTTGTTTCAAGGATTCTCCTTTTAAGGATGATTAGTCTGCAAGCTTGTAAGGATAACATGATCACCACTTGTGAGTAAACACAAGAGGGAAGGAATAGTGAGGAAAATGCCAGAAAAATAATGCTTGTTTAACCCTCTGCACACAACTGTGCCTCAAGCTATAAGCTTTTCAGTTATATGACTCAATAAATTTCCCTTTTAAATTAAATAAGAATAGGTCACTTTTATCAATTATAACTTTTTAAATATTATAGAGTAAAAAGATAGACACTTTTCTTTCTTTCTTTTTTTTTTTTTTTTTGGTACAGGGGATTGAACTCACAACCACATGCTTGCAAGGCAGATGCTTATGCCGCTGAGCTAAATCCCCAGCCCGAGAGAGACACTTTTCTTGATCAGAATCTAAAACCACATTTATGAGTCTTCTCAGATTAATTTTAATTATATAGTGTTATGGTTGTTAGTGTCAACTTGAGAAGTTTAGAAGGTTAACTGAGAGACTCAGCAGAGATCCGGAGTTCTTTGTAAATACTTTCATCCTGTGAGAGGATAGCAAGGAGATTTTGTGAGCACTATACCCACCTTGAAGTGAGGGGGTGGTGTAGGGTGGGCTGGACTGGGGGTATGGGCTAGGGGGATGGCTGGGGTGCAATACAAGACAGGAAAGAGGCTTGTTTTCCTCTTTTTCACTCTGGCTGCTGCCTTGAAGTGCTGCCCCAGTGCCACTCTTGCCTTGAAGCCTGCTGAGGATGGACTGAAATCCCTAAAATTATAAGCTAAACAAATAGACCTTTTCTTTCCTAATTTTGAGGGTCATCTATTTTGTCCCAGCAAACAGAAAAGTAACTAAAACATATAGTAAAAGTAGTCTCAATAAACATTTGCTTTCAATGAACATAATTTTGAGTTTTTCATTATATTGGTCTTTTTAAAAATTTAAAACAGGGAAGTTTCTTATTTATCTAATATACTCTAAATTCTTTGTCTAGAACTTGTATAATTTTTAAAGGAATAGTACTTTATACTACCTAAAGATTTCATTTCTTTAAACCATGAAAAGGAAACAGTTTACCTTAATTTCTAGAAAAATTTTGACCTTAAATCATTTGCTGTCTCATAATAGGTACTTTATTTTTGGTACAAATGAAAGAATGGCTTGTAAGAGTAGTTTGAAATCCTTTTTATCAGCTTATTGGTCAGAGCTCCCTCAGAATTCTGCTCACTTACTGTATTGTGGCATAGAGATCCCCAACTGTGCCTCAAAACACTTAGTTGGTATAGGTCACCACTTCAGAGGGAATAAGCAGAAATCCTTGTGTACATCTTTCTGATGTTGACTGTCCAGCTCTGTAAGATGTAGGTCTGTAGGCACATTTTTCTCTCAACTAGCTTGCAAAATATATTGCAGTCTGCCTGAGCAATCCAGCAGAGATTTGTCTTGGAACAATACCACAAAAACTTCCTCCTCACATCACCACAGAAAATTCTCACCATGGTAATTTCTATGGAAGTATCTTATTTCTCTATCAATTTTGAAAGGCACTGGGTTGAAGACTGTTTTTAGGGCTTGAAATACTTCCCATCAAGTTCTTTGCTTGACTCAAATGTTTGTGTTGAGAAGTCAGCTATGATTCTGATGGGCTTTCATTTGTAGGTGATTTGTTTCTTTAAGTTTTTAATATTCTATCCTGTTGAATTTCTTGAATTTTGATCATGATACGTCTGGCTGTAGATTTTTTTTTATTATGGCAAAATGTAGTTGTATATGCCTCAGTTATATGCATATCAAATTCTTTTTGACATGCATAGGTCAAAAAGACTCAAGTTTTCTGCCATGTTGTGTATGAACAGGGTTTGTTTGTGTTTTGTTTTTTGTTTCATTTGTGTTATCCCCTGCTATTTCATTTACTTCAGGTCATCTTATGTTACTCTTGTTTTCATTGTCTAACAATTGCTGGGTTCATTTCTCATGGTCCCTTGCTATTTTTAAGAAATCTTTTCTTTTCCTGAGCACTAATCCTCTCTATCTGAGACTGTCCACACTTTGGCTCATTCTGCTGTGATACTTTCAATGGAATTTTTATTCTCCTGGAAATCTGCTTGAATCGGTTTATGGATTCCATTTCTTTCATAGGTTGGGCATTCATGACTTTCATCATTTTATTAAGCACCTTTATTTTTTTTTAGTCTGTATCTACTCTAGACACCAAAATGTGTTTCATTTTTTTTACCATCTCTGTAAGTTATCTGAGAAGTCATTTCTGATTTGATTGTTTTCCAGATCTGATTTCATTTGCTTTGTTGTTAACACTTCAGGGAGAGGCCACTCTAAGTGGGTAGCTGCAGATTGCTCCACTTCATTGTCCTCTGGATTTGCCTTTGGTGAGCTAGATGGCTGGAGCTGTATCTTATTTAAGTCTCTTAATTTTCTTTTCTTTTTTTAAAAAATAATTCTTAGGTTGATACTTATAAATTGCCTACCGTGGGTTACTTTATTGCTAACGTAATGACTACTTTTCAGAAGTGTCTTGTAGGTGTGTAGTTGGCTTTTGGGTTTTGGGTGTGTTGCAGGATCCTACCTATTTAATTTGTTGAGGATGAGAGATTGTTCACTGTTCGATCAAGCTTCTGGTTCTTTGTCAATGACCCCAAGTACTGTGACCATTAAGCAATATCATTCTTGGTGTACCAGGAAGAACAGTTGGTTAGAAGTATGTCACTTTGGCTAAAGAGGTGCAGTCAACAATAACAATTGCATCAAACACAGCCTAGAAAATTGATATAACCATTAATTTTCTACCTTTAATCTTATGAATTAGGTTGGTGGTTATATAACAAAATCTAAAACAAAACAGAAAGTATATGCAGTAAATAAGCCCTCAGTATACTAATTTTACCCTTGGGGGAGAAAATTTAAAAGGAATTAGGGGGAAATTTAAAAAATAGAAGAAGCAGAATAGATTAGAAGCAAGACTGAAGGATGGAAGGGATCCCACAGACTGGGAAACTGGTACAGAAGACAGGACAGAAAGAGAGAAGCAAAATAAAAGGAAGAACTGAATGGAACAGAACAATGACCATGAAAAAGCTAGAAACCACACTTGCACTCGTACAAAAGCAAAATCAAACAATAAAAGAGAAAATAACACAAAAGAAGAGACAGGAAGAGAGAGAGAGTGAGGAGTAAAGTCTCCTTCTAGTTTATCTGTGCTGTCACTGATAAACCGCAGGGGAGACACAGTCCAGATCTGTGCTGATTTATCCCAGCAAGCCTGCAATACTTTATGGCAAGGTGCTGGATAATCTGAGAGAGCCTGCACCTCTGTTTTCCCTGGAGATCAGCTTGATTTTTGGCTGTGAGGCTGAGATTGGACCCATTCAGCCTGCAACCTTCAGGGCACCTTCTATGCACTGAACTCAGCTGGCAGCTCCTAGATGGACCCAGCAGTTGTTCTCTCTCTGAGACTCAGTTGGTCCCTCTTGGAGTCCGAGTTTGGGACTTGGTCCTCTGAGATAGCTCTCAGCCAATTTCCCTCTCCTGCAGGGCATCTGAACCAGTAGCACTCACCCTCAGACAGTGCAGCCCTCCACCTCCTCTTCCCTTCCACTGATGTATCTTTCCGTGGAGGTCTCTGGGTTGGCCAGCAGACACTGTGTCCTCACACAATGAATCCTGACTCAGTGGAAGTGCTCTGTTCTCTAACTTCTTCATTGGAGTGTGTCTTCTTGTTTTTCTTGGGGGCTTCTGTTCTCATGAGGTTCCTTTCTGGGTCCAGGGAGCCCATTTCCCTCCTTTGTATCTTCATCACATTGCCATATTACAATCTCAGCATGGTAATTCCTAGTGGAGCCATTGTGTCACCTGACTGTGAGGAAGAACCTAACCAACCCTAAACGGAATACTTGGAGATTCTCCTACTTTTATCTTTAAAAAAATAAAAATAATTTTCAGAACATATCAGTAAGAGGCATGAGAAGAGTTTATTAAGCAGAGATTTTAGGACACACTCAAGAATGGAGTGCGAGTGTTCAGAGAAATGAAATCCATTCCAGTTTGGAACTGGGACTTTTGGTGGTGGAAATCTGTGATTTCCAATTTGTGCGTGAGGGAAGATGGCCTATTCACAGTTAAATAATGGTACATTCATAGGGGAAAGCTTAATTCATAGGGAAAAGTGGTCTATTCACAAGAGAAAGAGAACCATTTTCAAGTAAAAAGGGAATGACCAAAGCCTTTGGCAGGTAAAAAGAATTGCTCAGGCTTATTGTGTTCTCAGAGAAGAGAATTAATCTGAGTTTGTATCCTGATGAGGCTGGACATTAGGGGAAGGCCACTCATCTGGAAAATGGATATGACCTATGAATAATGGAGATACAGGAAATGCCCAGAGAATGCTACATTCATTTCATCTCATGAGAACTCAGTTTTTGGTAGAATAGTTTAGACTTTAAGTCAGCTTGAGGAGTGGGAAGAAAAAAAGAAAGCTGCCATTAAGCTCTGTACCGCTTCGCTCTCCCTTTCACAGTGGTCCAAGCTCATCCTGTACAATATATTGAAATTTAATTGCCGTTGCATCACTATTTAGAGATGAGGCTTTTACAGGACCACTAAGCCACCATCAATAAATTAACATTGTCTCTGAAGACATTCTGCATGAGCTTCTCATGAGATTTGTCTCGGGTTCTTGATTTCCTGAACAAACAGCTGGATGAAACAAATAAAAGGTGGTAAAAGCATGTATTTATTGAAGGCAGGAAAGAGGTACACTCTACAGGGTGAGAGCAGATGGTGAACAGGCTTACAATGATCTTGGAGGTTAAAGGGGTCTTTCGTATCCAAAACTCCTGGATTGATCTCTCAGTCATGCACATAAGGCACTGAGATGTCTTTCCTATCAAAAAATCACTTGGCCTGGTGTCTGATTTAAGCTCCCCTGTCAATAGACTGGCTTGGTTTCCTTCTAGATTTAAATGATGAATTGGAGAATCACACTTTTCTGATTGGTCCAGCAAACAGCACCAACTTTCATGATTATAAATATTACTTTCACCAAGGGTTTAGCTCAGCGGCATAAATACCTGCCTGGCAAGTGCAAGGTCATGAGTTTGATTCCTGGCAACAAAAAAATACAAAAATAAAAAAAAAAAACAAATACTTTTTGGTTGGTTATATAGTGCACAAAAATCATACAATCATTTTGAGTCTTCTGTTTGTTGTATATCCTTTGAGTTTTTATGAACTTTGACACATTCTGCCCAGGTAGTTGTCCACTTGACCAAGATTTATTGTCCTACCTCAGAGAGACTTAGATGTGATGAGAGTGGAAATTGGCCTGATTTCTCCATCTCTGTTACAAGCATGCTTGCTTTTCCCTCCACCATGTTCTGAAGTACATCGAAGGCCTTCCCAGATGCTGATGACATGACCTTGCTCTTCTTAGTCTCTAGAACCTTGAGACACACAATGGCATTCTGTCAGGTGGCAGCACAAAGCCAAATAAAACACTAATGTGATTTCCTACTATAAGTAAGCCTGGATACAGCTTTCATGTTTATATTGTCCATCTTATTCTTAACAGAAGCTTAACATAGTTAGATAAAAATATACAAATCATGTATATACACCTTAGTGAATTATCACAGCATATCATGGCTTTATAATCCTCTGTGGAGATCGGAAAGTAGAATATTTGTAGCAAACTTAAAGCAATTATTCAACTTCCGTATCACTGTCTCCGCTTTACTCCACAAAGGTAAAAATGCTTTTTACTTTTAACATGTTCATTTAAATTGGCATTTAAACAGACACTTTTATGTAAATGAAACTATGCAGAACATACTTCTATGTCTTGCTTTAGGAATGCCAAAGTTTGCTCCTCACACTGTGAAAAACTGTAACAATGTGTTTATGTTCTCAGTGGCTTAGCTATCACTTTTTGATTACATTTTCTGACACAGTAAAATTTATACATTCCACAGTAGAAAGATGGAATTTAGGGCTTGTTTTTGGATCTTTTTTCTTTCATAATCTTGGCCTTTAAACTTTGGAGTATCTGCTTTGGAATATCTTTCAAGTCATCAGGCATTAGTCTTTTTATATATTGATCCACTTTTCTTGTTATTTTCAGTAGAAATATTGATCCACAAGAAACAAAAGCTTTATCAATATAAGCAGAAATCAAACCAAGGAGTTTTCGTGTTCTGAATTCTTGCAGTCTTACAAGCTAATATTATGGCAGAAAAAATCTGGTTTTCTTGCACTGACTCATAATCTTGCAAAAATTCCCCTCCGCCACCCACCTACTCACTATCTTTTTCCCTCCCACGGAATAAACACTGCTTCCTTTCATGAAAAAGATTTCTTCCTGTTGCCTGTCTTGCATTCATAATGTAGTCCATAGTCTCAAGTGAGATCTCTACTTCACCCAGATGTTCATCCCTATTTCTACACTTTTTGTAATGAAAAAGGGAAAATAAAGAGATTGTTTCTATGTTCAAGAACAAAAATGAGTAACTTTTATCTGTTGTACTTTAGGTTTCTAACAAGTAAAAAATCTATGAGCTTGATGGATATGTTAAACACTTGAACCATTAAATAGCATGTGTGTCTATAATAAGTTCTTATCTGAGGCAAACCAGTGTATAAGTGTTTTATGAATACAATTTGCTCTATTACTGGGGCTCTGGTTCTGAGTTTTAAGACTAATGTATCTCTGTGCTGATATTGAAAGATGTGCATTCTTTCTTTTCCTGTCTATGATATGGCAGGGACATAAAGGAGCCATACATTCTTCAGTTTTTAATCCATTTTCTATTTTGGGAAAACAGGAGACATAGCTACAATTACTTTGTTTTGATTTAGTTTTTCTCATATAAATGGAGTGTGTGTCTACATGTGCATGTAGAAATTCCTTTTAGCCAGTATTTCAGGTTTATGTCTTTATATCACTTCTTTTAGTCTCTGTCATATGTGTACACTTACGTTTCCATCTCCTTTTGTAGATTTGGCAACATCTCTACACAGGATCTCCAAATCCTCTCATTATCTCTCACTTAGATCCTTGAAAAATCTCATCTATTTTCCCTAGTTTTATGTGTTAATAAAGTGTGTATTATTAATCTAAGTATTATGTGTATAATACTTAGATTATACCCACCATTTATCCCATCTAGAGATACTTCGTAAAACATGTCTCTGATACCACTTACCTATTAAAATATTTCAGTATCTCTTCATGTTAAACGAATAAATTTATTTATGCTTAGATTTTATTTAGGACACATTTTAGTATAAAAAAACACATTGCCTTCACTATAGTAGATGTTGTTAAATATATTAATAGGAAATTTTCATAGATATCTGTTTTTCCTCAGCTACTTTTATCCAATTCTCTTCCCAGTCCTATCTCCAGCGCACTTTGAAAAATTACCTTTCTCTTCCTAAAGGCAGTCTTTTTTTGTGGACCACATGTGAGAATACCCTGGCCTGTTCTGTACAGTGCATAAATGCAAGCACTCTGAATGTATGATTATCAGAATAAAATTAAGCTGTATCTCCCATTATTTTAAGGGCTGGTTAAAGAGACTGAGCAAAAAGCTCATTCATCTTAGTGGCCACACCCATTTGGAACATTCCAGATTTTCAGCAGTTCGGATAAGTCAAACTACTCTGGCTTCTGTTCTCAATATTTTCTTTATTTCTGGTGTTGATTGTGGCATATCTAATCACTAGCTGAAATACCTAATTTGTCTCCAATATTCTCAAGTTTTGCTTTGGTTGAGAAAAATTATTTTTCCATAACTTTTAGTCATTAGAGATGAATAGATGTGGACAAAGGGGGAACTAAAGCAGCAAGAGCAAAATGTGTGGGCAAGCTCTGAATAGACTATAATGAGAATGAGACCATCAGCAGAAAACAAGGTTTCTTCTCCTTGCATTTATTTTATTTTATCTTTTTTCTTCAGACTGAATTTTTCTGATTCAAGTACATCCTGTCCTTTAAATTGTCTACTTTAAATTGTCTCCTGGTTAAAAGTACCATCCAAATTGAAGGGCTCATAGATACTATCTTGAATTCCTGTCACAAGATATTTGAATTTCCAGAAGGGAATACTGTGTATTGTTGACCTAGATTTGATTTGGTAACCAGCTTGGTCAGCTCAGTTGTCATAATGCTATGTATAATATAAATTGTACTCCCTGTAATTATGTGCTAAGTAGGTTCCTCAATAAGATCCAAAAGGTGCAGTAGATATTGTAAAAGGGAAGAAAGTGCTCCAAAGTAAAGAATAACTGCGATGGGGGAAAGCGTGGGGGGATATATATATATATATATATATATATATGATATTCATATTATTATATATAATATATTGTATATTATATTCATATTATATTATTATCATAATAATATAATATATAATATAATAAAGTATTATATTATATATTATATTATTATGATAATATAATATATTATATATTACATATTATATATAATTTACACAAAATATAAATATATACACACAAGAGATAGCTGCAATAATTGTACTACTACTTCTATTAGTTCATTGAAAGGAACAGTTAGTGCTTATATTGTGTGATCAGTCTTGCATGCCTGTATCTGGTCACCTGAGCAACTATTTTGAAGATATGATACTATGCAATAATAACTTTGTTAATTTCTTATCTTTTGAAATTCTGTATCATTTTTATTGTTTTTATTCTCTTTAATGTAAAAAAATTTAAAATATACTAAGAAAGCAGAGGAAGATAATGACAACAACAGCAAAACAATGAATATCTTGAATATATCTAAAGCCTGTGATCTTCTTTTGAAACGTTTATATACTTTGGTTTCAGTCTGTCTGTGACCAAATCTGTGTCTTCCCCCCTTTTTTTTTTTTTTTTTTGGTACCGGGGATTGAAATCATGACCTTGTGCTTGCAAGGAAGGCAAGTGCCACTGAACTACATCCTCAGCCCATCCAATTCTGTGATTTATTTCTTTAGTGATACTGCATTAAAGATTATAATCATTCCTAATAGTTTCCCACTTCAAATGTTTCCTGCTTTGCCTTCACCATTGTTTATTCTTTTCTTATGAAATTCATTGTGAAAATGATCATTCTTTATTCTAAAATCCCATAGAAGATATCTGTCTTATTTCAGAAATAGCTCTCTAGCTGCACTAAATTATTTTATGCATTTTTAAGCAATACTACTAATTTTAAGCCTACAGGATGGGATTTTTTAAAAATTTTACTTTGAATGTAGTAAAAATACAACAGAACAAGACGGAACAAAGCCAATCAAGGTAATTCAGTGAAATTGGTGCAGAACTTCATAGCAGGATACCAAGATAACAGTAATAGATACCATAGTAAATCATTATCTTCACAATAGTTGTCCAGTCAAATTACGTATAGTGAAGTCAAACCAAAAACAGAACATGACAAAACTAATCAAAAGAGAATAATGAATAGAGCAAAACAATTAATCATAAGAAAACAAACCAGTGAAAACAACATTTGCCTTCAAACAGAAGGCAAAAGGAAATCCTCCATATTTGCAGTAATTGTATATGATCATCCTCCAAGAGATGTTCAGACCTCTGTCTCCAGTAGCTAACGGGGTGGGGGGCAGGAAAGGAGAGATTTGGGATGTTGGATTCTCAGGCCCTCGCTGGTAGGCCCTGCTGACTGGTCTCTTCCTGGCTCACACCAGGGGTGTTTACCAAGAGGGCAGACGAATTGCTTTCTTGTGCAGCTGCCAGGAGGAGAACCAGTCAGCGGCTCCCGAGATCCTGCCATGGTGAAAACTTATGACACGATTTTTAAAAATTTATTTTGTGATTGCCACAGTGTCTTTCAATTCATATTTAGACATGCATATTTGCTGAATTAAAAATATTTATTTTTGTGAGTACAACGGGAGGTGAAATTTTTAATATTGTCTGGACAAGTCTCAATTTACCGCTAAAGACAATACTCTTGAGAACTGAATTTGACTTTAGATATAAAAAAGTTCAAACTAATTTTTTAGTATTTTTGAAATATTATAAATCAAGTGTCAGAAATTTGTCACTGAAATTTCTTAGCATTTTTGAAATATTGTAAAAGGTCAAAAATTGTCACTGAATATTCAGAAGAGAGAAAAATTTGGTGTGATTACATAGTACAAAAGATTTGAAGTCTTTATCAAAGAATAAGTATTACCTGGTCCTTCAGTCATAAAACTTCACTTTTCTCACTAATCATAACTAACTAATTTACAAATATTTGACTTCCTATTTTATCAGTATGATTTGCATTGTAGGGAAAATTTGAAAAGAAACAGATTTAGTTGAATAAGTTGATATTTTTGTTTCCTATATGCTAGTTAATGAATTGTAGAGATTATAGATTTTTCAGTTATCTTATATAGTAAAAATAACAATATTTCATGAGATTCAAGAGAACCATCTTTAAATAAATTGGTAAACTTTTATGTAAAATTTTAAAAGTTATCTAGCAATTTAAGCAGGATTATGAATATTAATTATTACTCGTAAGAAGCAAAACACCAATGAGACATAATACATGAGGATATATAGTTCCTGTAGCATGGTATGGCTAGTGGGTGTGGTGATTGTGCAACTGTAACTGCTTAGAAAATGTGATCTGATTCAAGTTCATTAAATTTCTGTATAAAAATTGCAACCCCCTTTCACACCAAGGAAACATGTGACCGACCTTATACAGTCATTTAACCTCTGTATGTTTTTTCATCTTCAAAATGATAATGTCATTATCAACATGGCTCCCATAATACGATGTATATTTTCTGCTAATTGATGTCTTATGTAAAGCAATGTGAGATCTTTCCAACAGGTTGTAATAGGAGAAATTTTTAGTGAAAGTCATAGAAGCTAGTTAGCTGACTTCAATATCAGGCATATAGGCATCAAATATTGCATTACAGTCCTGGGTGAGTTGAATGTTCTCATTCAGAGAACATAGTTCTCTGAATGTTGACCTATTCTCTAATCTTAGAAAGTTTTTATAAGGTTGATCATCACTGGCTAAAAGGAGTGAGAAATGGCAATGTTTGAAAGGAAACTCTGAATCATCTTGTACTTAGTCTCCTCCTTTGCTTTGTCATATTTCAGAGCTATGCTTATCAAAAATCTCATTTGAATTTACACCTATATTTAAAATAATGAAAAGTTGAAAACTTCAACAAAATGTTCATATTGCATTTGACTAGTATTCCTTTTTTGAAAGTTTGGAGCTCCTTGTAGTATGCCTTCGAAGCAGGGAGGTTCCTAGTGGGATATACCTCTGAAGTGCTTGCTGTGTATGCACTGGTTATATATGTATAACCAGAATTTTAAGGAAAAAAACATATTCACAGATAAAACTACTTTTACTTGTAGATTTACTGTAACCTGAGTTCTAGAGAATGCATCAGAATAATCAGTCATGCTTAAGTCTAACATTATATCTGAGTTTAACTTTTGGTTTTAATTATCAAGACTTACGTGTTACATTAATTTGTAAATCAAGGGTATAACAGGCTCCATAGTTTTAGTAAAACATTTTTCTACTTCCTTCCAGGAGCAGCTTCCTGAGTTACTTCTGGGAACTTTCCCTTCCATAGGTTTCAGGTGCTGCTGAATCTGTTTTGTAAACTCCAAGGTGGACACATCCCAACCATAGTCAAGCAGAATCAATGAACAAGTGCTCTAGTATTACTTGCAATTACTGAGAAACGGGGTGGGGTGGGGTTGCAAACCTGGAAGGGTGGCTAGGTTTTTTTAAAAATAATTTGCTTAGGCATACAATCAGCACAATGTAATTATTTAAAAATTCTTGGCAAACAGAAACCACACCTGTTTACCTAAGATAACACCTCTAGTTTGTATATTACATGCTTAGTATAGCCAGTGGCGTATAAATGGAAGAATGAGAGAATTTTTGAAATATGTGTGGACATCTGACTAAAGTGAGATCACTTCTTCACAACTTCAGTTTTATAAACAAATAATTTAGGCACCTGTAAATATAAATAAATAGTATTTTAGACAAATATTTATATTAAAATTTATTTATGTATTTATATCCAGTGCTGGATAAAGCAGGGTACAATTAATTCATTGCTCATCTTGTTGGAATTTTTTGCATGTAAAATATTTTCTGTGGTTTCCGGCAAATAAGTGCTCAATAAGATTTTTTTGCATAAATCTTAACTTAGATCAGTTTAAATCAGAGTCTGAACCCTTCTGATACTCCATCCACATCTGAAGACTGAGGAAGGCACTGTGACAACCTTCATTAAAATGTTTTCCTTGCAACAAAGAATAGCTTTTGGAAACATTGTATTGAGACCATTGAAACTCATTATATCATGAACATTTACTGGGATGAACTTATAGAGTAGATTCCACGTGTATCATGTGCGTGCGTGTGTGTGTGTGTGTGCGTGCGTGCGTGTGTGTGTGTGTGTGTGTGTGTGTGTGTGTGTGTATTTCCCGCCTTATTATCCATACTCCTAGCTAAAGCCAGGCTATCCTTTCCAATATCAGTGCTAAAAGTTTGTATAATAACAGATCACAATCCATAAAAAAATAGTAGCAAGGGGAAACAATGCTTCTTGAACAGCTAGGTAACATTAGAAATGGAGACACTCAGAAATACAATGGTTTAAAAGTTTTGCTAGTGCCTTTGAAAGAAAGAAATTGAAAAAATATGTATTTGTTTGAGCCCAGCTATTCTTAATATTTCATAACCTTGATAATTTCCAGAAACTTAAGCATTTAGAGTGCCTTTAACTTAATTATAGTAGGTCTGAACCAGAAAAAAAGATTTTATCACACTAGTTCAGTTAATGTGATTCCCACAATGGCTACACATGGGTAAATAATATAGCTTGAACAATGTTAACTTAAAGCCATCAGATATCTGCATCTTTTATTTTTCTGTAGATACCTGAATGTAGACAGCATATGGGATTTTCAGCATCTATCCCAGCATTTCTATGCAGTACTTCTTTAGTATGGAGAATTTGACTTCACAAATGGCATTAAAACTGCATCTTCAAGAATCTTAAAATAGAGCTGTTAACATATTAGCAAGCTGTTAGCAGTCTGGACTGTCATGAGTAAGAACCCACGCACAATATGAGCCATCATTTATTTTTGGTCACATCAAGTATGTACAACATTTATTTTACTAAACTAAGACGTAAGGGGAAAAAAATGTAACAAGGTTTAGATGCATCAAACAGGGTACCAGAGGACAATAAAGTGTTGCTGACTCTTCAATAAGCTGGAGGACAGACTAGAAGCTTGCAACTTGATTTTAATTTTTATGAAAATAAACCAGATATTTTCTTGGTCTCTGTAGGGGGAAATTTTAGATACTATGCTAGGTTTTTTTTTTTTTTCTTAAGTGATGATTGGTCGATTCCATTATTTACAATCCCCAAGGTTGTTTTCCAGAGAGACACTGTTAGAATCATGCCACAGTGTCCTCTTCACTAGCTGTTAAATAAACATTGAGTTATTTTTATCCCCCCTTGGGAACAGGAGGATATCAATGTGCACATGAAACATATATATGATTGTAGCATGACAGTTTCAATGAAAAAACTGTTTAAGGTAAACATGCAGTTACAAGAGTCAAAACTGAACAATTCTGAGGACTATAACATATTAACTGACTGCTGATACTTGATATTATGAAGGACTGAAGTCTGTAATCTTATTTTACATAATACACATTCATCTGTGAAAGTGATTTTTGCACTTCACTTCATCCTAGCCAAAGGCCAACAAGCAATTGGTTTTTGCACTTAATTTTTAAATTTTTGTATTTCTTTTTATGTCAGAGGAGGCAAATTGTAAATCAGAAGCTAGAATTAGGATTTTGGTGTGAAAGCATAGACTTGATATCGGTGCACAGATTGTACTTGCATAAGGATTACATTTTTGAGTGGCTTTTCCCAAACTCCCAGAAATATGAAATTTCAGCAGGAGAATAGGCAATTTCATGCATAGTGGCTGACTGGAGAGCTGGGGCTAAAGTAAGAGGCATGATTAGTATGATAACCCATTGTGCAAGATGAAAATTCCAGCAGCACAGAATTCCTGTAACGTTTATACAGGATAAGTAATTTTCCAATTTTATTTCCACTGTATAGCTGAAATGATCAAGAAGTTCCTTTTCACCATTGCTTCCAAAAAGACTTTTTTTTTTTTTTTTTTTTTTCAGAAATTCATTTGCTTTAGCCGCAACGATATCTGATGAGGTGGTTGTTGTTGTTCGTTTATTTTTTGTTTTTTGTTTTTGTTTTTGAGAATCAGCTCTCAATTCCCTTGAAATATGACATTTAGATGAACTGCCCAAGTCTAAAAGTCCTAAAAAGATGGATCAGATCTTGGAAGAAATTCTTTTTTTTTTTTTTTTATCGGTACCAGGGATCATATTCACGACTGCCTGCTTACAAGGCAGGCGCTTATGCCGCTGAGCTAAATCCCCAGCCCCAGAAGTGCTTCTTATCTATAATGGTAACCTCATGAACCCTGAGGACAAATATAGACATTTGCACATTGTGTGCACTTAGAATTCAAAACAGTGCACAGATGAGTTTTCAAGTTATAGGTATCTAGAACTGGAGAGTATGCTTTGTAATTACACAGAAAAGAATGGTGGGTTGAAAAGGCGAGCTAGTGAGAAATTCACAAATCTAGCTTTTTCAGGGAGCTCTTTTGCAGAAAGAGAAAGAGATAAATTTATTTAAGAAGCCCAAATATACTTATCCTGCATAATAATCCTATAGATATCGCTGTAAATAAGACAGTACCACACTTGTTCTCAGGGAGTATAGTGTCTCATACTGGTTTTTATTGGCAAGATAATTGTTTATTATTAAAATGATGTGGTCATAAATTTAATTTTAATGGAATGTATGTCAGGTTAAGGTTTTAAATAAACCAATATACAGCAATTTGCATTAAAAAACTATTTTGATCTTTTCCTGTTGCATCACAAAAATAAATTGTAGTGATCAGACATCTTAGGCAATGTGTAGATTTTCAGATTTTATAAAATGATTGATTTTTTTAATTTGTACTTAATTTTCTGACGATAAACTGAAAAGATGACTATTTCATTGATAAAAATGGCTAGTCATTCATCTCTCTTATTAACATCCAAAAAGAAAAAATATGTTTTAGAGCTCTGAAGAATCTTATGTTGTTGCCTTGATGTGGTCTGTCGCCACAGTGTCATTCAACCATGCTAACTGACCCACTTACCACATTCTGTTGCCATCTAGCTCTGGTTTCACTAGGAATCTCTTTCAGCTGAATACCTGTCTCTTCTCTGTAATACTTTTACTACTCAAATGATTTTCTGAGTAACCATTTTTAACAAGACAGTATAATTAGGAGAAATACCAGTTTTTTTAAAAAATGTACAAGGTCATACACTATTTGAAAGTATAAATGTGTTCTTTGACTCTATTATATAGCTTTAATTTGTATTTTCAGAATTTTAAAAACAATGGTTACTTTTTTCATACTAAGTCATGCAGTTCACCTAAATAGCTTATTTTGGAAAATAAAATGTTACATTTTACACCCTCTGGAAATAACTCCTCAGTGTTTTCTTCCATTGGAAAAAATGTAAAACTTTAAAAATAAGCCTGTTGACACACCATTACCTTTGTATCTGTAACTCTTCAGTTGGCCTTTCTGTGTTTCTGAAGTTAGGATGGCACTGTTTCAAATGGTGTAATTCAATGATGTTATGAAAAATTGAACTTAGTCCAATGATTCTTGTGAAAAAGAAGTTACTATTAATGGTAGCTCCAGAGGATCGAAAAGCAGAAGTGTGCAATCACTGACATTCCCTTTCCAGCTGTTCGTGGCGAAGGCATAGGTGTTGAAAGAATCCACCAGGGGTGTAGGAGCCGTGCATTTCACTAACTGCCTATCAGACTCACAATGACTATGGACCTCTGCAGATGGGAATATCTTTTCATTTACAAGCTGCAATGTCTTGGGTGTATTGCTTCAGTTGGAGTTTGAATTCAGTTTTATATTATAAATCAATTGAACGTTGCCATTTTGGTAAATCTTATTGTTCCTGGGCATTAAAAGGAAATTAAACAAATACCAAAATGGAGCAATGTTGTTCTTCAGTGACCACTGCAGAGTCTTTATTACAGACTATGTTCCAAGCCTTGAGTTCTTTCTTCTGCATGAAAACAGTTAACTTATTTCTGTTCCAAATTAGTGAGAGCTTTTAGAGTGTGGTCATTAGATATCACAATACTATGGTTTAAATCCTGACTACTAAGCTCTTGAGACATTCTAAGCAAGGGTTGTAAAGCACATTATGATTCATTTTTCCTCGTTTACAAAATCATAGGTCCCTAACCCATAAAACTATTTTCAATGAGAACTAAATAAATACTAGATGACAAAGATCTCATCAATACAGGCCCACTGCAAATTTTTAATGATGTGACTTTTAATGTGATTATTGATAGGCTACATATTGCTGTTTAATAAAATATTAATACATGACAGCAGAGCAGTATTATTCATCCAAGCTGAACTAATTAATCCTTGTATGTCTTCTGATTTTAAAATATACTTTTCCAACCCTGTTAATTGGCACACCTAATGGAAATAGTGAATATTATGATAGAATTAAGCAAAATAAGACTAAATGTAAAAAGAGGTAATGTCATTTCTGCTGGTCATTTAAAAACTGGAATTTTTACATTTAAAGTTATGTAACTAGATTTATTGTTATTCCTATGATTTTACTAATATGTGAAATGATTGCTTTCCCTTATACAATGTATATCAAATAATTTTCTGAAATGTTACTGTCTGGATGGTCTGTAGAAATAGAGGGGAAAGAAATGTCAGGGACAACATCGACTCAGGAAACCATATTCAGGACATGAAATACACCCAGGTATGCTTAATAAAAACTTGGCTTGGAAAGGAGTGTAGAGATTTAACTTTCAAGATAAAAGGAGAGTGGAAAAAGTTAAAAATCTGGTTTCCTCCTCTATTGTTCTCCGTATCAGTATTGAGGATCTCAGTCTACTAGACAGTAAATTACGGGAGCACACGACACATGAATATCCAAGGGCAGTATTTTCTTTCAGCTCCATTAATATTTTACATTTATGCTGAAAGAGCACGTGAGACCTCTGTGGTGCTTTGTGCTGACAGGCTGTGCTAAATTCTGAGAACTGGAGGGGCCCTTTGAAGTACAGCACCCCAAGCTGTATTGCATGAGCATGCTTTCATAATTGATGAATTATAATGGCAACTGCTGTACTTAATTCCAAAAATTAAAGGAACATCTATTTTCTTTTAAGTTTTACTACAGTATGCAGCTTTTACAAAAGTTACTCAGACTCAGTTGTTACTTGTCTCAGGTTTTGTGTGCCTTCCCACCCTCTAGAACTCTTAAGTAGGTCTCTCTGACATACACCCACCAGAGCTACCCTGGTGTGCTTCCACTTTCTAATTGTTCTGTCCTTCAGATCAAAGGACTGACATTCATTTCTAGTGTTTGGGACTCCTGAACACTGAATGCTTTATTTAAAAACACAAAAATGTGACTTTTGTGTGGCGTTTCTCTCCACGGGAGGTCATTTTATTAGTATTCAGCTTTGCTCACTACCAAGTTTGCTTTAGTGGAAGCTTTGAAATGTCTGGCAATTCAGTCATCTAAGGACCTCCATTTAAAAATTCTAGTTATAGAGTAATTTTGATGTAAAATTAAGCTAGTCATTTATTCTTGGGAAATCTCACAAATGCTTGTGCATACAGAGAAGAATCCAAGGGGGAAAAACAAGTCACACTATGCCAGTTAGCTTAGTATGCTGTTGCTAATTATTTTTGGTAATCGAAGTACTGTTAGCTCTTATTAAATACTCTAATCAGTAACAGCGAAATGTTTGAATTTTCTTTTTATGCAAAATATAATAGAAAAATTAAATATTATCTAGCGGGTTTTGAAAATTAGTCATTGTTAGATATTGGACTTTGGACTTTATAAAAATTTCTCTATTTAATCTTCATAATGATCTATAATTCATAGCTTAAGTGAAGATTCACTGAGCTAATGCATGGATGGATCCTTGCCAGAAATTGTTTCTGGAAGGTAGTAATTGCAGTATTATGATTTTTAAAATTTACTGAATTTATGTAAAGCTTAAACAAATATTGATGTGTATATATATACACTATATATATATACACTATATATATATACACTATATATATATACACTGTATATATATACACTATATATATATACACTGTATATATATATATATAAAACCTAAAATACAACAACTGAAAAATTTAGAAATATTTTAATGAAATTTGCATTTGTTTAACAAATGACTCAAGAGAAGTGTGTGTGACCTGGTCTCTACATTTGTGTTTACCATGTGCTGACCGCTATGGTCAGAGACATAAGGACATTATAAAAAGAGGCCTGTAAAGCATGTCATAGAATTGAGAAGATACCCTAGGCATATAGGATTTATATAATAATAGATTTTGATATATAACCATTTACTATATAAGATGTAAGCAATATTATAAACATCAAATTTAGATAATTTTTGAGGAAGTGATAAAGCTTCCTTGGATCTTCAAGTGCATGAGTAAAGTTTAGATGATTTTTTTTAAAGAAAATTTTACAAACAAATCAACAAACTATAATCAAGAGTTCTCTCTGGTCAACAATGGTAATTAAGTTTTTAAATTTGATTAACAGTCTGTGAAAAGTAATATGTATTCTTTTGCCAAAAGTACTCTGAAAAATCTATGACCCATAGGAAATATAATTCACTTAGAACTAGCTCTCTTTTCCTTGACTCCAGCAAAAAACCTTGAAATAGACTTTTATGCAGACCTCTAACAAATTTACTGTTTTAGGACTGGCATCTGACTAAACTCACATCTGCCCCTATCATGAGTATTAGTTGAATACTCAGGAGTGCCATATCAGGCCTGAGATTTTAGGCTAAAGAAAAAGGGAGAAATTTAATGTAAAACATTATTATGCTTCTACTACCAGCTACTCTAAGGCCAGTCTGTACAATTTAGTGAGACTCTGTCTCCAAATAAACTAAATAATTAAATGTATTAATGAGTGAGGAGTTGGAGATATAGGTCGCAGTAGACTTGTTGCCTAGCAGATTTGAGGTCCTAGGTTCAATTCCCAGTAATGGCAAAAGGAGGGGATTCTTTGAATTATCCTGCTGGTATCAGTATAATCACAGATGAACTTAAAAGTGAAGAGGGATACAGAAGTTGCAAGTCATAGGGATATGTGACTACAGAAGAAAGCTATTGAAGCTATTGAAAAGGTGTTAACTGAAGAAAGAATGGAATCACAGCCAACAAACATGAGTAACTTCTAACAGCTCAAGAAAGCAGTGAAAGAGACTCTTCAATACAGCCTTCAGGAATGCAGTCTTGCTTAGGATTTGATTTTAGCACAATTAGACCTGTGTCAAACTTCAATCTACTAAACTATAAAAAAATCAATACTGTTTTAATACTAAATATGTGATAATTTGTTATAAGTAGTAATAGGCTTCCAAAGTCTAAGTATATATTGTAGATTCTGTGATGATAGAAGCTTTGTTACAGCATTCTGTCGCTTTCACTGGACTAAGCTGTGCAGAAGGAACTTAGTGACTGCTAGTTGTTGGAAGAAGTAGTTGTTTCTTCATGGAAAGGAGGCAATCTGGGTGTTATATTAATTGAAGAATTATAATAATGAAAATACATGGGAGGAGCTGATTGTATATTCATTAGTAAATGTGTTTTGGGTATATGAAAGGTTTGGCCCAGACAGGACACTGTAGCCAGGAAAGCCACAACCGGAAGCAGGAAGCCCCATCTTGCCCTGCCCCTAGGAAGTTACCTGTGACGCCATCTTCCCACCCCTAGGAGTTTACATATGGCGCCAAACCTAGGACCAATGGGCTACCTGTGTATCCCTAATGCCCGCCTTAGGTTCCACCCCAAACCGAGGCTATTTACAGGCCCCCACGCCGCGTGTCCGCCGGAGAGATCGCCGGACGCCAGCGGTGGGGGTGCCGGTCATCTCTCTCCGTGTTCTCAGAATAAAGGCCGCTTTTTATTTTATATTTCTCATCTTTTGTTAATATTTTTCATCTTTTGGAAATAACTCTATCATTTGGTGCCGTGACTCGGATCGGCAGGCAACTAACTCTTGGGCCACATACCCAGAGTTTCCTCGCCGATAACCAGATACCATCCTGGATTAATCCCGAGCTTTTTCCTCTCCCAAGACGTTCCTGTCGCCAGCCACCTGCACTCCGCATCGGCCAGACTGATTTCAGGTGAGCACTCCCCGGGGAACTTTTCGCACTGGGCAGCCCCAGTGGAATGTTCTCCCCGTCTGCGTGGGTCTGTGCATTTTCACGTCCTTAGGACCGCCCAGGGCAGGGTTCTTTCTGGGCAAACCTGCGCCCATAAAATCTCTCACGTTCTTTGGGTTCGGATAGCCCAAAGCAGAGATTTTTGGGACCGCCCACACTGAAAGAATGCCTCACTTCCCTTAAAGCCTTGCGCTTTCACGGGCAAAACTGTTACTGACCCCACGTAGACTCCATTCGTAAATCTCTCAGTGACGACTGGAGTTTACGGTTTGGAACCCCGTAGCCGCCGCGTGGTACCACAAATAAGTGACGACTTTTTTCTGGACCTCCGGTTTTTTTTCTTGCCTGAATCAGTCATGGGGAACGTATTTTCTAACTCCCAAAAGACGCCTTTACAATGCCTAATTTCCAATTTACGTACTCTAAAAATTAAAGGTACCATAAAAACTAAACAACTAACTTTTTACTGCCAGGAGGTCTGGCCAACCTATCCGCTTATCGGCAAGCCTTGGCCCAAAAAAGGAACATTTGACCCCTGCATTCTCAGGAACTTGTACGATTTTTGTCAAGCTGGCAACAAGTTATTAGAACTCCCTTATGTCCAAGCCTTTCTTATTCTGAGAACACGCCCATCTCTCATTAAGTCTTGTGCTCCCGCTGAGATACTTTTAGCTAACTCTACCGCGCCGCAAACTTTTCCGTCCTGCCCTCCATTGTTTTCCCGGCTGCCGCCTGCCTACCACCAAACTCGTTCCCTGCCGTTACCTCCCGCCGGGCCACTCTCTCCTCCCCCTATGCCTGATTCTCCCAGCAGCTCTAATCCCTCTCTGTCGCAGATACCTCCCACTGTGCGATCGTCTCCCTCTCCGCCTTCCAGGACCCATAATTCTCCCAGCAGCTCTAATCCCTCTGTGTCGCAGTTATCTCCCGATGTTCCATCCTCTCCCCCGCCTTCTCCGGGGACCCATATCTCTCCCAGTGGCTCTGATCGCTCTGTTAGCGCTTCCCCGCAGTCTCTGACTTCCTCTCCTGAGAATTCTGTATCCCCTACAGCATTCTCACCACCTGCCCACCATACTAGGTCTCGGTCGCTATGTCCTTCCAGCAGGTCGCTTGATTGTTTCAGCTTGCGCGGGGAACAGTCGCCATGTTGCAACCCTCTGCCACGTGGCATGGCGCCGCCATGTTCCGGAGGGCCACATGGCGACAGGGCGCCGCCATGTTTCGGGCCACGTGACAGGGTGCCGCCATGTTCCCAGGCGCCACCATGTTTTGGGTCACGTGACAGGGCGCCGCCATGTTTCCAGGACCCTCACTGTCAACAGGCGTCTCCTTGTGGCTCCTCTTGTGAACTACAACAGCCGCCCTGTTGCAGTGCACATGACGCTTCATTGTGCTGCCGACAGCAGTCCTCTAGCTGCAAGGCACACAGTGAGATGCCATCTGCTCGTGTTTCCCAGGGTGACCGGCAGCAGCTCTGTAGCCGCTCTACAGATGATTGCTCACATTCGCCTACCGGAAGGATGGCTGCTCAAAAGCCCTCTGCTCCGGAATCTCCTCAGGCTCTGCTACCTCTTCGGGAGCAAGCTGGCTCCAAGGGGCTTGTTAACATCCATGTGCCTTTTTCCCTTTCTGATCTATCCCAGACTGTCCATAAATTAGGTAGCTTTTCTGTTGACCCACAGAATTATATCAGGCAATTTGAATTTATTACTAATTGTTATGATTTACATTTTAAGGACGTTTATAATGACTCTAGACCTATAGCTGTGCCAGAGCAGGACAAGCATACTAACTATAACAAACTTTTAAAACAGGTCCAGGAGGCTAATCAAAACCCAGCTGTGTTCCTAAATTGGCTTTCTAATCCTCGAGCCCTGCAAGCAGTTCCAGCTTCGCGCGCTATGTCGGGCCGCCTCCCAGCCCCTCCCCCATGCACCGTCCCAGCCCCTCCCTCCCCTGTGCGCCGTCGCCGCCGCCGCTGCCACCTTACACGTTTCTGGGGGCAATCTGAGCCCGCCCCTGCGCGCTACATACCAGCGCTTGCCCCACCCACTGGGCGTGCTCTGCCGGAGCACCGCGAAACAGCAGCTCAGCGGCTCTGCTCAGGCATGCTTTTTTTTACAATTTGGCTCCGCTCAAAAGATGCTTTTTATTACAATTCTCAAACCATTTAATCAAGGTTATTGGCCACCTGATAATTTTACCAGCCTTGTTTATCAATCAAAACCTTCACCAATCTCCTGTTTAACAACTAAGGTAATAAATTCCTTTTTGCTGGAAACCACTAGCTCTATTTCAAGACAAGGGTTTTCTTCAAAGTTTTATTTTATTTGTCTTGGTTCATACTACTGCAAATAACAACTTTAAAAGTAAATGTGTTCAGAATTTGACAGTATTAGATCAGTTTTGATAGATTTATTCATAAGATTGCTAAACCTTTACTGTAAAACGTTTCCATTAAAGCCTTGTTTGGCAGACTAAAGCTTTGTTAATTCTACGTGTCACCCTATAAAAAAAGCGATATGCCATCCAGATAAAGCCTGCTCTCTAATCCAAAATGCCAATATTAAATTCCTGCATACTTACTTAATTCTACTGTAGTCCAAATCCCAAACAAAAAGGCAAAACTTGACCTTCAAACCTTAGAGAGATCTTAATATGGTTTTTTATATTTTTAACACTTGTGACACTTGGAGTTCTGAGACAGGTAAACCTACACAAGGTGGAGCTGCCTGCCCCCTCCATGGACCACGCTCAAATGCAGCAGAAGATACTGGGCAAGAAAATGCCCCATCCTGGCATTCTTTGAGACCTTACTCCAGGGCTACTGGACTGTCCTAGCCACCAGAGAGTGGGTAAGTCATCCTAAGTTCTAGCCCTGACAGGAAATGTCGACACTGCCAGATTCGTCACCGACAGAAAAATCGCTGCTGAAGACTGAGGAGGTTCAGGGCAACAACAGCCCCCTTTAAGGTGTCCATCTCAGATTCCAAGTCGCACTAAAGTCTCAGGTAAGACATTCTCTATATTTGTGGACATAGAGGCCATATATACAGAGTTCTTCCTGAGTATTCAGGCTACTATATTAAGTCCTCAATCTCTATCATGGGGTATTGATGGTCAACCTATGCCATTTATAAATAAAAACAGGGCCTATTTTGTGCAGGTCCCAGTCTTAAATCTTAAAATGCCTTTTATACAGGCTTAGACACACTGAGGCCTCAACAGCTTCCACCTGTTGTCACTGGTGGACCTCTCCTCAGTGATATAGACCACCCCCTTCCTTTCTTATTCACTAATTTCTCAGGTACCCTGGTCAAGACTGACAGATACATTTTTGTCTTCTCACTTGGTTTATACTTTTTCAGGATACATAAAAGCCTTTCTCATACTTGCTAAAGTTCTGTTACAGCAAATCATTCCAAGGACTACAACCAGGTTACAGTGACCCATGCCTAAATCAAAGTTGCTAGACTGCCATCCTGGTTTCACATCACTCAGGCTAAGAGATGCCCTCCCAGCCCTAAATCTGATCATTCTGAGTGGTCATCTCATCTTCTGTCGCCTACCCGTCTCCGTCTCACAAAGGCCTAGCAGCCACAGTTAACAGGCTAAGTCATGTTTTGTTATCAACTTTGGTTCCTAATTTCTTACATTCTATTAATGATCATTTTTACAGCAGGACTCTTTAACAGTATTGCCTACAGACTCCAACATCATGCATACCAGAGACAAGCCTCACCAACCTACCGTCTTAACTTTTATGCTTTCAGATGGGGGAGTAATCACCTCTCATAACTCTACTCCTCCTAACCCCATGTTTAATTTTCAGAATTCTGCCTCACCGTGGAAATGTTTCTACCTCAACATGGTCCTGATAGAATGATATGTCTAAATCAAAGGCACCTTTCCTTCTACCTCACCTGGGTCCTTAAATATGACAGTGCAATGTCTCCTCATAACATTTTGTCTCTTTGTTTTTCCAGTCTGACATACGTGCATTCACCAGTGAAGTTGTCCTGGCTAAAACACCTGGCAGCAGCGTCTACCTGGGCATCAACCTTCATCCCGTCGACTCCCCTAGGCTCCAGTACAGCGCCCTTTGCCAGCAGGAAGTAGTTAAAGAGAGAAATCTTCGCCCCTTTTCATAATAATAACCATAAGACGGGATATGAAAGGTTTGGCCCAGACAGGACACTGTAGCCAGGAAAGCCACAACCGGAAGCAGGAAGCCCCATTTTGCCCTGCCCCTAGGAAGTTACCTGTGACGCCATCTTCCCACCCCTGGGAATTTACATATGGCGCCAAACCTAGGACCAATGGGCTAACTGTGTATCCCTAATGCCCGCCTTAGGTTCCACCCCAAACTGAGGCTATTTACAGGCCCCCACGCCACGTGTCCGCCGGAGAGATCGCCGGACGCCAGTGGTGGGGGTGCCGGTCATCTCTCTCCGTGTTCTCAGAATAAAGGCCGCTTTTTATTTTATATTTCTCATCTTTTGTTAATATTTTTCATCTTTTGGAAATAACTCTATCAGTATACTAATACAGAATGGTTCTGAGATACATGCAAAATTCAAGAAGGAAGATGAAGTCAAGTAAAGCTACAGGAAATCTTATATGAGAGTGCCAAGAGTCTGTCAAGTAAGAAAACTTCAAAAAGACAAGGAGAAAGGGTCCTTTTTTGAGACTGATGTATTGCTAGAGATAGGGGCTATGTTTATGGGAAATTCTTGCTAAAGTGGGCTCAATACTACTTGATTTGAATCTTATATGTAATTCTAGATTATATCTATTTACCTATTACTTTGTTGTCATTATTGTTTTAATTGGCAAAAGTTTCAATGCTTTAATGCAGGAACTTTGGAATAATTGGGACCAAGTTGTATTTCTGAGACTTTTGTATTCTATATGTCCCTCACTTTCCTCATTTGTATTTTTTGTTTTGTTTTGTTTTGTTTTGTGAGACAAGATCTTGCTGTGTAGTTCAGGCTTACCTTGAACTAACAGATATCCTCCTGCTTTAGCTGAGATTACAAAATGCAACACTGCACCTGACTTCCTCATTTATAAAATCAGGACAATAATGACTATCTCAAGGAGGATTATTTTATATGTTACATGTAAAAATTTAACATCCATTAAACATATCAATAAATAATAAATTTCATTGTTATGATAATAATTACATTATACTTATAAATTTAGGAAGAGAATATACGATCTACAGCACACTGATGACCCATCAAGTGAACCTCAAAAGTGCCAAATTTTCCTGGAGGTTCTAAAATTAGTAAACACTGCATTCCACTCTACTGGGGAGTAATCGAGCATTCCACTTAATGTTATGGGAGGGTGCGTTAATTTTAGCTGTCCCAGCTGGGTGTTTATTAAATGTAAGCCCTTCATCAGCAAAAACAGAAATTTCAAAACGTGAAGTCATTCTTTTACATAATTATATAATTACAACCTTTTACATAATTATAATATTTCTAGTTCACATAGCTTACAGGTGAGTGGAACTTAGAGGTAAGTGGATATATATGTATATGTGATTCTATTAAGTTTAAACAAATATTCACTGTAGTCATTTTAAAAGTTACATGTTGATTATATATGAAGTGACTGTTGAGGAAAAATTATATTAATAAAAGCTTAATTTTCTAAAACAGAAAGCTAGAAAATAGCCAATAAATAGCTAAATACTTATTGCATGACTGAGAAATCATCATGGAAAAGGCTTAATAGGAAAAATGATGCATTGAATGACCTAAGTAAACTTCATGGAGAGCTCAAAGTTTATTTGGAAATTAAAACACAGTTGGGTAGAAGGCATTGAGGTAACATTTTGCAAAAGAGAAATATCAGTGATTGGAGCAAGTCTGTTGACAAGTGGGAATAAAGGATGACATCCACCTTAAAGGGAATGGGGGAGGGGAGACATTGCAAAATATTGTCTATTCCTGGAAATTTAGTTAGTACTAAAAACCTCACAAGTACAGGTTTGCATTCAAAAAAAGTCTAGAAAAAATAGTACTATAATTTCCTTTATAGATTTACCAGGCTTTCTGTTATACTTAGTATCTCATAAATAGACTTAGACTTAGACTTGCAGTGCAAAAAGACAATGGAAACAGATGAAGTAAAAAATTCAAACTTAATCCTAAAGCAAACCTGTCTTCTTCCATCTTCTCTAAAGATATTCAGGCTTCTTCTGTACTAATTGGACCTATTATATATAATTTGACTGTTGAGGTTTTAGCTGGAGTAGGGAAATAAATGAGAGCAAAATGTAGATGTTCAAGTATCAGGCTTCATTAATCAGAAATGTATTAACTAATTCTAGCAGCCTTCTTACTGTGCTACAAGGATTGATGGAGAAATTAAATTTTATGTCACTTTTCTTGCTTTTTGAAGTTTTATAATAAAGTCAATATATTATTATTTTGCAAATGTTCCAGTCTGGGATTAATGCAACATTGCCATTTTCTCAAATGTATTCATTTGCCATTACAAATGAAAATTTAAAATGTACACTTATGTATCAGTTTTATTATTTTGTCATATTTGCACATCAAATACTAGTTAATTACTTGGTATTTCTTTTTAAGTCAATTTGCTACTTTATTAAGTAAATACATTTTAAAAGATGGTATGTTTTTCTCTGATTAGAAAAAACATAGATAAGTGTAATAAAACCAAAATATTAGTAATTCAATCTATAAATATGGCTGCTTTTTAACAGTTTCTGAGACATGACTTTTAGTGTCATTTAGAGGAATGAGATTTCAGAGAAATAACTAGCAAAACATTTTTCCATTGTATGGTATGTCTCTTTCTTGTGATGTTGTTTCTTTGTTGTGCACGAGTTTTTACTTGATGTGAGTACATTTGTTGTCCTTTGACATTATTTTCTGTGCTTTTGGAGTTCTTTTCAGGAAGCCTTTGCCTATGCCTATGTCTTCTGGTATTTTCCTCTAAGTTATCTTTCAGCAGTTTCAAATTTTCTGTTTTTTGTATGTAGGTCTTTCATCCACTTTGATTTGACTTGAGCATCGGATAATAGACATGGATCAAGTTTCACTTTACTGCACATGAATAAATAGTTTTCTTGACACCATAAAAAGCTGTTTTCTTCAGTGTATGTTTTTGGCTCCTTTGTCAACTCAGGTGACCAAAGATGCATGTTTCTGCATCTTTTACTCTGTTTCATTGGTCTACATGTCTATTTTTATGGCAGTAACATGATGTTTTTGTTATTATAGTTTCATGCAATAATTGGAATTTGGAATTGTGATGCCCCCTGTTTTGCTCAGGATTGCTTTGACAATCTCAGTCTCTTCTGAATCTATCTAAATTTCAGGATTGTTAGCCTGATTCTGTAAAGAAAGTTGATGGTGCACTAATAAGGATTGGGAGAAATCTATGGATTGTTGTTGACAGTATCATTTTAATATTAGTTCTGCTTGTTCAAAAATGGGATGTCTTTCCATTTTTCAACATCCTCTTCTAAAGGACCTTCACCTTGTATGTAGAAGGTATAGCAACTTAAAAAATCCACCTCAGAGAACCAAATAAAAAATGAACTGAAAAAAATTCTCAAAAGATTTACGGTTGATCAATAAACACATGAAAAAAATGTTCATGATGTTTAAGCAATAAGGAAGAGTGTATCAGAAAAATTTTGGGAATCCACAGTCATATTTGCTTTCATCAGTTAGCCACACATTAATACTGGCAAGTATGTGAGGAAAAAGGAATCATTTTACATTGTTGAGAATTTAAACTTAACGCAGCTACTATAGAACATAGTACAGGGTTTTTTCCAAAGCTAAAAATAGAAGTTTCATTTGATCCAAATATACCTCTTCTGAATATATTCATGAAAGAGTTAATGGGAGCATGCTAGTGTGGTACACACACACTCATGTTTACAGCAGCACAATTCACAGTAGCTAAGCTCTGGAAACAGCTTAGATGCACATTAATAGAAAAAATAGGTAAACAAACAACTTATATGATATTTACACATAATTGAATATTTTTAAGCCATAAATGAGAATGAACTCATGTCATTTTTTAGAAAACTGATACAACCTGAGACCATAATGTTATGGTAAATAAGTCAGAAACAGAAAATTGCACATTACATCATTGCTCTTATTTGAGAAACGTAAATTATTAATAAATACTAAGATATAGGATGGACACAAAGAAACAAAGAGGTAAAGGGTTGGGATATTGAAGAAAATAAAAGGAAGTGAAAATGCTCAAGATACAGACATGTACTAATTCCACAAAACAAGTATAACTGTTATGTATTGCAAAGGTACATGAATAAAAAATATATATGTAAGTTGAGTAAGAGCAAAAATCACAACAAAACAAAACAAAACAAAACACAGTGCAATTCTTGACATAATTATTTAACTCTAGGTCCAGGTACTGTGTAAAATCACTGGCTCACCGCTGGTGTTGAGACCACAGCTGTGACAGGCAAAGAATGGAAAAAGTGACATGGGTCTGCATTGTCAACCTGAGCAAAAATAGCTCTGTTTTCCACACATGAGAAGCTCTGCATCAGTTATAAAACTTCGTACCCTCTGCTCTAATAAAGTTAATTTATACGGAAGTAGTCTTTGCAAGATTATTATATCTCACTATTATTTCAATGCTCTATGATATTTAAACCTCAATAAAACTGATTTATTTCTTAACTAACTAGATTATTAAAATATTCATTGACTATTACTGGTGT
Source organism: Cavia porcellus (assembly GCF_034190915.1). NCBI lineage: Eukaryota > Metazoa > Chordata > Mammalia > Rodentia > Caviidae > Cavia > Cavia porcellus. Next base: position 17,274,422 of record NW_026947502.1, on the reverse strand, counting down.
CAAATGCTTTCTCAGACCTGAGATACAAGAACAAACAACAACAAAAAAGGAAATTTTTGCTTTTCATGAAAACAAATTATGAAAAATTATGTAATATATAGGCATATGCATGTATGGCACTATATATATATATATATATATATATATATATATATATTCCATTAATGATTAGTGTAATAGAGAAATATCATATAGAAAAATAAGAAGGCACAATGAATTTTCAAAAGGCTGACATGAATGGACATGAATGGACTCAGTAAAATGTGGTTTTTGATGAAAATCCTCCGTTTGGTGAGGAGTGGAACTGATGCATCTATGCATATGAAATGCCTTAAATCAGGGTATCTATAGGCACAGAAACAGTAAACACAGAAGCCCTCAGGTATATTTCAGGACTCAACAAGGTTGTTCGGGCTGCTAAAGCAGAGTGACAGAGAAAAACATAACAGAGAAACAATAAGGAGCTATATAATGTAAGAGTTTTCAAGTCATTGGACAAGTTCTACTGAGTGAAGTAGGTAAACCTATGCAGAGTTTAAGAATCACATGTGGAGGTATCTGTCAAAAAACGATCATACTGCAGTTTAAATAATCGACTGATACATTTTTAAGATATTTTAGGGCTGGGGATTTAGGTCCACAGCATAAATGCCTGCCTGGCAAGCATGAGGTTGTGAGTTCGATCCCCGGTACCCCCCCAAAAAAAGATATTTTAGGGTGGGTGAAATTGAGAAAATCCTTGGATTTTATTTCAAAAACCCAGAGAAGAAATATTGTTAACTTGTATAAGAATGGAAGTGGAGGTGATGTATTTTCTGAATTTATTAGAAAGTATAACAAAACAATTTACTGGTTAGCTACAAGTAAGGAATGATTCCAGAGATTTTGATGTTTACAGCTGCACAAATGGCATTCATTTGACCTAAAATAGGTAAGATTGTAGGAGCAACATTTTCAGAGTAATAAGTTGACAATGCAGAAATACGGGAGAATTCATTTTGGGATGTGAGGATTTTGATATTTCTATTAGTGAAGATTTAAGTGGAGATGTCATATGAAGAGGTGAACATTTAAGAATGAAGTTCATAGGAGTTTGGATTTAAAAATTTAGAATTGAAAAAAAGTCAGATCCTCCCATTGAAAGACCCAATCCAAAAATGGACATTTGAGATGAATATCACAATATGTAAAAGCTAAATCTTGAGAACAAATCAAATGTCCCTCAACAGAGGAAATGAGAAAAAATGGAAATAAATGGAGTATACTCTTACATAAAGAATGATAAACTTGAGACTTTTATAGGTAAATGTTTGCAACTTGAGACCATACTCGTAAATAAGACTCACATGTGTAAACTTAATATTATCTCCCTGGTGTGAGAAATTTAAAAAGTAAGAACTAAAATATACAATAGATATTGTGAAATGGGAAGAAACTGTTCCAAAGGAAACAGGAAATAGGCTAGGGAAAAGGGGAAAGGAAAGGAAAAACTACATTTTAGTTATACTACTAGTATCTCTTAGTTCATTGCAGGGGAAAGTTTGTGCTAATATTGATTGTAGAAATTTTTATGCCCATATCTTGTACTCTTGACTTCTACTTTAAAGATAATATGCAATATATTAACTGTTATCATTATCCTATTGTTTTATTTTTTTTCATAAAATAAAAAAATTAGGATATATTTATTATCTTATATATAGCATTTTAAAATAATAAAACTGTTTAGACTTAACAAGATAATAAACATAGATATGGTAGAAAAATCATACTTAAGAGTGAACTCTGTTTGGAAATATGCAATGGGGTGAATGAGAAAAGTTAACAAAATAGTTACTACTGAGATTTAAAAAAGGAAAACTAAGCATGCATGAAGTCTTGAAGCCAAGTAAAGAACATTATTCCATAAGGTTAGATCCAATGTTAAGTACACCAGCAGTTCAAGCATGATGGAATCTGGGGTTTAAATATTCTGTTTGAGAATAAAAAAATAATCAATACCCACTGGTACAATAAAACTTATAATAAAGGATTGGGAACAATAGACTTAATACAGGATATCAATAAAGAATGGATAAAAGATATTGGAAAAAAGAAGTTATGTCATACTCTCAGCTAATTTTTACAAAAATGGAAACAGAATATTGGTGTTACTGGGAGCATTAAATGAAGTCAAGTGAAGGCTTGTATTTTGTGATGGAAACACCAGTGTCTGTGAAAGCTGAGGGAAAATATCTAGAGGAGAGAGGAAATCATGGTGTCAGAAGGATAGAAGCAAAACCCTGGTTCCATGTCCTGGAATGAGAGATCCAGGAAAGAAATGGAGAACATGCACAGTGATTTGTATTATAAGGGGCCCAAGTATTCTTTGACCCATAATTATGAATCATTATTTCATTCTCACAGTGAATGAATTTTTGTACTCTTGATATTGTAGAATCCCTTTCAAGGCACAGATCAATTTTATTCTCTTAGTAGTTTTGGTCAGTAATAATACCTTGCACTTTTGACTGTCATTCCTGAAGTATGAAAACAATAAATAAAACAATACATTTCAGTATTTATGTAATGATTTCAGTACCATCTCAAGAATGAAGACAAAGGTATATTTATCATATTGGCACAACCATATTATTAACATAAGCATCAAAAATACACAATTAAGTCGCTCTTTTCTTCAGAAACCTTGAATTTCTTCAGTGTTAAATCTTTCTAAGCTCTTGCCTCTAGCATATTTATTACACATCTCTATTGAACTATCAAACACAGTTGTAAATATTCCTAGTGATCTCTTGTATTGATTTTCCAGGATAGAAATTGCATCTTATTTGTATTTTTATTGCTAGCTCAATCTTTTCCATTGTAATTACTGAATTTGTGAATGAAAATAAAAGACAATACAAGCACTCTGTTTAATATATGAATGTTTGCTGTTTGAATTACAGTACATTATTGCTCCTTAAAATTTTTAAATCGTTGTGATCTTATGAATATTGAAAGTAATGATTCAAATTATTAAATGGAATTTAAGCATAAGAAGGAGGATTGCTTATCACCGACATGATCCAAAGTATGAGTATAGTCATTTATTATTGTAAATGTGAGTCTCATGCTTGGTGGTCTCAGTATAACAATGCTTCCTTGGGCACATAAGAAGTCTTTTATTTTTAGTGATGATTATATTTTATTCTCTTTAGTATTTACAAAGATCTCATATTCTGCTCATTTTAACAGTTCTTTCTGTGTCCCAGTTTTGCTTTATTTTATTGCAAAATGATTATTACTACTGCCAGCATAATGATTATGTAATTGCATTAGTTTTGGGCTAAGTTGAAATGCCTGTCTCTTAATGAAAAAGATTTAGAACAACAATTATAAAATTAGAAAAGAGAAAACAGATTGCTTCCATCTTTATGCAAAGGTGATACCACTGATAGAAGGTTGTCGATTCAATTTTGTGGGGCAGCTTTGGGCTCACTGGGAAGATTTATTGACATAATTTATATATTTTACAATATATCTCATCATTTTGTTATTCTAATTAGTGAAACTCTGGGGTTCACTTCTCTGGGCATTTTTTCCTCAGGCACTGTTAATCTAAATATTTGTTTTTCTGATAACTTTTCTTTTTTATAGTGTGGTTTAGAAATCTTCCCCTTAAATGTAAAGTCTGCCCCTTTCCTACACTTCTTTGCCTTGCTACTCTTCGATTGTAAAAACTGCGTCTAGGGCAACTATTGAGACCATTTGTTTGCTAAATACAAACATTCAAATTTGTAACTATTCAAACTGTATAATCTAAGGACTGTCTTCCATAGAGAATCCTCAAAATATGCCATTTTCCTCATTACATGATTTCCATATGCAATGAGACATCATCCAGTGGACACAAAACTTACAAAAAAGTAATCAGACTGGAATGTATAAGCACCACATTGGCTCTGTAGTGTAAAAAATTGAAAGAGTAAAAAATATCCTAAATCTAAAATAGATATTGTGAAAGGGAAAGCAGCTGCTCACAGGGGAAGAATAACTGGTATGGGAAAAAGAGAAAAGAAGGAAGGGCAAAAAATGTATGTTTTCATACACAAGATAGCTAAGATAAATATATCAGTATTCCCATTAGTTCATGGAAAAATGTGGATGATTATACTGTTTGATCTGTCTGACATGCCTGCATCTTGTAACCTGAGCAATGATCTAGAATATAATAATATGTAATATAGTGACCATCGTTGATTCTCTATTATCTTATTTTGAAACCTATGCCATTTTTATTATTTTGAATTTTTTTTTACTGTTTTACTCTTCAAAATTTTTTTTAAAAGGCCAGGTCTGCCAAACATGGCAGCCTCTTTTTTCCTGTAGTGAAACTTTATCAAATACTATTACTAGAGTTTAGTCATTTTCTACTGCAAAAAATCAGAGTTGATGTAAAAATGAACTAATAAATTACCTTCAATGATTGAAAACAAATTTACATCTAGTTCCACGACACTGATAAATTCCTGATTAAGCTATAATGACATTCAATGGAGAAAAGTGAAAAAATCCAAAATTAACCATCATTTAAAGTCCCAGATTGAATTTCAGTTTATACTACAGTTCAATTTTAATAAACTGCCTTAAATATCACTGAAGGAAAAAGAAAAAGGATGAAGGAGAGGAAAAGAAAGAGGAGAAAAACAAGTTAATTCTCAAGTTGCTATATATGTTGTTTCAAGTTTCCAGTGAGTGACAGGAGATCAGATTATTGAGAGTTAAATACAATATCCTATGACTTTAAAATTATGTGCATCATTTTGACCAGGATTATAGGAGACTTAAAAAGTATAGCTCCTATATATAAGCCCAAGTGTTTAATTGTTGAATGAAAATACTTAATGATCAGAACAAATCTATAATTTTGTCTGCAATCTTTTTAAGAGAAAATTGGCGTGGAAAAAATCAATGAACAAATAATGATTTTGTGAGTTTCTTTCTACTAGTCCAAGGGAACAACTTTGCTGGTAGGTCCTTAAGAAAAAGCAAGGATAATTTAGCCATTAGAATTAGGGTTGTTATTTAGAAAGCGAACAAATTTAATTATCAAAATAAAACCAAGTTCCTTCCAAATGTTTGGCTACCCATAAGAAATAACTAATCAGTATTTGACCTTTTGCATTAGATATCTACTGTGAATGTAGAAAACCATAATTCTAGATACTTTGTATGCAGATGTACACCTAAGAAATGTATTAAGCAGAAAAACGACTTCTGTCTGTTTAAATACGCCTTACTACACCCCAGATTAACTAGTTTACAGATCATCAATTAGACTAATCATTCTTTTTTGTGTATATATTTAATAAATATTTCTAAAATAAATGAATAAAATTTCTAGCATTAAAATAATCATTATTTATATGTATTAAAAGAATGAGAAGTAAATCGTTTTCATATTCAATAATGCAGACTTTTCAGTAGAAAATAACTTTAAATGCTTTGACATATTCTTAACTATACTATTGTATGACATAGCTAAGCAGTGAGCATACATTAAATAATTTTCTATTATACATGGTAGTTCTTGATAGCTGCTATGTGTAGCTGTCGTAATTTGGTATTAGAGATAGCCCATGAAAGCATTTAAGTAATTTAAATTTATTAGGCAAAAGATTCAGAATTTTATTACAAATCCAAACCCTGTAAAGGAATAGTATACCAAACTGAAAGTGTATAGATTTATACACATGCGCAAACTTGTACTGGCTCAAATTCATGTGTAGACACATATTCAGACCAATTTGTGCATACATATGTAAAATTTAAATGTGATTTACTTATGACTGAGTTTGTGTGATATGGACATTATATAGGAGTTTAGGATGATTTTTCTGTATCAAGCAAAATTCTAGTACCATATTCACTATATTCCCTTCAACTTTTAGTGCTTATTAAATTTCCATTATTATAACAGTTTTACCAGTCATCCAAAGGATGTTCACAATTTACTAATTTCTCTATAAGCTTCACATCTGTTATCCAGTATTTACTATATACATAATGATTTCCTTGAGGAAAAATCTCCTCTCTGTTTTATGGCCAGCTACTTCTTGTTGCTTGTTTTATGATTCTTTCACAAATTGCCTTGCTCATAGATAATTATCAATATATCAACTGATGAGTTTGTTACTCCTTCTTTTAGAGAATTCTGCATGTGAATTTTTACTGAAAGAATTTTAACAACTAAATACACATTTTACATTCATGAAAATATTTTCATCATGACTCTGTTATTCTTGAATATTTGGACTCTGTTCTACAGCTGCCCGTTAAAAGATGTATTTCACCTGTATTTGAATATTGAAACCATCGCCCTGGGGAAAAAGATCTCTGGCAGATAATTTTAGAAAAGATATGCACTTTATTATCGACATATAGATTATAGTCTTGTCTGGGTCAGGGGTTTTGGAAAGTTAAATCAATCTGTCAAACCATATTCTGATTTAGATCATTTTTTCATCAGTGTTGATGAAATTCTGTTTGATAGAGAATGATGCCAAGTGATATCTTTCAATACACTGTGGAAAAATGCCTACAAAATGAATGAATACTTTATTGAGTATACTTAATAATTGTAATACTAAAGAGAAACTTTTAAATAAGAACAGAAACTATTATGAAGATGTGTAGTCTTAAATTAGAACTCTGATGGAAATCTAATCATTAAACTGTTTTTAGAGTTCAATTTTATTTACAAACAGTGAAAATAAGAGAAAGTCCTTACCTGACCTAAATGGACATGAAAGTAAGCCTAGAGTTGTTATATATTACTCTCTTGCCAGATTTGATAAATGAGTATTGTGTGTATTTTTATATTCACTTTTATAAATGTCTCTATTTTGCAAGATAATAATGCAGTGGTTAAAATTCATTCTGGGAAAGTACATCAAACGTTGGAGAGATTTTTCTCATTAAATCAGGAACTCTTATATAAGAGTATTATATATGTTCTTTCACTAAGAGTTTGCTAGTGATATAGGCAAACTTTGGGCCATGAAATTTCCTTACTGCAATACAAATTGCAAGCATAGTCAGGAAGTCTCTGTGGGAAAGCATGAGGCAACATAGTAATGAAGTTTACCACAGTTTCAGGGGAAAAACGTGCAACCACCTAGTCTTTTATTTAGTCAGAAAGTCAGCTTTCCATTGCTGTGATAAAATCCTGAGAAGATTCATTTTGGCTAATGGTTTCAGAAAGTTTGGTCCATGGTCAGCTCCATTGTTTCTGTCTCTATCATAAGACAAACATTGTAGTACACAGTGGAGCATGCTACTTTCTTCTGGTACCCTGGAAGCAAAGAGAAAGTAAAAACTTGCATTTGACTATCTCTATTAAGGCTACACGCCAAATACGTAAATTCATCTCCCCTGCCCATCTCTTACAGGTTCTTCCACCTTCCCACAGTGCCATCAGCTGAGGCTCAAGCCTTACATACATGACATTTTCCAGTACATTTAAGTTTCAAATTATAATTTGTGGGGTTTGTGCGTTGTGAATTTATTGGATCTTTAACATCTCAAGTACCTATAACCCTTATAGCAATTTGATATATGGCTAAAATTGATATATTTATCAAAAATATAGTTAGATTTGAAGAAATAATGTCTCAACCAGGATTCAAAATTTCTGGACTTTTGGCCTAACTCCCACAGCAACTAACTCTATTAACCTTTGACAATTATCAGTTATTCTCCATCTTAATGCCATCTCTTGTCAAAAATGATTAAGAAATGGATATTGCCCCAGCACAGAGTGCCTGTGGGAGTTAGCTGTGTTATAAAGCCTCTCTAAATTTCTCATCTGAAATGTGAAGTCCCCATACATCAGTTCTGCTTACTTCAAATGCAATATAAAGTTCAAAAAGTTAAAAAAAATTAAAAATGTATGGTTAGTTTAAAAAGAAAGTATAAAATTGCACTTTTGGTGTGGCAGTGTGAGGAGCTCCATGTTCCCTCTCCTCAGCAAAAATAAAATGAAATAAAATCCATCTTGGTGAAGATAAAGCTAAAACTAAGACGAACAAAATGCCTAACCATTCAAATCTCTAGAAATTGTACCAAAGGAATCCAGAAATATAAAAACATTTATTCAGGAAAATCTAAACAGTGAGAACAATCATGTGTAGCATTTGAGGCATGTCCCTTTCATTACCTTTCTTTCCACTGAAGTTTGATGCATGTTATACACCACATGGTTGTATGAGAGCATTTGGTCAAGGGAATGCGGTTTCACCTCTTAGGAGCTCACAATCAAGCCTTAATATATCTCACTGAAAGGTCAGGCTGCCAGCAACTCTGTTTTTTTTTTTCAGCTGTTAAGTGAAGAGATCAAAAATATGTGATGCAAAATTTGGGAATTTGGAGTTTTCTTTTTCCGCTCAGCCCTACTCATAGAACAGTGTTTCTACTACAAACATGAAATACTAAAAGCATTAGGGCCTAAACTATCTTTGCCTTAGCACTGTGTTACGGTCAAGATTCCATGCCAGAAGCAATAAGCCATGAAGATCAGAGATTCCTATTCTCCAAGCTCATAAAGTAGTTTCTTAGAAAATTTGTTTATGGAGGAAGGCAGTACATAAGACAAGTGATGATAAAGCTCTTGCCAAAGGTAAATAATTAATGGACATAATTTGAAACTAAATAGGGAATCTAATATCCAATGAAGAGCAATGAAGTTAACTATAGACCTCCAACCTCACCAGAGAAAATCACGGAAATCAACAGGCAGGAAGAGCCACCACATGGTTAGAAGTCGATCCTTTCTTTTGACCGACTCTGCTTTGTTTTGTCACATTTGGTTTTATTCTCTTCCCCAAAAAAGTAGTAAGAACTTTGGGGGTAATAAAACCCAAGATGTTATAATGTTATTGAAAAAAAGAGAGGAAAAGAAAGTGCTCTAATGGACATAACTGCAAGTGTGTTTAGGTGTGTAAGATAGATGATCATATTACTAAGTTTTTGTTGGATCATTGAACACAACTGTTTACAGTTTCACTATTTCAATGTCCACTTTGTATGCTTAATTTTGTAACTTGATCAACTATTTCTAAGATGACAATATAATTTATTAACTAGTGATTTCTTACTGATCATTTTTGTTTTGAAATTCTGCATTACTTGTACCCTTTTACTGTTTTGTTTTGTTTCTCTTTAAATAAAAAAAGAAACTTCAAGTGTTGGTCTTAAAAACTATCCCTGCTCAAATGTAAGTGTATTGAGCAGATGACTAATTTATGCATCACAGAATTATCAAAATGAATACAATTAATCTCATGATTAGTGGGAGCCAAATGAGCAGCCATCTTAACAGAGAGACCAGGAAAAGAGTCAAACAAAAGGGACCCTGATAAATACCACTCTCATTTCAGAAGTTATCATGTACCTGTCAAAGGCTTTTCCTTTTAGGGAACAGCTGTAAAGTCTGTATATTGAAAAAAATCATACAGTAGCTTATCCATATCACAAAACAAGCAAACAACCAGCCCTTGGAAGAAGATTAGTATGCAGTATATTATATAAAGTTTCTATTTGTTAATGACAACAGATATATGAGACATAAAAGAGAAACAGGATTTGGCGACTCAACGTTCTCTTGTAAGGAGAAAATTAAAACAAGCAACATGGGCTACCTCTGAAATTGACTAAATGTCAGCATTAAAGAACAAAAGACTTCCTACTATGTACTATTAATATGCTCAAATATTTCCAGAAGCTGTGCTTAAAAGCTAAACTATAACAGTGTTTATCAGATAAAGAACATCAAAAAGGAGAAGGGTATAATTTTTATATAAAACAAAATGAAATTCTAGAACTTAAAGAGTAACAACAGTAAGAATGAAAAAAGAGATAATTATAAGGACATAGAAAAGAACCAAAATGGAAAAAATAAAGAATGTGTGAATTTTAAGATAAACTGGTAGAGACTGTATAATCTCTATGAAGATAATACAATTGAAAAAAGTGAAAGAAACTTAGTGAAATATGTGATACCCTAACCTTAATAATCTTTGTATAATGGTTGTACGAAATAAGTAGAAGAAAGAAGCGAATGAAACATATTTGAGGAAATAATGGTTGGAAGCACCTGAAAGTTGTTGAAAGGCATAATATAAAATTAAATCCTCAAGAAATTCAATCAACTCCAAGGAAAACATAGGTAATAAAATCCTCACTCAGAGACATTACAATAAAACTCCTGGAAGCCAATCATGAAGAGAAAACCCTTGAAAACAAGAGAAGAAAAAATAACTTGTCATGCACGAGGGAATCCCAATAATGTTAGCAGATTTATTGTCAGAAGCAACAAAGGCTAGGAGTAGTAAGATAAACTACTCAGAATGCTGAGAGAAAATAAATTAAAATACTGAGGTGGCTTTTTTATACACAACAAACCAATCTTTCAAAATTAAAGATAAAATGAAGAGATTTACAGATACAATAGTACCTCAGCTCACTAATTTGTTTTACAATTTTGGGAAAGATGGTCATGTTTGTGTTTATGTGCAAAAGATGACTGAGGCTGGTTTTTCACACAATGCAGAGTTTGTAAACAAAATCAAAGTTTTGTTAAATATTTCTGTTTGTGAGCCAGATTATTCACAAAAGCGTTCATGAACCAAAATACCACTGTAACAAGAAATGTGCGATTGCATTGCCACATCAGTCTTCACAGGGACACTAAAGTAACTTCCTCAGGCCTCTAAATCAAGAGGATAACTTGGACCTGCCCATAAAAATGAAGAATGCTGGTAATGTACAAATCATAAAAGTCAGTATAAATGTGTAAGTTTCCCCCATTTCTTTCCTTTGTTGAAAAAAGAAGTGCATAAAACAATATAGTTATATACAATAGATGATATGGAAATTTTGACCATTAAATATAAATTGTCAATTTCTCTCCACAATTCTAAGAATGGATTAAGAATCTAATTTAATGCCAGGGATTATGATATCAGACTAAATTAGAGTTAAAGACATAAAAAGATTACAAAAGATAAAAGACAGTATACAATGAAAAAATTGTTAGTACTTTATAAACACATTCACAGCTGATGGTAGTATTTAAAAATATGTGCAGAAAAAGGAAACAAAATTAAGGAGAAACAATTTGAAAATTAACGATCATAAATTGAAGTGTCCCACTTTTAACAGGGATTAGTATTTCTGGACAGAAAATAAATGAAGAAAGAAAATTTAAACATTGTAAACAAACTAGAAGTAACAGAGACTGTGTGTGTGTGTGTGTGTGTGTGTGTGTGTGTGTGTATTTCACAAAATACAATACACATTCTTCTCAAATGTATATACACTATGTAAGCCCATAAAAAGCTTAGTAAAATTAAATGTATTTAAATCATTAAAATGTCTTTTTAGACTCAATGGAATGAATTCAGAAATTAGTAGCAGAAAACTGAAAAATTTGCACACACATGTAAGTTAAGCAACACATTAAAAAATAACCAGTAAATCAAGAAAATAAGTCTGAACAGAAATTAGAAAATGTCTGAGGTAAAATAAAATCAAGATACAACAAACATGTTAGATGTGCACTCAGAGTGGTACCTTGAAAAAGTTTCATGGAAATTCCTCAACATCATTGGTCATTCCAGAAATTCATATTAAAACAACCCTGAGGTTTCGTCTCACTCCAGAAAGAATAGCCACGAAGAAACTAACCAAAATCAAAATCTGGAGAGGATGTGGGAAAAAGGGAGCCTTCTCCACTGCTAGTGGGAGTGTAAATTTGTATAATCAAGTGGAAATAAGTATGGAGTTCCTCAAAAAACCCAAATTAACCATTTGACCCGCTATTCTCTTTCTTGCTTTTTTTCCAAAAGAGTTAAAAGCATCGTACCACAGTAATATATGCACACCCCTGTTTATACCAGCAAAATTTGTAATACCTAAATCTTGAATGTAGCCTAGATGCCCATCAGCAGATGAATGGATAAAGAAAATGTGTTTTTTTATGTACAATGGAAAACTACTCTGCCATAAAGATAAACTTAAGACACTTTGACGTAAATGAGTATACCTGAGACCGTACTTGTAAAAACGTAAAAGACACATATTTAAATATCACATTGCTTCCCTTGTGTAAGAAACCAAAAAATAAATAAGGAACAAAATGGAAGGTTGATTGGGAAGTAGGAAGAAAATATTGAAATGGGAAGGGGAACAAAGGAGGACTTAGGGGGAAGGGAAAAATACCAAAACAAAGCTTTTGTAATTGGGGAGGAGAAGAAAGGTGAGAAGGTAAAGAGAGGAACTGCAAAAGACAAAGATAGATTATGTAAAAGTAAAAGTTTCCAATGATGAATATGGTCAATCTATATGACAAATATGTACTAATAAATAAGTTCTCAAATTGGCAACAGAGTTCTCCAGTCTTCAACATAAATTAAGCTAAAGTAAAAATATACTAACTCAAAATAGATAGAAGGCATACAATATAAATTTTTGTAAACAAATTAATGAATTATGAGAAAGATAATTCCAAACACTAAAGAAACTAAATTTTTTAAAAGATAAACGATGTTTACAAACTAGCCAGTTTGACCAAGGAAAAATGAGGAGACTGATATTACTAAAATTAGAGACTGATGGCATTACCAACAATCTTATATAAATGCAAGTGACTAAAATGGAATATTTTGAGTAATTCTAAGTCAAGAAAGTATATTCCCATGAAGAAAGGGACACATTACCACAATGATCTAAACCATCAAACCAAATAAGCAAATTCTAAGGAGGAGTTTAGTTTTTTTTGTTTGTTTGTTTTCCAGTTTTGCATATACTGTAAAAGTCTGCTTACAATCACCGAAGCTCAGGAATCAAAATTAAATATTCCTAACAGACTATGAAGCTTGCTTGAAATAATTGCTTGAATTAATCTGAAGCTTACATGACCACTGGAAAATATGTAATAATAAAAACAAATGAGAGACTATTTGCAAAAACTAAAGGTTTGAACTGAGTTAACTTTGCCTGACACCTGTGATATTTCTCTTAAATGAAGTATAATTTTGATTTAAAATGATCATTTTTAGCCACGTTGCTAGCAGTTAAATTTGTACTTTTAATAATTTCAGATTAAAATTGTTTTAAAGTAGTGGAAGAGACAAAAGAACCAGTCACAAAAATAGAGGAGACCAGCACTTGATCAGAGTGTTCACTTATAAAATAACTTTCAGTATCAATTACATTTGAGGTACTACAATATTGACTATAAAACAGACTTCTCTTGTCCTCTTGAAGCTTAGAGAGAGACAGAGACAGAGACAGAGACAGAAAGAGACAAAGAGAAAGGGAGAAAGAAGAGAGACTGTTATGTCCTTTTCAGATAATATATAAAATATTCATACATATACATGTATATATATTCATATGGAATTAATCTTGAAGTAAGAATCCAGTGTTTTCTAATTTTGCTAACATCTAAGGACTTGCAAGTTTCTATTTAAAAAGAAACTTGTTAAAGAGACACTGTCAAATGTTGTCTGCTAATAAACATTTCTCCGAAGAAGATTGAAGAATAGCCACTAAGCATATAAAGAAGTTTCTCTACATGATTAACTACCAAAGAAGTGGAGATAAAAATCACAACGAAATTTCACTTTACACTCACTAAGAGGATTATAATAAAAAGATAATAGACAGCATTGCAAAGAGTGTATGTAGAATGACTGGAATTATCAGATACTATTGGTGGAATTTTAAAATGTTATAATCACTTTGGAAACGACACTGCTGTAGAATAGAACATTGGTCTCTCAGTTCTACTCCTACCTATTCATCCAGATGAATCAAAATATGTGTCATTCAAAAGCATACATATGAATTTGCATAGCTATCTTAGTTTTAGTGGATAAAACGTAACCATAGCCTAAATGTCTATCAGCTAATGAATGCATTGAGAAAAATATAGTATAGCTATATAATTATAAGTTGTGCAGTTTCTCTATGCACATTGCCTTAAAATTGATTATGGCAATGAATGCAAAACTCTGAATATACTAAACACAATTGACTCATATATTTTAAATAGGTGAATTGTATGGATATATGAAATCATAAAAGCACTGAAAAACAACAGCATTTTATATCCTAGAAAAAAGTTAAAGATTGAAATTTTGAGCACCTTATGGGCCCATTTTAGAGTCTCAAGATGATCCTGCCTCCCAGGATGGAGGCTGCAATAGGCAAATGAGTATCTCTTTGTAAAATGAAGTAGGTTTCATGATCTCTGACTAAACTGAAAACCTGTGAAGTATGATCCATTAGGGAAGTCATCCTAGAAAATCTGCTCTCATCTGTAAATCTGAAACAAGAGACCTTAGTAGAAATAAAACTTAGAGTCTCTATCTTGGTATGGTAAGACCAAATTTAGCACTGTTTACATAGTAGAAGCATTATGCGTGGAAATTTTAACAGAAAGCTTCTCCTTATTCAGTAACTCATGCACTTTGTACAGACAATGTAGATTAACCTCTCAGGTTATAATTGCCTTCATATTCCACAGCTTGAATCACTCTATGTCAGAAAATGCTTTAAAATTAGATAAATAGCTCTTACTGAACATGAAATTACTGTTAGAAATCTTAAACATCAGCGATAACAAGTCATCCAGAAGCCTCTTGCCGAAGTGATTGCAAATGATAGCGTTTATAGATGACATAATATGGAATTTATATCAGGTCTGTAGTTGTTTGATAAAGTGATTTTATAAGCTTTCTTCGTCTCTTTCATCATGAATGATGACCTGTTTGAATATAGTTCTAGACATGGTACAATATTAATATTTTCAGCAAATCCTGCCTATTTTCAATAGTTACATCATATCTCTTAAGTTCTATAAACTTGGTTTAAATTCTAGTTGGTAATTGTCCTCCATGTTAATATCCTCCACATGATTTCTGATCCAGTTTTTTAAAATCGGTCTCCATGTCTGACGATTCTCATATTCTCACCAGGCCTGTTTTTACATCCCTGGACATGTCATAACTTTTTATTTCTCCATTCTTCAAAATTTTGTGCCAGAGTTATAGTCATGTCTGTTCATTATAGGTTACAAATTTCTGAAAAAAGGGGACACCTATTAATCATGTCCTGCGTTGTTTTCACAATGCTCCCACCATGTGTGCTTTGAAGATCTGCAATGTATCAAGGCAAAATACAAAAGTCCATGTAAGTAGAATTTTTTTAAAAGTTGGAAAATTTCATAGCCACTTATATAAGGTTCTCCTCGTTTACCAGGAAGAATTGCTAATATTAACATTTAAATAATCTGAACACAAGTCTAGGCTATCAGTGTTGTAATAGCTAATAAGCACTGTTAAGCTTAACATGCATTGTCTTGGGTGATTTTCACAGTAACTCAATTTTTCATGTTGGAAGTTAAACTTAGAAACATTAAGTAGTTCATCCATGCTTTATCAGCAAAAAAAGAATGCATTTCAGACTTGAACGCAAATCCATCTGATTTCTTAGCCACTTCAAAACATCTCTTTGCTAGTATGTTTTGCCAAAGCAGAAAAACCCATAGTTATGCTATAATGAAATGTAAATATTTGTTTAGATTTTCTAATTCATTTCTGGGTTAACTTAGTTCCGTAATTACAATGAAAATGGCTCCCAGTTGGGTTTAATTACCAAAATGACTGTACTGGGAATGGTATTTCTGGGTTTTCTCTCCTTTGTCTAACCAGGACCAGAAAAATTTACTTTGATGTTATGTTAAGCAATAAAAGATCTTGGAAGCTTTATCTGTGCTATGCAAATGTCTTAGTAATAAGATGAGAACATTATGATTACAAGATGTTATCTATCAAGAGCTGCTGTATCCCTAATTAGAATGTTCATAGATTTATAGAATCCTCGAAACCAAACCTATTCATCTACCCCATTTGCTTTCTTGTCACATTTTTAAAGACCAGTGGAAAGAGTAATTTTCAAAGAAGTTAGAAAGAAAATTTACTTGATTTGCAATTAAAAGATATTTTTCATTGATACATTTACAAACTATGAATGATAGTTTTATTTTTCATAAGGTCACAATGAGAAAGCCTTTACATTTAAGCCAGAAGACAAAGTTAAAGTAAAGCTTAATTTTCCTCGTAATTTTGTGGTCCAAAGTAAATCACTCAGTAGCATTGGCCCTTATTTCACTCATCTATTTAATTGATACATACTTCAATTTGCTTCAGAATGTTAATATAGAGAATGAAAAACTTAAATGGAAGGGAAATATCATAGTCTAGTGCTTCAATTAATTAATTCGTGAATTATTAAAATCTTTGATGAATCTTCTTGGAAGAATTTGGTGGCAAAAAATTCATTTATTCTTTATAAGAGACATCATAAAGAGAATACATGACTAAATATACATTATATAATTGAAAATACAACTATTAATCATATGTATGATATTATATATGTGGTTAATAACATTAAAGAGGTTATGAGATATGTAGATATTGTAATCATACATAAAAGTTTAGATTGAAATGACTAACTAGAATATGGGTTCTCTCATCTATAAATCTTATTACCTGTTTTTAAACCACTAAACTCTCAAACTCTTAGATTTCTTTAATGCACAATATAAATACTAGTAGAACCTGCCTCATTTTTTTTCTAAGAAGTAAATGATACATGTTTAATAAAGCTGACTGAGGGTGCTTTTTACAATATAAAGTGAAGGCATCACAGACACTAGGGATTTCTATTCTCTCCACTTAAAAAACAATTAGATACTTTGCTTATTATCTGGTATGGTGGTGCAAGCTTAGAATCCCAGCACTTGGCAGGCTGACGCAGGAGGATCACTGCATCTTTGAGGTTATCCTGGACTACATGGTGAGTAGTTGAAATATATAGTAAGACCCTATTTCCAAAAACATTGTTTACCTGCATTCCCACATACATAAGTGACAGGCATCAGAATTAGAATTGGGTCCTGCCCACTTCTAAAATTCATAATCTTCTTCTTGCACCACGTGTTATTCAACGTGCTGACTCATCTTTCCCTTTGAAGTTTTCCCTTTGTGTTTTTACATTTCTGAGGCCTATGATGATTGTCTTTCATTATAAAATGAAAGCTCACAAAGAATTTAAACTCACCTTTAGTTGCTTCACTTTAAAAATTAAATGTGCAGCTATTAGTTAAGGTCTCAGTGTGAAAATTCTAAAGAAAATTGGTGTCAATATAATCTCAACTGAGATGAAGCTTAATAATTAGGATCCATTGTAAAATATGCATGAAATTTTCATACCACTAAGTTTCAATAATAAAATGGCACTAATGGCAATTATGTAGTATGTTTGCATTTACTATTATTAAAAATTATAAAAGTTACAGCGTTTTATTTTATTTTTTATTTATATTTTTAAATTTTAAATAGAGAGAAAGAGCAAAACAGAAAAAGGGTAGAAATAATATAGAATTTCAAAAACAAATATAAACACCAAGAAACTACTAATTGATAAATTACATATTATCCTCTTAGAAATAGTTGTTCAAGTTACAAAATTAAAGTATAAAAAGTGGGCAATCAAACTGTGAGAATGCAAACAGTTCTGTTCAACGATCCAACAAAAACTTAGTAATATGGTTATGAACACTTTCTTTCCCCTCTTTTTTATAGTAGCAATTACACACATTGGGTTTTATTACACCCACAGTTATTATGACTTTTTACACTAAAGACACAATGTGATATTTATAAATATGATTCTTATTTATTTCACTTATGAGGATAGTCTCAAGTTGCCTTTTATCTATGAAGGCCTCATGATCATCCTTTTTATAGTTGAGTAATATATCATTGTATAAAAATATCACATCTTTTCATCCACTGTGCGGTTGATGGGCATTTTGTTTGTTTCCAAGATTTAGCTATTACAAATTGTGTTACTATGAACATGGGTGCACATAGTCACTGTGATATGACCTTTTCAGTTTTTCTTGGAAAATATCCATGAGGGGAATAGCTGGATTGAATGGAACTCCAATCTAGAAGATGCAAACACAACTACAAAGACACTAAGCCACCTGATATTTGACAATAGGGCTAAACATCACTGGAAGGATAGCGCCTTTAATAAATCATGTTGAAAAAATTGGCTTCCCACTTGCTGAAGACTGAAAATAGACCCATGCTTATCACCATGCACTAAACTAAAGTCAAAAAGGATCAGAGATCTAAATATTAAAACAGAAACACTAAAGCTACTGGAAGACAAGGTAGGTAGAAGTCCTGGAGACATAGGGGTAGGCAGCAAATTAATGAACAAAATGCAAACCGCATGGGAAACACTTTAAAGAATCAACAATTTGAATTTCACATTATTGAAATATTTTTGCACTTAAAAAGACATCATCAACAAAGTAAAAAGAAAACCCACAGAATGGGAAAAAATGTTTAGTCAGCAACCCCTCAGACAAAGGACTTATATCCAGAAAATATAAAGAATTGAAAAACATGAAGGCCCCCAAATTCAAAGACCCTTCTAAAATGGGCATCTGAGATGACACACAGTTCTCAGATGAAGATATACAAATGGCAAATAAATACATGAAGAAATGTTCACCATCACTAGTCATTCGAGAAACGCAAATTAAACAGCATTGAGATTTCATCTCACTTCAGAAAGAATAGCTGCCCTCAAGAAACAACTGATAACAAATTCTGGCAAGGCTGAAGAAAAAAGGAACACTGTTCCACTGTTGGTAGGAGTGTAGACTGGTGCAATCAGTATGGAAATCAGTATGGAGATATATCATGTTATTTTTATAAAACTTTTCACAGTGATGAAATCAAGGCATAGGAAAATAAGAGGAGCAGCATAGTATTTCAGTACTAGTACATAGTAAAGTTGAACAACTAAACCCAATCTAGCTGAAAAGGTAAGTTTTCTTCCCCAGGCAGGACTTTTCTGCACCCCATGTATTTTCAGCCATGAAGTCATACGTGCTTTGCCAATCAGGTGTATCCAATTTAAATACCAGTGTATTTTTACTCTCAAGTGACATTTACTTCACAAGGAAATAGAGAATCAGTAGCACTTGAACAAAGAGCAATCATTTATGTGTGTGTGTGTGTGTGTGTGTGTGTTGAACATAATGTTTATCTAATATTGACATATTGGAGACAGACTAGGGAAGGGTGAGCAAGGGATCCAGAGTGTATTTGTATATGTCAAACAAGCCTTCGGCTGCCTGGGCTACTGTTGGCCACCACTGGGGAAAGTGATTGAAACTGATTTTTACCCATCTCTATGAGAAATATTTTTATGTTAATACCCAGACTGTGCACAACGACTGGTGGGTATATGCATCTGTCTCAGCCATAGCCCTTCTGTACTCAGGATCCTGGAAAAATAATAAATCCCAGCAAGAATATAGAACATTGTATGAATCCTGCAGATCTCATGATATATAGAAAGGAAAAAGTGATTTGCTTCTCAGCACAGCAAACCCTTTGCTTATCAGAGTACTGTCCTTGAAAGCTGACTGAGGATGGTTTATAAACTCCAATTATCCACCAAAGGGGGAAAAAATGCCTAATAGATAGGTCATGTGCTTTTACTGCAACAGCTCTTCACTTCCCTATTTCAGATCTTTTCAGTTATTTGCCTTCTGTTTTGTGGATCCTGGTTCTATTTTTACCTTTCAGGAACCACTAATAAATTAAGAAAGATAGGAAAACAACACATTCTCATATTGTAAACTAGGTAACAATATGGACACTGGGCCTGAGTCCTTCTCAGTCTACTACTCACTGTGTGCCATTAAGTAGCTCTTCAATTTCCCCAGTTTTCTAAATTACAAATTGGAAAATTAGGGTGAATACATTCACATTCAACAAGGCAAACTATTTATAATGATTAGACTAGTCTTAGGTTTCATAAGTTGCATTACTTAAAGCATTTAATGCTAACTCTTACAATACAAATATGTTATCCGTTTCTCCTAAAAAGTCTGTAGCCTGGTACATTAAACTCAGTTTTCATGTGAAGAAAATATTTCCCAAAAGGGCAAGTGGAGGAAAGCTGCTGTGGAATGTGAGGGATGAGCTTGACAAATCCTCTCCCCCAAAAGCAATTCCACGGTTGGACAAAACTGTCTAAAACCTCCTAGACAACCATCATGCTCTAGAATTCCACAAAAAAAAAAAAAAAAAACCACACACAGTGAACAGACATTTTTATGTGAAAACTTTGGATTTCACATAAAAATAGTGCAAATCTCTAACATTATTTCCTTGAGCTGATGATCTCTTCAATCAAAAGTCTTAGTTATCAGGAAATGATTTATTTTTCACTTTTATTTCTAACTGGTAATTTTGTTGGGTATAGAATTCTTGCTTAATGCTGTTTTTCTTTTACAGCTCTTTAGCTTTCATTGTATCAGAGTAGAAGTTTGCCATCAGTCATATATTGTTTCACTGTATTTCTCTTTACAGCAAACCCAAGATCACAAAGATTGTTTTGCAGTTGGCCCAAAAGTTGGATAATTTTATTAAGGCTTTAGATTTAGGTTTATGTCCAGTTTTAGTTAATTTTTGTATGTGAATTATAGATGTGTAAATTATGGATATATGTCACCAGCAAACATATAGACTAAGTCACCTTAACACATCTCAAAAGGCATCACAGCAGTCAATTTGTGTATATTCTAACTATGAGCAAAGGTTGAATCAACATGTAAAAGTATAAAATATTGATGTTGTAAAAATATTAAATAACTTGAGTCTTCAAATCTTCAGATTTTTGTACTTCACAAATATAATATATTAAATGATATATTAAATGATAGAAATACATTTGATCAATGTGGATTTGCTATTACAAAATAAAACATGTGAAGTCAATAAAAATATTACTGGTGGAACCAGATGACATCAAGTGATATCTCCCAGTTATCATTTTTCCTGAGACATACCAGTTGCACAGACATTCATGCACCATCCTACCCCGACAAGAGCTAAGAAAGTCAGGTTAGAGACCATAGTACACCAAGGTGAAAAGAGATCCTAAAAAGGCAGGACAGCAGAGTTGCCTCCACTACAGCTCAGCTATTGTGAGGTAAAGGGAATAGAGCACAGGCCTTAGATTAAAAACTCAGTATCCCACACAAATACTGGGGAAAGCCCCATGACATCTACTGCCAGGCCAAAATCCACAGACTAAGAAATCTAGGCCAACTGAATGACTACAACAACTGAAAAATTTGAAGCACACACAAAAAAAATTGTAAAGATATCACCTTTTTCATAGATTCAGGCTGTCACATGTAGTTAAAAGTTCTCTAGGACACAAAACAATATACAGATTGAATATATTATCTATCTAAACACAAGTGACATCCTTCATATAGCTTGAAAATATCATCCTAAAATTTATCTGAAGCCAGAAAAACTTTGCCTAGCTAAATCTATCTAGATAAAAAAGAACAAAGTCAGAGGCTTTGGAAACTTCAAAACCCCACAAAGCTTTAATACTCAAACAGCACACTACTTGAATATAAACTGAACTCTTCAGTGGCTAAGTCATAGAAACCATTGGCTTGTCCATCAACTGCTGAATGAATATTTTGCTTTGTATGAGTTACATAACACATTTAAAATATATTATCTGCTATAATTTTTAAAATTTTAATATGAAATAGCAACTACAGTTTGAGCAAAGGACACTGGAAAATAATGATGAGAGAAAGTATATGCTTCCATTTTTAAATTTTCTTACTAGTGATTGTAGTAATCTGTAATTAGATTATGACAGCTGGTGCCTATTTTTACAATTTTATTTTGTCTTAGTTAGATATGCATTTTACAAAGTTATGGCTCAACTCTCCACTTAGCAATATATCTACCAAAATTCTTTATTAACCTCCTATATCTTCCTCCCCATCAGATGTACATATTGAATTTTTGATAAATTTTATCGTGGTAAATTGAATTTTTAATCATATTTAATTTTCCCAAGGTGCTCTTTTGTGATAAACAATATTTTGTTGCTCCCTGATAAAGTGCCTCTTTATCTTCTGAACACTGCAATTACCAAACTGTCTTCAACTAATTATGGAGTGAATGAACAAATCTTTTCCTATTTCCAATTTTAATGCATAATATGGAAGCATTTTTTCTTTTATTAACCCATAGGTCCATATAAGAAATACGTTGACATTCTCATTTAAAAATTGTGTACACTCAAGTTTATATTACACTCAATTTAGAATACTAAAATTTTATAGAAAGCGTGCAGTAAACACATCCTTCTGAATAAATTCAAAATGTGTGTCCTCATTTTCTTAGTAATATGTTTAACCTGCATGTATTCTTTAGTTAACGGCAGAACGTTCTTTTTAAATTTTATTCTTTACTTTTGGTTTCCAAGATGAGGCTTGTTATGTAGCTCAGGCTCATCTGAAACTCACAACAATCCATTTCAGCTTCCTGGGTGCTGGATTATATGGGCCTGCACCACCATACCTAATTCAGAATGATTTTATTAAACTAATGTTACATCTGTGGGTACTATTTACCTGATAATTAAACATTTTCAGGAAGCCTAATTAGTCATTTTCTTGGCTCGAAAGAACTTTCCAACTAGCGTGGCAGATTTGTGCAGAGAAAAGTAACTCAAAGTCTTGATAATTGAGGTCTTGTAATGTGCTTTATCATTTAAAAGTTTTGACATGTATTGATTTCATATTTTGCCCTAATTAAATCTTATTTAGCTTATAATGTTCAGAG
This sequence comes from Cavia porcellus, assembly GCF_034190915.1. Classification (NCBI taxonomy): domain Eukaryota; kingdom Metazoa; phylum Chordata; class Mammalia; order Rodentia; family Caviidae; genus Cavia; species Cavia porcellus. Next base: position 17,251,617 of record NW_026947502.1, on the reverse strand, counting down.
TATGAAAGTGAGAAATTTCTGAGATGAAATGAGTAAAGTGTATTTTGTATTATTTAGTACTGATTTCTTTTCAATGTATCATTTTTATTTAAATATATTTAATTGATGAATAAAACTTAAGGGTTACACATAATAATTTAGTACCAGGTAATAATATGAAATATCTACATATTGTGTAATGAATAAGTCAGGAAAAACACATCTTCTCTGCTTCAGTATGATGAAAATTTTCAAATCTTTTATAGTTTTTCAAAATGTTCAATTTATTATAATTATCTGTAATCACTCTTCTATAAACGTCACACCTCAATCTTTTTCTTGTCTAACTACAACTTACTACCCCGTCATCTACACTATTTTTAAAGCTTTCATCTCTGTTTATTGCTGTCTCCCTTTGAAACTACTCTAATCTGGAATCTGAATAAAGTCTTCCACATTGTACATTTATGCTAATATTTTAGTTAAGATTCAAAAGAAGTAAGACTGAAACCAACAGACCATATGAAAATTTAAACTTTCTATCAGAAATCCAAATTAAGTAAATGGCCTGGTTTTGACTATTTTATTGGTTTCTAAAGGAAGTATCAGTAACCCCCCAAAAAAATTCTGTGTAAGAGATTGAAAACAATGCCCTAGGATGGTGGGACAAAATAATTAAACTTGTAGAAAAACAAGACACATTTTAAAATGTATATGCTAACCATACCAAATAATAAGCTCAAACAATCAATACTTAACATTTTGTAGATAATGCACATAGGCACATAAAATTACCCTGTATGAATTCAGTGCCTGGCAGATAAACTATTCACTAGCTATATATATCCAAGTTTCACAAGAAAAATATAAGAAAAAAGTGGTTTTTTATTTTGATTAATTTTTTGGTATTTTTAGATATATATAATGATCACATACATAGAGGACGTTTGTACCTACGCATGATATACCTTAATTCATCTTTTTTCCCCAATACCCTCTCCTCCCTTCAACCCATCTTCCTCTTCATCTTGGTTACTCATTTTGGTTGCAGAGACAAAATACCTGACTCTCAAATTAAGGAAGGAAACATTACTTAGCTCAGTTTGTTCAGTCGTAATCAGCTGGCTCGAAGGCAGAGTGACGTGGAACAGGGGCAGCACTTTAGGGGAGGGGAAGATGGCAAAAGCAGCCAGAACTAAGAAGGAGGAGAGCACGTCTCTTTCTCTCCCTTAAATTATAAGCAGGTTATGCCCTCCCAGAAGGTGATGGGAAGGATGTAGCACTGACATCATCACCTTTATGCCCTCTTCTTGCACAGAATGAAAACGTTTACAAAGAAAGGAACCTGGACGGTTGCTGGGTCCCTTTAGGTGTCTAAATTTCTCAAGCAGACACAATGTCTCAACCGTAAAATCCTTCTTATTTATAAAAGTTTTGCTTCAATTTTATTCCTATTATCTTTTTTCCTTTTTTTTTCTTCTTTCTTTTCCTCCTTCTCCATTCCTTGATCACTTTCCACTTGAATATTTTCTCCCTATTTTCCAGTGTTTTTTATACATTTTGGTTCAAGTTTACCCTTTCAGTTTCTCACACCAGAGAAATAATGTTATATTTAAACAGTGTGTCCGATTATTTGACTTAGGAGTATGGACTCTCTTTTTTTCTTCTTCTTCTTTCCTTTCTCCCATCCTATCCATAGTTCCTCTCTCTTTTGAACAGTGTCTCCCCATTTCACAATATCTTTTATGTACTTTGGTCCTTATTTACACATGTGATATCCATGTGAAACGAACTTGCCAAAGACTAAACCTAGACCCATATCTCTCACCATGAACTAAAGTAAAATCAAAATGAGTCAAAAATCTAAATATTAAAGGAGAAACACTAAATTTGCTAGAAAAGACTATACGCAGAACTCTTGAAGACACAGATGTAGGCAAAGATTTTATTAATGCACTTGTTAGGCAGGCACTTATGCCACTGAGCTAAATCCAACTCTATCCTTTTATATTTTAACCTCATATTACATTGTTATTGTTAAACATTTCTTTTTTTTTTTTTTTTAAGACAGGGTCTAACTGTGCAGTTTAAGCTGGCCTTGGGCTCACTTTGTGCCCCCAAGCTGGCCTCAAACATGCAACAGTCCTCCTGTCTCAGCCTCCAAAGTGATGGAATTATAATCGTGTGGCACCATGACCGGCTCAAGCATTTTGTTATTTAGCTTTTAAAGAGCTTTACAGAATATGAAAGTTAATCATTTTTTTATTTTTATTCTCTCCAGTGTTCTTTCATTTCTGTATTCATGTTTTGCTTAGATACCTTTTTTATTTAACCCTGCATGAAGTATTTCCTCTAACATCTTTTAATGCTATTTTATTATAATTATGTTAGTGTTTCTAAATTACATTAAGGATTTATATTACTTTTAGATTTGAAATATATATTTATTTTATGTAAAATTATAGGTTGACAGATGTATTGCTTTAGTCACTTTGAATATAGTGCTCTGTGAACTTTTGCCTATATTGATGATAATAAATCCTCTGTTAATATCTTTTCACTCTCTATACTTAAAATTTCTTTTCTTAAAATTATAAATAAAGCTTAAATTTTTTATTTTTTTATCTCTGGCTTGAATAATTTGTTATGAAGTGCTTTGGTATAGTTTTCTTTACTGTGCTTATAGTACTTGAGTTTTTCTGCTGTAATTGAGGCAATTATTTTTTGAAGTATTTTTCTGCTTTTACCTATAGTTGAAAAAATATACATATATATAGTCTTTTAAAGTTGCCTCATGGCTCACTGATACAATCTATGTTTTTTAAATTTCCTTTTTCCTTTATGTTAATTTTTAAATTCTGTATGTCCTTATATATTCAATTTCACTAATCATTTGTTTTTGCAATGTCCAATATGGCAGTTATCAACTAACTTGCATTTTTAAAATCAAACATTATAGATTTTATTTTGAGAAGTTGTTTGTTTTTAAATTTTTAAAAAAAATTTTCTTACGTCTCTACTTTATGATATGGGAACCACTGAAATAACCAGTAAGTAGTTATTGTTTGATAATTCTAAAGTCAGACTCAAAAGCAAATAGGTTTCAATAAACTGAATTTTATCCACATTATATGCTGCATTTTTTTTGTTCCTTTATAGATATAGAAGTTGTTGAAAAATTGCCACATCATGTGAAGTTTGCCTTTTGGATACTGGGATATTTCTGCTTTCCTCTAAAACTACTTGAGATAACTGACTTAGAATTGTTTAGATCATGTTGATCTTGCCTTTATGATGTGTTTAGTCTTGAGCCAATTATCTACCATTTTGTTTTAGAGAAACTCTTTTGTATACTGATTAACTGTAATTTCCATCAAAAGTAGCCATCATTTGTATTTGTAGTTGAGAAATTTTTGTAGTGATCTAGAAATTAACCCATAGAAGTGATCCTCCAAGTAGTGTTTGAGCATTCACTAGTATGAATCTGAAATCCTGGATTCAAGAACGTTTTCAAGCTCGTTGTAGGTGTTCCCTTCTTTCTCCTGGAGATTGATTTGCTTATCAAGATCTATTTTGAATTTTTCAAGTTTGACAGTTTTCTGGAAATTATCATGGTACTTACTTTTAAAGGGAGTACACATGGTTTTTACTGTTGTTGTTCTGAGACCAGATAACAGCTATGTACAACTCTGTCTTGACTAAAATAATCATTTTTTTAAAGTTTCAAAGAACTCTATATTTCTACAATCAGGTTCAATTTGATGTGCAAATATATTTTTACAAAGGATGTTGTTCTATTCTTTCTTACTTTCAGACAACCAAACTTTTTGCTGTTTGAAACAGGTGTCAAATATGTCAGTATCAAATGGTTTGTCACCTGATGAATTATCAGTGATTTGCATAAACACTTATTTAAAATACATGGGAGAGTCATGTGTGATGGCACAGTAATCGCAGCAATACAGAAGATGAGCAAGAAAATCACAATAAGCCCAGCCTAGGCAACTCAGCAACTTAGCAAAGTCTTGTCTCAGAATGAAAAATAAAGTAAACAAATTCTTTAAAAGACTAAGTGTATGTCTCAAGACAAAAGGCCTCAAGTTAATATTCAGTATTAATTAATTATGAATTAATTAAAAATCTTTTGGGAATATATCAAAACTACAGGAGCTAAAATAATCCTCTTTCATCATATGTGTTGAAATATTTTTTTCTTTTGAAAACAGTTTGAACTTTATAAAATGCTTGAAATATGGGCATGTATTTAAAAGAGCAAGTCCACAAATAAGTAAAATGAAATAAATAAAATAAATAGATAAAGAATAGAAAAGTAAATCCATCACTATTTATCTTCAAGTTTCCAGATTTCTTTTTTCATTGTATCCGGAGATACCAGTAGGTTATTCTGAGTTACATTTCTCTGACATTATTTCTTTAATCAAGAATATATTAAGAAATGTTTATATACTTTGGTCAAAGTAATATTTCTTAAAGGCACTTTTTTGGTCGTGCTGTAAGATAAAAATTTGAGTGTTCTCTCACGAAATATTTACTGAATTTCAAACATGACTTTTATGAGATATTTAATTATGCAGAATAACATAAACTCATTCCAAAAAAAAAATCTTTCTGGAAATTAACCAAAATTAGATGTTAGCATAATTTATTGAGTGCATACTATGTGGTATATTTTGTACCACATTGGTTTATACCTATAATGCTACATATCTGTCTTTGATTTATAAGTTTGATCTTTTAGGAGCCGAGGATTTAGCTCTGTGGTAGAAGCACCTGCCTGACAAGCACAAGGTCGTGAGTTTGATCCCTGGTACCAATAAAATAAAATAAAATTGATCTTTTATTTACCAATTTTTACATATGACAAAAGAGGATATTGCAAAAGTAAAGTCAGTTGTTACATAATTAAAATAATTTAATTTTAAATTAAATTATGTATTTTTACTAATTCTCCCTTCTCAAGTATTTATTTACTTTTTTGAACTTTGATAAAAAAAATCTGAAATTTAAAGCTTAAGTTCAAAATCAAGAAAATGATGTAAATTTTATCTGAATTTTTGAATTTCTGACATATTATATTTCATTTGTATGCTCTATCCAATGCACACATTTTCTTCCAGGAAGTTATATATATGTTATGTGTGCATGAGCCCCACCAAAGTCCATGCTCTTTCCTTTATCACTAGTGCCAAGCTTTTCTCATCCATTTGGAGAATTAAGTGCATAGTGTAGGGCCTCACAGAGTAGATACCCAAGATCCTGGATGATAAACTGGTCCATTATTGAATTCCTTACAGACGTCATTTTAAACCCGGGCAAAATAGTCCACCAAAACTGTTTGAGGAACATTTTCAAATTCCACACACCCTAGTTCCTTGACAACCAATCAGTATTAATAAATAAATAAATAAAAAGTGTGTGCCCTCAGGGAAAGATAAACTTCTTATTGACCTGCCATGTCTCCTCAGCATCCTCATCAAAATAAGACCCTCATTAGTTTAAAATCACCATTTCCCTCTGAGTCATCTGATAATCCCGTCACAATTTTCCTAAATGTAAATATAATCAATAAATACCAAGGTTCTGGCTGCCTTGTGGCCTTTTGTTTCCTGTGAACAACTGGTCATCTCAGATGCCCATTGCACTGTTATTTGTCTGTTATTCTTTCTTTTCACCTTGCACCTTAACACCCTGCAGGGCGTGGAGGACTCACTGCAGGGGTCCCGATATACAGGCAAAGGTGCATATAAATATCTTTATGTGTAAAGGTATTTTGAAACAATTCATTTGAAACTACACTTTCATTAAAATTAAAATGAACACTTGTCTGTTTGTCTTTAAGAACTCACTGGGAGAAAAACAATTTTAAATATAGAAATAAAAAAGATGTCATTTAATGTTATGTAAACATAGCAGATGGCAGGAGTACTGTGTAATTTTACCACGTTTCAGGATCCTGCAGCATGTTAGGTATTAAAATGTTGTTATCCTTCCATTTCCTCAAGCACATTAATTTTAAGCTTCTTAAATTCTCAAGCAGATGTAGTATGGTTTATAATACAAAAGACAAAAGTGAAACACTCAGCTTCATCTCCAATTTTAATCAGATGAAAACAGTGACAGCCACCTCCTCACTGTAAATACTTCAGGCAGTGGGTCTGATACGGCTTAATGTTTTGTGATGCTTTTGTTCAATGCTCCAGTTTCCAATTTGGAACTATCCCTGCTAATTTATGAGCTTGCCATGGAATGCTATGTGAGTAAAACAACAGATGCCTTGGTGTTCCTGTTTTATCAAGAATATCATAATTCCACGATGCTATTTACAAACTACAGAAATTTTAGTTTCAATCCACGACAGCGTGGTGATTATGTTTTAATGCAAAATATGTTTTATAACCAGAAGGAAGATTTAACCTCTTTTACAATATTTTAATTTTTTTGTTGAAAGATGAAAATTTCTGTTGATTCTGTGGTGATTTAATTCCCCTTTATTCTTATTCCGTAGTTTACTTATTGAATTACTCAATTGCATCATGAAGTTAAGTTATTGAGGATTTGTCACTGTATTTTATTTTTTTTAATTTTATTTAAGGAGAAAAGAAAAAAAACAGTGAAAGGGTACAAGTTATACAGATTTACAGAAGAAAAAAATGAACAGTAGGAAATCACTAGTTAATGGATTACATATTGCCATCTTAGAAATAATTGTTCAAGTCACAAGATTAAAGCTTGTAGAGTGGACATTCCAACAATGATACTGCAAACAGTTCTGTTCAATGATCCAGTAAAACTCTGTGATATCATTTTCTATCTTATACACTTAAATATACATGCAGTTATATAGTTTAGAGCACTTTCTTTTCCTCTCTTTTGTACAATGACTATTACACATTTTGGGTTTCATTGCTCCCACGGTTCTTATTGCTTTTTTGGAAGAGAGTAAAACCAAATGTGTCACTGTATTTTAAAATTACCCTATTACTGTTTCCTTCTCCTAAATAATTTCTTTAAAATGTCTCCTAGAAGTTGCTGTGTTTAATTGCCAGTGTTTTTTTTTTTATATAGAAGCTTACAAAAGTTATGCAAATTGAATAATTACACTATTCTTTGGATTTAAATTTAACTAAATTTAATTAAATTTAACTCAATGTAAAGTTCCCAGGTTCAATCCCCAATGGCATAGAAAAAAAAATGGTCCACATCTTTAGTTAGATTTATGCCTATTTTATTCCGGGGGGCACTCAAATAAAAGACCTTGTGTTTTAAATGTTTACATAATGTTTTTTTCATGGCTGGTATGTAGGACTTCTGTGTGTTAACTTTGTATCCTACAACCATTTTATGATTATTTATTAACTCCAGGAAAGTTTTATTTCCCCAAAATTTCTTCGTAGAAAAATCATATCATCTCTCAACAAAGGTACTTTTAATTCTTCCTTTACAATCTTGCTACATTGTTCTTTTTCTTGTTTTAGTGACCTATCAGAACTTGCCTTTAAAAATTTCATCTCATTGCATTAATCTTAAGGCTATTTTATATTTAGCCATAATTGTAAGTTCTGTCTTTATTAGTGGTAACCGCTTTGGAATTATTTTTTTATTTTTTATTTATTTTCATTTTAGCACTTGTAGTATCTCCAGTAAACTGATTTTTCACAATATAGAAATTTAGATTATTCTTTGTATATCTTAATTTTCTCTTTCCTTAGAGGGATGTAATGATTACATGTCATGCATTATCAAACCTTAATTAAATTTTAATGAAATAAAAGTATAACTAGTTAAGAAGTTAGAAGTATTATGGACTATCACTCTGAAAAAACTAAATTAGGCCTTTGATATATTTTTCAGTAAAACTGAGGTATATTTTCTATGTAGGATTCATATCATTATCATCATCATCATCATACTAACTCTTACTTTTGACTGTTCAGAACTGGCTGATTTGTGTCAAAATGAGGGATTTCAGTCATTTATTAGAGGCAAAGAAGATTTCTCCCTTTGTATTACAGAATAGAGTTAGGTTCTAGAGCAAGGAAGATAATGGCTTCAATCCTAATTTCCAAAGCATAAGTAGCAAGCAGCCTAGTGAAACTAACCTAATAAAAACCTTTTTGGAAGTACTGGAAATTAAAATAGAAGCAAAGAGGGCTGGGAGCATGGCTTAGTGGTATAGCACTTGCCTATTAGTCACCTCAGTTGGATCCTCAGCACCAAAAAACCATAACAAATAAAAAGAAGCAAATAGTTTAGTACATCAATATATGTTTGAGCCTCCGACACTTTGTTGGGAAGAAGCAATTTCCCCTTTTATTGATTTCATACGTCTGGTGCTTATTCCAATACGGTAACATTTGATGTGAACACAGAGTCTGTAAAGGCCTCAATAAAAACCAATTAGAATAACCTTATTAAAAGGTAATGAAAATATCCTCTAATACTCTAAAAATAGGTAAAAGCATGTTCTCATACTGTTAACTAAAATATGTAAATAAAGGCTGGTGTGCTACTCTCTTAAAGTTCTCCATTTAGAAAGAATGATTTCTGGGATTTAAAACTTTCTCAAGGTTCAAAAATAAATGTATAATCTTGAATAAATAACTTTATGTTTACTATAGATTTTGCAATAAATACTAAAAAGAAATGTATTTATGCACCAAAAAAGCTTATCTATGGATTATGAGTGATCTTATTCTTTCTACTTTCCTGTGTTTGGAAAATATCTATACTTATCATGCATTATGGTTATAAAGAAAAATGATTTTTATTTTTAGTCAAAAGAAAAGGCAAGAAGATACTGTCTGGATTATAAATGAGGGATAAAATACATAGCAAAAGTAAATTTTATTTATTTTCTTCTTTAGCTTTGCAATAGATAAAAGAAGTAGAGTTAAATAACTGATTTCCTTATTCTGTTCACAACCAACAGCCACTAAATGGCTAAGCAGAATTTTGTAGCTCAGTGAAGAAATTTTGCAAAGCTCTGGTTGAAAATCACAGCTTTTATGCTTAATATATTTATTTAAAGTGTATATTGGAATAAAATGACTTAAAACTTCTAAAGTGTGCTGACTTTTCAGACAAATTGAATCTGTTCATTAAGTCTCATCTCTGAGATCTGAAATAAGGAAGCAATAGATGACCTGTGACTGTTGATATTCATATGGAAGCAGAACAGGTTTAATAATCTTAAAATAATTTTAGAATAGAGGGAGACAAGATCTTTTAATTAAGTATATATCAGTTTACCATGGACCCGTGGAAAACTAGAGATATAAATGAGAAAAGTATTACTATTCCCAAGAATAATCAGGGAAGCTTAGGCAGAAGATTTTAAAATGATAATTCAAGGAAGTCCTTAAATCATGCAGAATAAGAAATATTTAAGAGTTTGTTTCATCCACAAATAGTGGTGACAGTGTCCCTAGCTGAAAATATCAACATGTTTTGGTCATAGAACTTAAATATTCTCTTATCCCAATAAAATATGACCAATATGCAAGGGCATTGGAGGAAAGCTTTACCTTAGGCAAAAATATTTCTCTATATATCAAATTCCCAACCTTTAAAATGAAGTTAAAAATAATATCCAATTCACAGGATTATCTCAAGGGATAAATGCATTTTTAAATGGTGTTGAATGATATGGGTTGAAAAATGATGGACTTCAGAAAATTTTAAAAAGTGCTTTATTAGCTGAGCTCAGCTAATCTGAGTGGCAGCAATGTCCCAGAAAGCAACCAGGGAAGTGTGCCTCCAGCCAGGAGCTGCAGAGAGGTTATAAAGTAGCAAGCCGCTAGGGGCGAGGTCAGGGTCTTAGGATCAGTTTGTCTCCATAAAAGGTAATTTAGTTTTACAGGAATCAGGGTGGCAGAACAAGCAGTTACAGAAACCAGGGAGGCAGGGAAGGGGTTACATGGTGAGTATGTTACAAGGTTGCAACTTAACTGGCAATTACACAGTTTTAAAGGAAGAGAACAAGTTATAATAACTACAGCACATTTTGAGATTTTGAGCTTATAACATTGAGGGTTCTTAAAACCACTGCCAGTATCTCTGATTCACTGGATAAATTTACAGTTCTCAGCAAAGCTGCCATGCTTACAGTCCTTGTATGTTGTAGAAAAAAGACATGGAAGAATCAGTAAGGGGAAAAGCATATGGGGACCTCCAGGAAAGCCTAGTAGAAGCGTCTTCTCCCAGAGAACTCAGAGGGGAATGCACTTTGTTTTCCCAGCAATCATGAATAATAAGATATGCAAAGTTTTATCTCACCACAGCTGTATTTACCTGAGTTTTTAGTGCTGGTCACTAATGCTGGCATTCAGTATCTCTGTGATGGACCTCAGCTACTCAGACTCTGGCTCCAAGAGCAAAATCACCTACAGCATAAATCATATCATTATAATAAATTTATCTTGTCAAATTGACACAGCATGGACAAAGACCTGAGATCTATAAAATCATTTTAACAAACAGGTTATTACTAGATTTTATAAATTATCTTTGAGGAAATGCTCATGAGAGAGAAGAGGCAAGAAGTTTCTAAACTTTCTATAATATGACCCATTTCACAAGAAAAAAATAAATTAGTTATAGAAATCTTTCATCTTGTGACCCCTGTTTTCTTCAGCACAAAACATTAATCGGATGTTTCCAGCTGTGTTGTTATTACAAATACAATTTGGGAATTTTCAGAAGTAACAAAGATAAAGACTAGTGGTCAATATCTGTTGAGTGATTTCATAGGCATGGGTTAGTACAGCTGGGTAATGAAAACTCAAACTATATATATGCAAAGCACATTATTTCTTGAGGGAAGGAAAGCAAAATAATAGTAAAAAAGTAAGGTAAAATTCATAAATACTTATTAATCAGATCTGTATTCTTACTCATACCCTTTTTGGGCCTTAAGAAAGATGGTACTAATTAATTGACTTATTTACTCATGAATTTATTGTTATTTAAATATCATAAAATCTATTTATCTTTTCCTCATATGGAGAATACTAAGTATATAATAACTACTGCTCTAGACACTAAAATCAAACACGAAACAAGTTAAAGTTGCCTTCACACAACTTGCTTTGTACTGTGAGATAACAATATATGCAAAGAAAATAATGATGTTAAATGTGACTAACACAATAAGTAACTGAAATAATAAATGCTATAAATAAAAAATGAGGCGTCATCCAAAAAAAGCAAAAAAAAAAAAAAAAAAAAAAGAATCACTTTATTTAAGCTGGTACCCAGTGGCACAGTCCATTGGAATTGCAGGGCTATGCAACTAAGTTAGGTTACTGGGAGGTTTAAAAAGGAAAAAAAAACAGCGAAGCAAATGGAGGGGGCTGAGGGGAAAGGTCTTTTGTCTCTTGATTTGGCTTGGAGACAAGTTTTCGTAGCTTTACAGGATATTAACTTGTAGCTTTACAGGATATTAACTTGTGGTCAGCTGGTTCTAGGAACAAGTAGCTGTTCTCAGAGTGGGGAAGTTCACAGGAAACAGAAGTTGGAACAAAGGTCAGGGTAATGACACAGAACAGGATGGCAGTGCTTTGGTTAGGTTACAACAGTAAGGTACTATATTTTATACAAACAGTTGAAAATTCCCCTCTTTTCCACATATCTAGTAGCAGTGTAAGGGACTAAACCTAGGGTATTCACACTAAGTTATATCCTCAGCCTCCCCCCTCTTTTTTTTTTTTTTTAAACTTTTGACATAGTGTCTTGTAAGTCATTAAGCTGTTCAGGCTGAGTTAAAACTTGATTTTGTGACTTGAACAACTACTTCTAAAATAACAATATGTAATTTATCAACTAGTGATTTCTTACTTTTTTTGAAATTCTGTATTATTTCTGCCCTCTTTTCTGTTTGGGTTTTTTCTCTAAATAAAAAAAACATATTATGACAAAGGAAATGAACACAAGATCCTCTGCGCTGGTTGCACAGACTATTGAGATTATAAGTATGCATATGGAGGCCAGCACTGGCAATCTAATGGAAAAAAAGATTACTAATTCTTTTGAAAACATTCTAATGAGAATATTAGTTTCTTATTGTGCTGGAATAAGCTATACAAACTTGGTGTATTAAAACAATACACTGTATACTTATTGTCTTATAATCCTAGAGACATGAAATTCTAAATGTGTTTCAAAGGGAGGCAATTAAGGTATGGCAGTGCTGTATTTTTTCTGGATTTTTCTCTTATAGTATAGGAAATACTTTGTTTTCTTATGGTGAGGAATTTGTACAGGTTGCATGTTACTTGTTATAGTGTATCCCATTTTCAAAGTTCAAATGATTGATACATTATATCAATTTGAGAAGATTAAAGGCTTAACTAAGTGACTCAGCAGTTCTACATCGGAGAGTATAGAAGACATGTTCTAGAGTGCTCTAGGACCTAGGATATTGTGATCATTGACTCATTGTGTCAACTTGAGAAGTTTAGAAGTTTAACTGTGTCAGTGGGGCCAAGGCCTTCATTTGGTAAACATCCTCAGCCTCCAAGAGGAGAGCTTGGAGATGGTGAGAATGCTATACTCATTCTAAGGGGGTGGCCTGCGTACATTATAAGGAAGAAAAAGTGACTTACTTTTTCCCTTTTTGCTCTGTTACTTTTGCTATCTGCCATTTCCATGAATGATTGCCTCTCTACCACATCACCCTGCCTTGAAGCCAGCTGAGTACACACTAAAACCTCCACAAACTTTGAGCTAAATAAACCTTTCCTTCCTTAATTTTAGGCATTGGGTATTTTGTCTCAACAATAAGAAAAAAGCAACCAAGACAGTTGCTGATAGGGTGCTTCTCATGATTATCACTCTTACTGTTAACTCTTATCTTTCCTACCTTTTCAGATTTTTGAGTGATTTTGCCGTGACCCAGATAATCCACCATAATCTCCCTTGGTTTTAAAATTAGCTGCCTGCCGTAATTTTCTCTGAAACTAAGTTAATTTCCTTCTGCATGTAACATTTATAGATTTAAGGATCTGGATATAGCAATATGTAGGGGAAAATTGTTCTTCTGCCTACCACAATGAGCTGAACTTATTTGAATACAAGAGAAGCAATCTGTCTACAAATCACCCAAGAGAAATGAATACATTCCTCTTTATTTAAGTATGACAAATTGAATAGTTTTTAAAATTAAAACTACTATCTTTTAATTTTGTGGTTATTATTAATGAACAAATTACTTTTCCAATTGGATAATCCACAGGAGTGTATATACAGTCAATTGTTTATGCCCGTTTTGTAAAATATTAGTTCATTTAGAAAATATGTAAAAGCTCTGAATAGAGCTTATACAGGTTAATGATTTACTAAATGCAAGAAATTCATTAGCAAAGCATTATTCTATATAACTTAGATAATAGTACAGATATTTGGAAATATGTTAGTGACTAGAATCTAAAATTATAATGTATTTTAATATAAGCTAAGGAGAAAAGGCAGGAAATAAAAGTTGGACTAATAGGAATTAGATATTCTGGACAATACCACTCAAGTGACAAGTTAGTCAAGGCAAGCCAAATTTGATTAATAATTTTCATTTTATTTCTAGGGTCAGGCAGAGATAAATATGGCATTCTGCCACTTACATTTATTTATCTATTGTAGTCATAATTGTCTTTCATTTTAAAATAAGTTTTACTTTCTCCTACCTTTCAGTTGAAATACAAGATTGTATAATATGCTCTTCATGTCATCCATTGATGAGGGAGAACCCGGGTAGCACTCTGCATGCCAAGTTATTGAGTCATAGTAAGCACCATTTGAGAAACTGCTAATGGTTAAGGACAAGTTTAGGAGCTGTAAGGACCACAGAAAAGAATACAAATTGAGAATACCAGGGCAAAATAATTTTAAATGATGAACAAATTGTAATTGGTTTTAATTCTCAGAGATTTAAAAAAAAAGCCTATGATGCTTATGAGATACTTTATTTATTTATTTATAGCCCAGAAGATGGTAGCTAGATTGACCCAGTATGCAAAAGGGCCACATCTTTTAGTACTATCCATAGTGACATACACAAATAATTGTTTGGCAAATATGACACCTTTAAATACCAATCCCTTGAGAGAAAAGATTCTAGGAAAATCGACTTTATTACCATTTAAGTTACCACCTGATATTCACTTCATGCCTTGGAATAAAAGAAGATAGAAGGTGCAGATGCAATTGAAAGGAATTACAAATAGTTATGAGGATCAAAACACATCCTTTTAAAGCTGAATGAGAATGTCTACCGTCCAGCACCCCTAATATGACAAGAATCATGTTAGTAATTCAATTTCAAAATATTTGAGGTAATCATTGTTTTCTCGTGTTGCCTAAGAACACCAGGATTTCCTGATTAGTGACTTGTCAATGATTGTCCTATCAGAAGCCGGCAGGCCCACTGTGGACATTGTCACACCTATTTTCCTAATGGCACTAACCCTTAAAGCGCAAAGGAACATGATTTAAAATTAATATTATTTGTCAGCAAGAATTTTAGATTTTATGGCTCATATGATATAATCTGTATTAAAAACCATAAAAAATTCTGATATCTTTTTAACTCAAAAGAAATGCATTTACAATAATTTTTATGAACTTTAAAATTATAGTTTCCTCCCTAAATCTATTGCATGTCACTAAAACCAATCCTATGACAACCCAAATCCTTGGGATGGAAGTATAGAAATGACGATTTAGTAGAAAAAAATTTATTAAAGAAATTTTACTACTTTTCACCTCAATATATGTGCTCAATTCTGAAAAATTGGCATTTTCTTTAATATTCTACATAACCGAAGGCCACAGTGCTTCAGTGTCATAATCCAAATGGCAAATATCTCTGATTCTAGTGTTTATACAAAGAAAAAGGGAAAAATAAGGCTTTCTGTAATCTCCTCCTATTTCCATTTGTAATAGGCTTTAAATGCATCTTGCATTTGGAGATTTTTTTTGGATATTAATTCAATTCACCTAGCTGAGAAAGAAAAGATTCTGGGGAGGCTTAAAGTTCCTGAAAGTCACTCGCGATGCTGCCATTTAAGTATTATACATAAAGAGCCATTCGGACTGCAGCATCGGGAGGAGTTACAGTAACATCAGGGAGCATCATGGTGAAAAAGCATGAGCTCTGGACCAGAGTGAGAACCAGAACCAACAAAGCACCAGATAGTCACAATGTTGGTCATAGATAATGCCTTTTCTCTATATTTGAGATTCATTCCGTCCAAATTAGAGGATTAAGGGTTCAGAAGTGACCTGAGAGGAGTTAGAGAATTTTATTGATTTATTTCACAATTTAAGCTTCCCCTTGAGAGTTTTCTAAAACAAGCTTGAAAACTAAAGCCTACCTAATGCATCTGAAAATTCTTTGTATCAACAAAGTAGGATTCTAACCTGTGAATTTTGTTGATTTCTTCCTTAAGATTCATCAAATATTTATTGCCAATCAAATAATAAATAATGGTGCTCTTCCACATGGCTGTTATTTGGCTTAAGTAGATTCTTGTATTCTCCTACACTTATGCATTCCTTAAATTGAAATGTTAGCAGCTACTGAAGGTCAAAGAAATTTTGAATGTGCAAATAGAGTTAACCTTTTGTTTGGAATGGTTAAATGGTAATCTATGTTGTATGCTTTGGTAGTACAAATAATTATCCTGAAATATTCTTTCTGCTGCCCTTTTCCTTATGTCTAAAATTTCATCATTAATATATCAGAAGCTGTTACCTTATAATCTGTAAAAATGGGGATTCTAAAGTGAAAAGTAACATGAAATAATATTCCATACTAAATATTCAATGCATGTTAAATATAAATGAATGTTAGGTTAGGTATAGGTTCTTTCATAACAGCAGAGAATGAAAGGAATTTCAGAAGTGGAAGGACATATTCATCTATTAATTTGGTTAATGCTTTAATATATATTGAGAGTCCATTCTGTACAGTACATTATACCAGGCATTGTGGTTTCTCAGGGGTGCTCTTTGGCTGGCCAAGTTTTGTGTAAAGTGACAAATGAGACAAAAGGCAAAATCAGTGGACAATGTGAATGCTATTTTGTAAACCCATATAATTTTGTGTAAAAACAGTTAGATCTCTTGATCAATCCTCAAATGAAGTCACAATAGTAGTAGACCGTTAGGGGCTCCCAAGGGTACCAGAAGACCAGGTGTGGATAGCAGGCTTGAAGGAAAAGAGCTTCTCATCTCTAGGACGTGGCATCTATGTGAGAAGAAGTGGGAAGATCAATGTTAATATATCCAGTATGCTCTCCCTATTTGATAACCAAATTCTTCCTCTGTGGAGGCAAGGAAAAGAGGGAGAGAGATTCCAAAAGTTTTCCACCAACTAAACTCCCTTAAGTTCAAAGGAACACTCATATTGTTGATCATAACGTATGAACAGAAAATAGAAAGAGAACAAAACGGATCATCCGCCTTCAAAGGAGTTATGGAGAATCTTGTCACTAAGAGCTCAAATACAATGAAACTCAACTTTCATGTTCTTCACCTGTAGGAGTGATAATTCCAGTCTTACACCTTTATTGTCTTGTTTCAATAAGGTTTTATGTGGAAGCATGTACCAGCATACATAGCTCAAGAAATGCTTCAATGAATGTTTATTTCCCATTTCTTCATTTTTCATTTTAACATTCACATTGAGGCTAGCTCTTCTTTGTATGGAATGAAGCCCATGGTAAGCTTTTCAGGTATTCTAGACCACTAAGCTTTCTCTAAGAAATAATAAGATCAAAATTATAAACATTTTAATAAGAGATTGAAAGTCAAGAGTTGAGTACCTGATAACATTAAATCACTAAAACAAAATGGAAACAGAATTATGTAACCTTAACCTTCCCATGATTATTGAGTTTGCCATAGAAGATATTGAGCCAAAAAATTGTAAAGTAACTTTGATTCTGATATGCAGCAGCCTTGGCCTCCACTTGAAAATAATGGAAGAAATTAAATTTTCAAGCAATATAAAAAATTCTTAAAGAATATGGCAAGTGAGAATTATGTAGCGGAAAAAAAAAAAAAAAAAAAAAAAAAAAAAAAAAAAACTATGTTTCAGTAAGAGGCCAAACTAATGCCAGTAATTCCAGCACTCAGGAGGCTGAAAGAGGAGGATAAGTCTGAGTTCAAGGCCAGCATGGGCTACATAGTGAGACACTGCCTCAAAAAAAAAAAAAAAAAAAAAAGGAAAAAAAAAAGTTGTGAATTAAAGACATTGAACACTGTTGCAGGGATGAAAATTGAGACTGTTTAAGTATCATAGAAACCCACTAAAAAAAACTTTCAGGAAGAAGAAAAATGATAGTAATATGAAAGAGTTGTAAGGATGGCACTATTTATAGAAATTGGTAAAATTAAGAAGAATAGTTTTTTGATAAAGTATTACTTATGTGATATATAATATGTTAGATTAAAAACTGAAGGATTTAAAATTTGAGCAAAAATATTGATTGACTTTAGAATTTGGGAAAAATGCATAATTTTTAGTGAAACACTCAACAAAGATTATGTTCTTAAACTACATGAACTAAATTAAGAGAAAATAAACATTTGGACAACAAATTAGAAACTTAAAACTATTGACTATAAAAGGCAAAATGGACGGGAAAATGCAGAGTGGATCAACAGTAATACAAAAATTTCACAAAAGTTGGTAAAGCTAATCTGCTCATCCATAAAAAATAGTGGTAAAAACAAATTTCACTAAATGACAAAAATTGAAACATTATAATAATTGTCAAATTTTATGTTGCTTTTAATAGAGTCACTTAAAGTAAAATGACAGTATTGAATTTCAAGTATTAAGAAGAATTGTGACAAGAAAATAATAAGATAATATTGAAAAGTTGCATTAAAAATAATAAAGTTTACCAGGAAAAAAAAAAAGCATCATTAACAACATAAATCGTCATTTCATGAAAGGTGTATAGATAGTCCTTGAAGGAGACATAATAATTTTTTTCTTTCTTGGTCATAATGCCATAGCTTCAGACAAATGTACAAGGAAAATAATCAATAAACTACAAGAAGGGTAGCACAGTTTAGGACTAAAAACAGAATCACCCTACATTGCTCTGTTATTTACAGGTCAAATAAAAATGTAGCAAGAGTATCTGGTTATCTAAAGATCTTGACAGAATATCTGTGGAACTTTTAACTTAGTATATAGTCACAATCTAGTCTCTGTAATTGTTAAAATGTATATTTCATTGTATAATGTAACTATTTTGCACCTGATTATTTCTGGATTTCAGTCTTTTGTTGTGTTATATTTTCATCATTTTTTTCTGTTGGAACTACGAGAGATTTTGAAGGCCCCTTGCTACATGAGACAGGAAGACAAGACCAAAATGATTGTGTTTCTTCATGTATCTTATCATCAGCATCCCTGCTGAGATCATATCCTCCTGGTATTCTTCAAAATTAGAGAATAATGTCCTGACATAGAATTGCTAGTGTAGTTTTTATCTTTCCTTGTTTATTACAATACTCATCTTTTACAGCCTTTTAAAAGTGAGTCCATGAAAGAGATAATAGATGTCCATTGCTCCTAGTCATGCTTTATTTTCTCTGAAGTCTCTTTCAGTTTGTATCTCAGAATACTGATGGTTTGCTATAGGAGATGGAGGGAGAAAATATGTCCAGAAACATTTTCTATTAGACACAGGAGCATCTCAGTTTCTGGTTTTCTTCCAAAAGACTCAAAACAACTTTAGCACTGTATTTATGTGCCACAGAACTAGCAGTTGAGCACGTTTTTTATTTTTCTTGAGGCCATTTATGTGCACACTGAGTTCTTGGTAATGAGTATCATAAAACACCATGGTGGCACATTATCCCTCTTTACAGAGCAGTGATAGTGCATGCTTAATTGTGAGAAGCATTTTCATGATGATCTTCATCAAACCAGATGACCAACACTGGCCTGAGGAAATGTGTAACATTCAAATTCATTTTGTCTTCCTGCTCAAAGTTCTGAGGACTTAAATAGTCTTACACTGTCCATTTATGTTTTGTTTAATTTTGCCTGCTCACATTTAAAGAATGTTTTGGCAAAGACAGGACAAATCAGCAGGGAGTAAGGGGAGGGATGGACTATTGAAACTGATTTATATACTGCACAGAGAAGATTCTGTGACTGGATCTCAACTAAACAGAATTGAGTGTTCCATAGCCAAATATTGATGTCTGCTTTAGATAAAGTAAAGATACCTGTGGTGTATATGTATATTACCTTAGAGTATATTAGAACCAGCTCTTGCTTAAATCAGGAACAGAACAATCAGAAAAGTTCACAAAATTGTGTTTCATTTTTGTGAAAACACAAACTGTCTTAGTCTGAAGAAATACTACATATTCAACACAATATTAGAACCATGTTTTCCAATTTTCCTTTTTCATTGAAATCAATGATTTTTACTTATTGAATATATCTCCTTAGATAAATCAGTTATATAATTATACATTGAACATCCAGATTTATTTCTAAAAAGTAAATAATAATTGCATGAGTTATTTTGTTTTAGCTTCTTAGAGTTCAAACCTTACGAGCAAGATATATCTCAAAATATTTCAATAACAAAAACTCTAATGAGTTCTTTAATTTTAAATCTTCATACCTAAGAAAAGGGGAAAAAAAGATTAGGCAGTAAAGCTACAAAACAGTGTTGCCAGAAATTTTTCATGACTTACCCTAACAATGCCTTAAACTGCAAATTACATAGGATTTTATTTCCAGATTTGGGAAGACTAATTGACCCTGGCAGTAATTGTCTCCGTGGAGGAAAGGAAGTAAAAAGTTAAACTTCAGCCACTTAACTCCCCCTTTCAGCCAAACTCTGGTTAATCAGTGTGGAAAAATAATGACACCTGCTTGCTCTTGTTTCCAAAGCACCATTTTGCTATTGTCAACACTCCAACATTTTTCATTTGAGACACAAATTTATTTCAGTTCCTATGTGTCCTGTGCTATCTGCCTTTATTACCATAAATTATTTCCACTAGAAATGTTGGAATGAAAAAAACAAAAATCACTGGGTGTTTTCATGCAAAAGAAATGAATCCTACCCAAAGGAAATAATGCCCCCATTCCACTTCAATGCTTAGCCTTGCACATTCAAAACCTTTGTCTGCACCTCATATGAGGGCCCCTATGTTACTGTATTACAAATGCTACAAATGATTAAACACATTCCTAATCTAAACTAAAGCAAAAGGCTTTGTGTCTTCTCAATTGAAAGCATTAAAACAACATTTTAGATTGCTCATGTCTTTTTTCTGTTGTTTTGTCAAATTGAATTCAACATCAGTGTTATGGCCTCATGTTTTTTTGTCCACTGTTTCATAAATACAGCATACCTTAAACCCATCTCTAAGTACATGTTCAGGTGTTTTGTTTTAAAGTCCTAATAAGTAGCTAATAAATAGCATTAAACACTTTTCTATACAGTAGTCCTCAGTGTTGTTATCCTCATTTAATCCATAATTATAGTTTCTATTAAAGAAATAAGAACAATTGCCATCTTACTGAGACTTTGCACACAACAGACTGTATATGAAACACTTTGCATGTATCATCTTTATGAAATCTCACATTAACCTTACATTATAGAACTTAGTACAATTCCAATATAGAATAACACATACTAGTGGTGACTGATTTTATAAGGGAGATGAAACTTATAATTGGTGGAACGTACATATATTTTATTCCAAGTCTAGGTTCTTTTTTTTCTCATGTGTGTTCAGCTCTTAGCTCTCTTATAAGAATGAACATAAATCTCAAACCCAAACACAGTGTTCTTTTTCTTTTTAACATTTTGAAGTGGTAGTTCTGTAAGAAGTACAGAACTTGGTACAGTGAGCATTGTCATGTATTTCTTTTAAGTCTGGCTTTTTGTTATCATTCATATGTGTCACTCTTATATTACCAATATAGGATCTTGGTGCTTTGTCTCCCTTCTTGGTAACTAGCTCACTGATGACCGTATAAGAATGCTTTCTCTGTTAGAGAATTCTTTTTCAGTCAAGTGAGCCACGTGTGATGGGGAGTAGAACTTAGCTAAGTGTAACGGAGGTTGATTCAGATTTCCTTTCTGGGTAAGTCTTATTTTGGCAAGTTTTAAAGGAAGACTCTCTCTCACTATTTCACCCTTTCTAGCAGAGAATTAAAATACATAGCCACTTAACCTGATTGCCAATGCTTTCTCTACATCACTGCCTTTCGAAATAATTTTAATAAATATAAATCTTGGTAGAAAAGAACAGCAAGCTCATAAATTGTTGTAACTAGCAAAAAGCCCCTCCTAAGAGGATACCAACTGTTCAATTTCCCACTTTAAGCATTTTCTTTGTTGTTTCACAAAATATACATGATGTACACTGTGGGTTGTCTTAGTTAACTTTTTAAAGTGAGGCTTTAGTCTTTTGTCCTCATTGTCCTTTAGGACAATGAGATCTAATTTTATGTAATATTTCAATAGATGTGCAAAATTTTGAACAATAACAAGGATGAAATGACAATTCTGATCATTAGTATTATATAACTTTGAGTGATATTCAAGCACATTATACAAATAAATAATCTAGAAAATGAGATTGCTTAACTTTCTGAAAGTAATTTCACATAGCTAAAGAGTGGAGAGTATGTACTTAGCTCCATGCGGTCAGACATCTACTTTCATGACAAACTCACAATAGAACAAGGCATGATTGAATCATTATTATGACCAAACAGGTTTTCCCTGGTTGGCTCATATGAGTTCTCCTTTCTTGCTTTTATCATGGTGCTGACCTGACAAGAACAATACAGTCTAGGACTCTCTGTAATTTTCAATATAATGAAAAAGTGCATTATTCCTTTTGTTTTCTAACTTTAAACCTTGATATCACCGTGTGTCTTGGTTACTTTTCTCTTACTGCTGAGACAAAATATCTGACACTCAAAATAAGGAAGGAAAGGTTTATTTAGCACACAGTTTGTGGAGGTTGCAGTCCATCATCAGGTGGCATGGCATAGGGGTAACGGATCATAGCAGCGAAAGACAGCAAAGCAACAACAGCAGAAGAGGGAGAGTAAGTCTCTTTTCCTCTTTTGTTGTAAACAGGCTACTTGCCCTGGGAAGAGTGTAGCACTTACACCATCTCCATGCCCTCCTCTTGCACAGAATGAGGATATTTACAAAATGAAAATGCTGACCCCTTTATGAACCATTTAGTTGAGCTTCTAAAATTCTCAAGTAGATCAACAGCTACACCGTGCTAAAAATACTGTCTGAAAATCTTTAGTCTCCATTTATCACTTTCGTCTTCCTATAAAATAAGCTCTGAATTAAAACTGCTATGTAAACCAAAGAAAATCTTGTCCTCTTTATTTTAGAATGTGTATCTAGAAGCGCATTTAAAGTTATTATTGGCATTGAAGTTAAAGAATTTGTTATTGTGTTCAACTAAAACGTTTACTTGCAAAGTCAAGAGCCCAACTTTATAATTGTAATGAACGTTTTTGACCACTTAGTATATCCTGTGTTCTGGTTATAAATGGTTCAGTTGTGTATTCCAGGCCTCCATATAATGGAACTATACTGCCCACAGATAGAAGAGGTTTTTATGTACACTTCACTGATAAAGAGCTATGTACACATCCACAATATACTAGAAACACAAAGCAATGATTTATTAAGAATTAAGTTTCATTCTAGTTGTTTTGTCTTCTATCATTTCTGCTACTACTCAGATAAATGCTAACACCATCTCTTATCTAGCTTGGTTACTGTTTTTCACTCTTGTTTAATTATGGTTCCTTTTCAACTCAGTCATCAGACTGAATCTTTAAAAAAATACAAGTCAGATCAAATTCAGGGTTCAACTCAAAATTGTCTCAGGGACTTCATTTCATTCATATGTCAGAACATAGCCATATAATGGCTCACAAAGTCTGCTTGATCTTCAACCTCAACCTAATATCAATTTCGGTTACACTCTGTATTTAACTTTACTCAAATGAACATGACTTCTTCATTGTTCCTACATTGTAGCAGACATGTTTCTGCTTCATGGTTTTACATAGTTGTTTCCTCTGTAGAAAGAGCTCTTCTAGATTGCCCCAGGGTTAAGATCTCCTGCATGACCCCTTTAAGTTTCTGCTTAGGTGACAGCTTTATGGAAGGCCACCATTACAGTCAAATTTAAAACTGAAACACCCAGAAGTTACTTGATCTTCTTTATTATACTCTCCTGTCTTGGCCTTAACACTTATCACCTGTATATATCATGAGTTTATATTATTTAATTATTTAAAGAGATTAGAGGGCTTTAACATCTGTGTCCATTGTATATCTTGAGTCTAATCTAAATGTCTTGGATTTGTTATTTCTGATTGAGTAAATCAATCAACTAATAGGAAAAACTTTAAAACATGATAAATAATTTAAGGTGGCTTAACTCAAAACATGGGCCATATACCAAACATAAAGGCATTTCAGAGAAAGACTGCTCAAAGACCTAAGAAGTTACCTTTAGGAAAAGCCTTATGATTTACTATCAAACTGAGCTTTGTAAACATATACTATACTGAGTTCTAGGTGATTAATTTCAGATATCTAAACATATTAAGGAAATAACTTATTAAATAAGATACATATAAATGTAAATGAACTCATAAAATTAACTGTGATCAAATATTCTGTCAGTTATTTAATAAATGAAATGTCTTGTTCTTTTTCTTCAATATTTCTAATATAATAGTGCTTGTTTTACAAGGCAACATACCTATTTATCAGTAGTAAAGCATTCAATTTCACAATGAAGTTTCACAAGTGACTAATGTCCTTTAGGTTACCTAAATGTCATAGCATACTTACTATATCCTGCTTTGAGTTATTTCATGACATTTTGTTGCTATATAGATGTTAGGGAAGAAAAACTGTTATTAGATAATATTCTTGATAAAGCTTATAGTTTTGAAACCTGGAAAAATGAAGTTATTTGACCTTAGACAAAAAACACATATAATTCTGTGTATAATATCTTAAGCAAGCAAAATATTGCTTTTCTATGGCATTTGACTGATGATAATGTAATATTCTCAGGAACTTATAAAACCTATACAACATATAGCTACTATTTCTGTTTGACCTGTGACTTTATCATAGTTTCTTCAAATTCTTGAATGACTTAAAATGTGCAAGAAAGATTAAAATTGATGAAACTAAGTGTAGTAAACAGCAATAACAATTCAGAAATAAAATTATTCATAATAAAAATAAATGCATGATTCTCTTAACAACAATTCACCCCTTTATTCTCAAGCAAATTGACTAGAAGCTCTCTGGCTAACAGTTTTGGAATATTTCATGCTGGAAGGTGGCCTGCAATGAAGAATTGTGCTCTCCTACTAGAGAAATCATTTTTACTCAGTGCTGCAAAACTACAATTCAGACATAAAAGTACTTTAGACTGGGATTGCTAGTGGTCACAGGGCCCTGATATAAGCAAATACATTTCAGAGAAACTCACATTCAGCCTAGGGTACAAATAGGTTTGTGTACTAAACAAAAATATGTAATTCACAAGGAAAAATAACAAAACACACAAAAGAAACATACCATAAAGAAATTACAAAAATAGGTGTAGTATTATTGCATTATCTATGAAAATAATAACCACAGACTAGGTTACTAAACAAGGCACAGTTATCATTTTATAATTCTCAAGTTGAAGAACTCTAAAAATAAAGACGTTAGGAGGGCCATATTCTTTCAAGAGGGTCTCTTGGAGAATCCTTGCCTCCTTAACTATGTTCTAGAGACTGTCTGAATTCATTATATCATGTCCCACCCTCCTTTTACACCAGCCTCCACTTCCTATTACTACATATTTTTCTGTGATTCATTCTCTCTCTCTCTCTCTCTCTCTCTCTCTCTCTCTCTCTCTCTCTCTCTCTCTCTCTCTCTCTCTCTCTCTCTCTCTCTCTCTCTCTCTCTCTCTCATTTTAGGATTGCATATTAAACCTAGGGCCTTCACACTGAGCTGTATCTCCAGCCCTTAATATTTTATTTTGAGAAGAACCTCACTAAATACAGGCATAAGATTTACCGTACTAAGCTGCCCCCTCCTCCATTTTTTTGTAAGAACCTCTGGGATAACATTGGGTCTATATGGGTAATCTTTCCTTCTCAAATCCCTAATTTAACTCCATTTGTGAAGTACCTTTTGTTATGTAGGTGAAGTAATATACCAAAGACTTAGGAACTAGACTGTGGGAAAAATTACTGCAGATAGAAAACACTATCAAAAACTTCAGTAATTGGAATTGCTAAAACAGCTTGCTTTGCATTTGTGAATTATTTATGTTGATGTTCTTCTGCCATTCTTTTGCTTCAAATAAATTAATAAATTCCTAACTGTCAAAATATTAAATACTTAGATGTTGTCATTCAAGATACTTTCTTGTCTATTTTCAATCTTGTCTGTTACTTTAAACTGTTTCTTATTCCAGTTCTTTTGAAATATCACACTTCTTATGATCTATTTCTTGATTATGATTTTGTATTCCGCTTGCCTTTTTATACAAACTTTACAGGATGTGTGTTTCAATTAATATGAATCTTTTAAAAACTTACATGTATCTTAAGGGCAGAGAATTTGTTTTGATTTTGCTGTTTGAATTTCTTAAACTGTCACAAAGTAGAGATAAAATCAGTATGATCCACCACAGTATGTGACGGTGGTAATCTTTTGTTTGAGACTATAGCTAAGTACATTCAACAGTGAGTATAAATAGGAATGTGAACTTGAGAAACTCAACGAATAATGAATTAAACTTAGATTTATAAAGCACAAATTATACACAATTGTGGGTACGAACGAAATAATCAAAAGTTCCTGTTTCCTGAATACAAGCGGGCTATGGAATTCATGTGTTCCCAGGTTTACCTGGGCCCACGGACAATTCAAAGCATTTTGTATACATTGCTTTATTTATTTTCTCTAATAACCCTATTATTTAAATATTATTTCCATTTTATAGAAGGAGAACTTAAGGCACAGAGCTCCTAAGTGACTCATGCATGTCAGAAAAGTATCAACCAGTGGAACCAGGAATCAAACCAACACCTGATACGAAGCAAATCATTGCTGAATTTTAACTTATGTCTTTGTAATAAACCCATTTTAAATGAATTACTCTGTAATTGGCAGTGATCTTTAAGTTCTTCTCACCCCATTTGTGATCATCTTAAAAATCAGTGGCATCTTGGACTGACTTGATCTTTCTGTCTCATTGGATCCTGCCACTTGGACACAGTCACAATCTCAGTCAGCAGTATGAATTATGAGACTTAATAATCGTAAGTCAGACCAGAAAGCCTGCCTGGACTTTATGTAAGAAGAGATCTTCAGATGTCTTCTTGGCGGGGGAGAGGGCCATTGCCAAGGAGCTAATTGGCAGATCTTTCTTTTAGGACCATTACTGAATAATGATCTCAAGACCAAAAACATTTATCTGTAGTTGTGTGGATTCATAAAAGGTAGATAATGATTATTTGGATAATGCCTTATTTTAATGAATCATGTTAGTAAATTGGATATTTTGAAATGGCCCAGTATTACACAGGTGGCAAAATATACACAGACATAGTGCAAAAATTACTTAATGCAGCCTAGACCATTGGTGTGAAGTTGATACTTTGTGTTTTATATTTTAGCACAAGAGAATATATAAACAATATATCACTGTAGGCTCCAAAAACATATTTCTGGGCCAGAAATGAACTTCTTCACAGAACTTGTACATCACAATATTAACATTTGGCTACTTGCAAAAGTGCCAAGTTGTCCATCTGTCTCACTGGGGCTTTTCCTAAGACACGTCAAGGGAAAGCCTTTTAATATGTAGCTTCCTATAATTCCAGAGCCAAGAAATCAGGCCATATTACCACAGGCAACAGAGTCTTAACAGTATGAGCCTTGGAATCAGATGCATTTAGACTTGACTCCTATTTTGGATAAGCTGCTAATTTCCCAAAACTTTAGGATCCTCTATAGTAAAATGGGAATAACAATGATACCAGTCCTTTGGTTTGTTATAGGGTCAAAATGAAATGAATAGAGTCCAAAAGAAAGAAAGAAGTAATTACATAAATAACTAAAATACTTAATTGAAACACATCAAAAGTGTTATATAAAAAGCATTCAGAATCAACTCTTAAGCTCATTATAAGAAAGAATCGTGAAGAACTGGTGATGTTTCTGAGGCTATAGGGTGGAATGGAAGTGAGGTCTGTAACATTTCTCAACCTGAAATTTTATTCTGCCATTGCCATTCTCAAAATGTAGTCTGGAGAACAAAAATAAACAGAACACAGTCCTCATGCAGAATGGTTCTACTCATAAAGGTTAGGTTCTTAAGATTGTAATATTATGAAAGAAAATTGACATATACAAAATATTTCTGAAAATACTTACAAGAATAAAACATTCCAGGGGGGAAAATATTCCAAGGGAGGTTTAGAATTAGAAACAAATTTTTAAAGTAAACTAATAAACATTGACCCACATTTATAGTCTAAACAAATTCATGTGACATAAAATGAGATAATAATATTGAATCAAAATTAAAAGTTAGGACATTTTCCCAACAGTTCGATTCTTTTACTCCTTTTAAGAAATATTCACTTGTTGGTTGAGAATTTTTTTCTTTATTCTAGTCTTAATTATAGTTCATACATTTTGTATGTCTTTACTGGGGTAAAAAGGAAGAAAAAGAATGAGAGAGGAGAAGAAAGTTACAAAGAGAAACAGGAAAGAGTGAAATGAGAAAACAAAGCAGTGAGAGAATGAGGAAGAAAGGAGGAGAGGAAAAAGAAGGGAAATGCAGTCACAAGAAGATACAGAAAGAAAAATGCAAATACAAGAGGGAGAGGGGAAGGAAAAAGAAAAAAGTGGGGAAAGAAAGGGCAAAAGAAGAAAGAAGAAGGAAAAAGGAAGAACACATTTATTCTAAGAGCTCAGAGCTTGGAGTTAAAAATAAATCCACACAATCATTCTTAAAATAATTACCTGTACTAGAGATATCTTAGAGTATAAAGAGAGCCATCAGTGTGCATCATTAGTTTCTACGTGGTCCATGAGTCCTTATTTGAAGATTCTTCCATACTGTAAAACTTTGATTAAATAAGTGTGTCATATGTTTCTCTTGTTAACTGTCTTCTGTTATAAAATGTTAACCTTATGATGGGTGATGAAATACATCAGTTTTCTACCCGTATCATACTAATCATGTAGGGTTGGTATTTAAATGCAGATTCCGATTTGGGCCACCTAGGGCTCCGTAGTACACATTTTTCTAATAAACCATGAGACAGTGTTGGTGCTCAGACTGTGAAATCACTCTTTGGTTGGCAAGACACATAGGCTGCTCTGTGAAAAGCCCATTCTAAGTGAGTTTCATATCTCATTAAGATGGGGATATATATGGACAGAAGCTGTAATATGGTTGGTTGTAAACTGGAATCTTCTTCAAGGGAGCTTGCAAATATTTTTGAGGACCTGATATCATCCCACTTCCCCCAATTCCTGTTAATAATATAATTGAGCTGGAAGTGTGATCAGGGCACAAAGGGTTTTGAAAAGGCCTTTAAGATTATTACATTTCCGCTACTCTTGTGACATGCTTAGGGGCTTAAAAAACATCAGTTTATTATTTTACTCTTCATCAGATCACAAACCTAGTAGGGATCTCACTGGACTAAGATGAAGATTTCAGCAGAATATTCCTTACTGGGGCCGCTAGGGGAAAATCCATTGCTAGGTCATTTCCAATTTTTAGAGGCTCCTTGCTTTCCTTGACAAAGGGCTCATTCCAGTCCCAAAGTCAGCAAATGAGACCAAGTATTCCTTTGGCTTCTCTCTTCCTGTTTCTCTTTTCATAATCACACTTCCATTTTTAAGGACTTTTATTGTCAGAAAATCTATTTTAAAGTCAGCTAAGTAGAACATTAATTCTATCTTAAGATTTAATTCCTTATCTTCTAGCCTAACATGTATAGTTTCTGGAGATTTGGAGGCAACACACCTGGATCCATTAGTCTGCCGACTGTACTCTGTGATTCTAATTTTCAACAGGGATAAAATCCAAAATAAGGCATTGCCTATTGTCACTTAAATTGGACTGAGACAAAAAAAAAATAGAAAAACAAAAATGAAATGGTTTAGTGGTTTTAAGAGGAAGATGGATTTGACTCTTCTTATTTTATCATATATTTCTCACCTTAACAGTACAGGTATATTTCTTTTTCTCCTGAGGAAATAAAAATCTCTTTACTTTCATGTCCTCTTTAATATATGCTCATGAGATTCCAGTTAGATATATGAGTATACCATGAGCTGAGGAAAAGTTCTTTGATGTGTAGGGACGATGGGAGAACCTTCAAATACCAATTTTTTATTCATGAATTATTCACACACTGCGAGTTGAACTTCTCTATTTGATTCTTTGAGTTTATGATTCACCTTTTCTACGCTTCTGGCCAATACTTTCTTTTAGCCTTCTGATAAATCTGTTAGATGCTAATACCCTGAGCACAGAAAACCTCATTGTAACTTCTAAGCTTTAAAAGTGACAAGTCAAAAGCAAAGATGTACCAAAAGAATCATGAATCTCCACTTTATTAACACAAACATTGTAATTATTATCAAAGATAGTTAGCATGAAGCATCTTATCTTTCAAAATTCAAAAAAGCATGGCATGATAGTTAACCCTCGATTGGAGGATAAGTACATGATAATGAAAGCAGTCAGTTATTCAGATCTACATATTTGTGTATGAAATGAATGAATAGAAATGAAGAATTAGGGCAAAGGGAAATACCGTTTCAAAATTTTATATGCAAGAGACTGAAATGATTTGGAAAAAGTCAAATCTGTAACACCTTGAAGATGTTATGAGTTTCTTTTTTATTTTCATTTCATATTGAAATGCAACCTTCTGGAAGTTCAAATAGTGAAGCTAGATCATTGATATGGCAGATATGAACACAGAGGGCTAAAATAGATAACATCTATCACAGTTCAGATCTTGAATGTTCCCCCATAGCCCATACTATAAGGTTTGGTTCTCAGCATGTGGTGCTGTTGAGAGGTGGTGGAGCCTTCAGAAAGTGGGAGCTTCTGAGAAGGAAGTTAGGTTGTGACTGGAACTCTTGATGGGCAGAGTGGGTCGCATTTATTTTCCTGTTTCTCTTTTGGCTTTCCAGATGCCATGAGGTCTACAAAAGCATCCCACATAATGTAGAGGGTCTGCGTGGTCTCAGAGCAACAGGGTTTGAAATGTCTAGACTGCCACTTCTGAAACTGAGCCAAAATAAATACTTCCTCCTTTTGAATTGAATGTGCCAGACAATTTATCACAGTTACTGAAAACAGAATAACATAATACTCAAGAAAAATGGATTATCACAATACTTCCTAGTTTAAAAAGAGCCTTCTCTATCAGTCGGTGCTTACTAGAGATCCTTTCCATTCATATCCAGCTTAATTCATTCTCATATATAAATGTCAGACACCTCACTATTCCCATCAAAAGCCCTTATCACAATGTGTGATTATCTCTATCAAGCTATATCCATACCAGTGTAGAGCCATAAAAACAGAAATCTCAGGTGTTCCTTACAAGAATAAACATTGTGTTTAAAAGGAAGAGATCAGTCCACAAAATTTGAATGAACAAAGAATATATTTATGTTCCAAAGCTACCTGACTGAAGTCATAAATAAAGTAAAACACAATCTTCGGGTCTAGTTTATATATATATTATATATAATTAAAATATCTTCAAGGGCTTATTCAGATGACTGCAAATACATATGCTGTATTAAATCAGACTCTTATTCCTCAGGGGCTCATTGTCTCAGCCAAAGATAAATATGTATGTAATCAGGAAGATGTAACAACCCTTGCTAAGAATTATAGAGATGAGCGTGGAATGTCTGCATTGTAAAAAAGAATGCACCAATTAGGAGTATAAGTTAGTATGTGATATGTTTCAGACAAAGGTACAGTTGTTATGTGAAAGAAGGAGAGATAATGAACATAATGAGTACTACAGAGAGGACGTAGGATAAAGAACAGCTGTCCTGAAGTTATTGAATTTAACTGAGCTGACCTGGTAGGATGCTACATGAACCACTACACTTAGATGTCACAAATTAATCACATCACATCCAGCATTCATTGTAGTGTAGTTCTACTGGGTTAACATACTTAACTATAATACCACATATGCTATTGTGAATTCTGAAAGATTTTTCAGCACTATACTTGTACCACAAGTAGGCCTGCGTTAAATTTCCCTGAGATGAAACCATATTAATATATTTAAATATTCCGGTCAGACTGTGTATTCCCACAGCAACAAATCAGCATTAACTAGAAGCTTGCTGGGAGTGAAATTTCTTGTGACTCATTCCAGACCACAGAATAAAAAGCAGTAGGCTGGAGCGTACAAATCTTCTTTTTAACAAGTTATGCTGGTGATTTTGGCACGTAATCAAGTTTGGGAATCATTCTTTCAATGAAACATAGATTTTTAGGAAATGCTGTAGAGAAGTTGTTAATCGGTGCTGCTGTGATTGGTGGTAGTGTTAGTAAAATGTCTTTTTAAAAATCCCTGTTTTAGAGAATAGTTATGGATTTTGGACCTCAGTACACTTACGATTTTTCTCCATGTTTTACAGGATTCTTGGCTTTCTTCCTGTTTTCTCTTTATCACATACTTTCTGTAGTCATGGAACAACAGAACAGTGTAAAATTCCTACAAGATACTAGGATTAGAGGCAATCCAAATGTCAGATAATTCAAATCAAGATGTTGGTATTATATTTCCTTGGAATTTGTGAAGTTTTCTCCACTGTGACTGTACAGCTTTGGTAAATGGGAAGAAAAATTACTTTTATCTAGCTCAGATTCATTGCAGATTTGTTTCTCTTACAAATAGAGACTTGAATTTTACAGAATAATTATCAATTTACTTGATAGGTACTTTAATCACTCAGCTATTAATCAGAACTACTATTGACTCCTTACATTATTAATTAAAGCTTACTTTAAAAACAACTGTTATCTCCACAATTTTGCCGGTGTGGAAGAAAACACTTTTTTCTTTTCTTGTAATTCTTTTCTGCTTAAAAGACTTCTTCAGAGGTAATTTTGCCTTTTTATAAAGGCTTCTACAAATTATGCTGGCAATGATGTCAACAAGATGGCTAGTGACTTTGAAGATGTGGAGACAAAGAGTTGTTTTTCTGAACCTGTATAATTGAGAACTCAGCTAGCACAAAGGTGAAATGTTTGAAAATGCTTTATTGAGTAAACAAGTCAGCCAGAAATATGTCTTGCATTTACACTTCCTTCTTTAGTCATGTTGATTAATGGAGTTTATAGTGTTTTTTACTCCAAAAATCATAAAAGTTGGAAGAATTTCAAGAGTTTGACTATTTCAATCACATATTATTTTTATTAATACTAGACTGAAGTATCCCATTAGGATAGTATCTTACATTTATTATAATTGTATGTTTGAAATATTTCTAAATCATTCCTTTGCAAAGTACATTTTTCAGTATACTAATTCTATACTGTGAATGTTGGTAACAAGGGCACAGAGGGATGAGAGGGTCCAGAGGTCAAATAAATTTGGTTAATGAACCATAATACAGAGCCATCTGGGAGATATGTAAGACACATTAACATACAGAAGACTTATGCATCCTGAAATTTGTTTAATACATATATCTGACACCTTTTGAATGAGTCCTTTGATTTTTGAAATATATTTTCCTAAAAGCTTTTCTAAGACAGTTAATGGCTTCTTCTTCATAGTTATGAGAAGTCATTCAAAATTTAGACCCAAATGAAGAAGTTTGAGTAGAATAAATGTTTTGTATTTGTTATCAAGTACTCCAACATGTCTTGATATAAAGTACCCTGGTTCTACCAAACAACAACTGTTTCCATTAGTCTGGATTTCTATTTCCTGGAAACATGACATTTTATCATTGTGTCCTTCAAAATGAAAGAAACAGTAGTACCTTTTTCTAAATGGTAGAAACTCACAAGAGGTTCTTTTGCAATAAAACCATGCTGCATAACCATAATATTTGGGACATAATACTTAGTATATAGCATTTATAAATTGGTGAACATGGCAAGGACATGGCAAAGGATACTGATGGTTTGACATCTACCATGTATTAAGTATCCTTTATGTTTAAAGAATTTTACTGACAAATGGACTTCTTGCTGTTCTGTAGGTTAGGATTTATGATAAATCTCTTCTTATCGAAAAAATCTGTCTTTTTACTAGAATTGGATAGCCCAGGATTTACCTAATTTAAAAAACATAAATAATAACTTATATTGGTCACATGTCTTGTGTCAGAATTTGTTTGATAAATCCCACAATAATTTGAGGTCATTACCCTAATTCCACTTTATAATTGTGGAAATGAAAGAAGAAATACAATTAAAATTTAAGCCCACCTGTATTAATTACCGCTATAAGAACTTTGCTATATAATTTTCATTAATTTTTATACATTTTATACATTTATACATACATATTTGTGCCTATTTTTTCCTGTTCTTTATGCACATTTACAGCTTTGAATACTGTGAAATTGTGTTGATGCATTAAAATTGTGCAGTCCTGGGCATATTTATATCATGGCAAGGAATCTATGCTATAAATCATTACTTGGTTTTCAGAGATCTGATTATTTAACATGTAAAAGCACATCATCTTTCTTCAGCTCATCAAATATCCTATGAGAGTCATGCTTGATTTTGCTGTCATTAACATGGGAGTTAGTAGTAATAGAAATGGCTCAGAAAGGGATAAAGAAAAGAATTTTAGCATTCTTTGGAAGGAAAATGCACTGGAAAGAAATCATGAAATGTTCTTATACAAGGATTATATGAAGTAAATGATATTGTATAGAATGCTCATAAATTATTATGAAACCTTTAAATTTTCTCATATTTGAAATAAAACCAGTGCAAAGTAATCTCAAGAAATATTTTCCTGGAGATATAACATGTCAAACTATGGTAATGCTA
The DNA here is from genome assembly GCF_034190915.1 of Cavia porcellus. Taxonomy (NCBI): domain Eukaryota; kingdom Metazoa; phylum Chordata; class Mammalia; order Rodentia; family Caviidae; genus Cavia; species Cavia porcellus. The sequence continues at coordinate 17,217,470 of NW_026947502.1, read as the reverse complement.
TGACATGCAAAGTCAGTTTGAAATGTTTGAAATGTTCTGAACAAATTCTGCAGTTATACTGAGATATGCTTTCAAACACCATTTTTATCCAATCATGAAAGTCAATTAGAAAAAAATGTTTTCCATATCTACACATAGCATTGAAGTAATAACAACTAATGATGAGAGGAAAAATACACGCATCCTTCAGAAACCATAATGTTAATATTACCGATCCCCTCAGCCCAAATACACAAGCAGAGAACAATAGCACAACAAAAATAAACCTTCAGAAGTTCTAGCTCAGAGAATCAGGCTACTTTAAATAAATTTGAAATTTATCATATCCTTAAAAGTAAACAAATCTAGTGAATTGAAACTATTTCCCATATTTTAGGAACTATTTCATGTAAAGTGAAAAAAATTGAATAGAACTCATATTATTTAAGTTTTAGAAAATTCCTGATTTTCAAAAATTTATAATATAGTTGTGTACAAGTAACACAAAGACTTGAATTTCACCAGTTTTATAGATGATCTCATCTATGTGTATTCTGAAATCTTTTTATGTTGTATAAAATGAGTTGTGTTAGATAAACTTGCCTCAACAAATTATCTGTTAGTTTAATAAAACAGCCAATGTCTGCAGCATTTCTAAAATCAAGATAAGCTATTCTGTATGTTTTTCTAGTAATGATACAACATACACCAATAGAGAGCAAGTCTCTGAAAATCATTACTAAGTCAACCTGGTATTTTATTGTGTATGTTTTTTACTCACAATGATAGTCATGCAATAAATATGTATTGAAGATTTAGTAGACACTTTCCACTTTTCTAGGTGTTAAGTTTATATCAAGCATAAAAGAGACAAAAGAAAAATCAGTAGAAGTAAGATTTGCAATTTTGAAACCTAGAATATTATAAATAAAATGAAAGAACAATTAAAGCTTCAAGCATAAACACAGTGCACTCAGTAGGCAAAATATTTTCCCTTATATTGTGTATGCTCATGTATTATGTTACCAGTTTCTTTCTTAGCCAGAGTAATATGCAAAGAATTGGCCTTTATTTTATTCTAGTGCTCGCTTGGTTTCAGAATTTGTCTTCACATTTAGAAATATGTGTGAAGTACAGTAGAATGGAAGGAAATAAATGTTAAGAAGCAAATAAGTAGGCAATATTTTACTCTATCAATTGTCATTTGTAGCTATACAATTATGTCACATGTATGGAATGTGGGTAAAAATTTGTTCTTTTCCTGGAAGTTGCAGTGACCATGATAGCCCATAACGTACTGAAGCCACAGATTTGATGGCTAATTGGTCCTTGAATTATTGCGTGGAAAAAAGCTACTTGGTAAGAAGCTTTGCCTTTGCATAGCTCTTTATAATATATATTTAAAATGATACTTCAAATTGTTTTAATTTATCAATTTATTATAGATTTGTTATATTTAAATCTGTTAAATTTTAATTAATAAATTATCATTACCTGTCAGGATGACAACATATTTCCCTTGATTTAGGATGATATTTATAATCTCATAATACTAAGCTAAAATGTGTTCTAGTGTATGTGTCTGTATGACTTGTAAGTGTATTATGAGTCATACTATGGTAACAAACTCTGAAATCTTAACAGTATGAAGCAACATAAGTAGTCTTCTTGCTAATATCAGACTGATGCAGGCCAAATGGGCCTCCTCAAATATCGATTCGTAAACTCATCATTTGGGTTTCAGCTCACTGAGGCATTACCCAGTCAGCAGTAGCAGACATGACAGGAGAGGTAGACACAGAAGGAGCAGATTGATTGATCAATAGCACATGCTATGCTCATGTCTGGAATATCATGTATCACTCATGATCACATTTTGTTTGCCAACACCAATTATACATCTCAAATGCATATGAAGCTACGAAATAAAACTTTATGAGTCAGGTAAATTATTAGTGTTTCTTAATTCATTGAAAAGGAAGGTTTGTGCTGATATTGATTGATGAAATTTTTATTCCCATATCTTATATATACCCTGAGCAACTAAAGATAAATACAATGAATTGACTATTTTTATTCTCCTATCATTTTATGAAATTTTATTTTACTTTTTTCCTTAAAATAAAAAATGAGTAAATGTTCTAATGAATATTGAGTCATTCTGCCACAGTCTTCTATGTCCATGGTGACCAAACACTTCTCTTTTCCATGTTCACAAAGCACTATCACTGCACAAAGATGACATCCCTAAGCTCTGTTTGGTTTTGGAAAGTTATGGTTAGTGTTTTCCAAAAGGCTTATATTTAGTGTCCTTACATATGACCACCTATGACATAAAAATAAATTATTTTAATAAATATGGCCTGGATATTAAACAAATAACCAAAATAGTTCATTCACAAACAGGGTGCTGGGAGACATGAGCCTATGATTATGTCATGGAAAATTTGTATGGCCTGCCTCCAGCTCTGGACGAGTAAAGGCAGAAGGACAGATGTTAAACTGTGCCTTAGTCTAATCAGGGAATTTTTAAGAGGCTGATACTTATTTTTCTGTACAGCCCTCTCAACTACTCTGCTATATATTAAACTTCTGTTTTACTTAAATTTACTCAGATTTATGCTGTATAATGATACTAATAACTATACCCAGACATCATTCTAACACACACTTCTTCTGTTTTTTGTCTGTGCCTTATGCATTCATGAGTCTGTTTCTCTCCCTCTCTGTCTTTCTCTCCAAATTGAGTTTCAATAAGAAGCCATGCCTCTTTACTTGATCTGTTCTCTGAGCTGTTGAGAATTTTATTGAGACTCCATCACTCAAAGTCTTTTCAAATCCATTCCTTATATCTGAAGATTAGAAGTTTCAGTTCTTAGAGACACTGCATTTCTGGACTCCATTTCCATTCACTTTCAATAATGTCTCCAAAATGACACATTGTTTTTTAGACAAATGCCTGAAATACTTCCCCAAATACAGAGAACAAAACCAAAACAAAACAATCAAGTTAATGCATGAAAAATAAAACACTGTTGTGCTGGTCTGAAAGAAAAAAGATAAAATAAAGCTTCCAACCCTCCATTCTGTTTCCTTAGTGCTGCTGTGTAGTACACACTGACTGTGGCAACAGTTTTCTAGAACTTTCCTCTGGGCACTACTGATTGACGTGTCCAGCTTCCAGGCTGACTTCTTTGCTGATTGCTTCCCAAATGATAAACAAAAGCTGTTATTTCAGGCATGCCTTAAAACACCTATTTCTTTGTGCCACATTTCTTCTTAGATGACATCTGATGAATTCAAAATTAAATTCCAGAAGCTCAGAGTCTAATCACGAAAGTTTATTTCTCACTCACAAGGATATCTGAGGCAAGTCAAGTGATAGTCTTCCAAGTGATGATGCTAAAGTCAGTCTTACATTTCTTTCCAGCTGAAAAGTTATGACCAGCCTAGAGAAAGACTAGTCAGAGGAGCTGGGGGGAAGAAGAGACCATAAAGAAATGAACAGATAGCTCTTCGTTGGACCTGGCAACCATATTGCTATGACTGAGGTATACAATGTCCCCTGAAGTTTCATTGTGTGGAAAGCTTGATTGCCAAATATGAATTTGTCATGATGGTACTTCCTTCATCCATGGAAGTCCACTGATGAGTTTATAACTGAATGGGCTATCAGCAAGTGGGGCCTGGTTGAAAGGAATGGGTACTGGGAGTATGCCCTTGGTACTATATATTTTTCCTAGTTCCGCCCATCCTGTCCCGTCCTGTCCTGTCCTGTCCTGTATTCTCGTCTCCTCTCTTCCCCTCCTCTGCTTTCACCCTCCTCCCTCCTTCTTTCCCATGCTGCCATGCTGAGAAGCTGCCATGCTGAGCTTCACCACAGCCCCTTGTGTTGTGGTGTTCTGCCTTACCTCAGACCAATGACAATGAAACCACCAACCCTGGGTTGAAATCTCTGAATTTGTGATCCAAAATAAATTCCTCCTCCTCTAAGTTACTTTTACTTTTTTTGTACCTGGAATTGAATTCAGGACCTCACACTTGCCAGGCAGGTGCTACACCACTGTGCTATATTCTAACCCTTCCAAGTTGCCTTTAACAGGTGTTTTATCACAGTGACAGCTGACCAAAACAAACATATATCACTTATCTTCTTCTGAACCAACCACAGAATTTAACTGTAAAAGAGGCTTGAGAATTTGGACATTTTCCATTTCCCTGAAGAAATATGGACCTGTTAACACCAATAAAACTTTTCATTAATAAGAATTATCTTTCTTAAGAAATCAGTTCAGCTAAAACCTTGAAATCATAATGCATAAATAGAAATTCTAAAAGCAAATTATGTATGCTATGAGTGGGTTTATATATTCATATGGCAATTCATGCATCTGAATACATATAGGGGGCATTTACATTCACATAATTTTCTGATATTACCTCTGGACACCTCTAAAATGTTATTTTAAAAAAAAGAAAGTTTAAATCTACAAAAGACAAATTGATCTGCCTTTAAAGGTTGTTTCACTACCACAAGCTTGTGCCCTTAGTTACATTATTTGTCTTCAGTGATCTCCCTATGTTTCTCCATGCCATAAATTGTCAAGTCTAACTTCTGGGGGAGAGATAATATTCTCACCAGGTGAAAAGACAAGCAAATGCAAGACAAGAAAGTACGAAGGAAGAGCATCCCAGTGAAGTCCCAGGAAAGTCTGCTATTTGTTTTCAAATTGCTCAAAAATATAGTCTCAATATTTTTTTCATTGTCTTTTGTGACAAAGCTCTGTCTTTTTAAATGTATGTTTCTTCTCAAAATAAATCATAAGAGAATCACATTGGTGGATTTTAAAGTTTATTAGTTAATAAGTAGCAACTCAACTTTTTTATTTAGTCACAGGTTTTTTCATGATTAGCAAAATATGGAGTTTTCTGCATTCTATTATAATTTCATATAACCTAAACAAGTATCTAATTGTACTATTGTGTTAGGAACTGCAAGTTCTATTTTAGCCCTTTTCTATCAAACTCAAGGTATCATAGTTGTGTCAACCTTGTCAAAGAGAGCAAACATGTTTACATTTCATTCATAAACTAAACACACTTGTTAAGAGCAGTAATGTGAGTGGCTCTGTTTATGTTCATTTTCTTCTCTGTGTTCTGAAAACTTTTATGACTCTGAATCGCCATGGGTCTCTTTTATAAAATCATTACAACTCATTAGATTATTTATTTTCAGTTCTCACTTTATCAATGGTTCTGGCAGATAACCCAACAGTTGAAACCTAGCTCTGTCCCACAAAGGTGCTACAATAACCTTGGCACATTCTCATTAATTTTTGACCTTAAGGCTTTTTGTTTTCATTTATAAAATTGTGTCGATTAGGAAACATATCACATCTGTCATACAAAAAGTTGTCAGTAGTATTAGCTGTTATTCTTCAACACTTTTTAAAATATTTTAGAGACAAGGTCTCATTATGGAGTTCAGGCTGGCCTCAAGCTAGCTTTGTACCCCAGGCTGGACTCCAATTAGTGGCAATCCTTCTGCTACACCCTCATAAATGCTGAGATTCAGGCTTGCACCACCATGCCCAGCCTCATTTTCTTTTTAAAGTAACATGATGACAAATTTAAAACAATGGTTATTTGAAAAAATCAAACACAGATTTATGTGTAAAATGCTTTCTACTTATGGTTCATTGATCTCAGTGACTTAAAGAGAAACAATAAATGCTCCTACCTTTGAAAAACTCATAATCCAGTTGAGAAGATTGATGGGTAACCAGATCATTGCAATGCAGTAATTCATGATGTAGACAGAGAACAAAGAGATCAGTGACTTTCTTCACAAGACTAGGTCCCATAAAACATCAAACAGGAAAAAACATTGCCTGAGGAATTTGAAGGATGTCTAGGGAATTACAAGGTTACTGAAGCCAGAATAATTTGGCAAAGAAAATAACTTGTACCAAGGGCTGGTAGTAAATAATGCTGGGATGATATTAAGCATGAAACTTCCCCTATCTATGTGTACCAAACATTAGCGGAAGCAGCTGAAGCCTCTAATATATCAAGGGGGTAGGGAGCAGTTTGAGAGACTTCTAGGAGTGATAATCAGATATGCTGATGTTTATTTATAGGTTTTGATGGAGTCTTTTTCTTTACTTCCTTCCAGATAATCACAGAAAACAGAGGTAGAAATCAAAGCAAAAAGCTAAATTCCTATCTTTACAATCAAGGTTTTCGAATGAAACCTATCTGCATAGATCCTTCAACATAAGAAATATTTTAGAGAACACACTGTGTTTATGCAGATAGTGAAAATCAGGCACTGTTCTCATATTCTTGTCTGCTGTAATCACTTCACTTTTACCATTTAGTATTTTGTGATATGTTCCCATGTCTGTAAAATTATAAATTAAAATGTAGTATAGTATACATACATGTACATATATATTAATCATATATGGTTACAAGGAAATATATAACCATGTATATGTATGTATGAATCTAAATTTCTATGTATGTATCTGTCTACAAGTCTATCTAAATATTAAACTAGAAGAATTTTCCTGGCCCACAGTAAAATCCATAAAAATTATTAAATATATAAATGTATAATTGAATTCATCATATATTTAACAGAAAATGTTCTTATCTCTAAATCCCATCTTATTTTTTCTTTGCCTCTTGCAAAATATTATCTGTATTATAGTTTATACTTTCCATTTTGATTACCTCATTGCTGCCACACTTCTTAATATTAGTGTTGCACAAAGATTAATGTTTGAACGAAGATAATAATAATGGCAATACTATCGTTTATTTCTTGCCAGCTGTATGTCATATTTGGTTCTTGCAATTCATTGTAATTTCATGCAATTCATTGCAATTTCATGTCTTATAACAAAATACTCATCATTTTATAGAGTTCCAGTCTGAAGTCCAGAAAAGTATACCATCTCTCCCAAAAGACACAGTTAATACATTCTAACAACCATGATTTGAACCTATTGAAATTCTCTGTCTCACAAATTTCAGTAGTATTATTTTGGAGTTTACAGAACACATATGCATTATCTAATGTAAGTGTTCACAGATTCCCAATGTGGTGGATACTCATTGGATATTACAGATCAAATAGCCAAAACTCAGTGATTTTAAGTGTTTCTCAATGAATTGTAGTAGATAGGACTTGAATTTGCTTTTTTTGTTTTTTGCTTTGTTTCTTTTTATTTGGGCCGCGTTGTAATTTGTTCACAAAGTTCAGTTGAATGAGTTATTTCACTGCTCGAATATTGTAGAAAACTCTCTGTATTTCTTTTAGTAAATCAACCCAAGCTCAGAAAACATCGAGTTCTTTTCATCAAAATTGAAGTCTATTTTTTAAAGTTAAATATTTTTAACACACATTTTCTATTCCAAAAACAGTTTTATTTGTCACTGATACATCAATCCATTATATTCATCTGCACAACCCTTTAATGAGAAGTAAATTAAGTCGTCTGAAAACACATTCAATAAGCCATGTTTTTCCATGGACCAGTGACGGTGAGAAGAGAAAGCAATCGTGCCCGCTTTTGGCTGACTAGAGCTAATGACATTCAGTCTTGTGAAATGGATATTAATGATTCTACAGTGTTTAACTTGGTTTGCTCTTGATAGATTTTTCCCTTCTGAATAAATGTCTGTCTTCTCTTGATTAATTTAGACGGATTGTACTGTGAGTCACTTAATTACATTTCTTTCTGAAGTCAAAAATCATTTATTGTGATGAAGAAAGTCATTTTGATTTCTTAACCCAAATAATCTCTAAGTATCACAAGCATAGATCCTGAAAACTTGCAACCTTTTCAGGTAAAGAATTTTTCTACTAAGGTTTTCATATAAGAAAGACGATGCAATATTTAGCCTTGTGCATCTGAGTTACTTAATATTGTGATCTCAAATTGCACTCATCTTCCTACAAATGATTCAACTTTATCCTTTTTATGGCATAGTAGTACTTCACTGTGTTAATTACCACATTTTTGTTCATATATATATATATATATATATATATATGGTTGATTCTAAGATTATCTGTTATAAGTTCACTGCTACAAACATAGGTACTAATCTATGATGGTAGTATGTTATCTTTAACTCTTTTGGAAAGATTCTAAGAAGGGAACTAGCTGGGCCAAATAGAACCACTAACTTCAGGAGTTCTGCCCTGGCTCCCACTGCTGGGCATGTCTGAGTGCTTCAGCATCTTGGCCTGCAGCAACAGCAGCTACATGGAGAAAGAACACCAACCTTCTCCCTGGCATGGCATGATGGGCATGTCTGCATGCCTCAGTGCCTCTCCAACACTGCCACAGGGAGGAAGACCACCAAGTTCCACCTTGGCTCAGGCAGTTGAGCTGAGCCTGTCTGCATCAGTGCCCTCCCACTGCACCACACAGAGGACAACTACTGTGCTCCTTCCCATCTCAGGCTGCTGAGCTGTGCCTGCAACCCAGTACACTCCTCCCATGTGCTGACCCAGAGGACCACTGCACGCACCCTGGCTCAACCCGCTGCCCTTGGCCACATCTCTTAGATCTTGGCTTGGGTACATCTCTTAGACCAAGCACTGCTGTGAACGTTTGGCTCCCACTCTCCTTCTCAGAACCTTGAAATGCAGTGGACTGGCAGTGCTGGTTTGATGGGAGACTTGGTGGCCCCTCTCCCAAACAGAGGACCCTGTTAGGTTCCAGTCGCTTTGTGTCCAACAATTGGGTAGATATCAACCACACAATAGGACTCTGGGACATACACTGCTGACAGTTTTGACTATTGGGATTAAATAACCAGATATTGGCCCAGAAGGTGAAAATGACAAAATGTAATCTCAAACATCTAGTCCATCAGGTGCAATTTAAGCAACAGTGAAATGGAGGACTTTAAAAGGCATACACCAGAAATCTCTGAAAAGATAGCAAATGAAGTAAAGAAACAAATCCATGAGGCTATAGAGGAAATCAAATTAGAAGTAATGTCTTACATAAAGTCAGAAATAACAACCTTAGAAAAGGATTTGTTCAGCATAGCTAAGAAAGAAATAGATAAAAAAATACAAAAGCATGGGAGATTGAAACTTTGAATGAACAATGTAGAATACAAGCAGAATCCATGAAAACATTCAAAGGCATATACAAGAAACAAAAATTCTATTGAAAGTTGGCAAACCATGTAAATGAAGCTGAAGATAGAATTTAAGACCTTGAGGACAGAATCACAGATAGCGACCATGAAAAGACAGAACTTATAGAAACTACAAAGCAGCATGAAATGACAATGCAACAGCTTCAAGATGACACCAAGAGAAACAATGTAAGACTAATAGGCATCAGTGAGGATGCGAGAGATAACGCAAAGGACATAACTAAGCTGTTCACAGAAGTAGTAACAGATAATTTCCCAAACATAGGGGGAAAAAAGTGACATACAAATAAGTGAGGCATATAGATTGCCAAACAGTCATAACCAACATAAATCTACATCCAGACATATAATAATTAAGACTCCAGACATACAGCATAAAAACAGAATATTAAAAGCTGTTAGAGAAAAGACACAACTCACCTATCAAGGAAAGCCTTTTAGAATCATGGCAGACTTCCCAGCACAAACCTTCAGGTTAAGATGAGCATCGAGGGACATATTTCAAGCCTGGAAATAAAACAACTTGCAACAGAGACTGATGTACCCAGGAAAACTGCCTTTCAGATTTAATGGAGAAACAAAATACTTCCATGAAAATAACAAAATAAGAAATTCGTATCTACCAAATCAACCTTAGAAGGAGTATTCAAAGGCATACTAGAAAAAGATAAAAATGACCACAATCTCTAGAACAACAACAGAAAGAAGCCACCAGGCTGGACAAGAAATTAAACAAGAGAGGAAAGTGGGAAACCAACAACAGGAACATAACATGGTAAAGTCAAGCCAGTACATACCAGTATATACATATCAAATGTAAATGGGCTGAATTCACCTGTCAAAAGAAGCAGGTTGACAGACTGGATCAATAAACAGGACCCCACAATATGCTGTATACAAGATACACATCTGACCCAAAAAGAAACTCATAGATTAAAAACCAAAGGATGAAAACAGCATTTCATGCAACAGGAACCCAGCAAAAATCAGGGATAGCTCTTCTGTTTGCAGACAAAGTGAACTTCAAACGTAAAATGATTAAAAGAAATAAAGAAGGCCACTACATACTTGTAAGTGGAAAACTACAAGAGGAAGATCTAAAAAATACAAATATATATGCGCCAAATACAGGAGCATCCAAACATGTAAAATAAACACTAATGGACATGAAAAACCAAGTACACAAGAACACAATTGTAATAGGAGACCTTAACACTCCCCTGTCACAAAGAGATAAATCAACTAGACAAAAAGTCAATAAAGCAATAACAATACTGAATCACATCTGTGGATGAATAGACTTAGTGAATGTTTAAAGAGTGTTCCACCCAACCACATCAGAATACACTCAGCTGTACATGGGACAGTCTCCAAAATAAACCATATATTAACTCATAAAACATTCTTAAGGAAATGCAAAGGGAATGCAATTATCTCATGCATAGTATCTGATTACAGTGCACTAAAATTGCAAATCAATGGCAAAAAAAACTGCAAAACCTGAATAAATGCATGTAAATTAAATAATAACCTTCTGAACAACCAGTGGGTTACAGATGAAATTAAAGAAGAAATAAAACAATACCTACAATGCAATAAAAATGCAGACACAATATACTGTAGCATGTGGGACACAACGAAAGCAGTCCTAAGAGGAAAATATATAGCAATAAATAGTCACATAAAGAAAATGGAATGAGCACAAATAAATAAGCTAATGCTACATCTCAAGCTCCTAGAAAAGGAAGAGCAAGTCAAATCCAAAACTCATAGAAGAGAGGGAATTATAAAGATTAGAGAAGAAATTAATGCAATTGAAACCAAAAAAGTGCAAAGAATTAATGAATCAAAGAGCTGGTTTTTTGAGAGGATAAACAAAATTGATAAACCTCTGCTAACTTTATCAAGAAAAAGAAAAAAACTCAAATTCATGCCATCAGGACTGAAAAGGTGGGAATTACTACAAATCCCATGGAAATTCAAAAGATCATAAACATGTACTTTGAAAATCTCTATTCATATAGGGTGGAAACACAGAGGAAATGGACAGATTTCTTGAAACATATGAACTAGCAAAGCTCAATTAAGAAGATATAACAATTTTGAATAACCCAATATCAGCTATTGAAATAAAAAAAAAATGTGTTTACAAACTTACCAACAAAGAAAAGCCGAGGTCCTGATGGATTCATGGCTGAATTCTATAAGAAATTTAGAGAAGATTTATTGCCAACACTCCTTAAACTCTTTAGTGAAATTGAAAGAAAAGCAGTCCTCACTAAATCATTCTTGCAGGCAAGTACTACCCTGATAGCAAAACCAGAGAAAGACCAAACAAAAAGGAGAACTACAGACCAATCTCACTAATAAACACTGATGCAAAGATTCTCAATAAAATACTGGCAAATAGAATGCAACAAATCATCAAGAAGATAATACACCTCACCAAGTGGGATTTATTCCAGGAATGTAGGGATGATTCAACATATGCAAATCAATAAATGTAATACACCACATTAACAGAGCCAAAAATAAAAATCACATGTTCAGTAGAAAAAGCGTTTTGACAAAATCCAACACCTGTTCATGAGAAAAACCCTACAGAAACTCGGAATAGATGGTTTGTATCTCAATCTCATGAAGGCCATTTATGACAATCCAGTAGCCAACCTTGTACTAAATGGTCAAAAACTGAAAGCCTTCAGTCTAAAATCAGGAACAAAAAAAGGATGTCCACTATCACCACTCTTATTCAGTGTAATTCCAGAAATACTAGCCAGAGAAATCAGACAAGATGGAGAAATAAAAGGAATAAAAATAAGAAAAGAAGTTAAATTATCATTATTTGCAGATGACATGATACTCTACATAGAAGACTCCAAAAACTCCATTGAAAGACTGATAGAGGCAATAAACAAATTCAGCAGCATATCTGGATACAAAGTCAACACTCAAAAATCAATAGCATTGCTGTACACAAACAAAAAACTCATTGAGAGAGAAATTATGGAACTATCACCTTTCATAACAGCATCTAAAAAATATCAGATACTTAGAAATTGACCTAACCAAGAATGTCAAATATCTTTGCTGAAAATTATACCACTCTTAAAAAGGAGATTGAAAAGGATATTAGAAAATGGAAGGATATTCCTTGCTCTTGGTTACGAAGAACCAACATTATGAAAATGGCCATCCCCCCAACACTGTTACACAGATTCAATGTAATCCCAATCAAAATACCATTGAGATACTTTACAGATCTAGAAACAGTAGTGCTAAAATTCGTTTGGAAATAGAAGAAACCTAGAATAGCAAAGACTATTCTGGGCAACAAAGGCAAGACAGGAAGCATCTAAATCCCTGACTTGAAAGTACACTACAAAGCCACAGTTATAAAATCATCATGGTTCTGGCACAGAAGTAGATCTAAGCATCAATGGAACAGATTAGAAGATTCAAACACAAATACAAAGACACTCAGCCACCTTATATTTGACAAAGAGGCTAAAATATGTTCACTGGAAGAAGGAAAGCCTCTTTAATAAATGATGTTGGAAAAATTAGCTTCTACATACCAAAGACTAAAAATAGACCCGTGCCTATCACCATACACTCAACTAAAGTCAAAATGGATCAAGGATCTAAATATTAAAACAGAAACACTAAATCTACTGGAAGACAAAGTAGATAAAAACCTGGGAGACATAGGGATAAGGAAAAAGTTCATGAATAAAATGCAAGCTGCACGGGAAATTCTTCAAAAAATCAACAACTGGGATCTCATATTACTAACAGTTTTTTGCACTTCAAAAGAAATCATCAACGAAGTGAAACGAAAACCCATAGAATGGGAAAGACTTTTAGCCTACAATCCCTCAGACAAAGTACTTATATCCAGAACATGTAAAGAACTGAAATACAAGCCCCCAAAATTCAAAGACTCTCTCCAAAAATAGGCATCTGAGATGAACACACATTTCACAAATGAAGATATACAAATGGCAAATAAATACATGAAGAAATGTTCACCATCCCTGGTCATTCGAGAAATGCAAATTAAAACAGCACCAAATTTCATCTCAACCTGGAAAGAATGGCTGCCATCAAGAAAACAACTGTTAAGAAATGTTGGTGAGGATGCAGGGAAAAAAGGAACACTGCTCCACAGTTGGTGGGATTGCAACCACTATGGGAATCACTATGGAGATTCCTCAACAAACTGGGATTGGAAGTTCCATTCAACCCAGTTATTCCCCTCTTGAATATTTTCCCAGAAAAATTGAAAAGGTCATGTCACAGTGATATAGGTGCACCCATGTTTACAGCAGCACAATTTGTGATAGCTAACTCTTGGAAACAATCAAATTCCCATCAACCGCAGAGTGGATGCAAAATTGTTGTATTTTTATACAATGGGATACTACTCCTCTATAAAAAAAGGGGATGATCTTGAGGCTTTTGTAGGTAAACGGAAGCAACTTGAAAATATCCTCATTAGTGAAATAAACAAGACTCACATTAATAAATATCACATTGTCTCTCTAGTGTAAAAAATAATAAAAACTGACAGAACAATGGGATCCCAAAAGTATAATACATAATGCGAAAGCAAAAGGGAAGGAAAGTGCTCTAAAGTGTAAAATGATATGTATAGTGTGTAAGACAGATGACCATATTACCAAATTTCTGTTGGGACATTGAACAGAAAGATTTTCACTGTCAATGCTTGAGTGTCTAGCCACTATGTATTCTTTGAATTTGTGACTTTGGCAGCTATGTTTTAAGATTACAATGAGTAATATATCAACTAGCGATTCTATGATGAAAATTTTCTTTGAATTCGGTATTGTTCTACCTTTCTTTTCTGTTTTTCTATTTTTTAATTTTCTTTTCTTTCTTTGAAAAAAAAAGAGAACAATATGCAATATAACAACCATTGTTAAATTTCTTTCATTCTGTTTTGAAAACCTATGTTGTTGTTATTCTGAGTTTGCGGGTATTGGTTATGCCTTTTGCTGTTTTTATTTTCTGATTTTTTAAAATAAAATATAATAAAAAAAGAACCAGTAACTTTAGATTTTGAGGACTCTCCAGACTGATTTCCACTGTGGTTGTATGGGGTTTTCAGTCCCACAAACAGTGAGGTTTTCTTTCCTCTGTGGCAGCATTTTCTATTGGTTGATTTCTCGATGTTAACAATTCTTCCTGGAATGAGATGAAATCCGGTTGTTTTAATTTTCATTTCTCAAATAGCCAGTAGTGTTGAACATTTTTCATGTATTTATTGACCAATTTTATTCCTTTATTTGAGAAGTACCTACGTACTGATTTCAGATCCCTATTTTTAGCTAGGTGTTTAAATTTGGGGTGTTTAATTTTTTTGAGTTCTTTATATATTTTAGGTGTTAGTCCTTTGTCTGGGGAGTAGGTGGTAGAAAATTTTTTACTATTCTGTGGGTTGTCTCCTCTGTTATGGTTTCCTTTGCTGTGCAGAAGCTTTGTAGCTTGTTATGATCTTACTTGTTGATTCTTTATAATATTTGTTATGTGACTGATTTTTCTTGAAATAGTGTTGGCCTGCATGTATGTCTTCAAAACTTTTAACTATTTTGTCTTCCAGAAGATTGCTTTTGTTCTAATGTCTAGATAATGGATCCATTTCACTGCCAGTTTAGTGCATGGTGAGAGAGATGGGTCTAGATTCAACCTTCAACATGTGGAGAAACAATTTTTCAGCACCATTTGTTAAAGAAGCATTTTTTCCAGCAAAGGGATTTGGTCCTTATGTAAAAAATAATATAGATTCCTCTGCCTAAACTTGCTTCTGTGTCTTCTATTGTGTTCCACTGATTCATGACTGTGCCCCCTCACCCCAATACCATGTTGCTTTTATCACTGTAGCTTTGTAGCATATCTTGAAGTCTGAGATTGTGATACCCCTAACCTTGACCTTGTTGTCCATAAATGACTTTGGTCTTCTAGGTCCCTTATGGTTCCATAAAAATTTTAGAATTGCCTTCTCCAGTTCAGTAAGCTGTGTTATTGGTGTTTTGGGGGACTGCATTAAATCTATGAAACAGTTTTGGAAGTATTACCATTTTGACTATACTGCTTCTGCCTATCCAGGAATGTGAACAGGGAATATCTTTTCATTTTCTGGTATCTTTTTCAACGTACTTTTCAGAGTATGGTACTTTTCATTGTAGAGGTATTGTAAAAAGAATACTAGACTTATGCAGAAAAGCTAGATTTTGTTATACTGATTGAGCCTGTGATTTAAGCTCTTAAAATTAAAAATCAGTTTTTCAGATTTAAAATTTTCATAAGAAATACCTTCTCTTGAAAGCAGTATATCATTTGTACAAAATGAATGCATTTGTACAATATGAATGCATTTTTCTGACCAAGAGTTGTTTAGTGATGACATCTTCTTGCTCTTGTAAAATCAGTTTATTTGGATCAATCCAGAGATCCAGGGAATCTCTGGATTTATCATTTCATAGACAGTTCATACTGTAATATCAGATTACAATTTCATTGAATAATATATAGAAATTACACTTGCCTTTTCAACTTGTAGCTGTTCTTTTGAAAATATAGTTTTTGTAGTATTTTAAAAATAATAATTGCAGATATCTTAAGCGCTTTACAAATCAGAGCTGCTCAGTGACTTAGGACTTCAAATTTGAAATCAACACATTCAGAATCCTATATCAGTTCTATTACTGCAAGTACTTACTTGTGCAAATCATCTGAGTGTGCTAAATTGAATTTTCTTGATGTGCAAAATATGGCTAGCCATGACAGCTAACTCCTATTGTTGTTGAAAAAATTTAGTGTAATGATACATTGTAATTCAACATAATAGATAAGTAATATTCTTTAATAAGTTTCAAGGATCTACTGTAACCTCTGCCTAATACTTTGCATAACACATGGTAATTCTGCCTTTGCATGGTACCAATTTGTTTTTGTGGAGAATCTCTTTCCATATGTTTCAGTAAGTTTAATCATCAGAGTTGTTTAAAAGCTACTCCAGCAATAAAATCTATTAGCAATGATAGAGAAGTTGCTGAAGGAACTGGCCTTGCAGCTCTCAGTGTATGAAGCCTAAGTCTCTCTTTTTTTTACCTATTGTGGGTATCAAGGTCACACCAGATTATCACTAGCTATATGCCATGGAAGTATAACATTATATTCACCTCCTCAGATGAGTAAATATGTATGGCATTGTACCTGGTACAGTGCATAATTTATCTCATTTTGATTATAACCAAACTGAAAAGTGTGCTCATGCAAAATTTCCAAATTCAGAGCACAAAAGTTAGAGATTAAGAAATTGTCCATGGATAAGCTTGTAGGTAAGAGCTACTATTCAAACTCAAGGATCTTAAGCTTCACTCAATATAACTTTGGATTGTGCATCTGAAAACAACCAATTCCTCAAACTTTTCAGGAAAATATCTGTCTTTGAAAGAATATTGGATGAATGTTGACTGTGATTATATTTGGGATGAGGATTTCACGTTTATTTTCTTCTTTGTACTTTTTTAAAAAGTTTCTTTTCCAATGAATTGCTTAAGCACTTTTTGAAAAATAGTGCTTTTAATCGACTAGCTCATTGTTACAGGTATACTTTCTTCTTTTTTTAAACTTAATTTCAGGTAATCGATGGGAACAGAAAATGTTATACATTCAATTGAGGCTGGTTTTCATCCTTACTGAGTATCAAGAAGGAACTGTAACTATTGTTCATGCAAAGAGAGTTCTGTTTTTAGAAAGAGTGACTCATAAAAACAGCGTGACTTGTCTGTCCTTGTGGTCTGAAAATAAATGTGGAGGGACAATAGGAAACTTTTAAGCAAACACTTGCTTTGTCTAACTTTATCTTTTATTTTTTTGTTTTATTTTTTTTTTTTAAATAATTTTTTTTTTTTTTTTAACTTTCCAAAGATCTCCAGGCCTAAAGAATTGTAGACTCGGTGAAAGCATATGGCAAAAAACTGTCTGTTTTTTTCAGACATTTTCTTTTTCCTTTCTGACAGCAATGACTCTGTGAGATGCCTACAACACCTTCCTTCAGAGGAGCTGCCCGTGTCCAAATTTATCCTATTGAAAAGCCCTGGAAAGGAAAGGAATTTAGAGAAAAAGAATCAGAATTTAAATCCTGTTTTGTCATTTATTAATTGAACCTTTGATTAAAAGTTATAACCTTTCTAATTGTTAAATGCTTCATCATCATCATGATTTTTATTTGATAAATACCCATCAAATTTATATTATATGTCAGCTATCTTTATATTGGTAGAATACACTGGTGATCAAATATTAATGAAGCTTTAAGTTTTCTTTAAGTTTTTATCTCAGTGGGATAGGAAAATTTATTTAATTATAGACAAAAACATTTATCTTCAAAGAGTAACCCATCTTCTGAAGAGAACATTCCCATAATGGCATTTGCAGAAGGGGAGTAATTTGGGAAGGGGTTCCAAGAAATACTTAGCTCAGATTGCAACAAAGGGAAATCAAATAGATAGACATATGCATAAGCATATGAAAGAGATTATTTCCCATGAGAGAAAAAAGATGTGCAGATTCCCTATGAGAAGAGAGAGCGAAGAGTTTTGAAGAAATTGCAAGAAATTGAGAGCTGACAACAGTTGCAAGTAGGGTAGGGGTTAGGGTGGACAGATAAGAGGGGACAGTTTCACTCCCCGAGTGTTCATGTCCTCCCATATGTGTTCCCATTCTTTTCAGTTGGGTGAGCTCTGTGGATAACCTCACATAGGCTGAGGCAATTCATGCTTGTGTGCAATTATCAAGCACCTCTTTACTCCTCTGATGGATGAGGAGACTGATATGACAAAGCCTTTGGAGCTAAAAAACCTAGATCAAAGAAGCCATTTGGAGAACAATAGAGAACAATTTTCTAGACAAGTTAAATGGACCTGTGGTGGACTTATGTTTAAAAAAAAAGGAGAAATAATTAAAACAAATAAAAAAACTTTTACATCATGATTAAGTCATGTGTTAAGTCCTTCATTTTGGTGTTGTTTACCTCTGTGATAGAGCACAGTCTAATGTATTATAGATGATGTCAGACAAAACAGGGCTTTGGTGACCAAACTAGTTATTGAGGTCATTCTTCTGAGACCAGGGGGAAAGTTCCCAGCTGTCTTTTACATAGAAATTTTCAGATACTTTCTTTTGGAAAAAAAATCTTTTTATGTTTAATACTTGAAAGATAAAGAAATAATTAGATTAAAAGAATTATAATAGCCACAAATTAAGAATCATAAATGTACTTAGCATTCTCACAGGAATATTAAAGAGACCAAATGTGAAAAATTAAATCTAGCATTTTCCAAAATTCAAGTCACAAAATAATATTTTCACTGTCTAGAGTGATTGTATTCTCTTAATAGTGGTTTTCCTTTTCTACTAGAAACTAGTATGCTTGATAATTTTTCTGAGTTTTGTGTGGTTGTAATCCATATACAAAAAGTAATTCTCTGAGGCTGGTGAGGTCATTCTGCCCTGAAGTCAATAGCAATTTGGTATATATGGATTTTAGAGTAGAAAATTGCTTAATGGGAAAGTCCTCAAATGTTTCAGAATCAAATTTGCAGTCTGCAACCTTGTTGAGATGCCAATATGTGTTGGCTCAACTCAGTCAAAAATAAGATACTCTCCTTTCTTTGTCTTTTGCTAATCATTGGAAATTTGGATTGAAAAGTGAAATTAAAACCAGGCTTATTAATGTAGTAAAATAATAGAAAAAAGCTTTTTCTAATTTACTGTTTTGAAGAAGATATCACAAAGTAAATAACATAGAGGGAAGGTCTTGATTCTGTGGTCTGAGAAGTTAATAATATGGTAAGCTATTTCCATAGTGCACAATGCATAGTATATTTCAGGTCCTCTGTCAAGGGGAGAATAAAGAATAAAGGAGATACAGCCTCAGTCCTGCTAGGCTCAAAATCTAACAAGGAGATTAGTTTATTTTAATGATGCTACTTCTCAAATTTGTTTTTTTGAAAGAGAAAAAAATAATGTATCGTGTTGTTTATTGAGAACCTAATAGCAGTGCCTTGATATTTTCACACATCAATCTAAATTTTTATTAGTTCAATTTTTTTACATTAGTAACACATATTTCCCTATGTATCAGTCACCACAGTAAGTTTTATATACGTTATTTCAGTAACCCTTTGCAACTATAGGGAAAAGGAACTATTAACTGTATTCTACAAAAGAGGAAATTAAGGCTCTCAAAAAGATCTTAATGTTCCCAAATCCACACTATAAGGAGCATGTAAGGTATTTCACATTTACATGTCATTTTTCCTGCTCACATTTGCAGCATATTTGTTTTCTTTTTGCTTTGTTCATTTGCTTGTTTTTGTTTGTCTTTTTGAGACAAATTTTCACTACCTAGTTTAGGCTGATCTTAAACTCACTTTGTAACCAGGCTGGCCTCAAACTCCTAGTGATCCTTCTGCCTCAACGTCCAGAGTGTCGGGATTAAAGTTGTATACCACCATGCCCAGAATATTTCTAGAATTATCTGTTCAATGATAACATGACTTGATCACATGACTTTCAGCTGTATGTCTAAAAGCTTCAGTGGAATGCTAATTATGCAGACTATTAATGATGCTTTGAAAAATAACTTTAATGGTGAAGTTTAGGTATTACGTACAACATGACAAATATCTCTTTACTACTCTCCTTCCTAGAGCTGTTTATCTGTTTTGCGAATTTCCAAGAATAAACATGGTATATAGAATCCTCAAAGTATATTTGACCAAAGAAAAGTTTATTCATGGGACACACTAAATAAGTTTCTTCAGAACACACTTTTGAATTGTTACTGAGCACACACTTGGTCTCCTGAAAGCAATTTGATGTCTGAGCCTTATAGTGAAAGTGTCAAAGATCAGAGGGATAGTATTGATTGAAGTTGGGAAAAGGAGAGGTCTTTCCTTGTTTTCCCCTTTGTCCATGATAGCTATAATTTAGCATCTTCCATAGATGTAAGAATGTCTTGAAACCGCCTACAACTTAAATATTCCCTTTATATCAGGAGTTGGAATTGTAGCAATAGAAAATTACCTGTAGCTGATTTATATAGACAAAAAAAAAAAAAAAAAAAACACTGACAGAATTTGAAGAGCTGATAATCTTGTTGAAGAAGAAAAAGAGTTTGGAACTATGTTTCCTGATCTAGTGAAGACCTGGTTGGGCAGAACCTGCGGCCACCATGTTTATTCTGTCCTGGCCCCACAGCATTGTTGCATCGGTTCTCTGGCTTGGCATACTACCCTGTTGTCCCTGAACTAGGAACTTTTGCATTTGCACTAGAAAGAAAATATTATCCCCTGAGCCTGGGACTCTAGGGCTGATTCATCCAATTAATGCATCATGGAGAGTTTAGGCTCCTGTGTCTTGTTATTAGCAACAAAAATTTCAGAAAATGACTGCCTGGCATTTCTCCCTTTCTGAGCTAAGAGACATTTATTCGAATATAAGGTACATGTTTGAGAAAATGGGTAGACAAACAGATTTCTAATTTGTCATATAATTTATTATTGAACTGCACCTTTATGTTGCCTCAGGTATCTACATTTAACTTTTTAATGTTATGCCCATTTTTATAGGATATAGAGCATAAGGGAGAACAGTTTTAGATTATAGAACATGACATGTGACCAATAAACATTTGATAACTGAGTATCTATAGAGTTCAAATACTTAGCCAGGGTCACATTATAATTGTTATAGTTATAATAAATATTATTTTAGGTTAATGAGTTTTTGATCTTGGTGTCAGTTTCTTATTACTGTACCAAATACCTGAAGAAATAAACTTACAAGGAGAGAATATTTATTTCATCTTAATTTTCAAAGGTTTAAATTTATGGTCCTTTTGGGTCTGTGCCAAAACACAACCTCATGGCAGAAGTATGTGATAGAGGTTGCTCACCTCATGGAGATTATAGGAAACGATGTGGGGAGACAGAAAGATGGGGAGGTCTGCATTCCAACATCCACTTTAAGAGCACCCTTCATGACCTAACTTCCTCTTAAAGGTTTCACAAATTCACCATAGCACCTCAAAGTCCTTGACACATGAGCCTTTTGGGACATTCAAAATCCAAAGCATAGCTTGGCATGGAGTGCAAGCCCTCTGAGAGGTGGAAGCAGCAGGGTTGCAAGATCAAGCCCAGTCTCAGCAGTTTAGTGACTTCATGAGATCCTGTCTCCAAACAAAAAGTAAAATGAACTGGGGATGTAGTTCAGTGTGAAGGTCCAAATTTATATGCAAACTATAGCAAATATAATAATCTACTTGTATAAACACAGTTATACTGGCTGTTAGTCATTTTTGCCCCTACTATTTACTGAGGAATTAAAGCTATCAAGGGATTCTAGATGTGAAGAAAATGCTAGTATTTCTAGATATGAGCTAATATGAGAAGAAAGATTTTCTCATATTTCTGCTAGTCTAAATTCTATGAGAAAGAATGAATCGTTTGTTGAATCAGCAGGTTGGCCTGATAAGAAGAGAAGCAAAGAAAGTCCCTGGATTTCATGTCAATTAGCACAAAATATAATTTGTTAAGCACTGAGTGCAAAACAGTGAATATAATATTTAATGGGTGGATTATTTTAGGAAAGGAAAGCATTTTCCTAGATGATCCAGTCAAACATTTCTTTACTAAACTACCTGAAAAACTTGGATTTGTTTCTCATAAAATTTTCATTATCTTATAGTGATTTCTAGCAACCCTGCTGGAACGCAATTTTTAAACAAGAATTTAAAATTTTTTTAAATGTTGTATTCTGAATCATTTATTGAAAGACTAGAGACACTGCTATAATTTCAAAAGATACAATAGAATGCCCATGTAAGAAATATAATGCAGGAGATAAGGAGCTGTATCAGTGCTCTTGTGACAGACACATAGGAAACCCACATGCTAGAGTTTTGTGCCCACATTTAGTGAATTAAAACCTCAGCTGGCTCTGTGTGAACTCAAAGCTTGCCTAAGATGCGGGACATTTCTACTCAGGTTCTTGCTAGCAGTTCATCCACTCTTGCCCTGAAGCACTTGACCTGACCTCTGTCTACACCAGCTCCCTTGAATCACATCTGAACTCAATGACTATCTGGGGATAAAGAAATAACTTTTGCCAAATTTGACCTGTAATAATAATGTGGATGAATTATTATCACTTCATTTACTTCCCATTTTCTTCTTTTGTATAACTGCATATTGTTTTGTCTTCCCTGATAATAAAAATTGAATTTTATGTGCTCTTTATGTATTAAGAGCTGACTTTTATGTGAGTAACTGCACTTAGTTCATATAATGTGTGTGTCAGTATTATTATCTTTCCTATGCAGTTAAGGAAACATGCCTAGTGAATTTAAATGACATAATTCAGGTCCTGAACTAGGAAACTCAGAAAGCAAGACTTCCTGATCCCCACCATCAGTCAATCTGTACTATTCCACTATAATAGTAATCATTATTTATTGAGTAAGCACCACCTTTCCAGCTCCCTGGATGTTGTAGCAACTGTAGGTTGAGAAATTAAGAATTCAAGCAAATGATAAGGAAGATTGATGGCCAACATAGAATATGCAGTTCTCAGAGAGATCCTCCTGCCTGAAACAGCTCCCTACGTTCAGTATTGAATAATTCTTACTTCTTCATACTTAATTACTACAAAACCTTAACTTTTATTTTCAGTCAAAACTCAGATATCACAATTTCAATTTTCAGTAACTCTTCCTCTTCTCTGTACTTCTATTTGCTAATATTCATTTTCATTTTCTATATATTAATTTATATAAACCATCAGCTTCTTGGAAAGTGAGGGCTGTATCTTATTTCCTCCACAAATGGCACATTGCGTGATCCCTTAGTGACCCCTGTGCATACAATAGTATGCACAGGGATATAAAGATTTGGGTTCCACAAACTGAGGAAAGATTTGCATACTCTTTTCATTTCACTAGGTCAACATTGGCAACCTCTTGTCTTATAGTACCATTATTATCCACTTCCATTACCATAGCTACTTTTGTTGCATTTTGAATATTGCAATCAGTTCTTAATACTATTTACCTTTCTACAATCAATCTAATATCTGATGCTCTTATAACTTCCAAAACATAACTATCTGGGCCTGTACCTTCTGCTGACAATATTCTATTAACTACAGATTTTCATTTTGCATACCCAGTGAATCATTTTGTTTGGTTTAATGAGAATTTGTATTCCACCTTAGAATCACTCAAGTTTTCCCTGAACTATGCTCTCCCATTATGTTCCTAAATATCAACATTAGAAAACAACAGCTTCACCAACACAATGCCACCTCAACAGTGAACAATAATATTAATAGCCAACAAGACTAAACTGAAAAATTTGATAATGAACTGTCCTTTTCAGAAATGTTTCTGGGTATAACATTAAAGAGTAACTTGGTCCTGAGTAAATATAACCAAGGTTAGATTACCAAATCATATTATTTGAATGTTTAATATTCCTGAAGAAATGGACACATTGCTCATAAATACTGATCTCACTGAGAAATGATGTTTACAAAGCTTTCTTTGTTGGAGAATTTTTTATATATCCCTGATGAGAGTCCTAGATTTTCCCAAGGTGAACTGCTTATGGTGAACCTAGAAATGATGAAATTCCCACTGGTGACTCAGTAAAGATGACTAGCCATGGTGACTCCATAGTGGTTGATCTATACAGTTATTCTGATTATTGATACGTTTTGAAAGTGCTCCTGATTTCATGAAACCCAGAGCCTTATTGATGGCTTAGGTCATTCTGCATTTAATTTAAATATTTTTAACAGTAGCTTTTCCTTAAAGTGATACAGTAACACAAAGTCCATCTCTCAACCAGTGGACAAATACTGTATATGACTTAAAGCCATATTTCTGTATAAACTTGATAGAGATATTATAATTGGACTAAGAGTGGTGTACATGCCTTTGAAACTAGAATGCTTCTTTACTATTTTCTCAGGAACAAAGATATGCTGATTGTGGTAATATAGATAGCTCTTATTTTGAACATGTATCCATAAACACATGCAAATAACTTATAGCCATATGCTGATGTTGTTTAGTCTATTACTAGGATTCTTTGTTATTGTTGTTGACTTTCTCCAAAGTATGCCTCCTACATGTTTTTCTTTGAATTTTAAAGCACTGACCAAAATGATCATTGTGTTTAATATCATGTAACTACAAGGAATGATTCTTTTTCTTCCATCTGGTAGCGAAAGGGCAGGCAGATAAATGTATTACTTTTCTGAAATATCATGTATAATGTAATAGAATAATACTGAATTTGAAATCTCACTTTCATCTAAGCTTGGACTAATAAAAGATTCTCTATAACTTAATACAGGAAAAAGTTCTCCTTACAGTTGTTGAGAAGGACAGATTGAAGAGATGAGAGAAGCACCTGGTGTTTCTCACTTGTATTTAGTCATTCTGATGAATTCGTTTACGCTGACTAGAAACACATAATAATGTAATATAATATGATATAATATAATGTAATATAAATCAATTACATATGCATTGAGACTTATATACCACTTAGGAAAGTAAAATCTATTTGAGTAAAAGGTTAGTTTTTAAACATTACTTAAGCATTGCTAAAGAGAACCATCATGATATAAAGAGTTTACAAGCTAACTTTGGAGAATTATGGGGTGATTTCAAAATCGCCAAAACTGACACCATCATATATGTATTATAGGTCGACTAAACACAAGGTACTAAATACTTGTAGCTGCAATATGATTGATAGTACCACCCAAAGTGCTTCTAACCTCCAGTAGCGTACGTTCATTTCCATGGTTATATATTCCATGTATTTTTCTATTTTTAATGTTGATTTAATTTTTGAGTTACACAGTACCATATCACCTTTTCAGCTCAAATTATGTGCAGAGATATTACAGTGTTTTATAAGTACATACCACATTTTATGGAAACTCTTTTTTGTTTTTAATTGATCTCATCATTAATCGATCTTTATGTAAAATTAACAAGATATGTTGGACATCTGAAAAACAAAAGTATTATACTGAGTGGCAATCTCATTAAAGATCTTTTATGTTGACCAAAACATAATATAACATACATTCTATTAAATTAATCTCTCTGGAATTCATTTTGGCAATTTTTGTAACACAAGAACCTTATTGTTTTATTTTGGTTTTCCAACAATCAGAAATTCATCAGGATTATTTGGAAATTTGTCTTTCCCTTGATGATGTGAAATGTCATTTTCATATTAATTTAGGTCCTATATTTGAATCCAAATATTTATTTTGTTTCATTAATCAACCTTTCTATTCTTGTTCTAGTACCACATTATTTTAATTAATGTAATTAATTAATTAATTTCAATCTCAGTTAATATTGAATAAACTATATGTTAAAAGAACATTTTAAATTTTTTCCTTGGTCCAAATCTTTATCCAATTAATGCAAGAGGTCAGAGAGGGATATGATAAAGGACAAGTTCATTTCACACCTGCTGTAACAACCACCAAAGGGCAATCTAACTTCTCAGATTTTCACCTGCTGCATGCTGAATGCTGCAGATTGCTTTGTAATAATACAGAGACATTTTAAGCCTTTGTAAAAAGCTTCTTTTATCTATTACTTGCAGAGAACAAAAGTAGACAGAATTGTAAAATCCTATTCACAATTTCATCTTGCATCTCTTAATTTTGCTTAAAACACAATTGTAGTGTAACTCAGTGGGGAATCAGGTGGCAGCTGCGTTTCTTCTGACCTACTTCCCAATGTGCCCTCGGTTAAACTTACTAACCTCTGTGAGCCTCATTTATCAGTAAAGTGTGGATGTGAACAGTTCTTTGAAGAAATATCATGACACTCAGAAAAAGTTACTATAATAATAATAATAATAATAATAATAATAGCATACATCTTTAGATTCTTTGTTGACACAAATGAGGAACATACAGATTATAGCCAAGCAGCTACTCTTGTGAATAAGAGCTGGTGAACTGGGCTCACATTAGAAGGAAGCCAGAGAGCAATCAATAGAAATAATATGTTTATTAAGTGTTACATGTATTTTCTCCTCTAAGAAAGCCCATTGTGGCCTAGTGTGCTAGCACATGCCTATAATCCCAGCACTTGTGAAGCTGGGGCAGATAGATCACTGTGAATTCTCGGCCAGCGTGGGCTAAATAAGCTAGTTCAAGGCCAACCTGAACTACACAGCTAGACCCTGTCTCAAATAACCCTTCCAAAACCAAAATTCATTGCACAATTTACTTCCAAGAGTGTAATTTTATTGTATTTAAGTTTGTGTCTGTGAATATGTTATAAAAGAAAGAATGTGTGGTGATTTGATGTGGGTAAGAAGAAGAAAACAATCCTTAAATACATAAAGTCAGTGTTCCTGACGGTTACAGAACAAAAATCAGATATTTTTGATGCATTTAAAATATGCCCCCTTTGATTTAACCATTTACATTTAAATCCTTCATAAAAATTTTCCAAAAATGCTGAATTTACATCTTATCAAACATAAAGAAGGGGTAAAAAAGTGGAACGGCTCCTGAATATTTGTCTGCCTGATAAGCCCAGCCTGAAAAGGGAGGAAATTTCAGTTTCTGGATGAGGTTTCTCTCTATTGATAGAAGCTGGGACTCGGCCTCTCTGCTTCAGTTTGTCAAGAAGTCTTCAAACCCCAATCCCCTGAGCCTTGGGACAGTACGAACTGCAGCTGAGCTGCGTGCTATCCTTGTGGTGTGAAAAATAAACCCTTGGCCAAAGGCACAGGCTTCAGACTCAGGCTAGCCACACCTCTTGCTCTGCAGAACGGCTGTCAGCTCTGATTAGCTTTCCTGACACTCAGATGGGTTGCCTTTATGAACTGTTTCATCCTCTCAGCCCTCCTTGCTGCTGCAGTAGTTGGCTCCCTTCACTGTCTGATGGGCTGTCAGAGCTGGCTGATCAAACTCGTGCCCAGTCAGCTTCCCTGTCCCCAGACCCCTGATCGACCTTGCTCTGTCTTGCCTTTCCCATCCCTCTGATCCCCCTGCAATTGAATCTCCAGCCTGCACTGTCAGAACCCACCATTTGTCTAATCAGCCTGGTAGACAGTTTGATTTGCTGTTCCTTCCTCTCATCCTGCCAGCCCCTCTCGCTGCTGCCAGCTGTGCTCAGGGCCTGCTAGAAACTCCCTTTCATTCATTCTGACCCTCCATTTGTTCTGCTGGCTGATGGGATTAATTTTTCTCAGGAAATATCTCTGATCTACTGTTGTCTCTCTGTACCGTAGTTCTTTGATTGGCCTCGTGAAGTCTCTTCCGGCTCCTACTTGATTTGCTCGCTGTTAATTGAATTATCCTCTAATCCAGTGGCAGGTGCTTTCTCCTATCTTTGAGGCTGGGGTTACCTGGATGGATAGCAAGTGATAGCATTCCAATGTAGGCTAAATGTTCACTGTACACATAAATGTCTAGAGCTGTAATTGCTGCCTCACTCTTTGGATCTAGTGAGCTGTATGGGTGATTCTCATTCTACATGGAACAACCTGACTTGCAGTCTTGGCAAATATGTTTTGCAAAGTATCTCCTCAGCATCATCTTTATGTGTCCTTCCCTTTGAGTCTTGCAGTTCTTGACCACATCATGACAGGCCCAGAATAAAAAACCGTTTGTATTTAAAAACATATTTTTCTCATTTTTTCATATGGAGGAACTTGCTTAATCCCTCTCAGGTTTAATTTCTCTATTTCTAAAATTATTCCACATATTTAGTAACAATTATTTATTATAAGCATTAAATTTAAGAGCTGAGTTATACACCTAGGAACCAGACATTCAAACTTCTTCAATAACTAGAGTTTACATTTCAAAAATGAGAGCCATAAACATTTAAGCAAACAAGTAAGAGAGACTTGAAAAAAACAGTAAATTCAAGAAGTAACAAATCATACACTGGACAAGTACTGAGGCAGTAGAAAGGTAAGTTTAGATGGAATATTTAAGAAAGACACCTTTGAGCAGCCAGTATTTGAGCTGGCATTTGCAGGAAAAGGGCAAGGGAGCCACGTGATGTTCTAAGGGAAGAACAGACAGATGAAACAACAAACACAAGGTCCCGACTGAACTTACTGTATTAGAAACATGTGCAGAGGGCTGGCATGTCTAGTCTTTAGGAGATGACCAACACTGCTGAGAAGTCAAAGAACTAGACAGGGGCCAGGTGATATGAGACCAGAAATGGTACAATAAAGATGTTGGACTTTACCTGGAATGGATAGTTATTGAATCCATTTTGCTCAGAAGCAGTATTGTTTAGCATAAATGACTGTGATGATTAAAGGGCTGAACATCTGTGATATCTGATAACAATCATCACCAGCACCTATGCCATTGAATACCCAGACTTTGGTCAATGTGATTGGGGAACTAGATATTGTATTATATCTAATTTTAATAAAAACCAAATAATTTTATACTTAAAGATTTTTAATACAATGTCAACAATTTAATTTGTTTAAATGAAAATTATTAATCAATCTTAAGATTAATTTTATTTGAAATTAATTTAATAATTTAATTGTGAATTGCCAATATGGTACAGTGAGCTAAAGAGTTAAGGATTGCCTTAAAGGAAGCATTATTCAAAATGTAGAATAAGTCTTTCTTGTTCCTGGGGGTCCACCTCAAGAGATCTATTAATCTGAGAAAGCTGGGTCTAGAGCGCCCTCACTTTCAGTTGAATAATGAAAATTCTACTTTCACTGCTTACTTATTGAATTTCTCAAGCAACCTATGTTTGTAAAATAGTAAGGTACTTAAAAATTAGGAAATCACTCAACATTATGTTAACAAGCACAGTGAAGTCAGAGCAATACAGATTTAAATAAAAGCCTGAACATTTGCTAATTTATAGAATGTAAAGAAATAAATATAATTTTATCATCTTTAAAGTGAGATAGAAATGATAACAATATCCTGATAGGTCATTTGTATTGATTGGAGATTACAATTCAGAGTATTTAGCAGAAATCTTGATCCAGAGCAAGCATTAAATGAATATGAATCACAACAGTCACTGTTATTCTGAGGCCACTCAAGCAATGGGAAACTCACTTAGCTTGATAGTCTGAATATTTCAAAGACCTTGTTCAAGGTCACACAACTGTAAAAGCATGATCTGAGTTTTGAATCTAAATTGCTGTGATTCTAGCATTAGTAACCCTGGGTATTTGTCAGGGTTCTGTGATGTTACCATGTGCCCATGTTCTTTAAATTGTTATACACATTTACCTATATTCTAATAAGTACACTTGGAAAGTGTTGTCAGTTATTATTATGATTATTATGAAATAATCCTCATCACGATAAGTGTTTGTAATATTTCAATAACTTTAACTTTGAAACAGCTCCAAAATATATTAGGTACTAATGTATCATTTAGAATATTCTAAAGTTTAGCTCCAAAACTCTCAGCTAGAATTATGTATGCCATTTGAGATGCGGACTCTTCAGACATCTCATATCTTCTGTCTTACTGTGAATCCTGCTGTTTTTGTTGATTGGATGATTAACTCATTCCTTAACTATGCCATATAGATACATTATTATTTATGTTTTATATAAATTAAATTAATACTTTGAAAGGTTAAGTAACATTTTTAAGATCACATTTCTAGAAAGTGTTTGAATTAAGTTTTGAAACCAATGACTTTCTGGCAAACAAATTCAGCAGTTAAAGAGATAGTTTCTTACTGTATAAAATGGAGCATGCATTATTGGTCCTCAATATGTATAAACTGAAATTTTGAAACACATAGAGTGACTCTTTCTCAAGAAACAGTCAATTTAAAATTGCATAAACCAGAGAGAAAATGTGTGTGTCAGAATTGGCTGATGGCATTTGCAAGCTACCTTGTCATTTATCTTGGATACTAACTTGCCAACATAATGCTCAACAAGTTTTCAAAATCCCCAACCTTAACTGAGTTTCCACTAATCCCTTAAAATTTAGAACAAAGAGCACTTTTACAAAGAGCTGATAGTATCTTAAGCTTAAACACAAAACCAGAAAAAAAATTATTCAAAGCATTATTCATTGAAATTTATTTCATGAATATTTATAGATTTCCTAGGTGCCAAGCGTGGCTGTTAGGTGCTTGACATTCTGACCAGGACAAACTAAATTCTTTTTCTCATGTTTTGCCTACACCCCAATACAACAGATGAACAGCAAATTAAAAGCAAAATTAAAAAAAAAAAACTGTTATGGGTAAGTAGTAATGAATAGGTCTAAAAGGAAACGATAACATTCCAAGTGTATGTGGTAGGATAATTTTGAACTCTACATAGTGAAAGCTGCCCTTATGGAAAAACCTTTGAATGGAACCTGGGTAAAGTTAAGAACATTGTTTTCCAGGTTTCCTAGAGAGGATCATGTAGGACAGAAGAGATTGAGAGAGTTTTGAGGATGAATGAACTTGGTGCACTGGACAGGAAGGCCAGTATGCTTTGAGCTGAGTACAGAATGGTAGGAGACTGGTTGCAACAGTAGTTTCCATGGGTGGAGTTCTGGGAAATAGAAAGGTGTAAGAAGAATGGCCTGGTCTGACTAGAATGCTGAAAACATCGTCCTGTGCTGATGGAGCAGAACCAAGTGTAGGAGGAGCAGAGTATTCACACGGTTATTGTATTAAGCTAACCTGAAAAATCAAACGACTTGTCCTAGCACCTGTGAATGGAAGTGACCAGATTTGGTCTGTAATTTGTAAGGACAGAGCACAGATCTTTCTGATAGGGTGTAAGAAACAAAGAGGAATCTCAAAGTGAGCAAGACAAATGGAAACTTGCTGGAGAGATCTTTTCAAATATTAGAAGTCCTTACCAAAATCCAGATTCTGGCCACATTAAATTTTTAGTTTTTCACTCAATATTATATACTTTGTTAATATTATATACTTTGTATTACTTTTCATGCACAGTAAGAATATGTGATATTTTCAATAAAAATAAAGTCATATAAAAGAAAAGTGCTACAATTCATAAGTAAACTTTTTTAATAAAAATTTCAAGAATATATTAGGAGTTATTTTTATTTTATCACCTATACTCCACAATCATATATTAAGCTCCAAATAATAAGTGTCAGATATTATTTCCCAGTTCTCTAAAAATATTAATATAAAAAAGAGAATATCTTTCATTGCCCAGGCAATCATTAGTAGCTTTCCTTTGATTTAATTTGTATCTTTTCTTATTAATTTACCTTTTATACCAAACATCTTATATAGTTTACCTGTTCTGCTGTTAGTTATAATTTAACTCTAGGCGTGTTTCTGAATTCATCATCTTCATTATTTTGCTGGATAAACACATTTTTATTTTTTTACAGAAACTTGTATCCAATGGGAATTCTCATCTGCTACATTTTATGTTCTTCCTACCAAGTTTGGCATATCAATCATGTCACATTAATGTTGTAAAATATGCATAATTGAAAAAAGTAAGGTATAATAATATGGATTAATATCAATAGAGTTCCCAGATTGTAAAAAGTTACAAAGAAAATATGAACTATTGTAAAAATGAATATTACAAAAATAATTTAAATTTTATATCTACCAAAAAATGCTATACTGTTCTCTGGAAACCAACAATCTCAATTCCTAGCAGACTGAAATGATAGTTTAGTTACCTTGCCTTCTTCATGTTTAACATAAAGTATCTTGATTACTTTTTTCAACACTTGCACAAAATACTTGACACCTGCGATGCAATGAAGGTGAGGTTTATTTTGGTCCACTGCTGAGTTTTTGTACATGTTGTACAGACTTAAACACAGAAAAAGTCTGGTGGCAGGCCCTGGACAGAGGAAAATTGCTCATTTCAAGGCTGCCAAGAAGCACAGCAAGAAGGACCCAGAGGGAGGGTTATGGACCCTTTCATATCAAGTCCCCAGTGACCTGCCTTTACTAATCAAAGTCAAATTCTCTTCTCCTCTACATGACCCAAATGATCCAGTTATCTTCAGATACCCCAAGTATTGGTGCAGGAGTCCTTTGTAGGGAGAATCTTGATGCAAACCACAACACAGAACAAAAGAAAAAAAGTATTCCATTGTTACCCTCAGTATGGAACCCAGGGAATTCGGTACATAGGGTAAAAGAAACACTCTTTAGCAAGATGAACTATTGGTTTCTGTTTAATTTGACGTGTAACAAGGAATACATGAAATATGTAAGAATTACTATGAATTTCAGTATATTTTTACACATTTCATAGAGTAGGTAAAAATCATGGGAGAGAAATCTTTTAAATTATGAGTATATTTATTGTTTACATTTATTTTCTCTACTAAATGTAACAAATATTGTTTTAAGGGCAATTAAATGCTTAAACATTAAAGCAATTTTTGGCACAATGGATATTATGAAACTCTATCATACTTTTCCCTCTGAGATTTACTGTTCTATTGAATCTCAACAGAAATTTTATTGCCTTATTTTTTAAGCAACTGTGTCTCAAGAAGTGAAAATTTAAGAAAAAAATGCCTTTGATAGCAAAATATTCCTGAATTCTACCTCAGTAGAAAATTAGCCCTAGCGTACCTAAGGCTAATATTCAGAAATTTGAAAGGTATGCAAACTTTCCTGTTGGTAAGACTAGACCTTGGAAGAAATTCCTGGTAACCTAAAGACCTCTGAGGAAAAAAACAGGGCGGGGGGGGGGGGAGTTCTGGGAAATTCTGAAAGTTCTGTTAAAACAGACCTAAAGGAATGGGACATAATCAAGGTCTAATTAGGCTTTACCCATTGGTTTCTAAACCAAACTGGAAAAGGCCTGAAATGATCTCTTTAATATTCATGATCTCCCTCACACACTTCTTCTTATTGCCTGACTTCTTTGGCTACCACTTTAAAAAGGAGAGATAATAACCATATTAGTATATCTCAATTTTCCCTTCTTCCTATTCCTCTGCTCCTTTTTCTCTTTAATATTGGAGATTGAATCCAGGAACTTTGGACTAAACTACCTCCTCAGCCCTTTGTGGTTTTGGTTTCTATTTTGAGACAGGCTCTGGCCAAATCTCTAAGTTGCCCAGGCTGGGCTCAAACTTCAGTCCTCCTAACCCAGCCTCCCTTAGTACTAGGTTCACAATGTGCGCTGCTACTCTTGGCTAGATTTTCTCCTTATATTCAAGAAATGCTCCTTGTAGGGAATTGTATATTGCTATTTTTGAAACTGATATACATATAAAATATATATTAAAAAGGAAATTTTATTCCAGATCAGGGATAAAGGTGGTTTTGTTAACACACTATGTTTCAGAACATAGAAATGTGATTTAGCTTTGGTTTTTTAGCAATTATTACTTACTGTAGATCAGTTAGTATGTCAATAAAAATGTTTTTGCCGTGACATTGTGCAGAACATGGTGCCGAGCTTGCTGCTGGAGGATAAATAAGATGTAGTTTCTGCTTTTGGATGGCTACCTTTTGAATAAGGCATATAGATGAATACATTCAATATAAAAATATGCTCAATTTAAAAATAAATTTTGTACATAATGAAAGCAGAGAAGGTAGATCATCTTGAAAATTTAGGCAAGCCCTCCTGCATCGATGAACCTGAAACTGGTAAGAGAGAATCAGAAGTTTTAAGACATACAATATAATCCTCAATTATTGGAATCTAATTGTGATTATTGCCATCTAATTATCCTCCCCACATCTAGTTGTAAAGGGAAAAAGTTGAACATATTGAATAGCATTCTGACATTTAGTCATAATAATTACCATCACTTTTGTCAAAACTTTGTTGTTTTCTTTTACCTCTTTCTATTGAATTATGTTAGGAACTTCTCAATGAAACAGCGCCTCAGTAATTTCAGTTTACATATCACATATTCCATTGGTGTTTCCAAAAAATGCCCTCTGGAAGCTTGAAATATTTGCAGAGGGACTAGGAGGAAACAGCTGCTTCACAGTGGATTTATTTTCATCACAAGCTCGTTATTAACTCCAGAACACTGCATCCTGATGACCAGAGAAAGTAGGCCAAAGATTCAATTTTTACAAAGGAAATATTCACCTAAACCTTTTAAATCTGCAAAGCTCAACTCAAAAAATGTCCATCTTCTCTTTCATTAAGATTTCCATTTGCTAACTCTTATTTGATGCAAACAGGTCCCAAGTTTGTATTATAAATGACTCAAAAGGATTGAATTGGGCAAAGAAATGGTGTCATGGTTTATGTCTGTGGCCCCCAGGCCTCACGAGTTTGCATTGTGCATTTGTGATTGATTCATTGTCTAGTGCTTAGACTGATGGTGTCAGTGCTACACCCACATAGGTGTGGAGCCAGGATGTGATATAATGGCAGGAAGAAGGTATGTCTAGCTCTTTTGCTGGTTTCTGCTTGCTGTTTGCAGCCGCCATGAACTGCAGCCCAGCCATGCCCACCTGCCTTGGAGCCAACTGAGTATGGACTGAAACTTCCAAAAACTGTAAGAAATAAACCTTTCCTTTCCCAACTTTGGGCTTCATGTATTTAGTCTCAGCAATGAGTAAAAAGTAACTAAGACAAATGGGAAAATAATTTTTTCTCATTTTATAGTGTTTTATTGCTTATTATTGATTCATTCAACAAATAATTATTGATTACTTATAGATTTCAATATTTGGTCCAGATGTTGGCAGTAAAGCATTGAACAGAGAGACAGATACCTATTCCTATGAGAACTATAGTCTTGATGTTAAAAATGATGATAAGCAAGTTATATAACTTCAGAACATTATTGTACAATCATCTCTATATGGAATATAGGAAAAGTATTCTTACAGTCATGCCTAGATAAAGTGAACATAAACACATACTTTAATAAAATCTGTAGAACATTTTTTTTCCTATTTTCTTTAGTGATAAATTTTGCATTTTATGTAACGTCAGTGAAAAGATGCACTGCATGTTCTAATCCAGAAGCTAATGGGATATTAGGTCCTCTCTGCCTGTCACCTGAAAGGATCAGGTCAGTAAAAAATAAATTGAAATGTTTAATTTTTATTGAAAAATGCAAAGATATGGTGGGGTAATTTTAGCAGTTTGTTCACTACATCAGCTACAGAAGTTGGGGTCAAACTCTTCCCACTGAACAGAAACAGTCTGTGCTTTCTGTTTTATAGCTGTCCCTAACTTACGTCTTTGTTTTGTAAGCCTACATATTCCTATAAGCTTTGAGAACTCAAATAGTTACCCATATGTGAAGCAGGTTCACCGTGCCTTGCTTACTAAAGTCACAATCCAATGGGGCAGGGTGTGTGGATATACACCTAAGTTGCAGAAACTGGACTTATTACTTACAAGCAGGCAGCAAAGAAATAATGAAGCATAACAAGAAGAGTAAGCCACTCCCTTGGGGTGGAAGAAATCTTCTCCATGGAGAATGGAGTCTTTAGTTTGTCTGAACATGATCTGCTGACAGTACAGCTGAAGAACCCTAGAAAGTGATCTATCCTGAACTTTATACCAGGAGAAAACCATAACCCACTAAGCTAAAAAGTTGACGGACACCTGTTTCTAGGAGGAATTAGAATAGGGCCTCAACAATTCTAGCCAGTTTTTCCTATCTCAAGATGTTGTATATCCAGCATATTCTTGAGAATGGTGTGACAAAGGGGAGAATGGGTAACTCCCAGGAAAGCCAGAGAATGATTGTGCAGTGGACACCTGACCCAGGCATCCAAAGCCAGTCCATTGAGCATACTGATCAGTTTCCCTAGGAAGAAGCAGAGACTATCTTGTCAAATCAATAGCACCAGCACTGACATCCTGGAACCGTAACAGGAATGCATTTCATTAGGCCCAAGGGGGACACTACCACTGCCGCAAACAGGTTGATCAGAGCTGAGCAAAGCAGTTATCTAGCCCTGGGACCTAATCATCTAGGCAAGAAGTTGATAGAACAAGTGAAAGAAGATGTTTCAAGTGGTCCCACTGTCTGTGGAAGCTCTGCACTCCGGTAGATCCACAAGGGTAGATGATCTAAAAATCCCAATGACAGGGCCAGGACCATGGTTTGCTGAATCTTTTTTGGTGTCTGCTTCTTCATACAGCTTCTTTTTAAGTTGTTAGCTTTGTTAGACACTTTGACTAAAGGGACCAAAATAGCAAACAGGTGGGACATATGCTGTCTTGGGAGAGGTACAAATCAGTCTATCATATTTGAGGCCTCATTTTATTAGTGGGTATCACCAAGGCCAAGCAGTTTATTTTATTATATCTGGGATATTTCTTTGACTTCCCACCCATTTGGCCTTGGTACTTAGGATGTAATAGTGTGTTGCTAGTATTCATGTTTTGGAACTCTTCCTGAGCATCCAAGATTGAATACTGCATTGTAAAAGGGAGATTTGCACCATGTTTACCTGTAGCAAGTCCCAAATTAACAAATGTCTTGCTATCTACTTAGTATGCAGTATTATTTGAATCATCCATTGGGGCTTGGGTAGTTTATATGGCAAGAAGAAGTAGACATTTCTCATTATTATGGGTAAAATTCTTAGCTGAATATAGCCTAATTTTTAAGGAGACAGTGATGTTCTATGCTATAAGCAGACAAAATGTGTTTGTCCCTGGTGAACTCAAGAATGAGAATCATAATCATTTGTTCTTGAAATAGCCTGAAGTTTCCATCTATTGCCAGGTAAACACAGAAGATCACCATCTTTATATCAGACTTTTCTGATTTCATCAAAAAAATTTCCCTCTTTTCCCCTCTTAAATTGATGGGAGTGAAAGGTCATTGCTCTCTGCTGGGTACTTGAAGACTTGGCCTAATCTGTAGCTGCACAAAAATGCATGATGGCTTGTGTCTGCATTGCTCCTTTATCAAACACACTAACCAAGCTGCGAAAAGCTCCCAGGTGTTTTCTTCATAGCTGTCTCTGGAGACACAGTGCTTTCCCTTCTGGAGAAACCAAAAGTTACTTGCATTTTTTCCATCTCCATGCCTCAGGGATCATCTGAATGCTTTTTGATCCCACCCAGGTGCCATGAGTTCTGAGTGTGTGCTTCTACAAGTTTTGGCTTTGAGTGTGAGAAATCATATTACTAACCAACAACATGAGGATTCTGTGCTGTCCTCTCAATTCCATGGTCCTTTGTCTTTGTGTCAATTGATGAAGTTATTTCATTCACATTTGCATGTGCCATGAACTATCATTAGTTTGTCACAACTCATCCAGCTCCCAGTCTGGCCCACGTATCGACAGGCTGACATTTTCCCTTTGAGTCAGATATAGGGAGTACTGTCTTTGCTGTTTGCTCAGGAAGCTGGGGTTCCGGCAAACCGAATGTGGACCTCTGTGGCAGCCTGGTGAAACAGGACCCTTGCCCTCTGGTTCCTGACTTACCTTTAATTGGTGAAACAGAACACCACCCACGAGTTACAGAGAGCGTGCTAAACTTAATCCAGATAGGCAGCAAATGACTACAGAAGCCTAGGATTTAGAAAATGCCAGTTACGAAGGCTCAGAAAAGCTGCTCTGGTAGATGGAGCTTTGTGTGTGCCCCACTTGCACTGCAGCTGGGATCTCTTGGAAATAGCTTCATACAGGTTTTTTAAAAGGAGCTATAAATTGCATGGTACTAGCATTCAGAAGGACATTTTGTTTTTTAGAGGGGACATGAACAGAGCCTGGGTTACTCTGACCATTTTGTCTCTACTCAGGACATTGAATATTGAATGTTGTTGTAAAAGCACTGCAAGTGAGAAAAAGGAAAGCAGAGTCCATTCAAGGTCATCCAGAGAAGTCCTGGAACATGCTGCTGTCTGCAGCTACCCGAGCTGTCTCATTTGCTTCCCAGTGCATGCACCTTAACTAATACAGCAGATCAGATACTTCAACTGTTGAAAATGCACCTCAAGACATTGGTTCCAATATTCTGATGATTGAAGTTACATTCTGTTCATTGTGCTGTTTTTTATACCAGTATTTCACCTTAAAAAGCATAGGTATTTAACCCTGAACATTTACTATGGCATTTCTTCGGACTTATTTATTTAGAATGATAAGCAGCACTTTGGTTCATGAACTTAATTCTTTCCATGATTGTGGTCCCAAACCATGCTGGATGAGACTTGAATCAAGTTTTCCCATAAGGTCAGTCGTGAAACCAACTATTGAATTTGATTAGATTTTTGTCCAATTCAGTTTGGGGCCAGAATCATGAAAAAAAATAAGTTCATGAATCAAGGAAATTTAATAACAGTGGTGTGTGGCTCACATATGTTTCTATATCCCTAAAAGGTTTCCTTTGCTCTTCTATCATTTGTAGTTTATTCTATGTTTAAGAAAAGAGATATTTTATGACTGCATCTTAAGTAACTAGCTTCTGTCTGCTCCTCCAGTTTTTAAAAACTTTTTGTTAAGAAACAATGCATTCAGAAAAGCATTCTACCAAATTAGAAAATTTTTGGTATTATCTCAGCTATTAGAATTCTAGCCTTTAGGCTATATGCTATGCAACATACTATATTTATAGTACACTATTATAATATTGCAAATTCGTGTCATTTAATAAAATTATATTAAAGTCTTCTAAAATAACATCATAATGCACATTTGTTTAAGGTAATAAGCATTGGAGATAGCCAGCTTAGATTCCAGGAATGGTGCGGTGTGGGGAGTTCTAAGCAGGGGGAGATATACCCTGCCGACCCAGGATCGAACTAAGCGAGAGAAAACAATTGGAAATGCAATTCTGGTGCTAAGATTGGAACAGCTGAAGTCTCGGTGCTGAAGCTGGAACCCTCACCTCTGGAAACTGCCGCTTGAATTTCCTGCTGCCACTGTTGCATCTGAATCAACACAGCAGGGATAGAGATGTGAAAGCTCTGAGAGTGGGAATTGGCAAAGCGAATTGAGAGCAGAGCTGGTGGGGAGCTCTGCATTGAGTGGGGTGGGGTAACCTGCATTGAGTGAGAGGAACAGGGACCCTTCCATAGACTACGAGGCTCCAACAGTGGACATTCTGGGATCAGGCAGACTAGCTGGAACAGGACACTGCAGTGACTTCAGTTACATATTCTCCTCTCCAGTAGGATTGGTGGTGAGCAATTGATATGGGTGATGCCATGGACTAAGACCCATCGGCTAACCCAAACCAGGTCCCTGTGCCTGGCAGTACATCCTAATGCAGTGAAGCCTTCAGCAGGTTGACTGCCTTGCAGGGGCGGGCCCAGCAGAGGCTGCCCAGGTCTGTGTCTCCCTAGTACACTGCAGTAGGTGGGAACTCCTAGCCGGTGAGATTCAAACAAACTGTAACCAACAAAGAAAGAAACTGGGCCTCCTATATATGCTTTCATGGAAGGAACAAAAAGTATGGGAAGAGGGAGCAACAAGAAAGGGTCCTCAGTCCCCAGTCCTGAGAACACCTATCCAGGAAAGGTAAATACAAAGGAGAATGAGGACAGAAAACATGCAATATCAGGCACAGCACTAATAGACATGAAGTGGTATCTCCAGGACCTCATAGACGAGTTCAAAAAGTGAAGTATTTAACCAAGTAAAGCAAGATATAAGTAGAATAGTTAAAGAAATTCTAAGCACCTCCCAAGAAAAAATAGATGATGGAATAGAAGAACAGAAAAAAAGGGGAGAATTGTTTGATGGAGAAAATAGAAAAAATGTAGAATACATGAAGCAGGTTCAAAAAGATTACCAGGAAACTAAAAACTCTATTGAAACCTGCCATAGCAGCTTGAAGGAAACTAAGGATAGATTATCTGAACTGGAAGACAGATTTGTAACAGAAAATTATTCATTTTCTGTTAGTTCGTTCTAAATACTCTGTAATACTGTCATTCTCTTGAATGGTTTTACATTGTCTTGATATGTTTGATGCTACAGAATACGAAGTTATACTCAAAGATTTCAAGGAAAGAGACCCTTTGGTAACTACTTTTATGTTGGGATATCTTGTGGTGAAACACTATTTTGCTTAAATGGTTATGTTCTGACCTGTGCTGTTTTGTTGTTATGTCCTCTTTTATCTCAATATCTTTTTTATTATTTATTTTGTTATTTTTATCTCTTTAATAAAGGGAAAAATAAATAAAAAATAGCAGGATATATTATATTAACCCACTTTGATTTCCTATTAACTTGATTTGAAACCCTGTATTTCTCTCACCATTTTGTTTTGACTGATTTTACTCTATTCTGTTTTGCTTGATAGTACCAAGTTTGAGAGTATAGGCAACAACTGTGAAGATAGTAAGACTCACTACGATGCCCATTCTGGTTTGACTATTATCTTCTTTTGAAGTCCTGTAATGTCTCTAATGTTTTAGTTTTATTGGTTTTGTTCTGTACTGTTCTGTTCAATTTTATTAAAACTGATGATATAGGCAATTCTTTTTAAGATAACAAGAGGCATTATGGTAACCATTGTTGATGACCTTGTATTCTGTTTTTACATTATCCTTTTGATTTGACTCTGTTTTGTTATGTCACAATTGGTTTTATTCTCTTCCAAAAAAGTAATAAGAATTGTGGGAGTAATAAAACTCAAAATGTGTAATTGTCATTGTAAAAAAGAGAGGAAAAGAAAGTGCTCTAAAGGATATAACTGTATGTATACTTAAGCGTATAAGATAGATAACCACATTACTGAGTTTTTGTTGGATCATTGAACAGAACTGTTTACAGTCTCACTGTTTTTGAATGTCCACTTTATATGCTTTAATTTTGTAATTTGAACAACTATTTCTAAGATAACAATATGTAATGTATTAACTAGTGATTTCCTACTGTTTATTTTTTTTGAAATTCTGTATAACTTGTACCCTTTTTCTGTTTTTTATTTTTCTCCTTAAATAAAATTAAAACAAAACAAAACAAAACAAAAAAAAAGATAATAAGCATTAAATTTTTGTGTTTTGTAGACAACAAATCTTAGCTTTTCTTTCATCATTGTGGTTTGTATACAATTGTGAAATATTTTTCTTGTAGTGCTTGCCTTTAATATGTGCTGTAGAAAGTATATTAAAATAAAATAGGAGACCTAGACCATAGCTTTGAGTAATTTAAATTTTTCCCAGTTATTTTCGGTGTCATAGGAAATGATTTTTCAGAAGAAAGATTATCATTTATGTGTATGAAAAGTGTAATGAAATATATATTTATACCTCTGGATCAGCAATCTCTTGAAGAATGTTTTTACCTTTCATAAAATAATCAGAGTACCATGATTCATAATTTAGTTTGTATTAATGCATGTATCATTTTCTTGTTGATATATGAAAGACAAGATAGTTTTAGAAAAAAGAGATATTTTATAGGATAAAATAAAAAAACAATGTAATAATTATTCTTTTAAGTAGAAAGTTTATCTTTTATTTCCAGATTCCTACTCAATTCCTTTGTACATTAAGTATAAAAAAGTCACAAATTAAATATGGATGATTTATCTGCAGTGAAATGTGGTCTTTGTAGTGGTTGATAAATAATAAATAAAATATTATATGAGATATGTACATATGATGTTGGGGCTATTATTACCGACAGTACAATGTAATTGAAGATCATGGGGTTGCAATTTGGTTAATATACCCCATGGAGTTTATTTTGATTGAATTCCAAAGTACAGAATATTTGTTGACCTCTGACTTTCTGTAATTTAGAAACAATAGTGACAAACGAATAATGCTTATGAGTATCAAATTAATCTGTGACGGCTGATGCCAAATCCAAGGAGTGTCAAATATGATCCTGTTATGCTCCATCAAGAGCCCACTATGGATATAATGTTTATTCTGAGAATAGACAATTTGAGTAGCGTTGAACTGTAAGAGGATTTTCTGTGAACTTTGGCAAAGAAGAAAGTTGACTATTGCAATTTTATTATTGATCTTGTTGCAGAGGATTTATGGTTCTCATT
Organism: Cavia porcellus; assembly: GCF_034190915.1. Lineage (NCBI taxonomy): Eukaryota > Metazoa > Chordata > Mammalia > Rodentia > Caviidae > Cavia > Cavia porcellus. The sequence continues at coordinate 17,175,281 of NW_026947502.1, read as the reverse complement.
ATATTTTGCTTTAATTAGTCAGCCCAGCAGTGGGTGCTTTTAGACACTAAACCTATTTATTAAATGAACTGATGAATGTAAACTAAAATTAATTTCTATTTCATGAAGACATTTCAAGAAGATCTCAGGTAAAAATAAGTCTCTGTAAGAAGATGGAATATGAAAAAGTTACCCTGATATGATAGGATGCAGCTGGCTGGGTGACTCTTTAGTTCTTGAGCTGCTGGACAGATGAAAACAGGTTTGGGTGGTGTATACTGTTGGAAACTAAAGGTGAGAAGAACTGGGTTTTCAGTTGGTTTTTATGATGAACTTACTGCTTTGTTTTGGATCAGAATTAAATTATTTAGCTTTCGTCTTTGGACTGGTGATGGAGGGAAACAGGATATATTGCATTTATAAAAGAGGTCAGGTCTCAAAAAGAAGCTGTACTACATAGAAGTTTAGAAAGTTACCAGTAGACATTGTCTAGACCACACAAAAATTACAATATCATGTGCCAATTTCTGTGCAAAACCCTGTCTTAAATAGTATATTTGTTTCTCAGAATTCCTGGCTGTTTTATATATGGTCTAGTAATGAAAAAACTGAAGCACTAAAAATTTAAAAAACTCACTCTACGTCATATTGTTTCTGTTTACTAACAAGTTCCTTATTGCTGAAAATGATTTCAATAGGCTGATACTATTTTTTGTATTATAATAATCTTATAATCTAATGTTACATTTAGGAAATTTATAGATTCAGCATCCAGCATTCAACTCCCAATAGTACTTTTTTGGAGATTCTGCAATTTAAACACAGGACTGGGTCTTAGTTATGGGTTGCCAGGAACTGCTCCTCCATCTGATGGTTTGCTCTCTCTTGTTGCTTTTTCACTGTGCTGATCCATACTCAATGGTCCCTTGTCAAAAGACAGAAGAACCAGCACCAAAGTCACATAAGATGATAGTATGTAAATGACGAAGAAGCTAATTTTTCTAGACCGTAAATGTAGACACAACATCAGGCCTAAGTAAGTTTCATCTGTTCTCCAGTCCTATTTCCATTACAGTCGGGTCCTGAGAAGCCCCCACTGCTCAGGTGCAGCCAGATGAGAGTAGCAGAGAGATGTGAGACACTAGAAATTTCAAACCACAGAGAATGGTGATGAATATGCGTCAAGGTAGTTGAAGTTGACCTGAATCTCCCTGTTCATAACTCTCCATTATTACGACGACCATGAATACCAGCCCTGGACACCTACTCTGTGGATTGTTTTTGCTTTTCAGAATTTTATAAGTCTTGAAGGTCCAGAGAATTAAGATTCCCTGGTAGATGACCATGATATAAATGCATTTGACTGGCCTCCAGTTTAATCCTGTTGTGATTGAAATTCAGTTAACTGATGGCGTGCGTTTTCCTTCTGTGCCACACTTTTCTTCTTTTTTCTATCAGTGCTACTCAAACTCCAAAATGGTTGCTATAGTTTGGATGGTCCCTAAGGTCCATGTCTTCAAGGAACACAGATGTCATGCAATAGCATTTCAGGGTAACTGGTGAGAATCACTCTGAAGCTTTAGGAGGATAAACCTTGTGGAAGTCCTTGCATCAATGGGACAAGTCCCTCCACTGTAACTTAGGACCAGAACCTGTCTCTCTCTTTTGCTTCCTAAACATGAGATGAGCAATTTACCCTATTATGCTCACCCATCCCACCTTTGCCATTTGCCTGCCCAGCAGAGGACTACAGAAATTGTTCTACCCAGTGTTGGGCTGGAATTACCAACACCTTGAGCCATAACAAACCTTTCCAAAGTTGATTGTCTCAGGTACTTTCTTAAAGTGAAGAAAAACTGAGTAATATACCAGGGTTATAAATATTTTGTGAGATTCCTTGTCTTCTGTTGTCAAATGCTTCATATCAAAGTATTCAAAAAGTAAGAGTGAAGGAACTGCATGAAATTTATACATATTACACACCTATGTGTATATTTACAGAATAAGCACATGTGAATTTAGTACGTAAAAAGTGATCAATACATTTTTTAGCAGTTTTCTTTATGTCCAAAATATTATGGATGCTTTTTTATTATTCTGTTATTTGTTATCTACTTTTGTGACATTGGGGATTAAACCCAGGGCTCTCACACTGAGCTATATACTGAGCTTTTTTGCTTTTTTTTTTTTAATTTTGAGATAGGGTGTTTTTAAATTGGTAGGTTGTTCAAGCTGGGCTCAAATTATCAATTCTTTTGTTATCCTCTTAGAGTACGGGGATTATGGGCAACCTCACCATTGAAACCTACTTTGTGTTACTACACTGCTTATTTAGTTCAAAAATAATAGATGCTTATGGTATAAAATTTGAAATTAACAAAGTCACTGAATAAACAAATTCCCCCACAACCTGTTCCGTCTTCTTCAGTACCATTCCTATTGCCCACCAACTTTCCTTGTTTCTTAAATACACTCCCAGAAGTCCTGTGTATGTGTAGCACAGGGATATCTGTATTATTAAAAATGTTTAATTTATATGTCTACACCAGCAATTGTTTTCCTAAAAATGTAGCCAAAAATTTTACATTAAAATTTTAAAACCTTTGGTTTTGATGTTATCATTTCTCAAAGAAATGAACTAATCCAGTGGTCTAGAGATGACTTCCTGAGCTCTGCAGGCAGACAACAGGTTAATGAGAAAAAGCAACACATTACCAGGGGCACTCACACAATATTGTCACAAAAGGTTCCCTCCCGGTCAGGAGCACACATAATAAAGCTCAAAAGAGCTTGGGTCTCCCTTAGGGCCATGAATGATGCCAGGCCATTGCAGCTGATTTATTACTCTGTGCCACAGGGATACAAGAACCCGGAAAGCTGAGTGATTTCCATACCAAAACTTTCATTTCATTTGCTGCTTTTATTATCAGTCCAAAATAATTTTACAAAACACTCTAGAAATGTCTAATTTCACTGTACAAGCTTCAGGTCAGCATCTCAAGCATCTTACACAACATCTCAGCATCCCAGTTTCTATCATTAGGAAAATTCATAATCTAGCTATTCGTTTTTCTGAGCGGAATAGTTGGTTGCATTTTTTTTCCAATTTAAAATTACTCTTGAATCAAATACAAACTTGTTTTCATTTATTTTCCTCTGCAAACCTATTTTGCTACTACATAATTTCAAGTATAGTAGTTTCATATTTTATTTTCATATTTTATTAATAACCAGTATTGTTAGTCTTCCCTCCTTATCCATCTGTTTCAATAATCATCACCATATAGCTTTATGCACGTATATATTTTTTACACACACACATACAAACACACTTTTTGTATTTCAGCCTTGTTAAGTAAACTAAATATGTAAGAAATTTCTCACTCACAGAGTAAATGGAAGACCAAGAATTTGAATTCAGTTGTGTCAGATTCCAAAATCTTCATTTTAAGTCATTGAATCTAAACCCAGAAGGTCACCAATGATTGTGCCAGAGATGCCAGTATGTGTAGGGAGATCTTCCAAAAAAATAACTCCTCCTGAACTTAAAGGACAGTAGGTTAAGAGACAGGAGACATGACTATTGAGAAGATTTTGTTATGGAGGAAAATAGACAAAAAAAAGAAGCTATCAGTGTGAATAGAACACCATCATATGGGTGGGAAAAGTTTGGTGTCCTTAAACAAGGCTGTCTCATTGAAATGAGAAAATAAAAATAAGAGAAAGATATAGTGATTCATTTCAATAGCTTATAATCTTCATCACATCACTATCAGCAGTGGAACTCTGACGTACTTAGAGATACTCAAAAGGGTATATATAATATATAGGTATGTATAGGTATGGATATATGTGTGTGTGTGTGTGTTCACATGAATATAATATATATCAACTTAGTTTTCTCTTCAGTTTACCTATATGATCTATTGAATTATTGAAGTATTTTTACTTTCACTTATTTTAACTTATGCATAATAACTGTACACATTTATCAGGTACTATGTATTTAGATACATTGATACAATTTTGTTTTACAATCAGTACAATACAATAGTCATGTAACAGATAAATGTCTATGTGTTCCATATATAGACTAAAACATATACTTAATGTATTAACATTTTAGGCATGTAAAATATATATCTATAGTCACTTCTCATGAATTCATTCAGCCCTATTACTTAGTTGTTGTTCCACTAATTCTTAAGACAACAGTCTGGTAGATCTTTCTTTCAACTGTAGAAAATTCTGATCCAGAAACTACATGGTGTTTAAGTTTCTACATGATGCTATCCAAATTCAAAGACCTATACTCAATATTCTGTCCTTCAAAGTAACAATTGTTGTACGTACTTATTGTTTCCTTTTCTATAGGACTCTAAGACAGTCCTTTTTTGAGTATAGAAAGAATTCTGGCTAGTTGATTATCGAACATTCAGAGAAAGGTCAGAGTTTCAAAAAGTTATCTGTAGATAATAGAGATTCAAGATGGTTGTCGTGAATTTATTACAGATGAGTTGCAATGGTGAAAATCTGATGAAAATTGGTGGCAACAATGATTCAGGGCACAAAGAAATTACACTAATGTAATTGATGTGAATTAAAAGATAATAAGACCAAGGAGAAAAGCTTCTGACAAGATGTTTATAAAAGCATAACAGTTAAGAATATTTCTAAGAACACAGAATATACTCCAAGAATATTTCAAGATTTATATATACATATATGTATTATAAAATGAAGAAAATGTTATAAATAAAAATTGTGTATGAAGATAGATAAGTGCAGATATATAGAGATATATCTGATATAAATATATATGTATATTCCTTTAATAAGAATGTATCAATGCTGTCTTCAGAGAAAGAGACAGTGTCATTGACTAACAATTAGAAAATTTGTATGGAACCCTCCATGTTTAAAAGTTATTTAATAACGTTTTATAGCATAAATTAAACCCATACAGGGAGGAGCAGCTGTCCCATTTGACAGTTTTTCCAATGAAACTTAGGAATCAAATGCAGTAATTCTGGAATTGGTCTATGAAGATAAAAAAAATCTTGTGATTTATTAGTGTACCTCTGATAAATTTCAAAGAATTTTTAGGTATAAAATACATCCTGGTAATTTCATTTTGCTTTTGACTAAAGATTTGAATCTGGAAGGACAAAATCAAATTTGTCATGAAATATAATACTATAAATACCTAATAAATGATATTTGCTACATACTTAAAAGTGACAACAACATAGAAGATAGGTATAAATAATGAAGTTATAAGTAATTTTAGGTCATTCATAATTGAGAACCATTCCTAGTCAGTGACATAATAAAATTATTACAATGTAAAGTTTTCATAAATACATAAAAGTTTGCTATTTTAGTAGAAAACATAATAAAAGAAAATGATCCTTTTTGTAATAAACAGCAAACAAAAAATCAAGCCATGAAAATTAAGTAAGTTTGTTGATATCTGATGTATTTGAGAGCTTTTTAGCTACATGGAATGAAATTCAATAATATCAATTTTCCATTTTATCTTTTATATTCTTCTATATTCTGGAAAATAAATCTTCTAACAGTACAGATCTTTAGGTGGCTGTGAACTCAAAACTAACTTCATAATATTTAATAAAATGTTATTTATGCATTATGCATTCATAGAATGCTTTTATTCATAACTTCCAGTGAAACAATAACTAAATCTAATAAATTGCTTAGTTTCAATTTTCGATATGGTATATATCACTAATTATCACTATACACATGAACATTCCTTTGAGATTTTTAAGGCTTGATGAATATAAACATTTGAAGAGTGAGAATATCCAATTGTATTTAATATTATTTTATGCATAGAAAGGACAAATATAGGTAATTAAAATTACCTTCTTTTATACATATATAGACTTTCCATACCAAGAATCTTTTTGTAGTTTCCCAAACTGGCATAAAAAGGTAAAATAATAAAACCATAATATTTGAGCCCAAAAATGTTTTTCTCCAACATCATAAAAAAAGATAAAAGGAAACAGAAGCATATAAACTTCAAATGATGATTAATTGTCAGTGTTCCAGTTTTTATTCTTAGTTAGAAATGATATAATGAAAACAATGATCTAATGATTACCAATCACTTTTAGTCAAATATTTTAAATTATCTAAAACTTTTAGAAATTATATTCAATTTGAAATATTATAAAGCATAATTTCTGATGAAATAAAATTTGTCAGAATATTAGTTCAGTTTAGTTAAAACATATTCATACATTTAATGAGCTGAAATATTAAGTAGGAGTTTCAGAAGGGTTTAGAAAAATAACCAAAACATTTTTAAAAATAGCATTTATTAGGCCTGTCATCTACATATCAGGGAATGAATAGCATTTTTATTATACAAAACTTTTCAATTCACCTCTTCTGACAAAGATTTACCTAAATCATATGAATATAGATTCTTTAAATGTTTCTAAGTTAGTTTCTTTAAAAATACTTCCTCAATTTAGCATACTTGACATGTCAGTAATTAAGCTTCCTTGTTCTCTTGGAAATTGAGAAATACTCCTTTATGTATCACTTCATAAATCCTATAGAATAAGACTGAGGGCAGGCTAAAAGGTTTTATTTAAAAAGTAAGAATAATTTTTCCACTGAAACATAAATTTATTTCCTATGTCATATTCAGCAGCAGCCTGATCACTCTGTAGGCGTGAGGTCAACTGGATTTAAATCTAGTGACAAAAAAAAAAAATCAGCTCTGACTTATACTGATCCCTGAAATGTTCACTCATCACAAGAGAATCCATATTCTAAGTGATTCAGTAAAAGGAATATTTTTTACAATCCAGTTAACTTTTTTTTATCTTTGAAAAGTAGCCAAAACTGAGGGATCTTTGAAGGTGTTTATATCTTCCAAAGGGATCGCTAAGGTAGACTCAGTGATAGCTGGGGTAGAAAACAAAAAGAAGAAAGATATAACCTAAAAATCTTTAATTTTGGTGTTAATCACTCTGGAAACAAATTCTGGAACTAATTCATATCTTCCTTGTCCTTGGAAGCCTAATGTCTTACTTAATAACTTTGTTTGCCACAGGAATATCTAGATACAAATAATATGTGAATAATGTCAGGGTAACTACAATAACCAAGAAATTATTAGGTAGAGTAAGCAAAGAGCTGTGTGTAGAATGAGTGGAAAATTATGAAAAAGAATGAGTAGAAGAAAACACCAATCAGCAGAAAGACACTGGAATAGCTTCATCTTCTCTGATCAAAACTCTCATCTGTGATTATCACGAACTTAGATTAAGCTTGTTAAGTTCCCCTTTGGGACATTCTAGGTTTATATCTGCAGGTAGATTCTTCATCTTTTTCAAAATACTGTGTTTCAGTGTCTTCTTGCCTTTTGCCTCCTAATAATCACTTGGGTGGCTCACAAAATGTTTTATCATATTTATATTACCTGTGAATATTGCTGCAAACCATAGCTAAGTACCTGCCTTGAAGATGCTAAAGTTTGCCAATTAATATTTACATTTTAGAATACATACTGTTATGATCTAAAGACAAAACCAGTGACAATAATTAGAGAATAACCAAAAAGCACAGATTAACATGTGTTTATTAAGAAAGAAACCTGCAGACAGAAATTATGCATATTTTGCCTAAATTCCAAGATTGTTTGTTGCAATATTACATTATTAATTAACAAGACCACTGTAACCAAACTAGATGGGCTACCAAAGTAATGTATTTAAGAATTCTATGCAAACTTTCTGATCTCAATCCTAAACTATCAATAGTGCTGCTTAGTCTGCAAATTGTCATCTACAAATTATATTTAATATAACAACAAAAATCACTTGTGCTTAATCTGGTCAATAACAGTTAATAAAATGTAAGATGAATTTCACTTCTATGGAAAAACTAAGCATTAATATAATCATTTATTATATTAAGATAGCATTTTAAATGTTAAATAGTAGCCCCTATTGTGTAATTGTTAAAAGCAGAACATTGGGCATGGAAGGTTAGATTTTTTTCCATCAGAAATGAATATTGAGGTTTTCTAGAATGCAAATGACTGATAAATACTCATTTCTATATCTGATGCCCCAAAAATCAATAATACAAGTTATTATTAATTTATCATGTGCTTAAAAATGAAGAGCTTGTAGTAATAAAATTTTGTTGTTAAGATTTTTGCCTTATAATGCAGAATAATAAATGCTGTTTACTGTTTCAGAATGCACAGGTAAGGTAAATATGAGAAAACAGGTAAAAGTAAGAATTTTAGTAATAAATATTGAGCTTTATCATGGCCAAACATTAAGCTTAGATTATAAATAGAGCTGGATTTTGAAGAGTATTTCAAGCTCATTCTAATGGATAAAAGTAGCCACAGAGAGTCACATAAAGGCAGAGAGGTCAGCAATGGATTTGTGACAGGCGATGGACATGTAGTCTAATGAAGGGGAAACTTCAGGGGGAAAAAACCATGAAAGAAGTGGCAAGTAAGTTACATTAAACTAAGATAAACTGTGTTAAATAAAACTGATATTATTGCTCCAGTGTTAGCAAGCACTGATGTGAGTTTAAACCTGCTATCTTCCTTCTTCTGAGGGTTTGGATCAGCTGAGCTTCAATCTCTTCATCAGTAAAATGGAGAGCCTGAGCATAGGATCTTTAAAACAATGACATCAGATTCAATTCAAACATAATTCTTGTATTAATTACTTTTGTTCTAGACAAAATACCTGACGCCCAAAGTGAAGCAAGGGAAGATTTATTTCTTACAGTTCTTGGAGGTTTCAGTCCATACTCAGCTTGCTCCATGGCAGCATGGTGTGGCAGGCCAGTTGTTCATGGCCACAGCAAATGGCAAGCAGGAACAGAACAAAAGAGGAAAGACACGCCTTCTTCCTGCCCTTACACTGTATGCAGGCTCTATGCTTGGGTGGGTGCAGCTCACACCACCAATCCCAGCACCAGACTCAGCTGCATCCATGATTGTATGAGCCTGGGAGTGCCATCTGAAAATAAATCATAGTATTCCATCCCTGGTCTCCCAAAGACTCCTGTACATCTTTATACAAAAGATATTTAGTCTATCTCTAAGACTTGTGAAAGTCTTAACAGTTTCAGCATTGCTGAAAAGTCCAAGTCCCAAGTCTCTTCCAAGATTTAAGGCAAACTCTTAGCTGTAAGCCCCTGTACAAACGAAAATAAAGTTAAACACTTCCAACACACCATGGCACAAGATCAACATTACCATTCCAAAAGTTACACACAGGGGAATACAAAGCATTGGAACCAAAGCAGGTTCAAATCCAACAGAGCAAAAACATTAAGTCCTTGAGTTCCACAGTCAGCATCGAAAGCAGTCAGTCTGCGGGCAAGCTCCAAAAGGGGTGAGTGACTCATCCCCATGGTACTTCCAGAGGTTTGGGTTCCCAGAGCTTCTCTCTTAAAACCACTCTGCTCAGTCTTTGCAGCTTTCTTTGGATGATCCATATTACTGGCTTTTCCAAACTTCTGGTCTCCACTGTACCTTTGGCTTTGTACTCACAGCTCGTATACTGTCCTCTCAGCGGTGCATTGTTTGGCCTCCGGGGCCTTCTGAAATCAGGATGGAAGCTGCCTTAAGCTCAGAACTTGTGCATTCTCAATTCACCTAAAACTAGTGCCACATGGATGCTGCCAATGTCCACTGCCATCTGGAGCAGTAGCCAGGCTTTCCTCTCTCTTGCCTATTGGAGTGGAGTGCATGGATTGATGACCTCTCTGAGCCTGATTGTTAGGAACAGCTTTTCTATGTTGCTGCCATCCTGGAATCTGGTGCAGCCACCACCATTTTGGAACCTCCTATCGCCTCCATTGCCACTCTGGAACACGACACTTTGCGGCTTTCTCCTCTGAGCAAAATCTTTCACTTTTGCAGTTTTGAGGATGCAAAGGGTAGAGACCCACTTCTTCTCAGGATGCCCCCAGGCCATCTTTTTTATTTCTCTGTTTCTTCTCAGCAATTGAGGTCTCAGGTCTATCTTTACAGTCCACAGCTTTCTGGTCAAACTCACATTTTAAAACATCCTGCTTAGCTCTTTGCTCTTGATTCACAACATAAATCTGGTTAAAAGCCTAAAATGATAGCCATGCCACTGCCTTGACATTAGACTGCCTTGTACTTTCTTTTGCAAGGTTAATTAGTCTACTGTTCTTAATCTCAATCTCAGGCAAAGTCTCTGGACATGAGCAAAATGCAGATATACTTTCTGTCAAGCCATAACACACATTGTGTGGAATCCAACAACCAATATAGTCTTTTTTCCCAGCAAAAACCTCCCAAAGCCAGTCTTTACTGGCAGGCTTTCTATCAGCCTTCTGGTCTCTTGAGCTCTGACCAGAATCTCACATGCAGAGCAGCCTAAGGCATTCCAGTGCCACTCTTTCGGGTGCTGTCTCTGAACCTTTCCAAACTCTTCCCACTAGCCATTCCCAAATGCCCTTGAGCCACATGGTCAGGTACCTTCCCAGCAATGATCCCACTCTTCTGGTACCAATTTCTGTCTTGGTTACTTTTCTCTTGTTGTGACAAAATGCCTGATACCCAAAGTGAAGCAATGGAAAGTTTATTTCTTACAGTTCTTAGAGGTTTCAGTCCATACTCAGCTGGCTCCAAGGCCAGGGAAGGGCAACTGTTCATGGCCACAGCAAATGACAAGCAAGAACAGAACAAAAGAGAAAAGACACACCTTCTTCCCACCCTTATACTGTATGCCATCCTTGCCCCTGGATGGTTACAACACTCACACCACCAATCCCAGAACCAGACAACAAACCAGTCAGGAACACTGGACTCAGCCACATCCATGATTGCATGATGCTTGGGGTGGGGCAACTGAAAGCAAATCATAACAATTCCTAACTAGTTTTCAGATATAAGGATAACTACATGGAGGAGAATTAAGACAGTTAACATTCAGAGTGAATTGGATCCCAACATAGTTGAAACTATAAAGACAGAAATCACTCTATGTTGGAGAGAGGACAGTGAGACCAGATTGGAATAAATAGCCAGACAAATAGTAGCAAAAGTCAGATTGTTTCTCATTTTCAAGGACTGCACTCTATGCCAAAACCTTCCACTTCTCAGAAAAAGGTGGGGCACAGACTAAGAGCACTATCTGTTTTAGAACAATGAATAACAAAATAGAAGTATTAACATTCAAAGAGATATAAAAACAGTGAGAATTTTAAAACTATTGCAATTGAAAAGAATATGAGTTAGAAGCATTATGTTTAATGAAAGAAACAACATAGACACAATAGAATAGAATTTAGTCATTTCTATAAATTTCAGGGGAAAATTAGTGATGCTAGCAAGGAGAAAACTGTGTGTTCCACCAAAATTCAGAAATATGTATATGTATATTTTCCACTTCTTTGCAAATATATAATGCATCAATGTTTATTTTTCTCTTATAACACTATTATTTGTGGAATTTTCTCTGCGTGCCAACTACTGTTCACATTATTTCATAAATCCTTTACACATTTTTAACCAATTAGAAGTTTTTATACTCCCTATATTTATTGGAATAACTGACAGTGTGTTACCCTCAGGAAGATCACAATGCTGCTTTCAAGGTTCTAGTGTTGTTCCATGTGATGCTAAACCCCATAGGCTTAACTACTATATTACATTACTACAATCCAAGAGTATTGCAACAATTTGGAAACTAATTACATTGCCAAAGGTGTTTCATTGTCTAAAGGTGATCAAAATAATAGAAGGCTATGCGCCAATGAATGTTTGTATACTGGAATCCCTAAGAGCTAAAACAGAATATAGACTGAATCATTTGTGCATGCATCTGTCACTACACAGAGAGCCAATAAAGTCTACAGGAAGCTGGAGGGGGAGGTTGCAAGCCTGTAACATTAGCATGTGGGAGGCTGAGGTAGGAGGATCACAAGGTAAGGTTTAACTTGTGGAAATTAACACGAGACCCTTTTTGAAGATGTAGCTCAGTGTGAAGGCTTTGGGTTCAATTATTTATATAGAAAAATAAAGAAAAGAAAAGTACAGAGGATGCTATAACACAGGCTTGGGAGACTAAAGAATAGTCAATCGTCTGAATCATGTAAAAGGAATTAAAAAAATTTTAATGTTATTTCCCCCAATTTTTTATTTTAATAAGATAGGTCAGTGTCTTTTATGCATAGCTTTAAAGAAGGATACTTTGAAATCTACATTTAAAAAAGAATTAGTAGTAATTTCACGTACACTGGCAAATTGTCCATTTTAAGGGATGAGCTTTTATTTTGCAATTTTCCTGCAATTTCATATTAAAATAGAACCTATTTTCTTGGCTGATCGTGTTCTCATTAATCATTGTTTATCCTTCTAACCTACTCTCTTTTTCATGTGATTGAAGTGACTCTTTGAATGATTAGTTTTCTCCTGAAATTTACATACATAAAAAGAAAAAGAGCTTTGCATATAAACCTTTGGCTAATCTGTCCAGTGGCACTCTGGCTAACACCCCATAAATGTCTTAGGAAATATAACCTAGGGAGAAGAACAAGGACAAGTAGAGGCTCTCAATCCCAAAGAAGCTTTTACCACATTGCCTGTTTCAAGATGATAAGCTAAAGTAGCATCCTCTCTCTCCCAAAGTTATAACAAAAGGGCTGTTATTAACAAATAAAGGCTTTTTTTGGAATAAATGAATCTAAATAGGTTTGAATATACATTTGGGGATGACTTTGAACTGTGCAATTATCCTCCAGTGTTTCCTAAATTCATAATTTCCTCCAGATTTTAAGGGCCTTTAATAAGGGTTAGGGGTGTAGCTTGATGGTAGAAGGCTTGTTCACATGTGTAAGGCCAGTGCAAAACAGGGGAAGGGGACTTCTCTCTTCTTTTTCATCAAAACTCTTTTCTCTCTTTTTGTTTTGTAGACCAAAGATAAAAGTTTTACACATGGAAATTTAATGATGTCCTTTTAATTCATTTGTTTTTATAAAAGTAACTATCAAAGATTATCAAAATGGTGCAGAACTGATCAATTACTATTTATTTTTGAGAGACATCTATGGAATGTCCAAATCCTCTTCGCCTAAGTTACTACTCCTCCAGATGAAGATATAAAAGGAGATTTATTTGTTTAAAGTTCATAGAGAAATAAAGCTATCTTTCACTTTTATCTGGGGATTTTCTAGACTGAAGCCCCAGCTAGATTATATGTATAGTTCTATTTACCATAAAATCCACTGCCTCTTGGTTCCTAAATCCACTGAGACACATTTTTCAAGTCAAAACTATTAGAATCAGAGTAAAAGAAGGTAGAGGAATACAAGAGAACTAGGTACAGTGGTGGATGTCTGTGATCCCAGCTACTCAGGAGGCTGTGGCCAGCTTTGATAACACAGTAAGACACAAATTTCAGAAAGAAGGAAGGAAGAAGAGAAGTAGGGAAGGATGGAGGGAAGAAAAGAATGAAAGAATGAAAGAAAGAAAGAAAGAAGAAAGGAAAAGAAAAAAGAAAAGAAAAGAAAAAGGAAAAGAAAGGAAATATTTGCCTCTGATAGATTGCTAATGACTAATGGCACTTTACATAGACTATATAATTGCATCATTACAACATCTATGAGAGAGACATTCTTTTTTTCTTTGTACAGAAATCCTTTAATTTTATTTTCAAACATTAATAAATGAAACACACTACACAAATGATTTCCATAGCAGATTACACATAGGTCCAATCAGATGTCCTCTCAAAGTGCTGCCCATAGTACAGGCGCTGCCTGATGACAGTTTCCAGCAGACGGCCAGTGTATTGATTTAGATGCAGTAGCATACAGACTTCTCATGAAGGATCAGCCTCTCTGTTCTTAATTAGATTCAATGGTATAGGTGTCCCTACATGCAGATTTGAAATGTATCACTCCTGAGCAGTTCTGCTGGGAAGCTGAGGCCAATGGTGATCCCTGGTCTCAGGTTAAAAAGGGATGTTGGCGAGTGGCAGGCAACTGCAGTGACACACTGTCCCTGCTCTCTCACCAGCTAATCTGCCAGCCATGCTGAGACCCTCAGCCAGGGATGGGTCAGGACGCTGTAGATATCCTTCTCTCCATCCACTGGCTCCAAATACTCCTTCTCAATCACAATGTGGATGCATTTCTTCATCACCGGGACCTGCGACTTGAACATGGTGGCCAGCTCCTGGTGCTTAGGACTTTCCTTGTCTTTATGATGTACACAATGGCATCAACTTGATGAGGAGTTTGTAATCATCCTCTATGATTTTGTGCATGGTTTCCTGCTCCTGCTTCTGTGCTATCTTCATCAGCACATTGATATTGACTCATATTTTTATAACTGAGATACAATTTTATTAAAGTGTCTGGTTTCAATTCCACCTCATCATCATTTGCGTTTTCATCTTCCAAGGCCAATAATTTCGACTTCAATAAAATCTGAAGGACTTGTGCCAAAATGTCCATGTTGAGTGCTGTCTGTCAGCTGCTCCACATATGGGCATCCTCTGAGTTGTACTGTAGCAGGATGGACTTCTGGAATGTGGACACCTGCAGAGTGTATCTGTTTTTCAAACAGTTAGTTACTAGTTCTCCTTTGGACAGCTGATATAAACAGGTCACCTTTCTGCCATAGTAACAGCTGGCATAAAAAACTGTGAATCGCTGATAACTATGCACCAGCTCAGATAGCATGGTCAATGTGCACAACTGCTGAAAGGGCCACTATCTGGATCTCAGGACCTAGATACTAAAATCCAGGTCCAAGGATTCTGAATTTGTCAGGTGCTTTTTGAACTGCTCATTTAAGTCTTTGGTTACACTGATGTCTTGGAACATCCACTAGGGTGGGAGGTATATTCAAAACTACAAGACTGCTTCTTGTAGAGACTATGCTGCCCTCAGCATCATCACTTGCCCTGTTCTGGTGCATCAGTCTCTTGGCCAACATCTTTGCACAGAATTCCTGAAACACGTCTCTGTCCTTGATGTACTGAAAGGCAACCATCAATTGATTATGTCTTCTAGCTCTGCCTCTTTTTTTTTTGGGGGGGGGTGTTCTTGGAACTTTTCTTCAATTAAGAATCACAGTGCCAAACCAGCAACTTAGGAGGTTTACTGGACAACTGGGCCATTTTGGTGACCTCACTGTTGCTGATAAAGTAACTGAGAGCCTTGTCTAGTACAGCCATGCAGACAGTGTCATTGTTAAATGCTGACATCCCCAGAGCGTTATATCTTTTATGAAGATCCAGCACTGTCTGTACATATTTTGGGGTTGTTCAAAGCAGCTTCCCCACACTTTTTGATTGCTGCAAGACCCTGCTGTGCATCTCCAGCAACTTTTTCAATTATCTCAGGCCATCCTGGATTCGAGATACAAGATTATACTTGTGTCCCAAATCTTTGTTCTTGTAAGCATCCAGCAAGTTTTGGAACACCATGTGGAAATTTCCAGGTGCTTCTCCATGCGGGTCTGCTTACACTTCTGGGCCATCATCCTGTGTCTTCTTGTACAGATAGACTTCCACTTGCCTCTGCTCCTCTCACAGATAGGCCTCCGCCTTTCTCACATATTCAGTACCTGAGTTCTGCTGCAAGAGGTCAGTAGTCTCTGGTATGAAATCTCTCTGTGTATTATATTAATGTAGGGCCCTTTGAAAAAGCATCATCTTCATTCAGCCCCAGTTCCACTTAAGACTGTACAACTTCACTAATCAGTCTTGTATTGATGTCTCACCATTTCTTTCCTTTACAATAAGCTTTAAAACAGCATTTTTTCCATTTGTTTATTCAATGTCTTGAGCCATCTCTCCAATGCAAGTGAACAGATTTCATACATTCCTTTTCTTCCTTCAGGCATTCACAGCAAACTCAGTGTCTACTGAGGTAGGCACAAACTCCATTCAGCACTTTGTTTGAAAATCAGTAATCCTCTCACTGCTGAGTGTGGAACTTGAGTACACTTTCATCTCTCAAACCTTTTCCATCATTAAGAAGATTTTTCAAGTAAATCTTCAAAAATTCCTTATTTTGTTTGTGTATTTCAAGCCAACAAACTGGGCTCCTCTGGATGTCTGTCTGCTTTTTGACTCAGGAGGAGGAAGCACAGCTCCTTGGACTTGGTTGGGCTGCTGTATACCAGTATAGTAGTTATAAACATGGGTGTAGAGTTCCATGTATTGAAACTTGGCCATACTTTGTCTGGTACAGACTTGCTGGATTCCAGCTTGAATGTCATTCCAGATCTGATTGATACCAATCTGTGTCAGTCCATGTTTCTCACTCTTGCTTGATGACATTATGAGTAATGTTCTGAAGTTCAGTATAACGATCCTTGTTCGTTAGACCATGAACCTATAACAGTCCTTATTCATGACCAATTCAAGCTAATTAACCATTAAGTGAAAATATATAGTATCACCCCAAATTTATTCACAGAAACTCAGAAAGGATGTTGCATTGGTCAGGGTTTTACTAGAGAGAACAGATATAACCTGGGATATACAGAAACAAGATTGGCTTATGATAGTCAGTCACAGAGTCTGATGAGGAAGCGTGCAGAGGATATCTATGCACTGGAGGCCAAAGGATTCAATCCAAGGTCTGGAGTTCACCTTAGTGTCTTGTGCAAGTCCCCACTGGCAGGCTGATAGGTCTGCTACAGAAGGCCGAAGGCTCTGTGATGAAAGGCTGATGAGTCTACACTGGAAAGCTGAAGAGTCTATACTGAAAACCAGGAGGCAAGGTTCAAACCAAAGGTGAAGACTGGAGCTTCTCCCAAGAATGGAATGGATTCGTCCTTCCTCCTCCCCTTTTATACCTCGAGGTGATAACCCATCCTAGGATGGGTCTTATTCTATATCCTTGGGTGTAGAATTGCTAAACCCATTTAGTTAGCTTCTAACTGTCTCAAGTTGACACAATCAATCAACCACAACATATGTCCTTTAAATATAGAGAATGAGATCTCATTGCAGACAGATCTGTGCCTTGGGGTACCCCGCAGGCTGGGTTGATGCATCTGCCACTCTTTGGGCTGGGACCTCTCCTAAGATAGGCATTATTCTTATATCCAGCTTCTAGAAAAAAAATCCTAAAGATTTCAGTTTTTTTGTTTGTTTTTTATTTTGTTTATTAAGATCTGTAGTCTCCATTCTAGATCTACATCTGGTCTTTCTACTTCTATTGTATTATTTTGTCTACTCCGCCCTCTTCAGTTCAGTTCTCATTTAGAGCCATTAAATCTAAAACAGCTGATACCCTTGAAAGAGTAAAAGAGGAAAATATTAGAAGCAGGCAGTAAAAAAGCAAGTGCCTTACACTTTCAAGAGCCCTAGGGTCCATATTCAGTTGGTCGTATGGAAGTGTTATGGTTTATAGTCAGATTTCCCCCAAAAGGCTCATTTTATTGAAATCAGGGCATGGGGAGTGTGATTGCATTTGGAGGTGCTACAACTGACTTGCTGCTGCAAGGTGGGATGTAGTTAGAGGAGGGTCACGAGGGGCCTGACCTGGAAGCTACATTTTCCTTTCTGGCTCTTTCTTTCCCTCTGCTGCCTGACTGCCATGATAGGAATAGCTTTTCTTTGCCTAGACCCTCTACCGATCTCTTTCTATGTTTAAGCCTACAGAGCATAGACTGAAACTCTGAACTGGGAGCAAAAATAAACCTCTCTGTTTCTAGATTGTGAATCAGGTATTTTGTCCAGCAATAAGAGAAGCTACTAAAACAGGAGGCAACTATATGATGTGACCAGTAACTTCATGCTTGCTAGGTCTGCCCTGGGTTGAAACTGTTCACTCCATGAGGGGTGACCATTTCATACTGTATAAATAAGACCACGCAGATCAGCACTTTTTCTTAGGTAAGGCATTTATTTACTGTTCAACAAAAATTCTTTGAAAAATATCTTCCTGACACCATCATAAGTACAGGAGATTCACGGTGAGTAAGATAGGAATTTTCCCTAGTAGATTTGTATCTAGTGACAGAAAGAGACAAATTCCTTTAAAAAGTCAGCACAGAACTAAGATAATTTTTAAAAGTGAGAATGAAATTGTAGGAGATGAAGAGTATTAGGTTCAGGAATAATGATATGGAGGACAATTCATATTTTACCTTGGTTGTGTCTTAGGTGCCCTGATCAGAGAGACCTTTCTGAAGAATCAATATTTGAAATAAATGCAGAACCATTAGAGAAAGGAGAATATTCCATGCAAAGGTAGTCAATTGAAGCTGAAGCATGCAATTTTAAAGGAAGAAATTAGAACAGTATGGAAAAGTATGCTAGAGGAGCAGTAGTGAGTGATATAAAAGATGTTCGGAAAAACAAGGCCATATCCTTTGGGCCTTTGTGGGTGGTAGGATTGTGTTCTAAGTGTAATGTGAGATCCCTGATATATAAATGATATTATTTGTACTTCTGAATGGTAACTCTGGGTGCCTCATGGATAATAAGTAAATAGAAGGCTGACACGGATAGAAAGAGATAAAAATATCAGACACTCTTTAAGACATCTAATTAAAATGGACTGTAAACTTTAGCATAACCAAGAAAACATTACAACTCAATCAAAATTGGTTAATTAAGAATTTGTATGTATTTTAAAATAATTATTTTACTTTCACTGAAATAGAGTAATGTTATATTCAGTCTTATGATATGCTGTTAAAGGGTCAGAAGTTGGGTTGAAATCTTGTCATATTGTAAGATGTCAGTGAAAACATCTGGGTTTTTTTTAATGGAAGGACAATTGTTGTCTTTAAGAAGATTTATATGATTTTGCTATTTGAGTAGAGGGATGCTTTGAATAAATGTAGTTTCTATTTATTGCAACTGGAGTAATTTTATATCATCTCTAATTACAATAGGAAATGAATAAATCAGATAACTCATGTTATCCAGTCAGTAAAATACACCCATAATACAAGCATGCCTGTTTATGTCCAGTAACTGCTCACCATGTGACACTTCCAGTACTACCTATAAAGATCATCTCATAAAATTCTCAGAACAATCTTATTAGAAAATAGTATTTTTCAAATTAGGAAGAAGAAACCTCAAATATAGAGACTCAAAATAATTTTCCCAAGTTCACCTATATAGCAAATAGTAAACATAGCTTTTGTCTCAGGTTTAAAAAGATGCTTACCATTAAAAGAAAGCTGTGAAGCAAATCCAAGTCAATAATTATAAGAACTGAAGTCTCCTGGAATTCATGCCTTGCTGTCAAAACCATAAATCTAGTAATATCTCTTAGTAGACTGAAGGAAAATAAAGCAAGGGTCAGGGAGGTGTATGACCAGTCACTAAAACAGAATAGCAAAGCAAAGCAACTAGAAGGAACACATGAAGAATAATTATAAAAAAAAATAGATTTTTCCAATGTGTTTGTGCTGTGGAAAATAAATGCAAATATGGTAGAGATGCACTGCCATACGTGTAGTCGACTACCAGTCACATACGGATATCTGTTCTTGTGTATGAGTGGCCAAGTTAGCAAAAGTGTAAAACTTATAGTAGACTTTAAAGCATTAATATCTTATTAATAGTTTATTACCCATCAAAACAGAACTTTGATATTTTTTGTTAGATAAAATATAGCATTAAAAATAAATTTTTCTTTATTGCTTTAAATAATGTAGTTATACAAAAAAGCAAATTTACATATATTATTCATATATATATATATATATATATATATATATATATATAGCTGGCCATGTATTACTGTCAGATGGCACTGATCTTAAAGATTTCTTCTGTTCTTTTGAGCATCTAAGCATTCTGCAATATCAGTAGAAAATTATTTCCTATTATGTTTTTTTTTCACATTTTAGATTTTATTACTCCTTAGTTCTTATTACTTTTTGGGGGGGGAGAATAAAGTCAAATATGGCAGAACAAAGCTGTCAGTGAAAACCAAGGATAGACTTAGCACATGATGTAGAACAGAGTATACGGTTATTAACAATAGTTATCAACGTTGTCTCTTGTTTCCTTAAAAAGATTTGTCTATCTCATTAGATATTATAAAGTTGGACAAAACAGTAGAGAACAAGACCAATAAAACTTAGACATTGTAAACATTACAGGACTTCCAAAGGAGACAATAGTCAAACCAGAATGGGCATCTTAGTGAATCTTACTGCCTTCAAAGTAGTTGCCTATACCCTCGGACCTGATACTATCCCACAGAATGGAACAGAGTCTAATCAGTCAAAACAAGATCGTGGGAGCATTACAGGACTTCAAAACAAGTTAATAGGAAATCGAAAAGAGTTACTATTATATATCCTAATTTTTTAAATTTTTCCCTTAATTAAAATAAACATAAGAAATAACTAAATAATTTTTTTAAAGAATAATAGTTACCATAGTGTCTGTCTTTTTCCTTGAGATATTTGGATAAAACTTCATATACTATAGCTTCAAATATTTCCATATCAAGAAGCCCGGAATAAAGCCTTTCTAATTAATAAGTGAAAATTTTATAAGGCTTCAAGGCCACATAATGGGGAATCATGATTGCCACATATTTTCATATATTTGAATCATTACTTACATTAGGGAAGCTATTCGGTATTCATACATGCGAGATTGATTTATTTCACTTATGAGTATGGTCTAAAAACAAAGATATTTAATAGATAAAGATAAAAAGGAAACATGCTCTAACAGTTCCAAGGAATTCATTTTTATTTCCAGCATTTCCTACAGCACTTAAATAAGTTGCATTAAAGTGATATCATGAGACAGATGTGTATAATATTGTGATGAGGTTTTATGGTGCTTAACTGTAAATGAATAGTTTCCAATTCACTTCAAGGTCAAAGATCACTCATGAAAGAGAAAATATAGTTTTTAAGTTAGGAATAGTTCTTAAGCTTAAGCACTTACAAAACACATTTTGCTGAGAAGGATAGAATTAAGACCTGCAAATGCTAAAGAGGGATGATAAGTTACCTTTCTCAGAATACTTTAAAGTAAAAAAAAAAAATTATTCTTGTTTCTCTTAGGAAATGTATAGAACCCTGGTTTCATTTAACCATGTGGCAACTAGGTGACCAGATATATTACTAATCAAATCAGCATACTGATGTCATTACCTTACTTAGTCAACCAAGAAAGAAATGAAGTGAAATTTTAGCTCATGTCTCTGATCCACAAATCTAATGTTTATTTTCCAGCAGTGAGGACTACTGAATTTCAGTCACATTAAGATATTATTTATTCAACATGCCTCATTTGTTCTCCAGATCAGTATGGGGTAGGTTTGCCTTGAGGAACAAAATGTGGGGTCTTTGGAAATGACAAATGCTATTGAGAACTATTAATCACATAGGATTTAAAAGACATTTGCTTCTAGCCTTAAAGCATTAGGACTGCAACAAATGATAGTCAAAAATCGTTCAGTCTAAGATGCTGAAGAAAAACCCAAGAGTTTTTGTGAGTGAGCAGATACCTGCTGTATATGAGTCTTTCTGTGCATATCATCCAGAAGAGGAACACCAGTTTCATTTTTCTTAAATTTACTCCTAGATACAGATCTCCAGTCCAAAGGTATATTCAATATCAGTGAAAATGAAACACTTTTCAACATGTAGACAACTTCCAAATCCATGTACTCACTATATGCTCCTTAGCCCCCTGACTATTCCTTAATCCAGAAATAAAAGCTAACACCCTGATTGACTTAGATTATACCAATCAGTAAATTGATTATTTCTTGTTGTTTTATCTAGGTTTCTCTTTCTGTGAAAAGTGATAGACAATATTAGGCTAGAAAAGGAATTTACTCAGGTCTCAGCAGAGACATAATTTATCTTTTCAGACTAAAGCAGGTTTCTGGGTCTTTGGACATTTAAAATCCAAAACAGTACCTAATATCCTTTCATATCTGACAGTTGTCATTTGATCAACCTCACAGAACAGTGGAGAAAATTTGAGGTTTATTAAGAGGAAACAATCCGGCACAGGTATCTTAAGAGAAAGACCAGTCATCACATACTCCTTGACAGCACTTCTGATTAGGCAGAATGATTTTTCTTCCTGTTTATGTATCACACATTCCTTTTCTATGGACACCATAACGAATGTGAGACAACTTTGTGCATTTGGACGGTAGCATTTGTTCTGTGCCTGGTTTTCACGTTGTAGGATATTCAGGATGGAAACACATTAAGGAAGGAATTGTGGTGAAACAAGAACTGGAACACTGCTCAAAGGGTCTGAAATGTGTAAGTACAAAGGAGGGGAGGGGACATGGAGTAACCTGGGCATGGGGGAGAGAGAAAAGACAGCTGGGGGATTGAGAGGACTGTGGAATGAGGATGTGGTGGCTCGAGGCAGCAGTCAAGCCCACCTCCTCAACGTTACATCTCAGGGACTTCAAAAAGCAGGAATAAACCCAGCGCAAAACTGTGAAAGGAAAGAAATATGAAGATCAAAGAACAACTGTTCAAAAAGAAAAATACAAAGAATCAATAAAGTAGAGAGTCTTTGAGAAGATAAAAAAATAATTGACAAACTTTTAGCATGACAAACCAAGAAAAAAAGAAAATGTCCAGCAAAGGGAGACATGAAAAGTTCTTATCACTGAAATAAAAGATCTTTTTTTAAAAAACTACTCTGAAAAAGTCTATTCTATTAAAAAAACCTAAAAAGTGGCTAAAAATCCCTGAATAAAAGCATCCTAAAAATGAGTCAAAACGGATAGGTAGTGAGTAATGACATGGAGGCAGTAACTGAAAATCCTCCACCTAAAATTGTTCAGGTCTTGAAGGCTTTACTGCTGAATTTAGGAAATATTTAAAGATTAATTACTTCCAATTATTCTAAGAGTTGTAGAAATTTAAAATGGAAACAACACGGCTATTTTCTCTTTTCCACCACCTCCCCCCTCAGAGATCAAACCTAGCTACATCTTAAGCCTCATTTATTTTAAAAAAAGAGCAATTAAATCACTAGTTACATATCCTAGGCTTGCTCATGCAGTCCTCCTGCCTCAGCCTCCCATACTGCAAGGAATACAGTGTGTGTATGTGTGTGTGTGTGTGTGTGTGTGTGTGTGTGCTTGTACATACTAGCATGATCAAATAACAATGTTTAATGTTTTACAAGGGCAGCATTACTTGACACCAAAATCAGAGAAAGACATGCACAAAAAAAAAGGAAGGAAAAGAAAAACTTGGACTTATGCCCCTAATAAACATAGATGCATAAAAATTTGAATAGCACTTCAAAACGTTCATAAAACATCAAACATCCTTATTACTGGAACTTATCTCAGGGATTCAAAAGTTGCTCAACATATGCAAAATAATAAAAGTGATAAACCACATCAATAGAATGAGGAACAACAGCTATGTGATCATTTCAATATATGCAAAAACTCAGTAACATCTCTCAGATCTATTCATGTTAAATGTTTTCAACAAATTAGGTATGAAAGAACACAGTTGACAATACTGAACATTATGTAAGAAAGAGCCACAGCCAGTGTCATGCTGACTAGGAGAAAGTTGGAAACATTTCCTTTGATATTGGGAACAAGACAAAGATATCCCTTTTATACCACTTTTAATCGATATATTACTGGACAGCTTAACAGAAGCAGTTAGTGTGCAGAATATATAAGGAACTCAAGAAATTAACACAATAAATAAACCTATAAACAAACAAATATATATATATATATATATATATATGACATTTAAAATGGGATAAACAGATTCTTCTCAAAACAAGAAATAACTAGCCAACAAGTATATGAAAAATATGATCAATCTTATCAGGAGAAGTGCAAATAAAAGCCACAATGATATCTTTTCACCCCTGATAGAACAGCAGTTAGCAAAAAAAATAAAATAAAATAACAAGTTCTGGCAAGGATCGAGAGAGAGAGAAACATATATCCTTTTGAAAAAAATGTAAATTATGGAAAACAAATGTGGAAAGTCTTAAAAAAACTAGCTATGGAACGACCATATCACTACTGACCTACCAAATTCTGAACTACCAAATTCCACTATTGATCATACATCCAAAAGCAAGACAATCATTACAGCAAGAAAAATAAATACAGCTGTCATTATTGCAGCACTGTTTGCAACAGTTAAACTATAATATCAACCTACATACCCCTCAGTGCATGAAAGGATGCATTGTGAATAGAATCTTATTATGTTATACAAAAGAATAAAAAAAATTTAGCAGCAGCAACATGGATGGACTAGAGATTTTGTTACATGAAATGGATCATGCACAGAAAAGTACTCATTTTCAATCAATTGCAGAAACTAAAAAGTCAGTGTCAGAGATGAACAGAGTGAAACAGTGGTCAGGAAGCAGAACTTAAGTTTAATGAGTGACACTAAAACACAGACAGGAGGACTTGGTTCTACTTAAAAACAATCCATAAAGTATTTTAGGATGGCTATGAAGACAGTACAAAATTCTCAACATATAAAAGTGGTCAGTGTTTGAAGAGATGACATGCTGGTCACCCAATTTTTATGATGCATTACAAACATGTATTACCATAACATACCCTATACAGATGTACGCACATTACATCTTTGTAAATGATGATATATGCATACAGTGGAATACTGTACTACTACGCAAATGAATAAACTATATCTGGGTAGAGAAAAATAAGAGGATCCATTTAGTGTATACTTCAAACCAGTCATTATTAACCTTGGTATAATTAGTCAGCTTAGTGGTTATTTGGGGTAGGGGTTACCTGAAGGATACCCTAGTTTATTGATTGGTTAGTTTGTTCATTTTAACAAGATCTAGATACTATCATAATATATATATATATATATATATATATATATATATAATTTTGTGAAATCCATTAAGCTTATGCATAATTTATTGATGTTTTGGTACAAATGTGCTTAAAATATGTATGTTCAATAATTTAACATAGCTTGTTTCTATAGGAACCAACTTTTTAAAAATACTAATTTATCTTTCAGAATCCAAAATTAACCAAATGTTACAATGATGGATAGTATGCATACAGAGAGAAAGGATACTTCTGCTCAACTTTGACATAAAATTAAATGTGCTCTAAAATAAAATGATAAATGTTCAAATGCAAATACTCCTAAAAATCCTGGCTAGCATAGAGTCTCTCTGGTTATATGACCCCATAGACCTAGAGGAAGAAATTTATCTCATTATGACTTGTTTACATTTCTTCTGTGATTCTATCAATATCAGTAATAGTTGAGTAAGACTTTTATCTGTTGCGGGCTCAGATCAGGATCTGAGATAAGTTGCTTACCATTTGTTTCACTTGTGTACTACTGCGCTATATCTCCCAACACAGCAGTTTGGATTCAGTCATATCTGAGAGCTAGGAGCCTTGATTCCTTTGTGCGTCAGACTTTCAGTGTGATCCAAGCTTACTCATCTTATTATAGCCAGGGTACAAGGGCAAATATCTTGAAAGAGATCCTATCAGAAGATACATAACTTTAAATATTTCATTAGTCATGGAGAGTCAAAGTTGGCTTACTCTGTAACTCAAGAACCAGAGTGTTTAGGTTCAGGCAGAGGGGACATAGATGATATCCCTTGATGGGGAGAACCAGTGACACAGGCGGTTGTAAAAGTTTTTTAGAAAGGACATAGTTGGTCACAGCCATCATCATACAGTGACACAGATGTGCATGTGTTTAAAGCAGTATAATTCACAACAAGTAAGTTCTGGAAACTGCCTAGATGCTCATCAACATTAAAACAATGGGCTCTATACACAACACGGTATATTATTCAACCACAAGGAAGGATGAAATCATGTCATTTTCAGGAAAATTTGTGATCACAGTGCTAAGTGAAATAAGTGAGACATAGAAAATTAAACTTCAAAAGGTTTCTTTTATACAAGAAATCTGAAATAGAAATAAATAAATGAATGAAATGAGAGAGGGTAGGAAACAAGAAGACAAACTTTTGATGATGGGGCTTATGGGGTGGAAGAACAAAAGAGAGAGGGAAGGGAAAGGATGGAAACATGATCAACATAAGTTATATGCATGTACCAGTCGCCCAGATGAGGTTCATGGTTCTGTATTGAAAACACACACTACTGAAAGAAAATAAACAAAGCTAAATAATACAGCAAATGAAAAAAAAAAAAACTAAGGCAACAATATGAGTTTGTAAATAAAACTTTTAGTTGGAAAATAAGAGAAACTAAGGGAAGAATTTCGGCTTGGTTAGTGGACAGGGTATGCAAGCTCTTCTCTTCATTGAATCCAGGTGATTTACAGGTTTCAGACAATGGCTGAAGACTTCCAGCCAACCTCCAAGGAGTTGAGTGAAAGGCTGGAACTCAGGGTGAAAGCTGGTAACAGATGTGCCTGTAATTCTGAGAATTAACTTAGTGACTCTCAGGCATGGTAGGATCACTAGTCTTGAAGGAAGAAATCAGAGAGTTAAATTTAAAAGCTAGTGAAGCCAGTTCCATCAACAGTTTATATTTCTATCTTTATTGTTGTTATTGTATCATATCATATCAAATCTATCTATCACTCCAAGATTTTATGGTAATAAAGAATACAAAAATGAAGGTCAATTTTGTTCCATTTTTATTTGCCTATTAGGCACTTCTGCATCTAAATGGAGAGCTATGAGTTTAAGCAAAAATGATTTTAAATCACTGATGACATCGTAAGAAAACTTGATGTGTGTTTTTAGTGAGGAATGGATTGAAGGCCTAGGACTTCGGTTGACTTTGTTGTGCCCTGGTGGTCTCTGGTTATGTCAGGTCCACAAAGACAAAATTATTTACTACAAGGCCCTTTAAAAACTAGTTGTCAGTCTCTGCAATGGAGGAATGATGCCATGGGTTTGTCCTGAATACATTCAGGCCATCTGCCTCTCAATACAGAAAATGCTCCTTTTCCTTCTTATGCTGTCACATTCTGTCTCCTGAATATGAATTTGTAAGAGACCTACCATTCTGGGCGCATGAGTACTACTGAATGAAAAATAACCACAGAATTATCTCAGATCAAATTTATAATCTCAGCATGATGTGTTAAGGACTACTCTTTATCATATGTACCTATCACTAATTAGAATTTTTAGTTATGATACCTCTAGGTTGTCATTTTATCATCTCACTTGTATTACCTCACTGATTCTAGATAAAACACTGTCAAGTATTACCCTTATTAAGGTAATACATAATTTAATAATGCCCCAATTACGTGCTTCCACTCTCATTTCCACACAGCAATCAGAAAAGTCTGTGGAGCATAAAAATTGTATAACATTATGTTTTTGACTAAAACCTTGAAAAGACTTCTTAAATATTTTAACAAGTTATACCATAGATAGCTAGAAAAGGTTGGCTATGTGACATTTTGGAAGGTACTTAAAATATGAGAGACATTTCATCTGATAGATTGAGATTGGTTAAGCATCTTTAATAGAGAAAATAATGCATGGAAATTCAAGAGAGAGTAAAAATGTAACACTGATAGATGAATAATAAGTTGCCATGAGTTCATGTAAGAACTTCAACAATGCCAGTGTAAAGGTACACTATGATGAGCCTTATACAAGATACTAATGAAAGCGGAAAACTTTCTAAACTACTAGAAAGAGGAGAGGTGGCTAGATCTATGTCTCCCTACATTACAAATTGAAGGTAAATTGATTACAAAGAGATGGAGGGCACTGGTTAAGAAAACATTGCATTATTCAGGTAGGTATACTAAGGAAGTAAATTAGGACTGTAGGCAAGATAACAGGTGAAAGGAAATAATAAAAACCAATTTGTTCATTTATTTAGGAGATAGAATTGACAAGAGTTTTTTGATGAAAAAGAATGTGATTTTGAAACATAGTAGTCTTCTAGAATAAGAATGAGCATATCTTTTTCCAAGAAAAGGCTGAAGGATGAGTGTTTTTGCTCTGGCAGCCAGGCTCTTTGCTGTAACCATTCTCTTCCTCTGCCATTGTAATGAGAATGAACTCACAGACATCAGAATGGGATTGAATGTGGCTCTGTGGTAGTCAGGGTTTGTTTATCTGTTTGTTTTGCTTTTTAAATTTAGCAAGCCAGATTTAATTTATCAGACTAGTTTTCTTATTTATTTTCTAAGCACATTTTAGGTTTTGATCTTTGCCAACTTACTGGACAATAACAAATAGCACTTGATTTTCAGATTTTTTTGATATTTAAGTAGAAACTGTAATTTAGTATTTCAGAGTTTATATGAACATAATCATGGACAATATACTCTTCTGGGTCTCTAACATTGTAAATTTTAGAAAATGCATGCTCTGGTAAATATTCCTATGAAAACAAATTTATTTCTGTTTAACTTTTCTACAAGTAGTTAATATTTTTAAAAGATTCAAATGACTAATATTAATGGACCTTTACTCAAATTAAGAAATTTGCCATAAAAGAGATGCATCAGGAAGCAAAACACATTTACAGAGTTATTTGTCTAATCCTGAGAGTGGACTCCAAGGATATTATCTTTACACAGATCATCTAGCAAAATATTGAGAAAAATGTACACAGCTATGAATGTCATAAAGTTCCAGGAATACCAAGCACATGGTTTCTACCTAGTCAATTAACCTTCAAATAGTCTTTGTTGTAGCACAAATTATTAATAGAAAAATCTCATGAAGGAAAAGGATTTTATAAGTTCTCTATTTCAAATAAATTTGGAAATAATCTTTTTTTCCAAATACGAAGATATAGCATCCAAAAAAGAGATCTTCCTTCTCTTTCTTCTAAAACAGGTGTAAATAGAGTGTTCTATCAAGGACTTAAAGAGTGTGTTTTTTACCTTCAGTAAGTTTAACAAAAAATATGGCTAAATATTAGCAACCTTCAGAATTTCTCCTAATGTATTGTTGTGAAAGGCAAAATAATAGGGTCCCCATTCCTTCTGCTCCTAAAAGAAATTAGCAGATTAATACCTGCACATTCAATCGAAGATATTTTTCAGATTATTTTTGTTTAACTAGATGAGAAGTTGTAACTTTTGGAAAGACCCAATGAAGATTCTATGTCCATTAGGTCAATTGTGTAGAACCTAGAAGCATGATCCGATCCTCAGGGCTTCACTCAGTCCTGCAGGCATTTTCCATACCACTCCCCTTAGCAATTTATTGCACTAACAAATGAACCTGTTCTCAGTCTGCAATGCATAGAAAAGATCTGAATTGTCTTGTTGATTTTTACCTACATGTAGCCTATTAGTTTAGTGAGAAAATCTTTGTATGTATAATGTCACTTTCTGTGTACCTATTTGTAATTTTCAAAAGTCTCTGCAGTGAGATGTTAGGTGGCTAACACAGGGTCTGACACCTAGCAAATGCTTTATTAATGGTTTTGGCATGCATGAATAACATGTATAAAAATTTCATCTTTGTTTTTTTTAGTACCGTTACAAACTATTAGGATGTACTTCATTTTGTACATGTAGATGATACACAAATCATAGTTCTTCATCCTGTTAAATTTAGACCAATACTCTATCACATGCATTATAATTTTTACATAGGAACGAGGTTGAACAAACAAAACCTGAGCCAAGCTTTAATTAATAAATTGGTTAATAAATAAATATCATTGTCCTGTCTACCTTGCCAAATTTTTGTAATACTTTTCTCTCAGAAATAAACAGTGTGATTTAACTCTTTAAAGTTATAAAAGCATTAATTTAAGTCATTTGTAGGAAAATTTTGTACATTAATAAACTTATCATATCTATACACACCTATGATCTATGAATGATCAACTTTAATTTATAAATTAAGCTCAGTGAGTGCTTGATAATCAGCACTACTAAAAATAAGGTAATTATAACATCAGACAGTAACAAAATTATGCTAATGTGATCTTTCTTGTAAAGAATCAAGGCAGATGTTAATATTGTCAGACCACAGGTGACAGGAGGTAGCTGAAGCCATGGATAGCAAAGAAGTAAATGAAAAGAAAATGCTTTCTTGAGGCTAGAGCAATAAATTAAATAAATCAACCAAGGCATATTCTTCATTGCTTGGAGCTTAAATTCTCATGTGCGTGCAAACAGGGTGCTGGGGCAATGGTGGATAAGCTAATAAACACACATGCACAGAATTCCACATATTCTCACCCTTGTTGATCAGGTAGTGTTAGTATTTTAATCAGCCTCACAAAGAGGAGTGATGAAGTGAAACAGCTGTGATTTTAGGTAGAGTGTTAAAAAGAGCCATCTCCATAAAGTCACATTTGTGTGGAACTTGTGCCAGACTAAGCTGTGGACATCAGTTCTTCATTTCTTCTTGTATCCACATATTTGGTTCCATAACTTTGATATTCCCACCATCACTGGGGAGTATATTTCCCTGATTCTCAACTTTGAGTTTAGTGACATACCTTACTTGCCTCAGAGAAGATGCGAGGAAACACGAAGTGTTGAACCTAAAGTATACTGGTGAGGCACACACTTTGTTTCCTCTTCCACTTTGAGAAGTGCTCCTTCTGGGTATCTGTGATTCTTTCACTTGAGTGATGCAATGAAAATATGTAGAACATGCATTCTCCCACCTCATCATGAGGAGCCTTGTCCTGCTGGGCCTGGAGCATGAAATAGAGAACACAATCCTCTCCCTCCCCATCAAGCCTGATTAAGTTAATCTCACCTTTAGCTAATGCATATACTCATAAGTGAGAATAAAATATTGCTATTCAAGTCTATGAATTTGGAAGATTTTGTTACCTATAAATTATTTTTATGCATATGTGAGGAAATCCTGAAGATATTAGGTGTATTGTGTTCCAGGCAGAATTAATAGCAAGAGCAAATGTACTGAGTAGGAAGCATGTGCTGTACTCTTCCAGCAAAAGTATGGTGACAATAGTAAAGTAAATAATGAGATGCTGTTGTTGATGTTGGTTTTAGTATCACTGACAGTCCTCCAGCCAGAGAAGCCTAAGAAGCCTCACAAATAAGTTCTCTTTGAGATTCAGCATATCAACAAAGAACACAAACTAAGGGAATCTGGAGTAGCTCACAAAGATAATGTTAGATTGAACCTTCCGTAGGTTTTGGATTTTGATTGGGCTAAAGGAAAGTCTGAAGAAGTTAGAAATCTCTCTAGTCACTTGAATAGCTTCTTAGAGTATATAAAGAAGCTCAGATGATCCCTCAGAAGTCGTGATTTCTTCTTTTGTAAACTTTCAGTGAATCCAGAGGTATGAAATCTATACTGGTCTTAAGTGCTGAATCTCTAGTGAGTGAAATATGGTCTCTTCTCCCACAGGATTCAGAGTCTGCGTGTGCACTGAAATAACCCACTACCTTTCATCTTCAAAGCAGCAAGACAGATGAGAAACACTTGATCTTCTTTTCTTTGCCAGTTGGAGACGGATGTGTGTCTTCTCCACAGCTGTCTGTCTCTCTATCTTGCCTCCTTTTGCTTGCTCTTGTGCCATAATGGACTGAGACAATTTGCCTCAATATCCTTCTTTCCTTTCTAGGGGTGTCGCACCCAGGTATCAAACCGACATTCTCCACTCCACTCATGATTCAGCCAGCCAGACAGCACGGTGCTCTCCTTCATTCCCACCATGCAAACAATATTATTGCCTTTCTGAGGAATGAGGAGGGCATGCTGAAGTGACAAAGATCAGGAAGAGGTGTCTAGGCTCCTTATTTGCACACCCAGCATCCATAGCATGATTTTAGCTCTTCCCTGAAACAGATCTGCAGCTACTATATAAGCAGGACTCCCCAGAAAACTCTCAGCAAATTCTAATTTAGGAGGACTCTCTGTGTACTGACCCTTTCTGTGCTGTAGCACATTGTCTTGTTAAAGCTTGCTTTGGTATTTCTGTGAAACTGCTTGTGTCTTATTTCTTGGACAGTGCACCTTCTGAATGTCCTGTGAATTCATTTGGAAGTTTTTTTTTTTTTTTTTTTTTAGCTGAGTAGTGTGGATATAACAGTTGTTTCCAAGGGAAGAGCATAAACACTGATCTCTTAACACCAAAGATCTCTGGAGCTAATGAAGACCAGCAACAGAGAACAGTACCTGGGAGAACTGACCCATGCTGTCCAATACAAGCTGGCATCAAAAGGTGGTGGCCAATAGTGGCAGAGAACAACACCTCGTAGAGCTGACTTTTGGTGTCCAGTGCAAGCTGGCTGTGTCAACTGTTGATATCCAGCATTACTTAATGTCACCTGACATCAAGACTTCCAGTACAGTTTTGCTGATTCATGATTTCCACCTGAATTGAGAAAAATAAAATCTAGACTGATTGATAACACAATTGTTCGTGTTGTTTCAAAAGTAACTCAGTTTACAAAGAGTGTGATAAATAAGAATTGGACATAACTATTATCTTTTAATCTATCTTAATAAAGTATCAATAATATATAGAAAACATTAGACAATAAACATAAAATTATCAATTTTCCAATATGTCAATGATCTTGGGAAAAAACAACCTGACAGTAAGGACACTGAATAAGGGAAGTAGCAGGTAGCTAATATATGGGTTGTTCTTTCAGATTCCACAATAGTCTTCTTCATGAAAACAATTAGCTTTCTTAATACCTTTATTTAGAAATGAATAAATGTAAATAATGTACCTCCCTCTACAGCAAGACAATATAAATATGTCTCTCAATTGCATGTGTTTCCACTAATAAGTGAAAGGCTTAACCTGATGGGCTATAAACAGAATAAAATTAGAACTCTTGAATTCTGAGTAAAATACAGTTTAACTTGGCAAATTCTGCATGTCTTCAGAAAATGGAAATGGGACTTCCAGGTCCTCTGCTTTCCAGGTCCTGTTAGCACACTTTGAGGAAGGGACAGAGAAGGAGGATACTTCACTGCTCTCTTGCAAGTCTGTGAAGATATACTTAAAGCTGATGGCGAGGAGCTTCTCTAAGGATTCACTGTACCTAAGATTAAGGAAAAAGGGTTGTTGAGAGCTGGATGGTTTCTAAACCACACAATGCTGTTTTTTTTCTTCCTTCTTTCCCCTCTTTCTTTCAAAGTTTCAAAAGGATTTTTGACATAAAACTCTAGATTCTTGGAGTTTCTTGAAGAACTCAAATGTCCCTTATGCCAGATATAGGTGTGCACAGGCCAGAGTAAGCCAATACTCAGGGGCAGTACTCTTTCCCGTCTCTTATTTTTTTTTGGTACCAAGAATCGAACTCAGGACTTCACACTTCCCAGGCAAGCACTGTCCTGCTGAGTCATATCACCAGCCCTCTTCCCCTTCTCTTGTATGTTCCTGCTTCCTTCTGGATTTCAGTCTGTGATGCTGATTTATTCTATTATTCTGCTTATAATAATTAAAACTATTTGAGAGAGGTGTGACTGCTTTATGCTCTCCACCAATCTCCCTTTCCTTAAGACTTTAAATTCCACATTCTATATAATTTGAGTATATTTTATCTTAACATGATTAATATCACCATAGGCAATACGATCCTAGTCATAATAATGTTTTTAGCATAAAGACAGATGCTTGGCCACATACTTCTTGATATTCCTGTGGTTCTTGTCTCCTTCCTTTAAATTTAAGTAATTGTAATTTCACCCATCATCTAATTGGCTATGAGATTTTCTGAAATAAAAGTATGAAGGAAGTTTATACCCCCTTAAAATAATCATGTTTTAATGCCATGCCTGGGAAACTGTTGAAAAGCTACTACAATGCTTTCAAACCCTGAAAATTCAAACAAGAGAGTATAGATAACTGTGTGTATTGCAAAACTGAAAACATGTATCATGACATTTATACTCTGACTGCTGCAACTGTGATGCTAAAAGTCCTACAAATCAAAGCAGGGCCAGGAAGTAGCAAGGTAATTTCAATTCCAGGCCAATAATCAACATAGTAGACAATCATATTAGAATATGAGGTTGAATATTACCAAGGCTGCTTATTTTTAAGAACAATATATACCTGTTTATAGTGTCTAAGTAATTTTACCAAAGTTATGTTTTACTGTGTTTAAAGAGATACTATTTAAAAATTCTTATTTTAGTATATACCCAATAATCCCCTATTTCCACTGTTTGATCCCTAGAGAATTACTCTGAAATATTTTCTTATATGGTTACAGATTACAGAGACCACTATGTTTCCAAAAAACATACTTATGTTGTTTATCTTTGGTTTATCTCATTTAGAAGTGCTTCATTCACTATAGAAAATTATCTTTTAGGTCACATTCTTGTTATCTATTATATATATATATATATATATCCATTATAATATTGCAGCTATACTATAATTTTGTTTAGATTAAGAAGACAAAATTTGCTATAAATATTTACATTTTACTTTTTGTATGTAGATATTATCTGATTACTTTATAAATACCAATTCATTCAATGCTCAAAACCATCTGTGTTATAAACAATAGACAGTGTTTTAAGTATATTTTACTGCAATGTAACTGAAGAGGTAAAGTTCTATTCATAATATGCAGATTGAGTCTTAGTTTCAAGAAATTTGGCTCCATATCCCATCTTGTGTTGTCTTTCAACTACCAGCGTTTATATTATCACCAATAAACATTTTTCACTGATTTAGCATTTGGGACTCAGATTACTTTAAACAGGTTTCTGAGCAATCCTCTCTATAACACTCCCTTACCTAGTATAATCAATCACTAAGCCATTTGAAGTTCTGCCATGTAAACTGGATAATTATTTTCCCATATACAGTTTAAGATGCATTTTTTTTTGAAACTGGTAAATACTCACAACTCAATTTCCATCTTCTTGTTGCTTCAGATTGTAAACTGTTATTGAGAATTTTGCCATCTATGTTATATGAATTTTGTAAAAGTTCAAGAAAAAATGAGGTAAATGGTAAATGCACTGTGCAGATTTATTTAGTCAGGAATCTAGTTGTTTTTTTTTTTTTTTCTCCGAAATATTCATGGTGAATTAGCTCTAAAATTATTCTGCTATTGTTTGGGTATAGATGTCCCCCCAAAGCCTCCTGAAGTGATAGGTGGGTTTTTTTTTTTCAGAAATGGCTGGATCTAAAGTATGTGATTCATTCGAAGCTCAATGCTGTGATTAAGGCTGCTAGGATTAAGGCTCAGCGACTACTAAATCCATCCATTGATTGATTTGGCACTGTCCTATACCTGAGAGCCTGGATGCAATGTAAGGGACAGAAAGAGGCTTGTCTTGTCTTTATTGCTTTGCTGTCTTCTGCCCTCCACAAACTTTCTCCTCTGCTTCTCTCAGCAGAAAGAAAAATAACTAAGACAAACTCCAACATGGAATTGTGAGCCACAAAGGAAATATTACTACTCTACTACAGAAGCATGCTTTATTTTCTGCTTCTGAATTTCGTTGAAGAACATGGCTCAGCTTTCTGTATCTACTGTATGACCAAGAAAATAAATCATTTGTAAAGAAAATATCCTGCCCTTCAACTTGGCGATTTGTCTTTTCAAAAATAAATTGTAGAGAATTCAGAGAGCTGGGAAGATGGCAGATCAATAAGCAGCAAAGTAAAGAGCCTCTCAGAGAAACAGCTCAGATGCTGGAATATAGCATCCTGGAGATGGAAGGAGATGGATCCTCTTTACCCAGGAAGAAGCTAAAGTGAAAAAAAAGAAAAAGTAAAATAAAAGAAAAATGTGGATGGAAGGCTGTAGCCAGATGTGCTCTCACTGGAGCTGGTCCCACTGTGTAAGAAACGCATGGAATCCAAAGATGCATGGCTGTGATGAAGTTAGGGGTTCGAGAGCCCAAGGGCCTCAGTAGAAGGATGAGGTTATGGAGGGGAGTGGCAGAGTGGAGAACAGTACTGGCTTGGGCAGGGAACTCAGTCCTCCCATGGAAGAGGGCAATTGGGTAACATTTTGGAGTCAGGCAGGAGAAGCCCAGCACCAGAAGTGGCTTCAGTCAGTCACTCCTGATGCAGAAAAGATTGGTGAGAACTACTTGGACTGAGTCCCACAACTGTGCGTGATCCAATAGCCAAAGATGTGGTTGTGGAGGGGAGCAGCAGAGTGGAGAACAACACTGGCTCAGAGATTTGCACCAGCTCATAGTGAGTGCAGGGATCTCAGTCCTCCCATGGGAGTGGGCAGTTGGCTGGGTGACATTTTGAAGTCGCTCAGGATAAGCCTGAAACCAGAACTGTAGGGGCTTCAGTCAGCCACTCCTAGTGCAGAGAAGATTGGTAAGAATTGCTTGGACTGAAGCCCGCCCCTGTGTGCAACCAATATGAGGTTTCCCTAAAGCTATCCCTAACTGGTCCCATTCTCCTGGCACACACTAACACGGTGAAAACTCCCAATATTTGACCAGCTCAGAAGGGAGTGGTCAGCCTGCCCCACCCCTGCTTGTATTTCAGTGTGACACCAGCAGACTGGGGAGGGCAGCAATCCCTAGGCAGTATACTTCAGAGTAAATTTAACCAATACAGGAAGTGCTGGTTACTCCCACTGTCTACTTGTCTGGAAGAAACCGGAAACATGACAAGAGGAAGAAACAAAATGAAGTCTCCAGCCTCCAACCCAAACAGTACTGGCCCAGGAGAGGTAAACACGGAAGGGGGGGAGGGTTTGCACACTTGCAGTGTCTGAAATAAAGAAATATCTTTTTGTGACATTATAAAAGAACTCAAAACAGAAATACTAATACAAGTAAAGGAACATATAAGAAAAATAATAAAAGACATGCTAAGAACCTCTCAAGAAAACACAGATGGAAGAATAGAGAAGCATAGAAAAAGGAGGTAAAACTTCAATGAAGAATATAAAAATAATTAGAATACATGAAACAGATTTAAAGAGACTACCAGGAAATTAAAATCTCCATTGAAAGCTGGCAAAACTGTTTGAAAGAAACTAAAAATAGACTGTCAAACCTTGAAGACAGGTTTGCAAAAGGAAATATCTCTTAAAAATAACAAGGAATCAAGAAGTAACAATACAAAGGCTGGAAGATGACAGTGGAACTATAACTTAAGAATAAAAATATGAGTGAAGAAGCAGGGTAAACACAAATGAAATACAAAGGCTATTTACAGAAATAATTAAAGAAAACTTCCCAAGCAAAGGGAAAGGAAATGATATTCAGATATATGAGGCATATAGAACTCCAGCCAGCTATAACCAAAATAGATGTATACTCAGACATATAATAATCAAGATCCCATAAATTTGACACAAGAACAGAATATTAAAAGTTATCAGAGAAAAGAAATGGATCACCTATAAAGAAAAACACATGAGAATCACAGCAGAATTCTCAACACAAGGCATCAAATCAAGAAGAGCTTGGAGTGAAGTATTCCAAGCCCTGAAAGAAAATGGTCTCCATCCCAGATTGATGTACCCTACAAAACTATCTCTCAAAATTAATGGTGAAACAAGATGCTTCCATGACAAAGAGGAACTGATGGAGTTTGTGACCACCAATCCAAGTCTACAAAAAATACTGAAGGTTATTCTAGAAAGAGAGAAAAATAAAATCCATGGTTTCAGGAACAGTGGCAGAGGGGGTTCACTGAATGGGGTAGACAATGGAATGAAGGGGAAAAGTAGACAACCAACAGCAGAAAAATAGCATGGCAAAGATGAGGCAGAGAAGATGGCCTTGATATACTAATAAAAAGAAACCCATGCAGAGTGGATTAGGAGATAAGGTCCATCAAGATGCTCTATATAAAAAATATAATTAACCTGAAAGTGGGTTTATGGACTGAAAGTCACAGATGAGAAAATAATGCTCTATGTGATGGGGAACTAGAAAAAAGTGGGAGTAGCTCACCCATCAGCTGCAGATTGGTTGGAAAGTTGAAACACTTTTGTACAATGGAGAACTACTCATCTGTAAGGAAGGAAAACCTTGAGGCTCTTGTAGATAAATGAATACAACTTGAGATGAAGCTCAGAGGTAAAAAGGTTCAGAAAAACTTAGGTAAAGAGTGGGTTGCCTTTCTAACCTAAAAACTAAAGGAGTTAGTGGGATACAAAATGTACAATGTACCCTGTAAAAGTGAAAGGGAGGAATTGTCTAAAAAGGGAAGGCGGTGGCCATTGTTAATCTTTTATCATGATTTGAAACCTATATTGTTTTCATGACTCTGTTTAGTGTGATTATATTCTGTTCCAGTTGGTCTACTTGTACTAGATTTGAGGGCATAGACAGCTATTCCAAAGATAGCAGGATAGTAGTATTACGGTAACCATTTTTAACTTCCTATTAACTTAATCTGAAGCCCTGTAGTACTTTCACTGTCTTGTTTTGACTGATTTTATTTGAATCTGTGTTGTGCATTCGTTGTCTTGCCTTGACTGATTTTATTTGAATCTGTTATACTTGATAGTATCAAATCTGAGAGTATAGGCAACTACTCTGAAAACAATAAGATTCACTATGCTACCCATGCTAGTTTGTCTGTTACCCTCTTCTGAAGTCCTATAATGTCTCCAATGTTTTGTTTTTATTGATTTTGCTCTGTACTGCTATGTTCAATTTTATTGTGCCTCATGATATGGGCAATTATATTGAAGATAACAAGAGACATCATGGTAACCATTGTAGATCACCTTGTACTGTGGTTTTAAATCGTGTACCGTGTCCAACCTAAAATAATAATAATTAATAATAATAATAATAATAGATTGTATTCAATATCTAATAGTTAAACAACTAATACTTCAGAAGATATGTCATCAAAGAGAATCATTAATAAATTAAAATATAGTATGCATTACATGGCAAGGGCAACCTTTTTTTCTGACTTGAACAGTAATACTATTACAAAACAAAAACTAAAAAATGGAAGGCTAACAATTTTAACTACATGGCCTAGAAATACCTATGTCCATAGTATGCTTTGTTGCCTTTTATATTTAATGATAAAATGATAGGGGAAACTTTATTATTTCCAGAGATATCTTCATATCTCTTATTACTGAGAAGAGATTCAGGAATGAATGAAGCAGTTATTCTCTGCCTTTTAGTTTAGTTAATTTCAAGCACCATTTGACATTTTCTTTTTGTATGGTTCTGATATAAAAATAGTCTGTGTGCCATTTTTTCTTACCTGTTAGTGTTATAGTTATTTAATAGAACAAATTTTGGTGTAATGGGTGTCTTTATGCTACACATTGTATGAACTTTTTCATGTGTCTAATGTCTTAGTCTTAGTATTTTAGAAATAATTCCCTTAATTCTGTAAGTTATATTCAAATATCATAGTTTGTCATACATTTACAGAAAGGGTGAAATAAAATATATCAGCTGCTTATCACAATATTCAGCATATAAGAAAGTAGAATAATTGTTAACATTGATTATCAATTTAATTGAATTCAACTGAATAGTAAGATGTCTTCCGTAAAAATTGATGTGCTGTCTTTTTTCTATACCATTGAACATATCATGTTAGTTATGATATGATAAAGGTTCTGACTCCCTTAAAAAACTGTGTAGATAGGCTTGAATCTTTCTGATTCAGTTAATATTTCCAGAACTGATTTTATCAAGATTGGCCTTCTAGCAAACTGTTTCTTACTCTTCATAAGAATGGCAAACTTTTCTGTATCAAATTTGTGTAATGTTTGGTTTTGGTAATTACAAGATAAGTTTGGGTAAATTGGAATAAGCATATACTGCAGAGTTAATGGACAAAATAAAATAAATGAGACATATTTTGACAGTTATAAAATGATAGTCTTATTTCTTGTCAAGACATAATAACCAATACCAACATCAGAACATAGTAATGACAAAGAGATTGCTTCAATTTTTGCAATACAAATCGTAATGTGTTGGCAATGGTGATGCATGTTATAGGTACTCTTGTCTATTTTATGACTGTCAAAGTTTTTTCAGCATATAGGTCAAGTTCTTTAATATCTCTACCTGTCTTATGATGAGAACATAAAATATTGACAAATTTCCTCAGTCAGATCTCCCAAAAGAAACTTAGATTTGCCTTATGTTTTGAATAGTATCTTTCACATGCCACTATGGACCTAAAACTTATCCTAGAAAGCAAAATTTCCAGTTGCCATTGTCTACTGAAAGACATTAATGAAATGGGGGAAATGTATTAGAATGTTTCTTTTCCACTTGAATGAAATTTTGGTTATATTACTTCATGTCATTATGCTCAAGTATTTAATCTAACAATGGAAAAAATTTGACCAACTATTTCATACTATGAGGAAGACAAAACGCAGAGATAGATGAAATGGAGTTCAAGTCATATTGATCCTTGCCCACCACTCAGTTAATATTTTCCAGATAGTCCAGATATTCTTTTCCAGATGTATAATATCTATACAAAGCCTATCAGGGTGAATATAATGTGTGTATGCTTGTACATATGTCCTCCATGAGATCACTGACTTTTCAAATGGCATGGAAAGCCTTTCTTCCCTCTCTATATTCATCAGCTATATAATTATAGTACTTATGGAGTATTTTATTTGCATTTCAACCAACCTAAATTCTTTTCTAGGATAAATAATAATATTAAAAGTAGCTTAGTTTGTAGAATTTTCAGTGTTATCAGTATCTGTGCTGAGTGTTACACATGTACTTTTGTTTTATTTGGGTTACTTCTGAACTATAGTTTCCATTATACAATTGTTTCCACTTTACAATTGCAAGACATGTCCTGTCCATCAAAAAAAGCCAACCTTAAACAGAACACATTTTTAAATTAATATCAACAATAAAGGTTAATGTTACAAAGATTCAAGAGACATTACTGGAATATTATGATCATTTAGTACATAGAGATTTTCTCTTTATTGACCTTAAGAGAAGTGGAAGTTGTAAAGAATCAGCAATATTAATATTATTATGTCAAATTTTAAGATTTTTTGATTTATTTAGAAATCATTTTATGTTATATACAGTTGTTAAAAACATTATGTTTTTTGTTACAGACCACGGTAAAATTTCCAGTTACTCATAATTCAGAACATTAGAAGCTTGTAGTCATTTATGACTGATTCAACACCAGAATATGAACACATTTTAATTGATTAAATGTAATTTCTTATAGAACTAATTTATTTGATTCCTAAGAGAGAATAAAACATGATTAATAATATCTAAAAAGATTATTCAGGAAAGACTGACTGTGACTGTAATTTCATTACAAATGTATATGCAATTAATATTATTTATCCAGATTCAATAAACAGTTATCAACTTCAGAGACAGAAGAAATTGAAGATGTGGAAAAGAATGTTATTGCACCAGAATATCTTAAACTTCTGTTTTATGAAAATAGTAATATGTTATATAAGTTCCAAATTTATTTGCCACTG
The DNA here is from genome assembly GCF_034190915.1 of Cavia porcellus. NCBI lineage: Eukaryota > Metazoa > Chordata > Mammalia > Rodentia > Caviidae > Cavia > Cavia porcellus. The sequence goes on along the minus strand of NW_026947502.1, from coordinate 17,133,922 downwards.
AAAACACCCACTTTAAGAGCCTATAGGAAGTCAGTCTCATCATGAATATGCCCTACAAGTAATAATAAAAAGGAGAAACTGGGTGAAATTAGAAGAAAATTCAGGCTAAGAGTGCAGAAAGGAGAGGGAATGGCAGGCACAGAAAATAGAAAGCCAGAGAAAATACACAAAAGAAAAGGGTATTTTAAACTGTGTATTCTTCTATGTAGTCATTCTAACAATTTACACCAAGGCTAAGCCTAGAGCTGTATGCTAGAGATAGAAATGTAAACATGATAGTATGTTAATATGTAAAATAAGATGGAGCTATGAGTCACACAAAAGATATTTTTAAAGACCTGACTAGAAAATTACAATTGAGATAGGGAGAGGGACCAGCATGGAACGTGACAGCACTTGGTGGAAATTGCTTGATCCAGAAATTTCCTTGTTCAAGGTCATATTCCCTCCCTAAATCAGGTTCCATTTATGCAGTGACTTGTTAACCTGGTATGAGTACTGAAAAGGAGTAGGTGGAAACGTTAACAAATCCTGCTCCACCAGGGGAAGCATTTTAATTGTGACTCAAAAATTGAGTAAGGGAAAAAAATCATAAAAGTATAATTTAAGGGAAAAAAACAATTGGATAAAAAGAAAAGTAAATACAAAACATTAAAATAGAAATATATTAAAGAGTAATTAAAGCTATAAAAAGTCTGAAGGAATGTAGAATACAAGAGGGGTTTGTGAGCAAAGGCATTTGTTTAGGTTTTTTTTTTTTTTTACTTGACTGATGAAAGAATTTAACAGAGGCTTTTTGGAGAAAAATTACACGATCTAACTCATGATTTTAAAAAATAACTTTGTTTTCTGTGTCAACAAATAGTTAACCAGGAGATAAGAAGTGTAGGTAAGAAATGATAAAGTAGAGTGAAACATAAGGACACCTTGTTTGAACCAAGTGGTCTGAGAGCGCAGACACAACCTAAAGGATTAGTGAAGTCAAATTTAAAGGGCTTTGATGTCAGTCTAAAGACTTTTCTACGTTATCCAGTAAGAAACTTACTAAAAAGTGACGGTGAAATGTGTAACTATAACGAAGCTGAAAGGACAGCACTGAGAGTCTTGCAGGAAAGGAAATCACAGCATGCTCAGGAAATGCTTCCTGCACAGCTATTCACACAGAAACCCCTAGACCTTGAATTGTGTCCGGCTCCTTGGGCAGCCTCATTACTATTGGTGACAGCATTCCCTGGTCCTTGAAGAGAAAAATGATGAGTCGTGGTGAAAGTCTGGAGCACAGCCAGCCTACTGATGTGAGAAGCTGCTCTGCCATTAATCTCGTGGACCAGGCATGTGCGAAGAATGGATGGTCTCAGAGCTGGAGGAGAGCTGTTCCGAAGACAGCTGGAGCAGAACAACACAGAGAAGAAAAGCAGGAGACTTATTTTTTGTCATTCAGTGACATTTAGTGAGACAGACTCAGACCCAGCTATGAAACCTCTGAGATGGTGTCCACCACAGGACAAGGCTCAGGTACAGGGCATAAAATATACTATTTCTAACATAAATCCTGCACAAAACCTGATTTGCCATAGCATAGCTGTGATGAGACTGTAAGTTATATTGTTCCAGAAGCTAGAATCCACGTAACTTGTTAGCCTGAACATCTGTGAATGAAATAAAAAAGAATTGTGCCATTTTTGAATCCCTGAAGATATATATATATATATATATATATATATATTCACGAATTTAAAGTTATTTGGAAACTTTACACTTATAATATACATCATGGTCCCCTAGTTGGCAGCAATAAACAGACTTCACAAAGATTATATGAGACCTAGTGTTATAATGCTTTTATCCAATTTTCTTCTAATTTTGTTATTCTACCCTATTAAAGTAGTTGCTTCTTAGAATTAATGTGAAATATTACGTGCATACTGCATACTCCACATTCTTCAACTGACAATATTACATTTTTCTATGTTATGAGAAAAAATATTCTTCATGTAGACTCACAAAAAAGTGTGAAGACACTTTGGATCGTATTCACAAGGAAGTAGAAGAAAAAAGAAATTAGAATATTTTTGGCATCTATTGGAGAACAGACTCATACGACCCTTTACTGGTATGAGTTATTCTCATTTTAGTTATAAAGGAGAAAAGCATCAGGGAGATTAACATCACCAAAGCCACACAGGTAGCTTTTAAATAAATGGAATTTAAACGACACGACTGTCTTTGGAGCTCAGTATTTATCAATATTGTGTTTTGTAGCAGCAATGAGGTGAGGCATTAATGATATAATAATGAATTGCTCATATCCTCAATGGCACAAAATATAAAATACAGTACAGGGTAAAAGTATAGAGAGTTAAACAACTAGAATGCATTATTATAAGTGCTACAGCACGAAAAAAAACCGTAAGGTCCTATACAGAAGGGTCTATCAAGAGAAACTTGCAAGAGAAAGACATTTCTTTTAAGACTGCAGAAGAGTGAACGATATGAGGCAGAGAAAACAGCTCTTCATGCAAGAGAGATAAGAAAGCAGTGCATTCCATGATGCACCACCCATGTCTGTTCTTAGAAATAAAGGATTTATTTCCCTGGCTGCTGGAAGTGCTGCCAGCAGACAAAGCTCCACTAACAGCATTCTCTGGGGAGTCTTTCATTCCAGAAGAGTTTCTTGCTCATGACTGTAGTCCTTTCCTAGAACAGACTCCATTCATCTAATGACTGTATAACTATGGGTACCAAAAGCTAACCCCTCTATCAAACTCAGCCTAATGTTGAAGGATCCCTCAGCTTTAGAGCACTTATCTCGTTGACAGAAGCCTTTATTTAGATTCTATCAGAGTTCAGTCTTTCCTCCTGTCTAAGTCTGATTCTTTTGCATCATTTTTCTTCTCTAAGTACTAATGTTAAAAGTTTTCCTGCACAGATTTCCTAAACAATAGTTTACATCTCAGATCTGACGTGCTATACAACACAAATGTCACAATAGTTTTCTAAATACATTTGATTATTGTTTTGCAAGTGGGTAAGGTGGGTTAGAGATGAATGTAGGAGTATAAGAGGGGTGGCTAGAAAGGTGAACAGGTTATGATCTTGAAAGCTCATGTGGACCATAAAATCTCTTAAACAATGATCCATACCCACAGCTGACTTCTCCAAAAAGAGCTTTTATAATCTAAAAATTCGTTCACTCATCCTTGTCACACATCCTTGACATGCACACTTATGAAAGTTATTATTTTGCTGTTGGTAATTGTTAGCCTGCACAGCTGTAAATCCAGAAGAATATGAATCTGTCATATGCAGCATTCTAGCTCTCAGGACTTAAAATGGGTATGGAGAAATTTTAGTGTAAATTTGTTGAGTCACCAAATAAATGAGAACCTTCAGGTGGTGAAGGATAGAATATAAATTTGGAAAGAAGACATTCTTTCTTCCCAAGGATGTGAGAATGTGGGATTATTCTCATGAAGATATATGACATGTGATCCATTAGGACTAATGAAAACCAATACTATGTCTGCATTAAAACAGCCACTTTCCACTTTTCAGTAAGTGGTTAACTACGTTTCTCATTTGTATGCCAACAGACTGAAATATATATTTAAGAATGTGTAATGTGTGGAATTAGCTTGCTGAAGGTCTTGGATTAATGAATAAGTCCATGTCTTGATGTATGTAATGCTACAGTTATGTTATAACAACTTGAAGTATGCGGTTTCTGCCTGGATCTTTTCAGTCTCTAGAATTCATGGGAGTCTCTTGTAGGAAGAATGGATTACAAGTATTGTGATCTTGTTAGAATCTAGAAATCTTCACTTGAAGGTACTAGGGAAGCTTTAATTTTCAAATAAGATGAGCTCGAGCATTTGAAATAGTAGTTGTTCTTGGGCTCTGTAAAGCCCTTCACTGGAAGTTTGAATCTCCTAAAGAAAGCTTGCTAAGCTACAAGCAATTCCTATAAGACAAGCACTCAGGCTGTCCGGGAAGGGCAGTAGTATGATAAAGAGCAAAGCTGCCTACAATACAGAGAAAATATGATAATCCTGGCTCTAAAAGAATTTCTCATTCTATAAAATGTATATTTCTGTGTGCTAAAGCAGATTGAAACATATATATATATATATATATATATATATATATATATATACATCCTGTCAGCTGTATTTTGGTTTTCCAATAAATAGATCTTTGAAAAAAAACAGAATCAAAAAGTATTAGTAAGTCCAATGAATATATTTTTCCATGATTTTGTGTAAGAAAATTTGCAAATTTGCAGTGGGAGAATTGAGGATAGGATAAAAGACAAAAAGTGGTATAAAATTATTAAAAACTAATAACTAATAAAAGACATGAGGTTTTAGCTTACTTGCAGGTTAAAACATTGTTTTCAGAGACTGGCAGAAGACATGATACTTTTGGGGTCAGAGACCAACACCACTACTCACAGCTCAGCTGGTCGAGTGAACTTCATGTTTCCATTGGCTCCTTTTGTCCCGAGCTTGCTAGTGCCAGAAGCATGAGGCAGAGGATGAATTCTGAGAAACCTCATGTTTTGGAAAACCCAATTTTATAAGGAATCCTCTGGGAAACTTTTCCAACTTTTTCCTTGAGGTGAGATATTTCTCCCATTACTAGGGATACCTTTTGTCTGTTCTGTGAGATTTTATCTTCCAAGGCTATTTTCTACACAAAAATTCTTAAACATAGTTTGGAATAGTAATTTTTTTAAATAGTAATTTTTAATAGTAATTTTTAAATAGTAATTTTTAATAGTAATTCTTTTTTTCATAAAACTTTCTGAAATCCAAGAGACATATGAAGGATTTTCTTCCAACTAAATAACTAAAGTATTAAATGATATCTCATTTGAATATAAGCATGTTATATTTTCCTAAAGTTAATTATATACATTGTGCCTAGATGGCCTCTCAACTGGAGTCATAGTTGGTGCTCTTTAAAAGTGACTTGATCTGGAGTATCTAATTCTGAGATTAAGATGAGTGATCACTAAATTATCCACTCGTTGGCTTGGCATATTCTTGGGTACGCATAATGGGAAGGCCCACCCTGCATGTGAGTACCACCCTCTTTGAGTGTAGCCCAAATAGAATATAAGGGACAGAAAGCAGGTTGCTGTCGTTTGTTGCTTACTGCTTGTTACTTTGTTGTTTTGCTGCCTTCCTGCCTTCTGCCTGCCATAATCTGTTTCTTCTCTGCAATATCACCCTGCCTCGGACTCAGCCAACTAGGATCTGAAACCTCTACAAACTCTAAACCCAGAAAACCATAAACTTTCCCTCCTTTAACTTTTTTTTTTGTACTAGTGATGACCCTGAATTTTCCAAGCAAGTGCTTGAACCACTGAGCTAAATTCTTGACCCCTCCTTTAATTTTGTATATATCAAGCATTTTATTTCAGCAAGGAGAAAAAGTGACTAGACAGTGTCTGATATTCTACTTTGTATTATATTAAATCATCCGCAACCTTATAACCTTGGGATAAATGAGAAATTACCACTGTTACACATTAAAAATGAATATGGTGCATTAGTTGAATTTTGACTCTATAATTCTCTACATCTATGAATGTAGAAATATAAAATATAACAACATAGAACCATTACTAGTATGGCACATATGTGGCCACAATTATTTTATATGTACCCTAAATATCACAGCTCTCTGATGAGACAATGTGTATGACTAACTTGATTTAAATGCATGAGAGCATAGCAGAATAGGGAAAAAATAATAAAATGCTGGGAGAGGAAGTCATCTGCTGACATAAATGCAGATAGCTCTTCTGCATACCTTTCTTCTTTTTCTTCACCCTTGCTTTAGTCCTATTTTCTTTCTTCCCACCTAGAGAAACATTGAGTTCTAAAACCATTAGTTGTATCAGAACAAGGCATTTGCATCTGAGCAGCTGAAGGAGATTTTCCCTAAGAATTTGCACTACACAGGGATTCAGACCCTAAAAGAGGTGAGGAGGCCAGCTAGGCCAGCAGGGGGCACAGTAGTGACTAAGATTGTTTATATCATTACAGATTAATTAGCACCACAATAAAGCTAATGGACATCATTGCTTCTAATGATGTGAGAAAACAGAATTGTAAATATAGTAAAGGGGAATCAAATTGTGTGGTGTTGGAATTGGAGGTATTGGTTATGAATTAATAGATGATGAAAAGAAGGAAAAATTACAATAATAAATTCAATATTTAAATAGTTCAAAGTGGCTTTGTATAAAATACACAAAAATTGCAATTGTCCAATTAATGATTTTTACACAGGAAAAATCTGGCCCACTTAGTCTTAGTCATGTAATCAGAGCCCGTGTCATCAGTGACAGGGCAAACTATATGCATGTGTTACCTGTTAGGTGACAACACAGAGAGCCCAGTATCACTTTGAGTTACATCTTGCAAAGAGGTAGACCAGATTCTGACAGAGGCAACATCTAACATAGCCTCAGTTGTGGAGAACTCATAATAACCGAGTGGTAGCCTAAACGTTACATATGCATAAAAGTGAGTGAAGGACTAAGGAGACTTAAAAGGGACTACATGATAATATACTGAATCCTGTGTCACTAAGGATACTTTTGGGACACTGTAAGAATAGGAATGGAATATGAGCATTAGGTGGTGGCATATGCTGCAATCCTAGCTAGCCCTCTATGAGGTTGAGGCATAAGGAATGCAATCTTGAGACTGAACAATTTAGACAATTAGGGAGACCCTGTTTCAAAATTTAAAAAGAAATAAATAGGGCTGTCAATATAACAGGATGAATGCCCTGGGTTCAATCTCTAGTGTATCCAAAAGAACAAAACAAATGGTAGTAATCAATATGTTAATATAAATTTCCTAAGGTTGATGACTGGATTGATGTTGTACAGGAAGAGGACCTTGTTTGTAGCTAGAGAATGATGATGATATTGTGAGGAAATATGTTGTCAATTGTAACTTAAGAATTAAGGAGAAAATTAAATAATGTTGTACTTGTAACCTTACTGTATTTTCAAGATAAGTTCTGAATATGAATCAATAGTAGAATAAATCAATATATATCAGAGAAACTGTTTCCATCAATTAAGAACTAAAAACAAGAGCTATTAAAACACCACAGATAGAGGGAATTAGGCACAAAAAAGAGAATTTCTGCTTCCTATATGCTCTTCAGAGGGCTCAGAAAACATCAGAGACCCATAAAACAAATAAAATAAATTGTTGACTTGAAATTTAAGACATAAAAATTAATAAATGTTTAAATAAACATCTTACTATGTCAAGCTCATTAACTACTGTGGTTAACATTTATAAATTTTTCACTACATTTGAAAGTAATTTGCAGTTTCAATTTCTCACGTTAAAAGCTTTTCTAGGCTTGTGAAATAATTGCTAAAAAACTCAGTTGACCACAAATAAAGTGAATCAGTCAGTGATAATTATTCAGAAGAGAAATTACAAAAGTACATTCAAATTCTCAAAGCAAAAGAAGTATGTTTAATACAGGGTGGAGAAGTACTTTAATAATTTTAAATATTATTAAATAAGGGTTGAAAAGAGCTTTCCCAACTACAAAATAGTTTGATATATATTTCCCAACTACAAGATGTTTGATATGTATCAAAATAGTTTGATGTGCCTCTTGGTCAAGAAAGAAAATTCTATCGTCTCTCTTTGAAGAACCTGACAAAACATAACATTTGGAATTTTTAAAATGGGCAATGTCTCTTTAAGAGGAAAAATCTTCCAAAACTATTCCTGTGACCACCAGATAAAAATAACTCACTTCTTTAATCTTCCACTTCCATCTCAGACATCAGAATTCTCAACGTCTTTTCTCAGGGAGCGCTAGGAAAGTGTTCACAGTTGAGCAAGTAGCTTTCCTTATTTATTGATTGGTACCAGGGACCGAACTCATGACCTCACACATGCCAGGCAGGCACTTATGCTGCTGATCTAAATCCCTGGCTATTATTTGTTGTTTTAAGGAAGAACTCATACTATAGAGAATGAAAAATGTCTTAGTAAAATGGGTTAGCAGTAACTTGTTAAAGGATTTGGATTTTAATTAATAATGGAGTAAAGAAGCAAGGATGTGATCTAGATTTGGACCTTGTTAGGGAAGATTCTAGAAATTTTGTAGTTAATCTTAAATATAGAGAGGAGGACAGTACAATGTCAGCTTTGGTTGGTAAAGAGAGAGCAATCTGTCATTTCAGCCCAGAAGGATGTTATGTGAGTTGTACAGTGATCTTGCTTTTGTATCATTTCATAATGACCTCAGAATGTTCTTGCATGATGTTGATGTTCTATAAAGTTTTTGATAACCCACATGAAAGAAATACAGTGTAGCTGTAAACATCACATCCATCAGTAATAAATCTGGGTCTGTCTGTAGCAGGAGACAAGTTCCCAGATATTAGTGCAGCCTCTTCTTTTCCACAGTTCTGCGCAGGACCTGTCATTTCAGCAATAGTTTTCAGCACAAGCTTCCAGCCCCTTTCTCATTGTTCATGTCGATCATCACTTCTGCAGCAAGTTGGCAATTTTTGAATAACCAGAAGGCCGACTCTGTAGGCACTTGAGTGTCTGAGTTTAAGATGAGGATTTGCTTATCCTTGATCCTGTAGTTAGGGCACCTTGCTATACATGCCCAAGTCTCAGGTCCTGCATCCATAAAACCTCATTATATCTTTAATTGGTGATCTACCAAACTCCTATCCCTTTCCCTCATGCATATTTGCTAGCAAGTACCTATTCATTCCTCATGTAAGAGTTTGTCCTTTAGAACATGACTTATTATAGTAGTCAGTCCTTCCCCTCACAAAATCCTGTTTCCTCAGAGAACACAATGTATCTTTAATTAAATGTCTCCGTGACTTATTTGTTTAATATGCTTTCCTCATCAGTTCCATTCTTCATAGACAGTTACAATGTCACTGTCACTCAATGCTGAATCCAAGTGCCTGGCACTGGGCAGCTCCAAAATTCATTATTTTTATGAAAACAAATGGATGAATGAGTGAAGGAAACCAACCAACCACATCTTGTGGACATATGAAAAAAAAAAAAAAAACACAAATTACTTTGAGGCTTGCTTAAGAGAGGCTGTCACTACTTTATAAGTAATTTTGTAGCAATAATTTGAATGGTTTTATATTTTTATGCCTTAGTTTGAATCGATTTTGGACCAACATCTGGAGCACTTTTAGTCCCCTGAGATAAGAGCTGTATTTGTACACATTTGTGCTATAAATGAGAACATTTTTTAGTCTTCTGTCCAGGGCAGGGTGACATAACAAAGGTATGTGCACCAGCAATGCTAGGCTACTGCATATATAGAGACACCCCTACACTTTGTTTTCTTTGCTAATCAGAAAAAGATCAACGGGAACACTTCTGGATCTGGAAGCCTCTAACAGGAATTCAAAATTCTCTCTCTTTCTCTCTCTCTGTCTTTCTGTCTCTCTCTGTCTCTCTGTCTCTCTGTCTCTCTGTCTCTCTCTCTCTCTCTCTCTCTCTCTCTCTCTCTCTCTCTCTCTCTCTCTCTGTCACAATGCAGCAGAAGTGGTGAGAATGTAGAATAGTCCCTTTTTCTAAGGACATCCTCTGTTTTCTATTTTTATATAAAGTACTAGCTGGGAAGGAAGACTAATGAAAATGTTTGCTTACATAAACATCGTGTATGTATGTGACCTTTGTTATTAGAGCCAATATAATCTTGAAAAACACATGCAAATCTGTGACTTAGACAATATTGTTTGCATATAACTATATTTTTTATTCAGTCTTGGTATCTAACTTTTGTAGGAAAATCAACAATATTATTGCTGTCAAAAACTACTTGAAAGCCTCTAAACATTGCTGATTTGCATTTGATGAATCAAGTGAACACACTCTGAAAGGTCTCTGGATAGCTCTGATGATTAAAGCGTGCAGACATTCTTGTTAGAAGGTGAAAATCAAATACCAGTGGGAGGCATTGGCATATCTTACTTCTTGAAAGGGCAAAATCTGCTTCTTTTCTCCAACTTGGCCGAGGCAGTTATCTTGACCTCATCAGAGTAAAAAAATGCCGAACCTTTGAGTCTTCCTATTGATTGAGTTCTTCTCATCTAAATTTTGACTAGAAAAAACTCCTACCAGTATAAACCCCTATTTTCCTCTTTGATTGCTGAATTTTCTTGTAACTCTTTGTTTGATTTCACAGCAAAAAATAACTAGCCTAGAGATATCATTCTTGATGATCCTGAATATCTCAAGTTCCACATTTACAATTAATTTCTAGTTTTCTATCTCAACGACTTTTATTTACTTTGTGGTGTGTATTGTAGTACTTTTAATAACTTACTGACAATCTTTAATAATCATAAGGTAGCTTCTAAGTTTATCTTCATCTTTATGCGTTTCCTAGACAAAAACTAAGTATCGAGTGCATGTTCAAAAATATTGGATGAATTGGTGATTTGATTTAATGATTTGTTTATTCAATCATATTGAATATCATTTGACTGACCTACCATGTATACTTATATTTATATATATTGAACTCATGGAAAATTTGGCTAAAAGGAATTATGTGACTTTCACATTCTTTTAGCTAATAAGGAACTCGGGTAGGATTTCAATGGATCTTTGAATTTCTTACTTTTACTTCATTTTTCTGAAAGCATTTTGCTTACTGTTTCAAATAGTAGGAAAAAAAGTGAGAGTATTAAACTTAACATGTTTTGACCGCAGGCTTATATTATCTCACTTATTACTCCAAAAAATCTGTGAGGGAGACATTATTATAGTATTTTTATGGTTAATTGTTTCAGGCATATCTGAGCAGCACATTAGCATCTGAAGTTTTAAATCATTCATGTACTGTATGACTGTATGTCCCATTTCCCATTTTATAAGATCTGGGATTAAGACTCATTATTCCTATCTTCTTAAGTTATAAAGTGATCCTAATATATAAATAGGTTTAAATATGCTTTGTACACAAACAAAAGAAAGTACTAGAGGTCAAATTATTGACAATTATTTTGAAAGTACTAGGGGTCAAATTATTGACAATTATTAAATTTAGTACTTGAACCACCACCATCAATGACTATGTTTTATCCATATCGTAGCACTGTACTTTTCCTTGTCACTAAAATTGAATTCACAGAAATCCAACATTTTCACCATGTATACCACTCTCATACTATTCTTGTAAAATCCTATATAGCTAAGCAATATTTTCAATATTCTTAACCATGCAGAACCTTTCTTTACATGAACCTCTGTATAAACCCAGATTAATAAATTCTGCTTTAGATGCTTATGTGCTCATAAATTCAATTTTTCTAGAGAGGTTATAAAGAAGTCTTTGCCTGATGAATATTCCTTTATTTCTTCAACATTTTTATGAATATTTGCAGATTTCAAAATTACTAAGCAATATAGATAGAATAATTGATAAGATCATGCTCAGTGACCCCTTACAATTAATATCATAAAAAGTAGATGTGGAATTAAGTAAAATTTTTATGATCATTGCAGAGATGTACAGTGAAACATTTATAGGGCAACAAAAACCCATTTTGGGGAATTAAGGCAACTTTACTGAGCATATCATTGCTATTTAGACAGAAATGGAAGAAGTAAAAAAAATCTGAAGTAATTTGAACTTGTATAGTTGCATAGAAATAGTGTTGCCATTACTCTGCTGGGTAACAGTGATAAAATGTTGGTTTGTGCTATAAAATGGAGATGATGACAAGGAGTGATGTGTACATATTAAGTGGAATTCAGAATCTCTGTGTAGTAAAACTTAGAGAAGGAGTCTGTGGCATACAGATGCGGAGGTATTCAAAGTAATCTGATGGTCAGTGATGAACTCATCTAAAGCAGGATAAAGATGGTCTTCGATGTAGAATATTTCACCCTAGATGTCTCTAACTTCACAATGGTGCAAAGCAATACATGTTCTGTAGATATTACACTTGGAATTTTGGTCTTTTCTGCACTAGTAATATGGGAAATTATACTCTGGCAACACTCAATGACACAGAGATTTCACATCTCAGGTTACTACTTTATCACAAAGAACAAAGAATGTAATCTACCGGACATTATTGGGTACAGGCATTTAATAAGTTACATGACATATTCCACACTATATTACAAAGTAGGCTTTGGTATTAGATCGTTTTACTACTGTGTGTTAATATAGTGTCCTGAGTACATTTAAAGTAGTTTAGAATAGGTCAAATGCTCATTAGGTGGTGTGTATTAAATGCATTTTCAAATTACTTCTAACGGATTTATTGAGATATCCCTGATAGAATTTTCGGCATGGCTGAAAAGATAAGAAGTATGAAATAAAAGAGACCTTTATTTTAAGAATGTGTGGAGACCCCCTGACGCTCCGGGGTCTGGAATTCTCTCCACCAGACACATGATGTGGGGGTATACAAGTAGCTTAGGTTTGGGGTAGTGTCCAAGGGGCATTAGTGATGCACAGGTGGTATTCATTTGGCACCACAGGTAAATTGCTTAGGGACGGGGAAGATGATCTCAAGATAGAACCCCTTGGTTCCGCCTCCAAGGCTTTTCTCTGGCTACAGTGTCCCATCTGGGTCAAAAATCTTTCATTCCAGTCTTTGGATTATTAGGAAAAAGGGCGAAGATTTGCTTTCTTTTACTGTTTCCTGCTGGAAGCGGGTGCTGTACTGGGGTTTAGGAGAGTCGACAGGATGACGGTTGATGCCCATGTAGAAGCTGGTGCCAGGTGTTTTAAGCAGCACAACTTTATCACTGGTGAATGCCCATATGTTAGACTGGATAAACAAACAGACAAGGTGTTATGAGGAGGCATGGCACTATCATATTTAAGGACCCAGGTGAGGGAGAAGGTGCCTCTGATCTAGATATGTCACTTTATCAGGGCCATATTGAGGTAGAATCATTGCCACAGTGAGGAATAATTCTGAAAAATAAGTGTGGAGTTAGGAGGAGTGAAGTTATGAGAGGTGATTATTCCCCCATCTGAAAGGGTAAAAGTTAAGAGGGTAGGTAGGTGAGGCTTATGTCTCTGGTATCCATGATGCGGGAATCTTTAGGAAAGACTGTTGAGAGTCCTGCTGTAAAAAGGATAAGAAATTAGTAACCAAATTGGATAACAAAACATGACAGCTTGCGAGTTGTGACTATGAGGCCTTGGTGAGGTGGAGATGAGTGGGCAAAAGGATGGTTAGATCTAAGGCTGGAAGGACACCACTTAGCCTGAGTGATGTGAGACCAGGATGGCAGTCTAGCAACTTTGATCACTGATGAGATTGCCAAGAAGACCAGGTATAGGTCGCTCTAACTTGTAGTCCTTGGGATGATTCACTGTAACAGGACTTTAGTGAGTATGGCAATCCCACCACACATAAAAAGTCTTCTGAAATCTTAAGACTACTCCTTGAGAAATTCTTGTTTCTAAATTCAGGGGAAAGAGTTTGAAATAATATACAGAGGGGTGGAAGGGTAGATATGACTGAATAGTATGATAAAATTAGAGAAGAAGTTTTGAAGAGGATGTAATTTTTTTACCATGTTAAATCTGATAGATCAAGAAAAATAGAACTGAAAGTTGATGTGGAGGGTCTTCAGTGATCCTCAGAGCTCTTGTGACTTGAAAAAAGAGAAAAGTCAATTGAATGTGTGGCAAGTGACAGAAGCAAAGAGGTAGAGAATCCAGAATTCAGCTTAAGTCATGGGCTGTAGATGTAAGAAAAAACTCTTTATAAAGTAAAAATAGACGATATCATAGATACCTTTCCATTACTGTTCAAATAGGATAGCACAAAGAGAAGTCCTCATCTGATGGCTTTTATTTTCTGTGTAAAAGAATGTGTGACATTCTCATGGTAACAGTGTATTATTAGTTAGCTGTTGGCGACTAGTAAATTATCTCAATTCTTAGAGGCATGCAATGGCAACCATTTATTATTTTTGAAGAGACTATGGATGGAAGGCATTTCAATGAGTCTGGAAGATATTTCATTAATTTTATCTAGATCTGTTCAGGTTTCTATCATCAGTTGCTGGTCAGTTATTGGTTGGTTAATCTGAACTGACTTCAGCTGAGATTATTAATTTTCCCTTGAGGTTGTCTCTCATCCTACAATGTCTTGGCCCAGGCATCTTCTAATAGTTGTCCCAATAATCCAGAAGAAGAAATAATTTTGTTTCATCCCTAAATTCATATATTGAAGTTCAAGTCACTAATGTACCTATATTTGGAGATACGACTTTTACAGAAGTCCTATAATTAAATGAGGTGACAAGAATGGTGATTGGTCTGACAGGATTAGTGTCTTTATTAGAAGAGTTACAAGACAGCTCTCTCTGCAACATCTTCAAGGTCAGAACATCATCTGCAAAACAGGAGAAGGCCTTAACAGGAGCCCGACCCTGCAATAACTCTGATCTTCAGATTTCAGTCTCCACACGTGTGAGAGAACAAATTTGTCTTGTTTAAACTATTAAGTTTATGTTACTTTGTTCAGAAGACAGGTATATGAATATAGAAACAATAAAAACAAAATGGTCATATATGTTCTTTTTCAGGTCTTTTGTTGTATCATGTAAGCTATGACTTCAAAGTTGAAAGTGAATCACATATCCACATTCAAATTTCAAGTGGGAAAGAACTCTATAGAAGGTTAGAAAGACAGTATTCATTGTAGCCAGCTATGCAACAAATCCAACACAGAGGGGACCTTCTCAAGGCCTTTTCTCATCATATATTCATGGAATGAGATCTCGTTAGGCTTTTTTTCCATCTCTTTGTCTTCCATGCTCCCCTCTTTTTAATGAGCCTACCCATCCTGTTGGATTAGACTCCACCATTATGAATCCATTTAGCCTTAGTTCCTTCCTAATGATTCTTCCTTCATGTATAGTCCCGGGGTGGAGGCACAGGCTTCAACATATAGAGCAGAAGGGGCATAATACAATCCATATCAACAGGGTAAGCAAAAGGAAGATGTTTCTTTCTCTGTTTATTTGTTTCCCAAGGGCTTTGGCAGTTGCAGATAAAACTGTTTTGGTTCAATGAAAGTAATGTCATTAGTTAGAAAATATTTAAAATCACAACTGCAAATGAAAAGCAGTTGGAGAGTAAAAATGGATGGAGGGGATGCAATGTAGAGAAAACAAAAGTGTCACTAGATTACAGGTACATTTTCTTATACAACAGTGGAAGATTAAAAAGGACTAAAGCTGTTATAATTAATCACTTGGAACACAGAATGGTTTGGTGGATGATGTTTTCTAGTATATCAGGAGTATGAATCATGGAAAAGCTTGAGACGTTATCTTTAGAGAACAAGAAGCAGTGGAACTCAGAGGCAAGTAGGTTGTAAAGCTTGCTTATGCATCTTGTTATCATCCAGTTCCACAGCAGGGACTGGATGGGGAACCGCCATGGGAAGCACCTTGTCTTTTATAAATAGAGGAATTTATTCAGAGAAATGTGGGTGACATTGATTAAGATGTTTATTTCCTTCCCCTTAATGTACCTGACTAATTACTAGTGAGCTACACATACTGAATTTAAAGTTATTTATTTATGTGAATAAATACCTTTCAATTTGCAAGGTACAATTATCTGAGTAAGACCAGTAAAATGCAACAAAGCCACAACATCACGCCAGATCAGTTAGATGTGCTTGGTCCTTCTTGTTCTCTAAGTGTTTTAGAGGCACTTAGAGAAATGACATAGATCAGCTCTTACTTCTAAATTTAAAATCTGAAAACAGCATTCAGATGATCAGCCAAAAAATGACAGGAATCCAGTTACATGAATTGTTTGTATGGCTTTTCCTCCCTCCTTTTAACTGAC
Source organism: Cavia porcellus (assembly GCF_034190915.1). Lineage (NCBI taxonomy): Eukaryota > Metazoa > Chordata > Mammalia > Rodentia > Caviidae > Cavia > Cavia porcellus. The sequence goes on along the minus strand of NW_026947502.1, from coordinate 17,118,037 downwards.
AGATGGCTCTTGAGTCTCCTTTTTCCACCCCACTGCTTCGCTAAGTCAATCTTCTATTCTCATATCCCTGAGATTTAGATGGGCTCAGGTGTCTGAGTAATTCTTCCGTGTGTTTATATACCGTATTTCATTGTTGTCTTTTTAAAGAAGGTTAAAAATCTTCAAGAAAGACATCATCAGCTTTCGCCACAGGCTGATACTAATAGAAAGGCAGTCAAAAATAACAAAATTTTCTAGACAGATCACACCCTCGGTGCTACCTTTCTGTGCATCCCCCCCCCCCAATGGTAAGAGTAGGAACTACTTTCAAGAGACATTGTTTCTAATGAAACTTGGAAGTTATTCCCCCTCTTTTTATTTCATCCTTTATAGTGGTACTTAAGAGAAATCTGAAGTGAGGTAGTAAGAACTAGATAAGACCTTTCCTCTATTTTATTTTTTCTGTTACATCCCAGGAAGGAAATGCTGTACTTTCTCATTAGTATCAATAACTAAGACTTTTGTAATAGGAATTAACTCATAATTTCATACCTGTAATCCCTACTGGAGCATAAGCTTCATTGAGAAGATACTAATTTTTTTTCATTCTCTGACACAGCGTCTCACTATTCCAGAATGACCTTGAACTCATTATATACCCAGGCTGAGCTTCAACCCACAATGATCCTCCTGCTTCAGCCTCTGGAGTGCAGAAGTACAGACATGCCCCACCAGGCCTGGATTCATTAATCTTAATCTTAGGAGCTAAGTAAGTAATTTATGAAACATTATTTTATACTGAAAACAAGCTAAATACTTCACTAGTATTCATTTATTTAATTCTCTCAAAAGAATAACCAGATAGTAGGAACTATTTAGCTGAATATGGTGCACTTGAAATAATTTGAAGCACAGGAATTCATTGCAAGTAAAAGTTTTGCTCCCTCGATAATGTGACAGGGTCCCATATGCTGTGGACTGAAGACAGGGATTATGAAGGAAAAGAGCCACAGCTGGCAATCAGAAGTCAGGTTGTAGAAAAATTTACTACTTTAGAATTGAAGATTTTTTAATTAAGCAGAAGAAAAAGCCACTTAGTGTTTCAGAAAATAATAAATGTGGAGTGAAAAACTGAAGCAGACAACAGTATTTATAGTATTCTTAGAAGTATATCACAGGGGATTTCATTACCTACAGATTAAAATCAGTTTGTATAAACATGGGTCCACTCTAGCCTCTTAATATAACATTATTTTATGATCTTTTTATTATGGTATGATAAAGATTGAGAAAATTAGTAAAGGAAGAGTGCTCTCACAGCAGGTCTAAGTCCTATGCTTCTCTCATGTCCTACTGAGATGGAGGACAAACGCCCACACTTAGGGAAGAAAGACAGAAGGATACTCTGATGGGATTTTATAGGTCAGCTTCTGAGAAGAAGGAATGGGATGGAAATTAATCAGGCAGGGGTACAGGGGAGCAAAGGTTTGAGGATGATTGTCTTATCATACTTGGGTTCTGAGGGCTTTCACAACTGTGTGCTTCTTCTGGTTTGAGGAGTAAGAGTAAATTTGATTTGTTGCTACTTGTAGCCACAAAATATGGTCATTAATGGTAGATATCCAATCAGCACAATTTTCAGTAGTTTATTACTATGAGTGTTTAGCTAAGTTTCTCCATCGTCTGTAAACATAATTGTCCACTTCTATAAAATATGGTGGCCCTGAAAGTTGTTACTTCTTAGGTGAAATGCCTAGCATTCCTCCATTGTAATATTTAGAAGATAGTAAAGTATGATTATATGCAGGTCATTTATTGGAATTAAGTTTCAACTCAAGTTTATGTCTTTGGCCTCCTTGAAACATGATCTCTTTTCAAAGAGGGCAAATCATAATGAAAAATTTAAGTCACCAAGGGAAGCAGTGAAAAAAAAATTCTGTGTGATTGGAGGGCTGTGGTTTTTCATAAATACTGCATTGGAATATAATGTGGTCAGTTTCAGTAGAGCTGTGTGGAGGTAATCTTCCATTTAATCTGGATGAATCAGACCACGGACATGTTCTTCATTTATAAGAATCTTACAGACAAATTATAACCATTAAGATCATTTTCTTATGTATTAATAGAAAGTACAGCTATGTTCTCAAAATTTATCCGAAGTTTCCATAGAATTTTCCCTTTAAGTGTCCAAACAAATTTAAAGCATAAAATGCCTTATGTGAGCCGATACCAAAACCCAGATATTTTAAACTTTCTAAATGACTGGAATATTTGGATATACGTTCACACATCATAGAAAATGCACCAATAAAAGAATTATAGAAGAAAAATTAAATACCATACAATAATATACATAAAATTTCAAAATAATATGTCACAGTGTTTTGACATTAATATAAAAGCCATGATACTCAAATAAGTTAGCTAAGGGTGCATAGTTGGTAGTGCATGGATTATGTAGCCATGGCAACTTGATTTGAGATTTGCAAGGTGTGTTTTAATGTATAATCTTGTTTTGGGAATACATTTAGCAAGTCATTACATAACTAAATCACTGAGATAGAATGTGAGATGCATTCAAAATATTCCTCAAATCTTAACTGTCATCCTCTGGCTATGAATCAGAATAATACTATACTGCACTGAGCAGTAATTTCTGTTTGAGGCTACTTTGTCTGAAAGTTTATACCCTTGGTTTTTATCCAGAGCTACAACATTTCTTTTTTCTATTATTTAGTTGCATAAAATTTGACTAAAGAGTTTAAAACTATGCTCTAAAGAAGCTGAAATGAATGATGTTTTAGGGTTGCAATTAATGAAGTTTATGAGATAGATGCTGTTATTTTCAAATCCTAGCAGTGGTTGGAAGAAGCTTTTTTTGTTTTTCTTCAGTAGACCTAAAGTAGGTTTTTCTCTCCATTATTTGCATTTGGATAATTTGGACCAAGTGTGAGTTCACACTTACGGCAAAAACTGGCACATTGACTGGAAAAGATCCGAGCATTAGCACATGGTAAACGAATGGTGCTGTCTTTCAGTGATAGCTGGAATTACAATTATGATGTCACTAACAGCTTTGCAACTCCTGCCCCTGTCATTACCATCCACATTGTTATAATCGTCACTTCTACATTTCCCTGTATATATTTGCTTCCTTTGTTTTCCCCTTTGGCATCAGTTTCCTTCCTATATCTATATCAAGCCAGTGTGTCTGCCCCATACACGGATCTGTATCATACCCCAGTTCAGGTACCAGTCTATGGAGATCATTCTAAAATATTTCCTTGTGAGATCCAGAGCTATGGTTTTAATGTGTCAGATGAAATAAAAGGGGCTTAATGATTAGCTATTCTGGCTGCCAACATTCTTGGGTTCCAGAAGTCAGTGGAAGATTCCTGCCACTCCTCAGACCCCATTGTACAACGATGGTGACATATGCCACTCACCTCTACTTAAAATATTGTTCTCTCCTGTTTGAGGTCACCATTAATTGACTCTAAAGTAAAATGACCTGAAGTCAATGAGGTCTTCTACCAGTATCTCCAGACCATGGCAGGAATGCCTAAAGGGGTACAGAAAAGTAAATACAATCTCTCCAGCCAAAGAAGAGGTCATAGCCTGCTAAAGAATGGGTATTAAATTCACCTTCACACTGCTGACCTCAGATTACTAAAATTATTGACATAAATTATACTAAAGAATTGTGATTTCTTTGGGAACTGTTGATGTATGTAGCTTCACTCAGTGGAAAAATGGTAAAAATTGAAAAATAGATTCCTAAAATCATCTAGATCATATTGAACCCACATAGTTATTTGTCATAAAGGTTTTTCTGTGAGGTTCCCAAAGAAATGATAGTTTTCTTTCTGAAGTTAATTGCCTGAGGAACTGAAGACAGTGATTCAATGGAGAAATTTGGGAAAACGTTGTGTTTGTTCTTTGTGGTGGAGCAGGTAGCTCTTCTTTCTATCATCCAGGCTTTGAGTACCTCTCTTTCGACTTATTAAACCAAAGCCCTGTTGGCAAGTTGCTCTGAGCCATGCACCCATACAACTTACTCATATTGTAGACAAATGCTCAAACTCCATTTGTAATGCACTATTCTGATTGAATGATTAAGTTCTCCAGTGAATTTCTACCTTATGGATTGTGCCTTATGATTGGCAGCTCACTTTGCAAAGTTACTTCATATTCCACTTAGAAGTTGAAACTCTTGTAATACAGTTGCAAGCCATGAGCTGTTTTGAAATATTCACAGGAAATTTCTTCAGTGTGAATGGGTTTGTGTTGTGTTTTCATATTGAAGTTTTCCAGAAGGACAGTAGAGCTTCCACAAATGCCATTAATATTCCTAACATCATTATATTCACTAGGCTTTACAGGCAAAGAGGAAGAGCAACTGGATCTGCAGATCAGAACACTTACACGGCATTTGTTAAAACAAATATATTATGAATCTCAAACAAATATGATCAGTAATAACAATATATCATGTTTTCCAGGAAATTATATAATTTACTAAAACTTACTTAAGAAAAAAGTGTATAGCCCAGTAAACCAAATTTTAATCAAAGAAAGAAATAATTTGTTTAAATGTCTTTTAATTTTAAAAATCTCCCTTGCCTCAGAGGCTTTATAGGTAAGTTTCAACAAAGCTGAGAATGGTCATGATCATCTTATTACAAATGTCTACATGATGGAGTGTGATTCAGTGGTAATATTCCTGAGTATAGTCCCCAGCAATGAAATTTTAAAAACTCTCTTCTTTTTCATATACAAACAAAGAACATGTTAGCTCATTTATCAAATTTTAATGTTCTTAATATGAAAAATAGATAATAAAAAATGAAAAAATTATCAAGTTGCATCTAACATAATGTGAAACCTATAAATGAAATAATAAACATCAATGTATTGAGTATGACCTGGCTAGGAAACAATTATCCCATAAACATTTGCTACTAAAATATACTTTCATGCTCTAAACCTGCAGAGTCCCTGCAATCTGTCCTCTTCTCCACTGAGGAGTACATATGGCTGCGAATGTAGCAATGTCAGAAGAAACTTCTATTCCCAGAACTCCTAGTAGCGGGGCCAGGTGTTCTCCAGTGGAAAACATCAGAGGTGATCAGACTAAACACAAAGCCTGGAGATAACACATCCACTCTTCATCTGCACGTGACCCAGCTGGACTGAGAAGATGAGAAAAAACCACGGGGGTTGCAGTAGCAACATCAATTTCAAAGCAGAGGTTTTGGCTAATCAGCAATGCAGTATTTGGACTTTTAAAAAAATTTTTTAAATTCTGTCTTTTTCTTTTTTATCGGTCCTGGGATCGAACTCACGACTGCCTGCTTGCAAGGCAGGCGCTTATGCTGCTGAGCTAAATCCCCAGCCCAGTATTTGGACTTTTTTGTTAGAAGAAACTTATTCATATGGATAAATATACAATAATGTAGGCATTCAAACATATATATCCCCGTAGTCATTAAAATAAATTTTAAATCATTAAATTTCTTATGTAAGTTGCCATCTGATGTTTCATCACAAATTTAATAATTTTGAATATGTTTTCTGGTTGTTTACAGTATCTTGGATTTTATCTTTTATACGATTTTATTAAAATTTGGAATCTCAGGACCACAGATTTAGCTCAGCGGCTCAAGTGCTTTCCTGGTAAGTGTGAGGTCATGAGTTTGATCCCCAGTACCCAAAACAAAACAAAACAAAACAAAACAAAAAAAAAAAAAAAACGAATTGGAGTCTCAATATATTATTTATGATGGTCAATTTTATGTGTCAAGTTGAATAGAAAACAGGTTGTTCAGATTACTCCTTGTGGTGCATTTATCTGTGAAGGGTTTTTGGATGAGATGTATGTTTGAATCAGTGGACTCAGTAAATTACTCTCCCAGTATGGTTAATTGGCAACATCCAAATCACTGAGGGACTAAGTGGAATTAAGGTAAAGAGAAAGGTACTCATATTTCTTTCTGGTAGTTTAAAATAGAACACCTCATCTTCCCCTACCTTTATTCTCCTAAATGGAATTACACCATTTGCTTTATTTGATCTCCAGCTTGCAGAAGGTTTTCTTAACCTTCATAATCAAACACACACACACACACACACACACACACACACACACACACACACACACACGTGTATTTATAAATAAGACCTGTGTGTATATAAATATATGTATGTAGATAAACAAATAGGTGATAAATAATATACAAATAGCTGATAAATAGGTGAATATTGGATAGATAATTTTTTGTTCTGTTTCTTTGAAGAACCCCAATTAATACTAAAAGATGACTGGAAAGGCAAGTAGATAGATACTAAAATAGAAAAAAAAAGAGGCCTTACCATAATTTTACAAGGAGTTTACAGCATTTCTTACTGACTTACTGACTTGTTTGCTCTCTTCAGTTTTCACAATCACCATGAACAGTAAACTTTCATCCATGTCTTGATGATTTATACCGAAGGGCAATGCAATATGGTACGATTCATTACAGGCAGGAGTGATGCTATTTTTCCTATTGACAGTGGAAAAAACAATTTTGAAGTATGAAGTGTTTTATGTAGAACTGGTAAAAATACATTTAAACAAGATCTATTCAGGAAAATGTACATAGAGAACCTGAGTGTCAAGAAATTGATTTAACTTACATGCATCCATGCATGTACAAACCTTGAAAACCTCATGTGCCTGTATATCCTTAGGGAGCGACATGCTCAATTTGGAGTCTGACTTCTGCACCCTGTGAATGTTTCAAATAATATCCTCTGTGAAACACATGGTATACTTACTTATTTTAATGTATATTTCCTAGCTATAAATAAATGAACTGTGTCAATCAGAGTTTGCTAGAGAAACAGATACAACACAAGATACATAAAAGTACAGGAAATGACAAGAATGGCTCACCATGGTCAGCCGCAGAGCTGGATGAGGAAGCCGGCAATGGGGGTCTAACACTGGAGGCTGAAGGGATCAGTCCAAGGTCTGGTGCTCACTACGGTGTTCTGCACAAGTTTGTATCAGGAGGCCTGTGAGTCTGGGTTGAAAGGCTGAAGAATCTGTGTCAGAAGGCTGAAGAGTCCATGCTGAAAGAGTCCCAGGCAGAAGCCAAACACTGCACTAGAAGCCAGGAGACATCCAACCTGAAGGCAAAGACTGCCACTCCTTCAAAGAACCATCACTCAATCCTTCCTCATTTCCCTTTTAGTGCATACAGGCTACCCACTCTGGGGGGTTCCTTTACACCCACACCCTTCCTGTACCCCCTCCTTTTGCACAGGTTGATGATATTTACAAAGTAAGTATCTTGGCTCCTTGTTAAATCACTTGGTTGCACTTCTAAATTTCCCCAGTTAACACAGTGAACGCTGTCCTAAAGCAATAACGACATGTCCCCTGTACCCAAAGATGTACAGCTGTTGAGTTACTTGGTTAAGCTTGCAGACTTCTCAAGTTGATACAATATATTACGAACCAAGGTAAGTCTTCTAATCTAGTTCTCTCCAATGATATCCCATTAACCACTTACGTATTTGAGTTTGACCTCCATAGAATCAATAAAGAGTTCAAAATTTCTATTAGGATTCTTGAAGGGTATGAAGTTCTGTTTTTATTTCTATAAAGAATATTTTCTTCTTTATCAGACATGCCAGTGAGCTCTTAGCAGGTAATCTGATGAGCTGTTAGCTTTGTCTTCTTTTGTTCACAAAGTACAAAGAATACTGATGATTTAATCATGTTTTTTGAGATTACATGGTAAAGAGGTTTAAGGATAATGCTACAGCAGAATTCAACTTGGGCTCAACTTTTCCTTACTTTGGAATCAAGAGTTTTAGAATCATTTTCTAATTTGAAAATAGAAATAATACAAGATTTCTAATTACAAGATTTCTGTGATGGGTAAAAAAGCACGATATTTGTTACAAAGTCAGTAGATGAGAGAAAAAAGTGCATTTTATTTCTCATTTTCTTCTTGTCCAAAGTTTTTCCATGATATCTGTTGTACCAACTTAGATCTTCTTCTTGTAAACAAGTAATAGCTAGTTTAGTTTATGTATGTCATCATGCTGCATAGCGACATTTGAACAATATTTATTAAACAGATCATCAGTATGGCTTGATAGGATTACTTATTTTCAAGGTTATCGTAAATGCATTGGTAAGGTTTTTTTTTGTTTTTGTTTTTTTTTTTTTTTTTGTTGTTGTTGTTTTTTGTACCAGGGATTGAACTCAGGACTGCAGGCTTGCAAGGCAGGCGCTTGTGCCACTGAGCTAAATCCCCAGCCCCGTGTAAATGCATTGGATTTGCTGGGTTTTTTTATGCCCGAAGTAAGAAAACTGAGGTTTTCAGGTTACTGTAATTCATATTTGGCTGGATATTCATATGAATAACTTTAGAATTTCACCACGTTGGAATTGCTTTGCAAAAATACTTTAGTATATTTTTTGCTCTGAGCTATATATTGTTTTCTCAACTGCAGTCTATTCCAAGGCCAAGCAGTCTCCTGTGGGAGCTCACAGCATATACTGCTGATCATCATCTTTCGCTTTTCAGCTTGGCCTTGCCAGGTCCTCTGATTCCTTATCAAGCAGCCAAATGACTGATTGGATGTGACCTGAGAACTGTTCCTTACGCCAAGTATGAAGAACCAGAAAAATGGTATTAGTAAGAACTAGAAGAAAGGGTTACTCACGTTTTATGAGTGAGATCAGACACTACTCTAGACTTAAATTATGAGGGCAATGAAGATAAATGAAAAAGTTCATCTAGAGCACGCCAGCCTCTGTTTCTTTCTCCAGTGAGGGGGGAAGATGGGTTGTGTTAAATTACTATCCATGCACTTTTAACATTAAGAGATTTCAGTTTTCATCTCTGTCACAATGATAACCATTAACAAAAGAGAAAAGGAGAACGTATGTGGTTGTTCCCAGTGATTTATCTTGTTTCAAGAAATTGGCTCATGTTTCTAACAGTGTTCATTAATGGATGGAAGTAATGGGAAGCAATGGATGGAAAAAAGAAACAAAGGAAGTAAACAAACAGGGACATTAGGAAGTGCAGTGACTGGTATCTTTAGTCCATATATGGAATTTTTGGTGTTTTGTGTCTCTCTGAAAAGTTGATAATCTGCTCACCCTAACTGCAAAGAAGACACAGCTCTTCAAATCTTCAGCGTTTTTGATATAATCTTATTCATCAACATCTGACTAAGGACATGACTTTTTCCTACAAACATAGCATCTTATAACATATTTTATATTCTTAGGAAACCAGAAATTCCTTAAATGTCCATTTATCCTTTGAGATCAGTGTGTCCCACATTTCAGTCACATTCATATAGTTGCAAAACTTCCAGGGGTTTCATTTAGAAGATCCCACTTCTATGTGTCTTTACTTTCTGTGATTTCAATACTATATAGTCAAACAAGATCTCAAAATATTTTTTAAAATTCCGGAACTAACTTATGAGTTTAAATTGTGTGCCTTTTTGAGGATCATGGTGAAATCTTCAAATGTGCTCTGTTGCTCAGTGGGGGCGTGAATCATCCCTTTGCCTGCCATGTCCACGTTCTGTATGCTACCTGCCAGGCGTTGCCATGGTTTGGTAATCCAGAATCACTCAGTAGAAATGATCCCACTTCTGAGATACTGTCAGAAGATCAACTGCAGCCTAACAGTGAGCACAATGCCTGCATCATTTACCTCACTGCACCTAATAACATGGAAACTGTATCATTTTATATCATGGCAAGAATGAGTGCAATAAAATATTTTGAGAGGCAAATTCAGATAACTTGTTATCATAATATATTGTTATAATTGTTCTATTTTAGTGTTATTAATGTCTCAGTTAATGAATTAAATTTTATCAGATATGTATGCTTAGGAAAAATTATGGCTTATAGGGTTCCTCACTATCTGTGATTTCAGACATCCATTGGAGGCCTGGTAATGTTTCTACTGCAGATAAGGGGGAATATTTTATATACTTGATGTGTATAAAATAAAAATTTAATTTAATAATTTGATTAACATTTTAAAAGTTTACTTTATAAGTAACTTTATATAAACTTTCTACTTTTCCACTAAATGAAAAATCAATATAGTTTCCATATAAATTTTTATTCCTTTAATAACCTACAAAACAAATTTTGTTGTGCTCATTTTATAGATATGGAAACTGAGGTCAGAACATCGAAATAAGTTGCTATGTCCCAGTGCTAATAAATAGAAGATTTAACTATTTCTGATAGGCTTGAAAGGCCACTGTTACAGTTTATATCCAGATGTCCCATAAGAACCTTATGCATTTGTAGACAGGTCTTTTGAGTGGTGATTGCATCATGGGCACTATAACTAAATATGAATTTCTTGGTTGGGAGGGGCAGGTAACTGTGGGGTGTGGCCTGGTATGGTTTATCCTCCTCCTTGGTTCTTCCCTTTGCTGTTTCCTGGATATCAGGAGAAGAGCATCTTTCTTCTATTCAGGCTTTTCCACCATGCTGCCAAGTATGTAACAATGGATGCAACCAAAATGTAAGCCCTATCCATCCTCTTCTTTAAATAGAGGGTTTCAGATATTGTGTCTTAATGACAAGAAAGTGACTAAGACAAATATGCTCTCATTTATAAGATACTTTATTTGTTATATCTTGGTAGGTTAAAATATGAGATAGATAAACAAAGACATTAAAAATGTAAATAGCATGGGACTGGGGATTTAGCCTTGCAAGAAGGTGGTCGTGAGTTCGATTAAAAAAATGTATATAGCTTTCACTGATAGTTTAGCTATTAATTTATGTCAGCTTATCTTAGGACTAGTAATAGTCCACTTCTTCCTCTTCTCATATATTAGAAAAACGTATTGTATAAGCAGTGTGGAAAACATAGCCCAAATCATTCTCTGAAGACAGCTATCATTAGCAAATTTTGTTTTAGTCATTTTCTAATCTACAATGGTTGCAAGTATACCTGTATGCAAATATGATGTTCATATTAAAGCTAGAGTGCTCTCTTATTCAAATTATAATTATTCTCAGCCTTATGCTGTATGATAACTGCAGCCCCAAAGAGAAATTCTAATGCTAAAATTTAGACTCTTCATAAAACCTGCTTAAGATAGATCTTTATATGGTATCTTCTTATAAAATATTCTTGTTTAAAAAGGATTATAAATTCACATTGTGTCTGATTTTATTTTTAATTTCATGCTTAGTATGTTTTTTTCCACAAGATTAGCTAGCTACTAGAAAGAAATCTTGAAAATATCTTTGATTACCTTCCTGGATTTTAACTTTGAAGTAGTTATATTGAGCAAAAATTAATTGTATTTTTGAAGATGACTGATAGGTTTGTTTGATTACTGACTGCTTGAATTATTGATTAGAAAGAAACTTTTCCCCTTATTGGAATAGACTCTGACTAAAATGTCAGAGTTTTCTTCTATTCCTGGAAAAAATAATGAACCTGTCATCACGGCAAACCCATCAACTCCTATTTCTCTGACATGAGAAAATGAGCATGTTAGCCAAAAACAAAACAAAATAAACACAAAAAACTGAAGGCAATGTTGTAATCTCAGAACTCTGGGAGGTTGAGGCAAGAAGATGGCAAGATGAAGCCCAGCCCGGACACTTCAGCAATTTAGCAAGACCGTGTTTCAAAATAAAATAAAGTAAAATAAAATAAAAACGATGGAAATGAAGCTCAATGCAAAGGCCCTGGGTTCATTCTCCAGCACCGGGAAAAACAAACAAGCAAAACAAACCAAGCAAATCCAAGGCCCCCAAAACCTGAAAATGCTTTAACTTGGCTTGTTTCACTGCAGATTCCTTAAGAGATGCCTGTTAGTTTCTCCCTCTTATACCTCCAGGTAGCTTGGTTTGTGAGATGTCCAGCCAACTCTAATATCCCTGAATTATGCTTCTTGTTAGCTAGAGTAAGTTTCTAATGCTTCAAACAAGGGCTCCAATAGATTACATCCATGTTTCTCAATATCCTTTCCAAAGTATTAAACTAGTTTCTATTTCCATAAGACTGTATGACAGTGTTAAGGTAGTGTTTGGAAAGAAACCTTTAAAAATAACTCAGTTGACTAACAGGAACTGGCAATGTTCAGATTGGTTCAGATTTACTTCATCAGAAACTACAGTCTCTCTCCTTTCACTGAAACTAACTCTGGGCTTGTAGTTAGTATCATAGAGAGTAAATAAAATTTCCTCCAAAAAATTAGAATCTTTATTTTGTACCGGGGTCATAGTTCCCTCATAAAACACAAATGACTTTATTATCCTTGCAGAGATTTCATTTCTAGCAGCATGCTAAATCTCTTTTAGAGTCATTTTGAAATTTGTCCAATCTTGTCAGCAAGAGATAATCAATTAGTTGTTTCTGTGAATAAACATTCAATTTATTGCAATAATTTGCAGATATAATTTTGGCTTTCTGTGTATGTATTTATTCAACTGCATATAGCAACAGTGAATGTGTATAAAAATAGCTACATATGTATTATTTTTAAATAATAGAAAGCAAATCACCTGCAAAACTGATGGAAAGATTGTTAAGGTCCATTGCACTTGAATAATCCCACTTATGCTTGGAGTTAAATTTTAACTAAAAAAAACAAAAGACTGAACCAAAATATGCAGATAGTAAGCTACGAAGCTTATATGTATGTTTATACTGAAGCTAGAGACAAATGTTATGAACCAATTAAGATATCACTTTCTTTGGGAATGGAAACAGAGAAACGCGCCAGTGTTCTAACCTTTAAGTAAATTAGTTGTTTTGGGTATGGAGGAGTCACCAGCAGCAGCGATGAACCTTAAATAGACAGGCTGATTCACCTTAGAACAGATGTTGCTCCATACAGGGGTGTGTGTGAGCATGTGAGGGACTAGGTGTGCTCCATGATTTTCGGTAATATTGAGCACGTAACTTTGAAATATTGGCAGCATTCAGACAAGGGAGTGCAGTGCCCCTTCAACTGACAAGGTTGAGCACCAAAATCAATCAGTCACTCTGATCATACTATCAGAAATATTACAGTAGAAATAGTCAGAAGGAAGCTGAAAAGTTTTGTTAGATGATGAGAAGCAAATTTCTAAAGTGGCAGAAAGTTTCTAAAGTATTTCTTCAGCTTTTGTATCATTCTGCAAACATAAATCAATTCCAGAAAAAAAAAAAAACTTGATATGAATGGGGTACAGCTAAGTGACTGAGTATTTGTCTAGTATTATGAGGCCACGAGTTTAAACACAGTAACTAAAAAAAAAGAGTGAAAGCAAGAAGGCAACAAATAAATAAATAGTTAAAAAATTAGAAAAAATGAAGTCAAATGTGGTGGCACAGGCCTGCAATCCCAGCATTCCAGAGGCTGAGGCAGGAGAATCATTGCAAGTTTGAGACGAACCTGGTCTATAAAGTGATCTCAAGTCCAGCCTGAAATGCATAGCAAGACCCTGTCTCAAAGATTAAAAAAAAAAAAAAAAGTAAAATCAAAGCAAAGAATAAAGAAAGGAGGGAGGGGGAGAAGGAAAGAGGAAGGGAGGATTATTGACTGACACTTATTATGTGTTAGGCACTGTTAGAAATGGGAGATAAAGTTGCCAAGTTGAAAAACTTCTCTGTAAGACAGACATTTAAATTAATTGTGTGTGTGTGTGTGTGTGAGAGAGAGAGAGAGAGAGAGAGAGAGAGAGAGAGAGAGAGACAGAGACAGAGACAGAGAGACAGAGAGAGAGAGAGACAGAAAGAGAGAGAGAGAGAGAGAGAGAGAGAGAGAGAGAGAGAGAGAGAGAGGATTACTTGAGATGTACTTTAACTTTCCAGATTATCATAGCATGAGCTTTCTAAAGATGCCATTTTAGTAAACTTTTGAATGATTTTAGGAAACTATGAATGATCCACTGCCAAGGGAACAACACATGGAAGTCCTTAGTAGTGGGAACAATCTTGATATTATTGAAGATGAAGATGGAAGCCTATGAAAAGTTAAATTCGAAACATGGGAAAAAATTAAGGAATGATGAAAGGGAATTTTATAAGAGCAAACCCTGTAGGGTCTTATAAACCCTGATATTAAATTTGAAGTGTATTTTAACAAAATAGTAGCAAGACCTTTCAGTGTTTAGGTCTGAGTCATGGTCAGTCGTTTGTTTCCTGCTCCTTTTCCACTGAATAGGGGGCTGCAATATCTGTTAAATACCTGCCTCATTTGCTGTTCATTTCCTCATATCCAACCACTATAAATATAAGGCATTAAGTATTTGTGAAGCATCTGGAGAGGGAAATTGATTAAAATATGATTCTTAAATGTTAGTGAAATTTAATTCATCAGATACACCTAGCAAAATTGAAGGGCAGATATTAAGGTGATTGACACTTAAATACACGCATTCATGGGTAGATACACGGTTAAGTTAGTACTCTGCTTGGGAAGTACTTGAGAATTAGTCTCCATTTTTGTTAAGAGAAATCAGTAATATATGAATACTATTATTTCAGTCTGTCTTGGTAAGATAAACATAGTCCTTCGAACAATGTTCATGTTGGTTAGAGTGGAACAGCAGAGCACATAAGAAACATAAGATCATGTAAACATGGGTTTACATCACAAGCGTACATTAAGTTATGCTAATGGAATCATATAAGGTTTATTTTAGTTAGCACTTTCAGTGTAAAGTAAAACAAATTTTTTTATTTGTAATCTTTAGGTAATTAAGAATCCAGATTTTCCTAGTCAATATAAACAATCTTCACTAGTCAAACTGAATCTCAATAATATTTGCATAGCTTTATGTCAGGGAAGCATTCTTCATGACTATTTGGTGTTAGTTTTGGAAGGAATTTTCTCTTTATAACCATTTTCTACTTTTTATGCTAATTCATATTCTTTAGAACTCAGACTTAGATTAGATATTTATTGACATAACCACACTGGACAAAATCAATTACTGATCTTTTATGTCCTCACTGTCTTTAACTCATCACAGAACTTATTAAATCTTCATATATGATTTTAGGAAACAAGTGATTATTCACTGCAAAGGAACTGTACATGAAAAAGAGAGAAAAAGTACAGTAAATAGGAAAAAAGAAAAAGAAAGAAAAATATAATCCAGCACAGACAATGTATCTATAAGCATACCTTGACTTAGTACAATTGTCTTACATGTTTTATATGACCTTTGACATATTATGTTGGTTTACTATGTACAGATATAGATAATTAACTTTATAAGTCTTATAAGGTAGATAAATGAATCTAATGCTGGAAAAACCTAAAGGGAGAGTGCAGGGAGGGAAAAATAATAGGCAAATAAAATGTATTACTTACATGTACCAATCCCCTACAGTGAATATAATCTTTGTGTACTAAGAGCATGTACTAATAAAAGTCAAAAACAAACAAATAAATAAACCAAGCAATGAGAGGGAAAGTTGCCTGGTATGTCTGGATCTCTAGGAAAATTAGATATGACTGAAATTAAGAGTACGATCTTTGTATTGGTTTCTCAGTTAATTTTCTCTCATTACTGAGACAAAATACTCAATGATCAAAATTAAGGGAGGGGAGGCTTATTTGGCTTACAGAGTGTGGAGGTTTCAGTCCACAATCAGCTGGCTCCAAGGCAAGATGATATGAATTTTGGCAATGGTTCATGGCAACAGAAGACAATAAAAGAAATAAAAGCAAAACTGGGAGAGCAAGTCTTTTTTCTTCCCTTATATTATAAGCAAGCTATCCATGGTAGGTTGGGTCCTCTACAACCTAGCATGTAAAACTCTTGTGTCACTTAGTTAAGTTTCTAAATTTCTCAAGCAGACACAATTAATCAACTGTTATCCTAAGGTGTAAACAATCACGGTAGGACATGTCCTCTACATCCTAGGATGTTGACCTGCTGAATCATTTAGTTAAGCTTCTAAGCCTCTATGGTTGACATAATGTATCAATAATAGCAGTGGGCATCATTTATAATATTTAGCATTAGACTAAACAATATATATATATCCTTTAAAATCAGAAGAAAAAAAGAAATTTTTGTGTTTGTATACATAGTATTAAGGGATTAACCGAGGGATGCTCTGCCACAGACCTGTACCCACAGACTGTTTTATTTGTTTATGTTTACTTTGAATCAAGACCTGACTGAGTTCTCCAGGAAAGACTCCAAAATGTGATCATTAAATCAGCCTTCCACATTGCTAAGACTGTAAGAATGCATCATTGAATTGGGCTAAAAAAAGAACTAAACTTCTTAATCTTGGTATATTACTTCTATTCTCACAAACAAAACTTGATTTACAGTAGACTCCCATCTGTTTATAAGGGAAACTTATACAAAGATCTTGAGTAATGATTTATGGAAGAGAGAGGAGCGAAAATGATTTTCACACTATTGTTGCACAGAGTTTGCTTTTCCCTTCTATTCTTTGTTCCTACCTGTGACAGTTTTTCTTCCTCTAGTTTGCATTTCTGTTCTCTAAGAAATATAATGATGAAATAGAAGTATACCAAAGCTTGATATTTATCTCAATTGAACTAAAGGACAGATTCATAGCAAAAATATATAAGTTCCTTTGACATAAATGTTAGTCTGATTTTGAGCATTCTATGTCGGTGTCGCTCCCGGCCGGCAGGAAGAACACGCAACAATATCTGGCGGTGGTCAGGCTTTTCTTTATTCTCTCCTTATACAGTCTGCCCCGAAGCCTCTACCGGTCCGCTCTCCGCGGCTCCTTCCGTGCTTCTCTCCTCCAGGGGTGGAGGTACTGGCTATATATAGGATTGTGGGCTCCAATCAAATCAAGGCGGGTCGCGTAAGCTGATTGGCTAGCAACATTAGTAGCTAGGCAGACTACCCTGCGAGGCAGGAACTTAGTGGGGTGATAGGGTTCAGGAAGCAGGAAACAGACGCCACACAGGCGGGCTCGATGAGAGGGGTAATCTAGCTCAGGCTTTTGTACTTTCCTACAGGCCTCGCAATCACCGCGTCTGATGACTTGACAGTGCCACGGCTCCCAACAATTCTACATGATAGATTGGTAACTGAAATTAAAAAAAAAGATAGACATTTTGATTTTAATTTGACTGGCTTTTGATTTTAACTTTTTAGAAAACCTAGAGCCTCTGTTTAAATTCACTCCTGAAACAGCATGTGTTGCCTTCCCTTTTTCTACCTGTCTCTCCTCCATTAGAAGACTTAGCAAGCAACTGTGAAGCAGCTGGGGGAAAGATTCTGTTTGCACAGAAATGGAACCTGTCAGGGAGGAAGTCTCTGTTGCTATGACCTCTTGATAAGGATCCAGCGGTGCCCTTTCCTAGGGGACATGAGTATGTACACGCTGAAGGCAGATGAGAGACATTAGGTAAATTTAGGTTTGATCCAACTTGTATTACTAGTTTTTGGACAGGCAGTCCTTAACAGGTTAACGTGTCTGTGTATAGAGTTAAGCAGGAACCTGATCTAAAATTTAAGATATCCAGAGATACATACAAAATGTCAAACTTTTATCCTGCTTCTAGTTAATCGTGGGTCATATGCAAGCCAAAATTAGTCTCGACATCATCTATTCATACAGAACTCCTTTCAGGGCTTTTCTCTTCTTTTGATTCCCATGACTCAGAGTCCACTGCACTAGCACCTATCTTTTGAATCACTTCACTTTTCTGACCATTCTTTTTGTTTCTAAGCGTTCTCTGTGTGTTTAGGTCATCTGCACAGCAACTCAGTGCTATCCACCATAGGATTCTGACCTTGTTCTTCACTCTTCCGGTGCTTAAGTAAAGTACTTGGCTTCCAGTGCTTAAAGTAAAATCCAAAATCTATAATATGATTTAAAAAAAAAAACAGATTATGGCTCCAGCAACTACACCTCCTAAGAGTAATTTTTTCAATCCCAGTGACTATTTCCTATTCCCTTCTACCTCCTGTAAATATTTACATTTGTACTGAACTCTTCATTTCATCAATAATCAGTACTTTATATTTTCTTTGTGATTTTACCTGGGATTTTTTTCACTGGAAACTAAAATTGTAAATACCCTTTACTTGTACATAGCAAAATAGTTATTTCCTCCTCATTGAGGTTTTAACTTACAGATCACTTATTCTGCTGCTCAAGATAACTTGGGTGATTTGTCAGCTCCCTAATCCCTTCTTCTTCCTTTTTAAAACTTCTTTTCTCCAGCCCTCAAACTCTACTGACTTTTTCTCTATGTGTTATGCTCACGACTCCTTCTCTGTATTCCTGTTGCGCTGATTTTTTTTTCTCTTTGAAATGCCCTAGCTTATTGTATTATTCAATTTCTTTATAAAAAGCTTTAAAGCCAAAGCTTTAAAGCCATAACATCTTGTCTTATTTCACCTATCACTATGGTCTCAAGGTGCATCAATTTTTCTGCAAATGAGTCAAGTTTTATCTTTCTGTATGGCAGAATAGTAGTCTCATATGTGTAAATGTCATATTTTCTTTATCCACTCATCATCTGTTGATAGACATATAGGCTACTTTCAGGAGTTACACATGACATATATTATCTGCCCAACATTTATTATACACTTTTCCCTAATATCATTGGCATTGTGTTCTTACACTATTATTCAGTGCTGGGTCGAGAGCGCTTGTATGACATGAATTAGTTCCAAGCTGTTTAAAGGCAAAATTGTAAATCTCGCATAGCAACTAATAGAGTACTTTTAATTACATTATTAGTGATTTGGTGAAAATATTTACATGAATAAATAGGTAAGTGATGGAATTCACTAACAAATTTGTTGAAATATCAATAACAAATGGGAGTGAGATATTTTACCACAATTGAGAAATTATGAAAAATTGCTTGTAAAACTATCATAAGAAGGTTCAGAAAAACATGAGCATTTTATAAATATAGTTAAGAGAAATCATCATTGATAACTTGCTGTGAATTCTTGACCAAAATAAAATTGACTTTGGTGAGAATGTTATTAGAAAGGCAGTATTATTGTATATAAATAGATTAGATTTCTCTGCACGTCTCCACATATTCTTAGCTAGCATTGTTTTGGAAAGTTTAGACTCATTTTTTACTCAAAATTGAAAGGATTAGCATAATGCAACATCTGCTGATGAGCTGTTATCTGATTTGCTAGTGTTTTAACACTGAACCAATATTGAGATAATTGCCACCTGGTTTTGTATTTTTCATCAGTAAAATACTGTTGTAGCTTTTAGCCCCATGTTTTATGAAGATGATAAACAGTTCAGTGCTGTGTGAAATAAATAAAATGAAGTAATTAAAAATAATCAATAATACTGACAGGAGAGACATTTTCATTATATATGCAAACCGATGATAATTCTTTTGAGATTAACACCTTAAAACATTTCAAATTATCTTTTAACTGAAACACAAAATAGAAAATATACATAATAATGTGTTATCATGTGATATTTAAATACATGTAGATACTGTGTAATGTTAAAGTCAGTTTAAACACATCTATTCAAATACATGTTGTTTCACTATGATAAAAACATTGAAAATCCTTTGAAATCCATAATACATTATTGTTGTCTATAATTACCCCACAATGCAGCAGCACACCAGGACTTCTTACTTCTACCTAACTTCTTATTCCTACCTAACTTTAATTTACTGTAAAAATATTTGAAGGAGCAGTATAGAATAAATGAATATTTTAAATGTAAGGTGTACAAATAGCTCGTTAACTACAAGAATTCTTAGTGATCTTTTCACAAATGCACCCTTGTATTGGTGCGTTTGCCTCAGTTCAGCTGTTAAAGATAAAACATACACCGGCAAAGTGCTGAGGGAGCGAGCTCAAGAAAAAAGCAAGGAATGCAAGTGATTCCTGTCTTTTGAGACTCCTTTGGAAAGACTCTCCAGAATTACTTCTACTGTAGCCAGTCATTTTAACACAATCATTTTAACATGATGAATGTTCAAATAACAGACATGTATCTTTTATTTGTGTTCTAATACTAAATGATCCCACTTACTTATAAAATTCTGTGCAGGTGAAAACCTGATTCTAAAGAACCAGGTAGACGGTGAGCACAGCTTCTGGAGGAGGGTCAGCTTTGGGCTCAGAGCTGAGTGGACCCTGGATTAGAACTCCTAGAACAGTTGCTGTTCAACCTTTGTTCTTGTAAGTCAAATTTTATGGTTATAATGAGGTTATTTTTAACACTTGCTGATTATTTTATCAAGTACATACTGCATTTGAATTCTAACTTCTTCAAAAGCATTTATTCTTTGTGTGACAGGCTACATTCCCATGGATGTAGTTGTCCATCTTTATTTTATAAGTATTTTCTAACGTTAAATGAATTACATCATAATAAACTGTTTTTGTGCTCTCCTTTGGAATTGAAAAAAATATTTGAAAAAAATCACTAAAAGCCTGTTGTATCACTTACATTATCCTATCCTGAGGTTGTATTTCCATATAATTTCAAAACAAAAATATCATAAGCAGTAAGAAAAGGAGACTAGAAATTTAAAAATATTTTTAAAATGGTTAAGAGCTTTTGGGTTCTGAGGTGTAAATGTCTTTTACTTTGACTTCACTGAAGGAAAAAATAATTAGCTGCCTGAATTCTTGGTACTGGTTTCAGTTTTGTGACAGTAACCTATGTAGTCCTTTGAAACTTAAAAACTCAGTATAGCCGAGCCTTATCTAATATAGTATAGCAACAACAATGGCTGCCTAGAAAACATTTTTATTTATTCCCTACATAATTTTCTGCTACAACTGGGAAGTATGTAAGTAGCTAAAAGTCATATTTCCCATTTTTCACTGAATCTACCTGGGTTTATATGATTAGCTCTTGCCAAAGGTCTATGAGCTTTATGATATGTTTCATTTTTGGAACTGAAGAAAAGCATTAGTTACCAAAATGGCATATGTATTATCTATACATGTGCTTATGCCTCATCTGATTGCAACATGTAAAGCTTTTCAAACTATTGGAGACAGCAGAGCCATGAAAGGAAAAACATTCAGGAACTTGAATTATCAAATGAATGAATGTTGCCCACTGGCCAAGAATATCTGCACAGGCATATATAGAAAATAAGTTTATATGTACTACTGGAATGTAGTAGAATATTTGTCATAGCAACTAGAATTATTTTGTGGTCATTATCACATTATTGAAATTATTAAGGCTTTCCTAGCAGACACATTTGCATTCTTTAGTTGCCAATTTTGATGGCATACTACAAAAAGTCTTCACCAGCTACAGCTTTAGTGTTAACTGTAGTTTCAGTCATTTTTTTTTACAATCAACTATAAAATATGAAATACAGTGTTGCTTTTGACTTGGCATCAGTTTATTGCCAGCATGAAGTAATGGAGCAGAGATTTGGGGATGAAGAGAACAAGATGATGGCACTGGTTAAATTCCAGGGTCCAGTTGTAAGCAATGCCAACTCCTTAATACTTTACTTCTCTTCCTCCTCCTTTTTTCCTAGTGTCAGGATAAAAGGAGCCCTAGAAATCATGTAGAAGAGCTTGGATTCCTTGCATTTAAGCATGAA
The DNA here is from genome assembly GCF_034190915.1 of Cavia porcellus. Classification (NCBI taxonomy): domain Eukaryota; kingdom Metazoa; phylum Chordata; class Mammalia; order Rodentia; family Caviidae; genus Cavia; species Cavia porcellus. The sequence continues at coordinate 17,096,470 of NW_026947502.1, read as the reverse complement.
AAGTAAAGTTGATTGCTACCAAGAGGTGAGCCAAATTTGAGTATAAAATTCGGACTTGTGACCTAAACATCTCAGCGAATGTATCCCAGCAAGTTTTAGAATCAATACCATAGACGTTATAAAGTTGTTAAGGCGTAGCAAGGTTTCACAGAAAAACTTTGACTTATTAAGAGTTACATAAAACTGTATCTACAGTTTAATTAAAGGCTGAGTAAAATACAAGTGCTAAGGCATTTGTTCCATAAAATATAAATGAGTTTCAGTCAAACTTTCTTTCATTTTTTCCTATTTTTAATGACCTACATATTATAAGCCCAAAACATATTTATCTCGGAGCCTATGCATAATGGGTAATAGTCTGATCACTTTTCATGACATTTTAACAATTAACTTTTAGTTATGACTCAAGCAGCAGCCAAAAAAGATTAAAGACTAAATGTATAGGGCCCTTGGCTATACCATAATAGAGTCTTCAGAAAATGCCAAGCTCTGTTGACAAAAAAAAAAAAAAAAAAAAAACTTAGTGAATAACATTTTGTACAAATTCAATTAGAAGAAAACAAAAGTGAAACACAAAAACCTTGAACATGAGAGATGACAAACATTCTTTTGTAGCACAATCACAGGAACTAATCTGAAGGGCAAAGGAACAAATTTTCCAAGTTAGCTAACTTGTTCTTCTTACTTCATATAAAGAACTGATTTGCTGAATTTCCAAGCCAATTTATGCTTATGCTCTTTTGGATACAATTCCCATCAAATCATTCACTCACGCATTAGATTTATTGTGCTCAAAGGTATCTATATGAGATATTATAGGCTGTTGTATGCAGAACATTGATCCCATTGGTGAATGATACTGGAACTACTAAAGCAGAATCAATAACTACACAATGACATTATTTAGTTACGACTTTTTCTTGGACTTGGAGTATTTCTAAATTTGGGCTTCAGATCCAATTTGTATCTGTCATTTTTTTTTTTTTTTTGGACTTGGGCTAGTGGAATACCCTTTGCTTTCTAAATCCTGATACCTTCATGATACGGCGTTTACATTTGCCATGGAGTCTACACTGGGCATCCTTCCTAACACTTGGCTCATATAACCCTGACCCAGGCTTATACTTTTCAAAGAAAAAAGATTCCAGATGGCTTCTTAAGGCATAAAACAAGCTCAAACTGCTTTAAATAAAAAAGAAAAGTTAGTGGTTGTACATTTTAAGGATGCAAAAACAAAATTTTTGTAAATAAAAAGAAGAGAGTTTGAAAGAAATGGAGGAAATTGGGTTAAAAAAGAATCAAGATATAATATGTGCATGTAAAAATTCCCTGTAATACATATGACAATTATTCATATCTAAGGTATACTAATAAAAAATTAATTTAAAACAATACATAAAAATAATGCAAGGGAAGGCAGTATCATTTTCAAGTAAGGCTATGTTCAGCATCTCATTCAGTAGTGAGAGAACTCATTGGACTGGTTGACTTGAGGTATATTCCCATCCCACTGTGGTCAGAATGGAGAACTTGCTGATTGGTCAGGCTTAGGCAATGATTAGATCCACAGGATTAATAGAATAAAATGGTTGTAAAAATTAAGTTTTTTTTGTTTGTTTGTTTGTTTTTATCAAAGTAAGAAAATTATGTGGAAAGCAGGCAAATAAATCACATTCAAACGCAACAAATGTTTTGTGTGCTCACCCCGGTAACATTAGTCAACCCTAACTACATTATGTTCAAAGTATTATTTCTTCTTGCTACTGTAATCACAAACATTATAAACTGCAATGATTTGTAAAGTCCTGTGTCATATTCAGTCTTTTTCTAACAGCAGTCTCTATGGATCCGTAATGATTAATCAAGATTAAAATGAGTTTTCCTGAGGGGGTGGATGATTATTGGATAGCCAAACCAAAGAGAAGCATTTCTAGTTTAAACAGCACATGTAATCACAGTATAATTCTCCTAAATTCAAAGAGCCTACCCATCAATAGTGAGCCAAAGATGAAGTCTTCCTAGGAGATTAACTGCAGGAAAGAAATTGATTTTGTTGAGTTTTCTGTTAGCATTAATTACAGTTCTTTGATGTGTTTTAGATGCTTTTCGACAAGGATGTGATCTACTTGTGGAATAAATCCATTCAGATTAAGCTTTTCTTTGTCATGGATGCATATTTGAAAATGTGTCACCTTACTCCAAAGGACCGATGTTGAAACAGAGTGATTTTATTTATATTTTCAGAAGACCTTTAATAGATTTTGGGTATACTTTGAAGAATTACATGGTTTTTAGAGGGAACACAATCATATCGGTGGCTTGGACCACTGAAGTAAGAAGTCCTTATGGCTTGTGTCTAGATTTCCCTCCAAAGTCTCATGCAGTCAAACAGGGCTTTTGCAGAGGTGGCTAGATCTAGAGCATCTCAAGAGCACTAGGACTAAGGGTGTGGGTACTACTTGCACTGAGTAGCACAGGTACAATAAAAGGGGTAGAAAGACACATTTAGGGTTCTTTATTTCTTTGCTACCATCTGCTTGCTATAAACTGTTTCTCTTCTCCAAAGTCACTCTCTCTTGTAACCAGTTAATTATAGACTGAAACCTCTACAAGCTGTGACCTAAATTAAACTTTCTTCCCTTAATTTAAGGTGTCAGATATTTTACATCAACAATGAGAAAAGTAACAAAAACAGATGTTAATAGGACACATCAATACTGATAATATATGGTCTAAATTAAAAAAATAACTATTACAGTAAATGACAGATTGTCATGAATCCCTCTTGAAATAATCTCTATCGTGTTGAACAATTACTCCATTTTTCTTGCCACTTTCTGAAACAATTCTGAAAGACCTTTCTTGTGTTTCCACAAGATGGATCACACATACAGTGAACGCTGCTTCAGAGTGCCATCCAGTACACGTGCAGGCTCCTGCAGATAGTACAGTGTGTCCTCACTCAGCTTATTCACCAGAGCTTCTCTGTCAAACTTCTGGCTCTTCCTAGAAGTCAAAATGACCTCCCAAATGAACAATTTGAGTCAGTTAAGGACATCAAGGCAGTTAGGATAGAGAACAAAAGACATTTATGAAAGAGAACTTCCAAAAGTGACAAGAATGATGGAATAGTTATAATCAAAATACAGGGAAACATTTTTAGAATATTAGTGGCAATGTGTCTTGCCACTAATGTAATTTGTTCACTATATTTTTCTATCACACCTAGTATAACCTTCATCAGATGAGGGACCTTGATTTTTGCATCCATGGTTGCACTATGTACTTATGATAACAATGCCTTGTTAAGAGAGTAAATATTGGTGCACAAATACATTATACAATACAAAGTAAAAATACTATTCTGAGGAAGTACAGTTTTAAGTCTTATTTCATGCAGTGCAAAATAGCTGAAATTCAGTTCCTTTTGCAATAAATTAGACTGGATAAATTAGACTGGTTCTATAGCTAGAAGTTAAATGTATTAAATTTATGCAGATTTGATGAGTGCACTCTGCTGTTTTTCTATTCACTTTGGTAGCACCCAGAAGCTTTTATGTTTAAGGAATATAGATTCTCAGGGTAAAGCAAAAGATTAGAACCCAGGATTCCTGAATTTACTAGCAATGTGACTTTGGAGTCATTGCTTAAACTTCCTGTTACAGTTTCAATTTCTGAAGAAAAGAATATTATGGTCATTAAATAAACTATAGGAGGACTTGATCATAGGAAATGTGTGTGTGTGTGTGTGTGTGTGTGTGTGTGCGTGTGTGTGCGCTTCTGTGTATTATTTCAAATATGTTCCAAGTCCAATGGTATTTTTCAGCCAAACCCAAACCCAACACACACCTTATATGGGACTTTCCATTTTAAATGAACCTTTTCCACTATTTCAAAATGCATACTTATGAAAATAAAGAAAAAGGAGATATTCCTCTCATGATCTGTGCTGAGAGATTGTCAAAAACATCATATCTCCAGCTAACAGTTCCAGGACGGTGCTGTTTAATATAGCAGCTACTATTTTGACTAACTAAAATTAAATACAGGTATTCCTTATTTGACAACCTATTCTTTTAATGACTATTTGGACTTACCACCAAGGCAAGCTGTTCAAACACACCACCCTTTGCTCAGACTTAGGATCCACATTCAGAATTAAAACGCAAGAACACAAGTGGCAGAGAAGTCTTATGGTAGCTTCTTCTATAGTATGATACCATCATATTTTCTGACACAATTTTGTAGTATACTACAATGTTTTATATTTGGTCAATACTACAGTACAACATGTAAGATTTATGCAAATAAAAGTACAGCCATTATAACAGTAGATGCGTTGTGCCAACTTGAGAAATTTAGAAGCTTAACTAAGTGACTCAGCAGTTCTCCATCCCAGAGTATAGAGGACATACCCTAGGGACGCTGTTTATGCCTTAGGATCTTGTGATGGTTGATTCATTATGTCGACTTGAGAAGTTCAGAAGCTTAATAAAGTGACTCAACATGGCATCAAGGTCCTCACTTTGTAAACATTGTGAACCTGTGCAAAAGGAGAGCAAGGAGATGGTATGAGTGCTACACGTGCAGTATTGTGGATAGCCTGCTTACATTGTGACAGAGGACAAGAGACTTGCTTTCCCCTCTTTTAGCTTTTGCTGTTTTTGATATATTCTGCCACCATGATCTATTGCTCCTCAACAATTCTCCCTGCCTTGGAGCCAACTGATTATGGATAAAAAATCTCAACAAACTGTGAGCTAAATAATTCCTTCCTCCTTTAACTTTGAGTGGCAAGTATTTTGTCTCAGTATCAACATAAGAGTAACTAAAATAGGCATCAATTTGGAGTTCCCTTGACCATTTCATTGTTCTAAATATTGCAATGTACATACCATACACAATTCCTCATATAGGAATTGTAGTTGTGGGAACAGAACTTGAATGTTAAAGAAGAAACATATGTAAATTAAATACAGGTATTTCTTATTTGACAACCTATTTTTAATGACTGTTTGGACTATTGGCAAGCTAAATAATCATATTTTGTCTATCTATTAGTCATATGTAGACTAGAGGCTTTCATTTGGCCAGTGAATTTTAAAACATTACTATAAAATATTTCCATTACTACAAGTCCTGTTGGACAATCCTCAAAACTAGTTGACTGTAGAATTTACAAATAGATGTTATCAATAGATCTTCTATTAAATCTTATGTATGGGAATTATTTAATAGATATATAACTTTTATAGTAACATTCACTGTATGATGATTTAAGTGATGCATAAGGATAGAAAAAAAAAATATATATATATATATATATATGAAGATAATGTACAATTTCATTGAAATATTTTAATATGAAAAATCTGTTTATATATAACTGTATATATAATTGTATATAATGAAAAAGGTATATATAATGAAAAAAGTCTCTATATAATTGCTCAACTTTGTAATCTTTATGTTATAGAAATTTTTAAACTTAGATATAATAATATTATAGATAGGAATATTGTAAAACATTATGAAGCCATTTTATTAGATAACAAATGGCATTTCTAAGAAAATAAATCAAAAATAAACATTGTATCATTAAAATGCTGTTTTAGCTTATTAGTCATGATGTACAATGATTGCTTACAGTAGATCATACTAAAAAATGTTTCAGAACAATTGTAGAAAAATCCAAGAGTTGTCATTCCAGTGTTAATGTAACATTTTGATTTTACAATTTTCAGAGACAACACAAAGTATCTATTTCCAAGAAATAGTTTTATAACTATTCCTATAAATATAAGCATGTACAATTTATTTATGCAAACCAATGGGAAAATGTTATGTATCATCCCATTTTATGAAGTTTTACTATAAACATGAAGTTATTAAATTCATCAACAATGTCAAATATTACTGGATTTTTCTGTAATTTTCAGGGAAAGACGGTCTTGAAAACTGTATTTAGGGCCATTTCCCTAAAGGTCAGAGCCCTAAGTCATTAAGTTGCCCAAAATTGAGCTCAAATTTGCAATTCTCATTTCTTGGCCTTTCAGAGTGCTTGGATTATCAGCAAGTACCACCACACTCAGTTCCTTTTAAAATTAACTTGTATTTTCCTACTTATTACACCCTAAATATTCTATATCACATTTCTTACTATATTCAACCCCTCTTCCCTTTTCTTTCTTCTTTTTCTCTGTACTCCATGGTCATCTTGGTAAGTAACATGGTCTTTCCTTCAATTCTACATCATTAAGTTTTGTTATCCCTCAATTATTTCCCTCAAAAATTCATATGTTAAATCCCTAACACCCAATGTTTTAGAATATAGCTATACTTGGGCACATAGTTTTTAGTAAGATAATTAATATGGTATGCAGTCATTAACCTAAGTCCTAGTCTAAGATGACTGTAATCCACATAAGAAAGAAAACTGGACATAGACAATATAGATATAGACAGAATACAATAGGGAGACATGAGAAGAAAACAGTTATCTACAAACAAAATCATAGGCCTCAAAAGAAACTAACCTTTCAACCCCTTGAGCTCAGACACTTAGCTTCCACAATTGAGAGAAAATGTATTTCTGGGTTTTTTACGCCACTCGTCTCTAGGGTTTTATTATTTAGTCAGAGCAGATTTATATAATCTTCAAGTTACTTGCATCTTCTTTTTATCTTCCTAAGTTTTAAGTGAATTTACAAACATGCATTTTAGCTTTAGTTTCAAGCAATCAGAGCTGTTTCTGCTCCGTCCGATTAACAGAACCTATTGGAAAATGCAGTAGCGGTACAAATCACACTAAAACTCACAGAGCTAGATCTCTGACATAGCAGAAACTAGATAAGGGATCAGAATTTGAGAAGCCAGGATTAATGGAGAGTCAAAATCGGTTTCAGTTTTTGTGAACATCTTCAGACTCACATTTCAGGAAAATTGCAGTTGTTCTAGTTTACATGAAGAATGTGACCCTTAAGAGAAGTTCAGGATTTTGCCGGACAGGTTTTCTATCAAGTTGCCACACAACGAGGAAAGTATGATCTTCCAGATAAAAATAGAGATGTGTTTGTGTGTATGTATAGATGGGTGTGTGCCAGTAAAAGGGCAAATTTAAATTGGTAAAGAATGATAATGTGCTACACTTTGGGTTTATTTATCTAACATAAATCATTAATGATTTTTGGCCACATTATGTTGAATATGTCAAAATATTATTCGCATTATAAACAGGTTAAACTAACTCAATATAACTTTAGATTTTTTTGGCTTCACGTTTTCTCTAAGCCAAACTAAGCTTTTATAGAAGAGGTACAGAGAAAATAATTGTACAGAAAATTATTGTCAACACAGCCAATTTACTCTAGATATCTACAATCTACCTGAAACTTCAAGCAGTAATTTTCATAACTTTACTTTGAACCCTCAGATTCAAATAGTAGGATAACACAATACTTGAAATTATTATTTGTGGAAAACTAAGATACCAGTCCCAATAGCTTTTCCTAGTTTTCCAGTGGAAATTATGATAACAATATCATCTATTTTAATGATTTCAACTTCTTTCCATGGCCCAGAAAATAAATAGCATACACATTTTCCCAAAGGCACTATAAATTGGAGAAGGTTTCACTTCAACATGTTATCTTCAGTTTATTTTTGGCCTTGACCTAACAAGCAGTTATGAGACTGTTAAATGATTTAGAATTCAGAGTTACTGTCTGCCATGTCATAATAATTGGAGCACCAATGCTTAGCTGCCATTTTTTTCTAGCTAGATTTTCCACTAGTCCAATTAACTGGAGAGTGGTACAAGAGACAGTTAACTCTTATTCCCCAAAGCTTATGATGTAATGAGATGACACACACATTAATATATTAAGCTGAATGACATGAGAAGCATGTTAATGAGTTAAAAATGCTTTGTTTGGCTTTTAAAAATGAGAACATGAAGAAAAGCAAACAAAGCCCTATGAGGCACTGTTGTAAATAATCAAAAGAAGATGTGGGACTAGGGCCTGTTCAGCATGCTGTAAATTCAAACATTTTTGTAACTAAAATTAAACTTCAAAGTCATTATTTACATGTGATAGTTAAAATCACTAACGACTTTACATAGGACATTAAGGGGAAAAGTATTAAAACAACTGGATGGGATATGTGTTGTGTTTTAAAACGTAAGATTAAAGGACATCCAATTAAATTTGAATGCAAGATAAATAATTAATAATTAATTATGCGTTACTATGCTCCATGTAGCACTTTGTATATGGTTACACTGAAAAGACATAAGCATGTTTTATTAATTTTTATAAATAAAATTGTATACTTCATTCCATACTTTATGTAAATATCCTGTCTCTGAGAAACTGCAGGAAATTCCACTTTTGTTTATATATTTGTAAATCATTCTAACTGTGGCTTGTCATTAACTAAAATGCAAATTAATACCAAATTTTTCTATAACTATGCTTAGTCTTAGAAAAAAACAATGTGTTTTATAGGATATAATTTCTAACCAGATCAATTGGTAGCAGTTTTAACCTGGAGATTCATTGTCTAATTCTAACAAGCACTGAAGATTGATGGTCAACATGAACCAATTGCTTTTTAAAATGCCTTATTCCTTCCCTTCTCCACTATCTCTCCAGTTTTTGAGCCCCTTCCTCTTTGATAGCAATCTATATTCCTGCTTCTTCTTATTCATCTTTTATTTTGCTTGCTTTTTCCCTTCTCTAGATTAGTCAAATAAGAGAGGCAATATGATATTTAAGCTATGTATGTGATTTCTTTTGTTTGACTTTATGGTCTTAAGGTACATCCTTGTACATGTATCAGTTTTTTCATGTACCAATTTTTGACAAGGATTATAAACATTAGGTACTACACACATGTTTTAGTAAACTGGAATAAAAAAGAATGATGGTCTAATTCCTGAAATTATTCTTTCATTTAGAAGAGTTCAAGGGTGTGTCATCTATGTTAGTATAGATGCACCATTGTGTATGACACTTTCATCTAAACAAATTATACTCTAATTTATTCAATAATATGAATGAAGGAACTGCAAATACAATTTCTACAACTTTTGTAATAGCTTCTAATTGCTTTGGATGTAATCAGCCATGAAACTTACTTAGATAAATTCAAAACAAAAATATCCAGAGATTATGTGAATATAATGGACTGAAGACACATTTTGACATTTGTCACTCAAAGTCTTTAACTGAGCTTATTAAAAATCAGAAAGATTTTCAGTGCTGTTTTCTGATAACAAGAGTTCTGCTCATTATTTGTTCAGAGAGGCCCACAACTGAACATTTGGTTTGTGTAAAATACTTGAAATCTGCTTTTTTATCCTTAATTCTCAATGAAGTATGGAAGGATTTAAAGGCAAATTTCAAATTTTAATGTTTTGAACATGGCTTCATAAACTGGGGATATGCAAGTGATGGAAGAATTCATTCTACAGAACTGTCATTTTAATACAGTTTTTAATACCTCAGGGGTTTTTCATACTATTTTTGATCAATATAATAATTGCTTTAACAACACACCTCCAAATTGATCTCCAAGAATCTTGAGGATAAAATTTTATGTTACAGCCAGAATTTAAATTCATAACTATTTTCTTCCATGACATTTTTGGAAGCGAATGGGAAGGGGCAATTAGATTAAACATTAACTTATGGTAGACCCATAGCATTTTCAACTATAAAGAAACTGATAGTTCACCATTTCATTTTTTCTTTCAAAAATATATATTATGTTCTGCTTTAGGCTGCTCAGACTGCCATATCAAGACTATACAACAAATAACTACCTTTGACACTGCTAGAAGCTAGTTAGTCCGAGATCAAGGTGCTAGTACCTTTGATTCTTGGTGAGTGTTGTCTTATTGGCTTATACATGGCTGATAGTCTCATCAAGGGATCTGATGACTTCTTGACAGCTCACAGAAAAAACTCTTTGGTCACTTCTTTAAGGGCACTCGTCCATTCCTAATGACCCTGTCTCATGATCTCATCTAAATCTAATCACTTTCTTTATGACTTTTCCTGGGATCCAAAATCACAGACATTTTAGCAAGTCCAGCACCTAGATCATTGTTTATAATACTATTATTAATAAAAATAAACAGTGTTCCTTAGAGAAATGATAGATTCCAAGTCTGAGGCTGAAAACAAACAAGATGAGCATGGAATACTGGTAGTACCTGGAAATGGAAAGTGCCAAAATAAAAACAATTAGGATTAGGTCAAAGAGATATAGTAACCGACTAAAGTGTGATCAGTGCAAAAATTGAACAATGAAATAAAATGTCACAGTGGAACTCAAAGTACAAAATAAAACATGAGTGCATGCTAATGTATACAAATAATTGAGTAAATAAATAAATGGGGCATATAGATAAAACTGTGTAGAACAATTCCAGATATTTTTTGTAATTTCTCCATTCTGAATGAATTAGAATATAACTCTTCATTCCCTAAATGTAAACTATGTATGTTGACTGCTTTCAAAGTCTAGTAGCTAGAAATTGGAGAAAAACACATTTTTTTATGTGGAGCAATCTGACAGAACTGCTTTAGTCACCGATTGAAGCCACCACCAACAGACACGCCATGTTAATAATGTGCCCCATGCATATAACTTTAACTACCTGCCATCCTTTGCCTCCAGATCAATCAGCCTGATACAATTGTGCCAAAAATCAAAAACAGTTCATTCAAGAACATTCTACAGAATACTTTATCAGTATTCACAAAAATGATAATCAAAAAGAAAAAAAAATGTTTGAGAAACTGTCATAGAGAGGAGCCTTCAGGAAACTTGAGGACTAATCATAGTGGAATATCTTGAATAGGTGCTAGAACAGAAGAGAGGCATTAGGTATAATTTAAGTAAAATAATTTTAGTTAATATTATTTTTAATTCTGTCAATTATATTAATGTTATAACATTAATAAAAAGGGAAACATTATGAAGTATTAGAAATATTTGTAGTATATATAAAATCTATAGTTAAATGAAAACCATGTGATTTAGACATATATTACAGATTATTTTAATATCTGTTGTATGAGGGGATTCATTTCCTATGAAATGTCCCTGTTCTGAAGATTTTGTTGTAAATAAATCAATCCATTTTGTTAGTTTCATCATATTTTCAGAGAAATTAATTACCAAAGGAAAATAAGAGATAAATGTATATACATAGCACGATACTAAGAATGTTCCATTTTTCAAATTAGTAAAAAGGGAGAAAGTGGAAAAACAACTTTGGAAGGCAAGAAGTCACACAGAATGGATGGAGGTAATCCTGGAAGATCAATTATTTTGGTTTAGATTAGGTCAAAGTGGAAAACATCTCCATCTACTGCCTTAGTTACTAAGACATAATGCATGACACTCACAGGTTAAAGAAGGAAGACTTTACATTGGCTTGCTCTGTGTAGGGGGTTCCATCTACAGTTATCTGGCTCCATGGCCAGGTAGCATGGCAGAGGTATCACAGCACAGAAATAGTCTACTTCAATGCAGGCAGGAAGCAGCAAGTGACCCAGGGGGGAAGGCTGTGCCTGTATCCAGGCCCCACCCACAGTGACCCACCGTTCTCATCAGGCTGTACTTCCCAATGTCACACGCAGCTATTAACTCATCAGCGGACTCACCTGTGGTAAGGGTCACACATCTGTGATCCAGTCCACTCCCAAAGGGTCCAGCTATGAATGCAGGAGGATTTGGATCCCCAAACCCTGTAATCTATTTAAATAGAAACCATAACATTTTCTTTCTTGAGTTTGGGGGTTTTGTACAGTGACATTCACTTAATAATTTCTGGTAAGTCATTCTGTAACCTTCTATTTGTTATTCTGAATATCCTTTTCAAATGAAACACTAGTTTTAGTAATATAAAGAAAATTATTAGTTTAATTTATAATAGGAGAGAATGTCTAAAAAGTTATTTTATGTATTAGGATTATGTGCATTTTATTATACATACTACATTGATTTTTTTCTCATTTCTAAATTTACTATAAATGTAGATGAACAAAAATAAACTTTTCTGTTAAAATTCAATCTATCTGATTTCCTCTTGCTGAAATTTTACTAAATATTAATAACAAATCAATGATACATTTTTTAAAACAAACTTCTTTTTAGACATATCTTTTATATTTACTCTTTTACTACAAGAAAGAGCAAAATCTTTTATTCATTTCACAGCGAGAAGGCATAACTAATATTATAGTTTACAATGTCAATATTCAGAAGACTTCAAATTCAGAAGACTTGAAAAAAGGTATTGAACATCTCTCTCTCCTGTACTCATATGCACACAAGTATTAAACAAAACCACACTTATATTATCAAATGAAAAAAATCTGGCTTGACAGAAATCCATAGTAACAAAGCTTGAGCATTTAGATGATGACACGCTTAGAAATATTGACTGTTTGAAATTACTCGAGTCTCCTAATAAAACCTTAGGGTGAACAAATAGAACAAGATGAGGGGTACCCTCCTGCGCTTGCTATTGATCAAGCTGCTTCTGGGACACAGTGCTTAATACTCAAGGGCTTTTTGCAGAGCACGAGTAGACACAGCTGCCCAGAAAGCTGCAGACATTCTAATAAAGTCCTTTCAAAGATGGAGTATTTGCTGGCTAAAATGTCCAACAAATCAATGTTATGTTTAATAAGAATTAGATTCTTATATACAGTAAAATAATAGGATAAATAAGAAATGTGATTTGAACTAAAACTGTATTGAAATAGCTTATTTTGTCATAAAAATTAATGAGCTCTTTCACGTTAAACAGATTCATCGTTTAGATACGTGGAGATTATTGTTATACTGTACAGCTTTGTAGCAACTAACATCTTCAAGGTTCTTTGTAGGCTTCTTCTAAATGATTGCTTTTAGGCCAGGTGTGGTAGTGTACACCTGTAATTCCAGCATTTACGAGGCCAAGGTAGGGAGGATTGCTGCAATTTCAAAGTCGGACTGGGTTACTATGTGAATTCAAGATCAGCCTGAATTTCATAGTGAAACTGTGTCGATACAGCAAAACGAAACAAAACACATCAAGTGATTGCTTTTGATTACCCGTGGTCTGATGATCTCTGCTGTTAAGAGCCTGATGTTTTATGACATTTTGGTAGATTATGCAGCTGGTTGAAATTGGGGCCCATTTAATTAAAAAGACAATATATGAATCTTAGGAGTAGATTAGCAAATTCTAATATCCTTGATAAATTTAAAGTAAATTTTAAATTTCTAATTAGAAGGAGGACTGTGATATATTTGCCTGCAATTATCTCAGCATGCAACTGAAAGAAATAAAGAAAATGATTATTTCACACAAGGCTTTTACTGCAATATGTTTCTGGTCAAGCCATTGCTTTTCATTTGAAATGAAATGAATGGCCATATACAGCCACCATGAATACTGAATTTTTCTGTACATGTAATTTGCCCCCAAATTTCCATTCTTTGTAATTTCATCATTGTTAATATAAACTACTTGTTGGGATTATTAGAAAATGTGACATTAACCAAAGCATCACTTTTGCGGTAGAAATAAGGTAGGTTATGACTGTAATATTATGCATAAGTGTATATCTGGAAAGAGGATCATTTTATGTTCTTAACAAAGCTGCCATTTTAAAATTTCTTCATGCAAGTGAAGAGTACTTTGAAAACTATGCATGCATTATAAAATTCACATGCAAATAAATCTGTGTGTTCTTCATCAAGAACATAAAAAAAAAACTAAATGTGGCTATAGGAATATAGGAGGCTATATACATTATTTTATATGTCATTAGCACTGCTGCATCACTACATAGTTATAAAGCCTCTGTACATTAGATAAGTGGCCCACAACAATTATAAAATAAAATAATTAAATTTAAATGAAGATAATCAGGAAATGTAGAAGTGGGAATTGAATATATATTTGCAAGGAAAATGTTGAGAGAGGCAATTCTAAAAATGGAAATGTGAAAATTACTTCCTTTGGGAAAACTGCTTAACACCTTTGGCAAAGTATAAAAAATCTTCAACTTTTTAATCAGAAGACTTCTTTCTTTTTATCTGAAAAAAAGAGGAATATTATTTCCAGTTCTAACCCAGGCAGAGTGAATTTAATGATCTCATCTCTATGTTAATGATAGATAGATAGATAGATAGATAGATAGATAGATAGACAGACAAATCTATTTTTTTTTCTCTAATGTAAACTGAAAGTCTAGATGTTAACAGATCATCAAATCTACCTTGAATGGAATGAGTGCTGTTCTGTAAATAAATAGCTGTGATGTTCCATTCGATCTTAGGGGAAAAAACACTTTCCAGATAGAGTTGGTGTAAGTGTGTAAGTGGCACCATGAATATAAAACTCCTGACATGAGAAATGGGGTTAATAGCCTAAGGGAGAGGAAAGGTCTTTGTTCTGACTGGGTAGGGAAAACAAATCTGATATATCTATGTTTTTATATTATATGGAAATGTACCCCTAGTTCAGTCATTAGATTTTATTAACATAAAAATGAAGTAACATGCTAGACATAAAAACAAATATTCTGTGGCTTCTGCAATGAAGAAGTATAGTTCTTTTGCCCATTTCTGCTGAATCTAGGTTACTCTCATGATTTAAACCAATAGCATGTGGCAAGCTGTCATAGTCTGGGTCAATTCCATAGCCTAGGTATCAAGATTCAGTGCAAAATCTATGCTCAGAGTGTTTCCCTGACCACAGTAGAAGAAACAGAAGAAAGCTGGTTGAGCTTAGTGAGGCTGAAAGACTGTTGAAGAGGCTGGGTTTGTCGTGGCCATCAGATAGCTTTCAGGCCACACAAGTCATCGACGCTGTATTGGATCTCCTAGCCCAGGCCGGCCTTCCACACTATGTAGTCATACTTGCCCCACGTTAGCAAACTAAATAATGTAGGATGATGAAGTGTTGATTTTTATACCACAACATTGTTATGTAGCAATACACAAATGCAGCAGATGGGTTTTTAGAATAAATTGGACATCATTCTGGGCATGATGGCTTCCCTGTAATCCTAGCACTGTGAGAAATTGAGGTAGAAGGATCACAAGTTTGAGCCCAACCTGGTGATTTATCAACTTAATTAAACCATGTCTCACACACTAAAAATTAGATTTAAAAAAAGAGTTGGAGGTGTATGTCAGTACGAATTTGAGGTCAAAGCCCAGTATATCTACCAAAAAAACAGTTAGGTACTATCTGTTAGCATTCTTTGAAGTGCTTTATTAGGTAACTGTAACAATACCATTAAGCACTTCTCATTGTTAGTAAACATGTTACATTATATGCAAAAGACTAGATAATGTTTTTTTTTTTCTAAATATACTCTCCAAAATGCACCACTAATGATAATAGGAATTGCTGCTTTTTTGTTTTTATTCTATAACACCACAAGAATGTGGAGCAGTTCCACTTCCCCAAAGCATGCGTTGTGCTAATGCTTTATACACATAAACCCATCCCTATGTGCTGGAAATTATCAATTTTCAATCATGATAATTTTGTGCTTTTAGGAATATTTTATAGGTAGAATTACATGGCCTATCATTCTAAGACTGATCTCGTTTACATTCTGCATGATACATTTCAGAAAGCACCATCCAAGTCTCTGTGTTAAACAGAGCTGTTATAGTTGAGCTGTCTTCCATTGTGAATGTACTAGTACAATTTCTTTACCTTTTCATCGCATTTATGGCATTAGCATTATTCTAATTTTATGAGTACTGAAAAGCAGCTACAAACATTTGCATACAGAATGTTCAGTGAACTTGAGATTTTATGTCTCTCTGGTAAAAGCTGAGGAGTGAGTTTGCTAGGTCATCTGGTAAGTGGATTTTTACCTTTACAAGAAACTGTCATTGCTTTCTGTCCACTTTTTATGCTTTGATTTTGTGACTGGAGCATACTTCTAAAAAAACAATACGTAATACTCACGACTGCATGCTTGTAAGGCAGGCGCTTATGCCACTGAGCTAAGCCCAGCCCAGCTGGTAATTTCTTACTGTTTTTTGAAATTCTGTACTATTTCTACCTTTCTTTCTGTTTTGCTTTCTTTCTCTCAATGGAAAAAGAAACTTTCTAGAAATTTTTCAGATTGTCTGCATTATATTACATTCATACCAGCAATGTATGGAGTTCTCATTGGTTTGCAACTTTGACACGATTTGGAATAGTTAATACTGTTTTAATATAGCCATTCTAGTAGGTACTTAGTAGCATCTAGTCATTGTTTTAAATTGTATTACTCAAATAGATAATAATATTGAATTTCTTACATTCATTTTTCTTATGTATGTTTTCTTGGGTGATAGATATGTTTGCTCATTTTTTCTCTTTTTGTTCCTCTCATATGAGAAGCTATAGTAAAGTGGTCATGGAGAACACTATTAAAATCCTGTGACAACTCACTGCCAAAATGATTTCAATAACCCCTATCATCTTATATTCACACTTTAGGTTGCCACTGTAAAATGCACATTACTTTCTAGGACCCATTGCATGTTGTATGTGACTTAAAACATTTGGTTGTAAAAACGACTGTGGAAATAATATTAGCTATGTTTCAGAGTTTAGTAATGTATTTTTTTATAGGTTCAAATATTATATATATCCTAGGATTTTTGTTCACATACTGGCTCTACAGCATGTTTTTTTGTTTGTATATTCATTTGTTTTTGTTTGTGCTTTGTCTTTTTGAGACAGAGTTTTACTATGTAGCTCAGGCTGGTCTTAAACTCACTTTGTAGCCCAGGGTGACCTTGAATTTGCAGTGATCCTCCTACCTCAGCCAGAAGTGCTGGGATTACAGGTTTGTGCAACCACACCCGATTTATAGCACATGTTTTTGACATTAGAAAAGTTTTATTGGAAGTGTAAAGAGGACTAGTTCCTCAATTCCAGAGGGATTCTGAGGGGATAGCCTTTGATAGCATATTTTTAACTTTTGTAACTATTTTAATGTAACAGTAGATTTTAGCTTTTCTGCAACAGAAAAAACAGTCCAAAAATTAAATTTTGCCGGTGATCTGACCCTGATCTTATTGAACAGTTCATATACCCTTCAAAAATATGCATTCTTCCCTTTGGTTGGAATATTTCAGAAATGTCAGCTATATCCAATTTTTATGGTATTTTTCCATTCTTTTATATATTTGATGATTTATTTTCTTGGTCAATTACATTACTGAGAGTGGTGTGCTGTATTTTCTACTTTATTTCTGAAGCTATCACATGTTTTAATCTTTGCTTTTTACATTTATAAGTTCCATTGTTAGTTGTAAACACATTCAAGTATTTTTATGGGGAAGGTCTTCTTTGGAAAATTGACCTTCTAATCACAAAAATGTTTTCCTTTTAATCTTTGTTGAACTATTTTTAGAGCAAATTTAAAATCAAAACATTGAACAAAAATCAAAAAGAATTACTATAAACTATCTACTTTTTGTTCCCATACATGCATAGCTTCTAACATCATGAATATGACTTAGCAGAATGGTAAATATGTTTCTATCCATAGGCCCGTGTTGTTAGCCAAACTACATAGTTCATATTAGTCATAGGTTACTTGTGTTATGCAGTCTATATGTTTGAACAAATTCATAGTAGCATATACTCACTATACTAGTATCATAAAAATTAATATCACTGTCCTATGTGTGCTATTAATTCTTTTCTCCCTGGTAACTCATGGTACCAGTAGTTATTTCATGTCCATGCATTTGCTTTTTTATGGTATATTATAGAGTTGCCTTATAAATTTACCTTTCACTTAGTGATAGTTCTTTAATTTTTTTCAATGCCTCTTCATATCTTGATAGCTTATTATTTTTTATCCATAATGATGAATTCCCTGATTAAGTAAACTTAAAGTGTAATTCAGAGCTCATAAATTACAAAAGAACTTCTAATACTTAGAAAATTGTAAGGTGTTGGGAGCCATTAAAGCTAAAAATTGACCACACGTGCAAGGCTGAAGCATGACCTTCCTAAGAGCAAAGAGTGCCCAAGGCAAGCCATGGAAAGAAGCTGCTTCAGCCCAGAGAACACCTTGACCCAAGACAGTCTGAACAGTGGGTTGCTAGGACAACAGGCAGTTGTTAAAAGCTGCTAAAAAGGTATAAATAAATGCCTCTGCAGTGAAGGTCCAGTTCCTCTCCTCCAATCAGGAGGGTAAGGGCTCAACCTGACTCCAGCTGTGTCTCTTTATTTCTTATCTTCTCACGGTCCTTCACCTCTGAACTTCAACAGCCTCACGAGTCAATGGCAATAAGAATTTTAGGAACTCAAAGCAAAAACAATTCGAATGGCAATCTTATAAATTACATTTCAACCATCAAACATATTGTATAATCCTCAAAAGGAAAAGAATGTTTACATGTTTATCAAAGAATTTATGACTTTTAACTTTTTTCTTCATTCTTTCTAGTTTCTTTCTTTGTTCCATTTCATTTTCATATTAATACTATCTTTCCAAAATGCTTTGTAATAGATTTAGTGAAGACAAATTATTTTAATTCTCCTTCATCAGACATATCTTCATTTTATCTATAGTTGTAGAAGAAGTTATTTTTGTATAGAATCTAGATTGATTTTTTCTCTCAATACTTTAAAAATCCTGTTCTACTTCTTGGTTCTGTACCAGCCGGTGGTTTTTACCTATTATGCCTTTCATTTCTGAAACATCCTGTTTACCTTCCTTCTTATGTACAATTACTTTTTGCTCAGAGATTCTATTTATAATTCAAGAATGATCACAACTGTTTATTAGTGTATATTTATAAGGAATGGCTTAAATTATTTATCAATAATTTTTATGTGTGATATATCATTGGTTTCTACTATTGTCTTTTCCATTATGAGTTGAGTTTTTTTAGATTGTCTTTATTTGAAACAAATTCGAGTTATATATCAGATATTTGGAACATTATATGAGGTTGACTTAACTTCTAGAAGTGACATATTTATTTCACCAGGGAGCAGAACTCTTTAAACTCAATCATAATTTCCAATATGCTGTTTCTGAAGCCACTGTGTTGCTGTTAAATCTATTTTGCTGAGGCACACCCAATTAGCAGTCTGAAACTTTGGTGTTATTGTATTTGTTAATCCAATTCTCACTACTTTTCACAGGCTGAAAATTATCTCTGATAGATGTATGTACAGGCTGGGGTGAGTATGCATCACCAGAGAAACTTTTCTGGGGCTGTTTTCTAAAATTCTTACCTTTATTTTGCCTCCTCACTAATCTGTTTGCTTTGGTCTCCTGTTTGGGGTTCATACTCAGAAAGCATCTTTATTTACCACATTCTCCCATGTACTTTGCCAACTGAGACTGCGTACGGGGCCATGCATCAGAAGAGAAAGAAAACATGGCTAATGGTAGATGGAATCTTTACTTTTGAAATCTTAGTTCTACTGACATAAGAGGAGATTCCCTTCTACCATAGTTTTAGTTTGTCTGGATTTCTATTTGCAGTTGCACCATGGAATTACTTAAAAGATAGTTTTGGTGAGAAAAAAAAGGCAGAAGCCAAGTCATATTTCCAGTTCCTGAGTGTTGTAAGTTCCTTTCTTCATTGATTGAACCAGAACTGGAAGATTTTACCTAGAGGTCTTCCCCTCCCCTATCTGCCTCCTTCTGGGGCTCCACATGTGCCCATTTTTGATGCACTGCATTCCAGCCAGAACATACCAAAGGGGAAAAGAAAGAAAACTGTACTTGTGATGATGGCATTTTCATACTTTGCTCCTTCATTTCAATCTGACTGTTGTTTTATTTTCTGAATCCGCAAAAAGCTGTTCTGTATACAAACAAGAAACTGTAAGCCAAAAATATGTTAACATGTATTAACTTTTAAGACTGTACTCATCAGGTATACAGTTATATTTAGTGAAAGAGACTGTGTGGAGTGTGTTTATTCCACCCTGAGCCAGAGTCTGGGCTCCTTGATAATTTATGCTTATGGACTAGCTCTCAAGTGACACATCCTATGCTCACTGATTTGTACAGATGATCTCTTTGCCTCTGACAGTGGTCCAGTGAGGTTGGTGCAGTGTTATAGATGAAGGAACTGAGTATTTGGAGACTACATAACTTACTTAAACACAGGGCTAAGGTACTTTCAGACTACTGAATTGCAGAACATAAAACATTTTCCTGAAAAACCTCAGCTGGGACAATGACCTGAACTAAGAATAACATTCTGGATATGGAGAAATTGTGGGGAACTAGAAGAAAATTATGTAAGTAATCCTAAAAACCAATTTGCCTTTCATTATTTTATTTGACTCTAGTCCTGATACCAAATTCTTTCCAAGGTCAGAGCTAACATTTCCTTGCAGTGACAAAATGTGCTTGAAGGCATTTTAAAGCTTCAGGAATTTTAGGGCCAAAAAAATGTCAACACAATTTTTGAAAGTAGAATATTGGGATGGAGAAAAATGATAGCAGACTTCACTGATAAACCTCTAGTTTTGCCCAGAGATAGCTTAGCTTTTGGCAGTAACTACATATTTAAGTTTGAAAAACTGCTATTTGCATTTTAGTAGCCTAAAATTTTGTTTTCATTATATACACAATGTTTAAAAGTTGATTAAAGTCTTTTCTGAGTTAAATTCATCAGCAGCAATATTTAAAATTGTATAAGATTCGCATGAGCATATTTTATTTTATGTAAAAAGCTGAGGGAGACTCCTAAATTAATGATTAACACAAATGTATTAGTACAGTCTTAAAGTTAATACATGTTAACATATTTTTGGCTTACAGTTTTTTGGTACTGGGAATCAAACTCATGACCTCACACTTGCCAGGCAAGTGCTTGTTCCACTGAGCTATATCCCTAGCCCATTTTTATCTTGACTTGCAACCTATTTGTATCTTACAATCATTAGATTTTAAAAAGTGCAAGTTTTATATAGAATTCTGCTCAGAATAATGACTTCTTTAGACAAACTTGAAAATTACAATGCCAATGATAATTATAAAGCAAGGGAGAAAAACCCAGAACCAACCAATGTATGACTGGATCTTGTGAAAAACATTTACAACACTTATAATCCTTTCTACTGAAATATAAAATTGCACAAGTCTATCTGTGTACTTGAAGTATTTTTTTCTACGTAATAGGTTAGGTAAATATGTTGTTGGATGTGATATGAACTATGTGATAGAGACAATGCAGCACATTGGTAATTAACTAAGAAACATGATTCTACATGAAAGCTTTGGCAAATGCGATCATTTGGCCTTGAGCTGGTGATGGCACACTGTGCATAGATCACGGGAAGTCCTGTGTCTATTAAGAGTTTCAGCTCATGTTGGTTATTTCATGTGCACAGCACTCACCCACCTCTGTTATTACTACTAATGTTTTCTGCATCATATTTGCATTCGCTGAGACAACAAAGAGTAGATGAATTGAAAAGCAAATTTTTTTTATAAATCTACAAATTGGAAATCCAAGATGAAGGTGTTGCCAGAGTTATTTTCCTGTATCACCTCCTTGCCGCACTGCTGACCAGTTTTTCCCTTTGTCAATGCGGTCTTCCTTGTTTGTGTGACCCTTTCTAAATTTTACGAGTGCACTGGTTGTGTTGTGTTAGTTCCCTATCTAATGATTTCATTTTTGTAAGTACCTATCAAAAAGCCCTATGTCCAAATACTCATATCCTGAGGTACTGCAGTTTAGGAATTCATGAGTTATTGGAACAAGACAAAAGTTACCCATTCCAGCACTATTTAGGATTCATGAATTCATATGTAGGTGTAATATAATAAATGTACATATGGATATGTGTATATTATATTTTATACTAGAGAACATGAAACACTGTGTTAGTTGTTTTCAAATTAGAAGATCTAATTATACCTGACCTTCATTTGTAAAGATTGGTGAGAGAATTTTTAGGTCATTTTTAAGCTTGTATTTCTAGCTTTAGCAAATTTGTCTCAGTAAACCATGGACTGAGAGAGATATCAGAGAATCTTCGGTGGTGTCATCTTGTGTAAGCACAATCCTCACTTGAATCACTTCAGCTATTTAGGTTTCCTCTCTGGCCTTGAGGCATAGGGGTTTATAACAAATGTTCCAACCACTTACAAGACCATGTGAATCATGGCAACTGGCCTGGTTTCAGTCTTCTCTTCCTGGAGGGAAGGAATGCTATTTATGATTTATTGTCTAATAGTAAGAAATTTCTGAGGGGCATAAGTTTGTAGTTCAAAATTAAATAAAAAGAAGTCAATATCCTTGACATTTATTTATTTTTTTCTGCAACAATATCTTCGGTGATTTGTGAATTTTATACAGCTGTATCAATTCAATTGTTACTTAAAGCTACATCTACAAAAAATTTACATTTTCAGTCACCTGTATGGCTTTACAATTTATACTATGTCATATAATTATTGCATTCCTTCTTTTTCAATCAGTTGACAAGGGCTTTATGCGTAGCATTATCTTTTTAGGAAGAAAAGTCCTAGTAAAATCATCATTTGGTGTTGCCTACCATATAATTTTGAAAAAGTAATTTAGATTATTGCTTTAAAAAAAAACCTTTTACTATGTTAAAACTTGGGGAAAAACATGACTATAGATACTTAACATAGTCTGTACCAAAGCTAGAAATTTAGAGTATATGAACAGAAACTAAACAGATTATCATAAAAAGAAGAGGTTTTCACAGTTCTACATTATATACTTAGTGAGGTACATAATGATAAATGAATCACACAATCACATTTATGATGTGCCTAATATGTGAAATTGTAGCATTGACCTGCCTTAATTGAATTCCATTGTGACTAATTTCATCCAAATTCATCATCTTAAATTTCAAGTAGTAAGTGCTGTGCTTCTTACACAGTCAAATGCTGCCTTTACAGTCAGGGTATTCTCGGAGTTGTTGAAAAATGAAAATGCTAGTTCAGATATGTTCCATTTTATCTATTGAACTATCTATTCCATTTTCCCATTTTTATCATTTGAGTTATCTTTCATTTCTATTTTAATCTGATATTATTATGACTTTATATAGTCTCTTTACAATACTAAATGCCCATTCATTCCCTTTTCCTCCTGCATGTTGCTTAATTTAAAAGGTTTATATTTTGACAGTTACTTGAAAGAAAGTCCAGAGGAGTTTGTTTGTTTGTTTGTTTGCTTTGTCTTGCTTGAACCATAGCTACAAAATTCTGCGGATCTGCCACTACTTTTGTTTTTGTAAATTTTGATCCCTCTTTTCTGTGTTGTCAAATTGCCTTAGAGACTGTGAGATCTGGTGAGGTAGACAGCAAAGTATTGTAAAGTGCATGATCAGTGATTCCTGTAATCCTATTGTGCTGCAGATCCACTAGCTTCCAAAAGACTTATTACTTATCCTAAGGATGCTAATTCTGCAGTGAATTATGCTGTTTATTTGAGGATTTACATGATTTAAAACTTCACATGATTTGGGGGCACGTTGATAATTATCAGACTCCGTCTACCTTCACTCATGCCTGAACACTGTGTCCAAGACAGGCATCCACTCAACGTTTTATTTGTGAATTGTGTCACTGAACAGGAAGCTACCAGCCCAAGTAAGCCAAAGAGACTGACTAAAGCTCAAGGCAAGCAGTTTAGGTGGGAGATGAGAGTGGGAAATGGGGCAAAGTGTGAGAATTGCTCTTGTTGAAAGAAAGCACTTCTTAGTGATGTTGACATAGACCCAGAGACTCTGGCAAAGAACAGAGGTGTGACCTTCACGATATAGTAGGCAAGCTGGCACTTGTCTTGATGCATTCTGGAGAGATGCCCTGGAGTAGTATAAACCCAAAACTCCACTGGCAAAATTGCTGGAAATCAAAGCCTTCACAACCAGCTTTCTGGTGGGTGGCTGCCTCATTTTATTTTTACTGATTAATTAACGTCTAGATTAATTGCCATTGCTGGTTCCAATTTCACTTGTTACCTTATATTGTTTGATTTGTTCTAAATCCTCCAGAGTTTTAACATCCTACTAGTTCCTGCTGTAACTGACAGTTGTTTTTCTCTATAATCTGTGTATTTTTGGGGGGAGGCTGGTGGTTTGAAATGAAAGGTGATCTTGCAGAGAAAAGACAAACTTCTTTGTAGTCTCAGCAGCACCTCTAGTCAGCTCTTGAGTTGTGATTCAAGGTGACTGCTTTTTTGTGTTGCATTTCTAATCTTAGCATCCTGTTTCAGGAACTGCCAGAATAGTCATTTCATCTTTAATATTAATTAAAAATTCCTAAAGCTTCTACAGGACCACTGAAGCTTACTAATTAGATTTCTTATATTTAAAATAAAAAAGTCATGTCTGTTATTCTGTTTTTTTCTTAAAATGATTTCTCTACATTGCATTACTAAAATATATATGTTTAAAGCTCTTCTTATTAAAACATTGCATTACAAAATGTTAGTTCATTAGGCCTTTTCTTAGTGCAACTTGATTAGTGTCAGTTTTTCACCTCTGGGAGTACATTTAAAGATTTTGCATTCAGTACTAAAAAGAGGTTAAAAAATATGATTGCCAAGCTGTCTTTGTTTTGAACCTGTAAATGTGCTTGAGAAAAAAGTATAGAAAACTCTGAGACATTTTTATTTAAAAAGAGAAGAAATAATTCTATTGCTATGTTAGTATTTCAAAAATTTACATAAAATGAAGTTCAATTTTTTATTTGTTCATTTCTGAGTTGTGATACAACAATAGGTTTAGCACACCCACAAATTTAGCAAACTGCATATTCAGGTACAGAATAAATCTAATATCCCTAAGAAATCCCTTTGCCATTACTGATGATCAAAATAGTCTATCACCCTTACTATGGGAACCAATGACCTGTTTCTACTTGGGTATATATGTGAAATAATTTTGCAAATGACTTTTGAGATCGGCCTCCTTTACTCAGCAGATGCCTTTAGAATTCATTCATGGTATGGTTTATGCTATTCATTAACCTATTTCATTGCCAAATAGTATTCCATTTAAAGTTGTTACCATAATTTACCCATTTTGTCACCAAAATTTCTTTATGCTGTGTCTAGTTTTTGGTGATTATACATGGTGTATTATAAATGTCGATATACCAGTTTTGTGGGATTGACATGTCCCCAGGTAAGTTTAAATCTAAATCTAAAGGTATTGGCTGGACTTCCAGTGTCCAAATTGCAAAGTCTCTATTTTCTCCAAACTAGTGAAAAGCTGAACAAATTGAGAAATCAATTCTTAGATATGTATTGGTAATTAGGCCACAGGGCAGACTGCATGCAAATTGCAATGATAGGCGAGAATACATGGAAGAGTACAAGTTAACACTGTCGAAATTCCTGGAACAGAAACCTCTGCAGAAACCAGTGCCAGAATGGAAAAGATCTAACCATAAGCAAATTGCTAACGGCTGAGAGTGGACATTTGAGAGCTAACCACTCCAAAGCCATAGTGCTCCCCTACCACCACCTCCACCATTCTCTTGTGAGTTTCCAGAACTTTTCCAGGTTCCCCCAGGGAATATCACAGAAAGTTCCCTATGCTTCCAGTCATGGAAAGAGAAAAGGATGTGAGCACAGCAGTACAATTTGTTCTTTAAAGGTATAGTTTCAAGTAAAAACCAGTGAGACAGAGCTTCATTTGCTGTGATATAATCAGAAGCTACATGATCTTGGGAGTAGTTAAGAACTAACCGCAGCCCCTCTAGACACCCTCCTCCACTCAGGAACAGGGAAAAGCTAGGAACACTGGTTGTGTTCGAAGTCCAGAGACAGTGACAGATTTTAAACAGAACTATATTGTTTCCCTCTTCCCCTTCTCGCCATGCTGCTGCATTATATACTGAACTGCATACTTTAGTCCTCCTGCAGTCATTACATTATGCTCATTTTAAAAAGCAAACACAAATTCAGAAGGCATACTAAAAGGCATAGAGTTAAGAGATTTAATAAGCCTCAAAATAAGAGTCAGATACGGAGTGAATGTTGGGATTAACCACCCATAAATTTAAAATGAACTATATTTTATATGTTATGGACTTTGGTGGATAATGCAAGAGAAATGAAAATCTGAAGAAATTGTAGAGATTAAAAATTTAAAAGAAATAGCTGGGTATTTGGCTCCATGGCTCAAGTGTTTGCCTAGTAAGCACAAGGTTGTGAATTCAATCGCTGGTACCACCCCCCACCAAAAAAAAAAAAAAAAAAACTGAAGTTAAAAAAACACTAACAGAAGTAGAGTCTCATTGATTGACTCATTACTAGATGTGACACATTAAGGAAAGAATCTTTGGGCTTGGATATGTAACAATAAAAAATACAAAATTAGAAAGCGAAAAGAAAAAATTCTAGAAAAACTGTAAAAATATATCAAAGCATCATGAGACCACAATAAAGATAAAAACATGTAATACAATATGAAAGGACAGAAAGAGAGAGAGGAAAGAATAATTAAAACACTGACTGATAATTTCTTCCAGATTATCACTAGGCGTCAAACCAAAGATTGAGAAGCCTGTGAGAACATGAAACAAGTTATTATTTACAAATCTGCTGATAAGGACCATATACCTAGTTTTTTTTATTTTTCTAATATCATTTTTAGATTGAATTTATGAGCTTAACTTCCTTGGTCATGATGTTTTATTCTTTTCATTTTTTATATTCAATTAGAAAATATTTTGTTGTGGATTTTAGCACCTACATTTATGCTTGCTATTTTTTGGATTTGTTTCTTATTTGCTCGATTCCTGATTTTGGTACTGAGACAATCCTGGTACAATAAAATGAGTTGATAAGTACTACATTTTTCCTGTTTCTGGGAGATATATATGATCTGTGATACTTAGTTTTTAAATATATACTACAATTTATCAATGAAACCAACTAGATTTGACAGTTTTATAAAAGTTTTCACTGTGAATTTACTCTCTTCGTTAGATATAAAATATTTAAAAATCTTTTTATTATTCATATCTTTCAGGAAAATGTTTGATTTCCTCATATTGAAACTAGCAGTGTTATTTTCAGACTTCCATTATCATATTTTACTGTGTGTCAAGTTAATAAAGATAAGCCCTCTTTTATTTCTGATATTAAAATTTTATGTTTATTCATTTTATTGTTCAGACTGCTAAGAGTTCAATTTCATTAATGATACAAGAGGTTAATTCAATTTACTGATTTTTTTTTCTTTTTCAAATTTCTTTAATAGCTGCTCATACAATTTTCTTTTCTCTGCATGCTATGGACTTATATTACTCTTCTATTGGTAGATTTTTAAAGTGGAAGCTTAAATTAGTAATTCTGGAACTTTACTCTTTTTTCCAACATATATATTTAATTCTGTACATTTATTTACTATTCTCTTTGATATATCATCACAATTTTGATATGAAACATTTTCATTTGTATCTAGATGAAAATATTTTAAATATTTTAAATTTATCTCAATTCTATCCATTTGAACTGGCCTTTGTCAGAAGTGTATAAATTTCTCTCCCCTGGGGGCTGTGCCGCAGCTTCCTGCCAGGAACAGTGAGGCGGGCCTAGCCACGGGTCCCCATTTCCAGGCTGGGGGACCTCTGTCTCTCGCATGGGGGCTGAAAGACAGCCTAGATACATTTAGGAAAAAGCCACTAAACAAAGCAGGCAATTAAACAGAACAGAAAGATAAAGATGCAACAGCAGATAGATAATATGTCAAAAATAAACCAATATATAAAGGTTATAAACATTAACGTAAATGGTCTCAATGCACCAATGAAAAGAAACAGAATGGCAGAATGGATCAAGAAACAAAATCCAACCATATGCTGTCTACAAGAAACCCATCTAACCCAAAAGGATACTCACATATTAAAAGTCAAAGGATGGAAAACAATACTTCATGCACCAGGAACCCCCCAAAAAAGCTGGGGTAGATATTCTGTTTGCAGAAAATTTGAACTTCAAGCCAATAATGATCAGAAGGGATAAAGAAGGTCACTACATACTGGTTAGGGGAAAACTTCAAGAGGAATGGATAACTATCTTAATATATATATATATATATATATATATATATATATATATATATGCAACAAATTTCAGAGCACCTACTTATATAAAACAAGTATTAACAGAAATGAAAAACCAAATTAGCAGCAACACAATTCTAACAGGAGATTGTATCACACCAATGACACCAATGGACAAATCAAGCAGACAGAAATCAGCAAAGAAATAAAAGAACTGAATCACACCTGTTAACAAATGGACTTGATAGACATATACAGAGTATTCCACCCAACAACAACAGAATACACATTCTTCTCAGCAGTACATCAGTCATTCTCTAAAACAGACCACATATTAATTCACAGAACATATTTAAATAAATGCGAATATGTTGAAATAATCCCTTGCATGCTCTTGGATCATAGTGCTGTGAAATTAGAAATTAATGATAAAAGATACAGTAAAATCCCACAAACACATGGAAACTGAATAACACACTCTTGAGTAACCAGTGGGTCACAGAGGAAATTAAAGAAGAAATTAAACAATACCTACAAACAAATGAAAACACAAATACAACTTACTGGAATCTGTGGGATGCAATAAAAGCTGTCCTCAGAGGAAAATTTGTTGCATTGAGTTCCCACATCAGGAAAACAGAACGAATACAAATAAATAACCTGATGTTACACCTCAAACATCTAGAAAAAGAAGAGTAAGTCAAGCCCAAAGCCAAAAGAAGAGAGGAAATTATAAAAATCAGAGCAGAAATCGATGCAATAGAGACTAAGAAAACAATCCAAAAAATCAATGAATCAAAGAATTGGTTCTTTGAAAGAACAAAAATAAAATTGATAAACCCTAGCCAACCTTATTTTAAAAAGGGAAGAAAAAGCTCAAATTCACTCAATAAGGAATGAAAAAAGGTGAAATCACTACAGACCCGATAGAAATACAGAAGATCATCAACACCTATTTTGAAAACCTCTACTCTCAAAGGTTTGATAACACAGATGAAATAGACAGATTCCTAGAAGCATATGAAGTACCAAAGCTAGATCAAGAGGATGTAAAACTGTTGAATAACCCAATCTCTGTTAATGAAATTGAAAATGTAATTAAGTCCTTACATACAAAGAAGAGCACAGGCCCAGACAGATTCACTGCAGAATTCTACAAGAAATACAAAGAAGACTTAATCCCAACACTGCTCAAACTCTTCAATGAAATTGAAAGGGAAGCAATCCTTCCTAAGTCATTCCTGGAAGCAAATATTACTCTAGCACCAAAACCTGTGAAGGACCCAACTGAAAAAGAGAACTACAGACCAATCTCCCTAATGGACACAGATGCAAAAATCCTCAATAAAATATTGGCAAATAGGATGCAGCAAATCATCAAGAAGATCATACACCATGACCAAGTGGGATTCATCCCAGGCATAAAGGGATAGTTCAACATACATAAATCAATAATGTAATCCACCATATCAATAGAGCCAAAAGTAAGAATCACATGATCATTTCTATAGATGCAGAAAAACCTTTTGATAAGGTCCAACATTCATTTATGATAAGAACCTTGCCAAAAATTGGAATAGATAGTCTTTACCTCAATATAATAAAGGCTGTCTATGACAAACCAACAGCCAGTATCATACTAAATGGCCAAAAATTGAAGGCCTTTACTTTAAAATCAGGCTCAAGACAAGGATGTCCCTTATTACCACTCCTATTTAATATAGTACTACAAATACTAACCAGAGCAATTAGACGAGAGAGAAATAAAAGTCGTAAAGATAGGAAAAGAAGAAGTTAAATTATCATTATTTGCAGATGACATGATACTCTACATAGAAAATCCCCCAAACTCCATTGAAATACTCCTACATATAATAAATAAATTCAGCAATGTGGCTGAATACAAAATCAATACTCAAAAATCAATAGCATTCCTATACACTAACAACAAAATCACAGAGAGAGAAATAAGAGAAATCACACCCTTCACACTAGCAACCAAAAAAATGAAATATTTAGGAATTACTCTCACGAAAGAAGTGAAAGACCTATACAGGGAAAATTATAATACTAAAAAAAATGAAATTGAAGATCTCAGAAAATGGAAAGACATCCCTTGCTCATGGATAGGAAGAATAAATATTGTGAAAATGGCCATTCTCCCAAAACTGTTATACAGATTCAATGCAATCCCGATAAAAATACCATCAACAAGCTTATAGATCTCCAGAAATCATGCCTAAAATTCATCTGGAGCGAGAAGAGACCTATAATAGCAAGGACAGTTGTAAGCAGCAAAGGCAAGGCAGCAGGCATCACAATCCGTGACCTGAAGTTATACTACAAGGAAACTGTAGTAAAATCAACATGGTACTGGAACCAAACCAGAGCCAAAGATCAGTGGAATACATTGGAAGATACAGCCACAACTACAAACACACTCAATCACCTAATCTTTGATAAAGGGGCCAAACATGTTCACTGGAAGAATGACAATCTCTTTAATAATGGTGTTGGAAAAATTGGCTCTCCATATGCTGAAAACGAAAATTAGACCCATGCCTATCACCATGTACTAACATAAAATCTAAATGGATCAAAGATCTAAATACTAAAACAGAAACACTAAATCTACTGGAAGACATATTGGGTAAAAATCTTGAAGACATAGGGGTAGGTAGAGAATTCATGAACAAGACTCAAACTGAATGGGAAATACTTCCCACAGTCAATAATTGGGATCATCTCTTATTAAAAATTTTTGCACATCAAAAGAAATTTCCAGCATAGTGAAAAGAATACCCATAAACTGGGAAAAAAATCTTAGTAAACTGCCCCTCAGACAAAGGACTTCTGTCTAAAACATATAAAGAATTTTAAAAAATCAGACCCCCAAAATTCAAAGACCCAATCCAAAAAAGGGCATCTGAGATGAATATACAGTTCTCAGATGAAGAAATACAAATGGTAAATAAATACATGAAAAAATTTTCATCATCATTAGTCAGTAGAGAAATGCAAATTAAAACCACACTGAGATATCATCTCACTCCTGAAAGAATGGCCAAGATCAAGAAAACTAACAACAACAAATGCTGGAGAGGCTGTGGGGAAAAAAGAACTCTCCTGCACTGTTGGTGGGAGTGTAGACTGGTGCAACCACTGTGGAGCTCAGTCTGGAGATTTCTCAGAAAGCTGGGATTGGAAGCCCCATTTGACCCAGCTATTCCAGTTCTAGGCATATTCCCAGAAGAACTGAAAGCATTATACCACAGTGATATATGTGCACCCATGTTTATAACAGCGTAATTTGTAATAGCCAGTTCTTGGAAACAACCTAAGTGTCCATCATCTGAGGAATGGATAAAAACGTTGCGGTATTTTTATACAATGGAGTACTACTCAGCTATAAAGAATGATCACTTTGAGATATTTGTAAATAAATGGATGCAGCTTGAGACCATATTCATAAGTGAGATAAATCAAACTCATATGTATAAATACCAAATAGTTTCCTTAGTGTAATAAATGATAATAATACATAAAAGTATGTGATAATCATGATTCCAAATCATATGGTTTGAAGCCATATAATGTTTTCATTCATTAATTGGAATGGTTCTAATACAGATTGTTCGATTTTATTTTCTGTGATAGTACGAATAGCAATTTTGAAGAAAACAAGACATCATAATAGCTAGTTCTGATTTAATATCATCTTGTCTTGAAGTTCCATCAAGCTGTTGTTCATTGGTTTCCATGGGTTTGAACATGTTGTATCATTATATTTTACTATATTTTATAGTATAAAAAATTTTATAGGCAAAGAGATAATACATAAACAGTTGTTTGTTTTCTGTTAGCTAGTTCTAAATACCCTGAAATTCTTACATTATCTTGAATGGCTTCACACTGTTTTGATATGTTTGAAGCTATAGTATACGAAGTTATACTAAAACAATTCAAAGAAAGAGACGCTACGATGACTACTATTATGTCAGGTTATCTGGTGGTGAAACACAATGATGCTTAAATTGTTCAGTTCTGACCTGTGTTGTTCTGTTTCTATGTCCTCTTTTATCTCAATCTCCCACTTTTTTAAAATTACTTTATTTTTTCTTATTTTTTAATTAAGGGAAAACTAAATTAAAAGTAGTGGGATATATTACAATAACTTTTTTGTTTTCCTATTAACTTGATTTGAACCCCAGGATTGCTCTCCCCATCTTGTTCTGTCTGATTTTACTATATTCTTCTTTGTTTGATTGTATCAAGTTTGAGGGTATAGGCAACCACTTTGAAAGCAATAACATTTACTATGATGCCCATTATGGCTTGACTATTATCTTCTTTTGAAGTCCTGTAAGGTCTCCAGTGTAGGTTTTATTGGTCTTGTTCTGTACTGTTTTGTTAAATTCTATTATACCTGATGTTATAGGCAACTCTTCAAATAGCAAGAGGCATAATGGTAATCATTTTTGATCACCTGGTATTCTATTTTTGCATCATATACTATGTCCATCCTTCTGTTCTAACTGACTCTGCTTTGTTTTGTCACAATTTGATCTTATTCTCTTCAAAAAAAAATAAGAACTGTGGGACTAATAAAACACAAAAAGTGTAATTGTTAATGTAATAAAGAGAGGAAAAGAAAGTTGTTTAAAGGATATAACTGCATGTATATTTAAGTGTGTAGGATAGAAAACCATATTACTGAGGTTTTGTTGGATCACTGAACAGAATTGTCTGCAATCTCACTGTATGAATGTCCACTTCGTATGCTTTAATTATGTAATTTGGACAACTGTGTCTAAAATGATAATATGTAATCTATTAACTAGTGATTTCTTACTGTATTTTTTTTCTTGAAATTCTGTACTACTTGTACCCTTTTACTGCTCTGTTTTTTCTCCTTTTTCTCTTTAAATAAAAAAGTGTATAGTTTAATTTTCATATACATGACTATCTTAAATATTTGGTTTTTTTTTTTCTTTTGGCTTTTTAGACAGTTAAAGATGTATAGTGATATATTTTCTATGATTTATAATATTTTTGTTCACAACAAAATTTTGTCTTTTGCCAAGTTATACTATTTATTAATTTTAGGGAATAGTATAAAAAATTTTTCTATCCTTGTGAGGCGGCAGTGACACAGGTAGTAGATGTTGTGGATATTATTCCATAGGCCTCTGTCACAGTTTTCTTAATCTCCCCTCCTCCTGTCATGATTGAGTTTTTCTTTTAATTTATTTACATTTAAGTTCACTAAATATTTCTCTGTAATCTTCATTCTAATAAGCAATCCACTTGGCTGGTTTTATATTTCGGTTATCGTATGCCTCAGTTTTAATTTTTCATTTTTAAATAACTGTTTTCCCTATGAAAAATTCATTCCTTCCATTTGTTTCAAGAGATTACATCTTTACTTAGTGAAGCTTGATTATAATAACTGCATGAAAATTTGTATCTATTAATCATTCTAATAAATTGGTCATTGTGTGCTTGACATCTTTTTTTCCTGAAAGTTTTTGTAGTTTTCCTATTTCATTGTATATAGATTAATATTGTGTTGTGTCTAGGACATTTAAAATATTACATTTATATTTGCAGATCTTCTTATTAAAGCCTTTGGAGAATGTGTTTTAAGAATTACTCAGTGTTCATTAGTTTAGTCTTAAAATCCTGCTCTGACTTATATAGCTGTACTTCCAATGCCAGTTTAATTTTTAAAGGTTTTTCTCTGCTATTTGGACTTAGTCTGTTTATGCAGCCCAGAGACATTTTGGGATTTGAAGGGAGGACTACCCCTTTGATCTGATCTGTCATCCAAATCTTTAGTTTGATTTTTGACAGTATTTCCATATAAACATCATTAAGAATCCATCATGCATAACTATCTTTCTTGATCCCCTGATCAAGTTCTTCTTCATAATCTTCCCAAGTTCATTGACTCTTAGACTCTTTTTGTTTTTATCTTTTTGTTCTCTGGCCAGAAAATCAGGGTTTTAAAAATCTCCGTGTATTGGCATGTCACGGAAGATCAATAAACCCTATTGATGCTGATGCTTCAACACCACAGGCCTGAACCTGGGAGTCTAGTTTTTGCCTCTAGGCAGGCAGACTGAGAGACAAGAAATAAAACGGATGATATCTATCACGGGTTCTATTACAGAAGTCTGCTTTTGGAGTCCTGTAGCCCTTGAATTTTGTATGGTGACATCTTTGGCTAGTTGCAGATTTAGGATCCTGAGCGTATAAAGAAGGATGAGGGGATGTGGACAAGGTGACAAGGACAAAGAT
Organism: Cavia porcellus; assembly: GCF_034190915.1. Lineage (NCBI taxonomy): Eukaryota > Metazoa > Chordata > Mammalia > Rodentia > Caviidae > Cavia > Cavia porcellus. The sequence goes on along the minus strand of NW_026947502.1, from coordinate 17,062,094 downwards.
GATCACTGTGACAGTCTTCACATATTCTGCTTTTTTCCCAAGTATCTGCTGTACTTGTTTTTCAGAATTCTCAAACATAAGTTTATTCACCCTAAAAAGAGATTTTAAGTGTAATAAATGGAAGAGACAGTGTGTTGTCTATATGTTAACCATACCAAAATCCTAACTACTATTTGAAAATATTTACTCTTTTTTTCTTTGCTTAGAAACTCTGACCTTAAAAGCTAAGGAAATAAGTAGAAGTAGAGAATGCTTGCCTTTGTTACCACTTCTGTATGAAGATAAGTTGAACTGATTGATCTAAATGAGCTTTCATTTCTAATAACATTTCATACTTACACTCAGTAAGAGTAGTATTCATCAGGGTTAAAACTGATCTTCCAATTAAACTGGATTTCACTGTTTTCCTTTTGTCTCACCCCTCTGTATAGCCCTCACTCCCTGCAAAAGGTGAAATTCCCAGCAAAAATGAACTGGACAGTTCTGTGTCCAGTGCTGAAAGGCTTCCCCCTGTTCCATTATTTTTGAAGCAAGAAGTTGTTCCTATCTGAGAAATCACTTGAGTCTGGTATTGCTCATTCCTTGGGTCTTCCTGATGACATTATGCATTAGTTTGCCAGTTTCCGTCACAGAAAAGGTCTCCTAATGTTCTCACATTCGAGGGACTTGCAAGAGGCTGCTGTCAATCAAGCATGTGATGAAGGAGATAGGGTCTGTGTATCTCTATTGTAGCAGATGTGTGTACATATGAGGCTTAATGCAGTAGTAAGTTTCTTTAATTTCCTTCAAGGGTTTAAAAAATAAACTAAAAGATAAAAAAGTCTAATAATTGATGAATTATTTCTCTAACATTGGCAGCCCAAAAGTTTTCAGATGTCTTTAACTGGAAAATCTTACTTAAAAATGTTTCCCATACAGATTTTCTTCTATACAGTATGACATTTATCATATCTACTTGAGTAACAAAGGAAAGAAAAACCCTTCAGTTGTTACTCAACATAAATGCTAAATTTTTATTTACAGAGCTTACTTAAAATAGTGCGCAAGAAGGATGATCCAAGAGACTTTTTTCTACACCTGAAGCAAGCATAACAGCTTTTCAAAGGTTTTCATACATTTCCTCTTTATGATACAAAATGATATGTTTTGACATTTTCATGTTTAACTTTTTGTGTTATCATTCCTGAAAACTGTACATTCATTGAATTTTACTACATGCTCATAAATGAATTATATGCTATGCATACATATATCACTCATTTTTCATAGTATTTACTTGAAGTAGATACTGTTATTTTGTGACAAGTGAAGTTTAGTGTTTTAACAAATGTCCAAAGATCTCAAAACAGTCTTTATACGTACATAGTGAAATAAGCATGCACTTATAATATTATTATTAGACTCCTAACATCCATGTTTTTAACAATCAAGGCATTGATGCAAAGAAGTAAATGGCTAGTAGTAAATTTAACTATTATCCTAACAATAATGTATCTTTGAATTTAAACAGCTTCACAGTGCTGAAGGCCTAAAAGATCTGTTTGATTATGGGAAATTCAAGCAAGTTGGTAGATGATTTGCATTAGTATCTCTCAGTAGCACTTACATCATTAAACAGCAGGCAGTTGCTAATTTTATCTACTAATAGGTCTCATCTTGGTATCAGTATTACGTCACAACCCCAAAACTGGTACATCTCTTGTGAAAATCTCGCAAATCAACATGTTTATTTCTATGAATATGAATAAATCATAGTTGAATGATTGAGCTCATGTACATGTAGTGCAGTATTTATCAAAGGGTAAATCGCCATTTATCAATGCGTTCTGTGAATTTAATTTGTTACTATATAGTGTCAATATTTAGAAATATAATGTGGGAGACAGAAAGTAAAAGAGATTAGAAAATATAGAGTCAAACTTAATGTATCATATAATATTTTTTTTGTCTTTTTCCTTTTTTATTGGTACTGGGGATCGAACTCACAACTGCCTGCTTGCAAAGCGGGAGCTTATGCCGCTGAACTAAATCCCCAGCACTGTATCATATAATAGTATATATTTCATACAGTGATGCTTAAGTAGAATTGCTGTTACATAAAATATTTGCCTTTTTACATGTATTTTATTGTCAGTATACATTAAACAGGTTTGCTCAATTTTTATGATAATGAAATGTTTGTCTAATAATTTGTAAAAATACCGGGACTCTGTGGCTTCTGATTTCTTTGGGTACAGCAACCTGTCTGGATTCTTTTACAAGACAACCTTTTACAAGATTTATTCAGTTTATCAGCTAAAGCAGGTCCTGGTATAGCAGAGGCTGTTAGTACTACACTATGGTTTATTTAGGTAGATAAGTTTTTATGCCTAAGTAATTATTAAATATTTCATATAGAGGCCAATTTACATATACATATATGTTTGGATATGGGATTATACTATATATATTTTTAAGGAAAATAGAATGAAAATTTAAACAAAATTTTTAAATCCTGCTGTTTCATCAATATGGTATATCTTGCAGATATGCAATCAGGAGTTGTTTGCCCTGTTGAGGAATATTTGGACATGGCCAGAAGCATTTTTGTTTATCACAACTGGGGACTGGAAGGTATGTTACTGTTTTGTAGTGGATAAAGGACAGGGAACACTGCTGAGTATCATGCAATACAATATACAGCATCCCCATATCAAATGATGAACTGGCTCTGATTTTGCAAGATTAGGATACCCTGACAATATAGAGATGTGATTTCCAATTTTCTTGTATAAAAATCCAAGGATTTATCATTCTAAGTCCACAGTTATAAATGGATTTTCATTTTCTACTTGTTCTAAATCATCTCATTTGATTGCTTTGCGTACTTTGAGATAACAGTTCTGCTCTGAACTTGCATGCAGATCTCAATGCTGTGATTTTGTGTCTACATTAAGAAATACCTCTCTTTTTGTTTGATTTTTGATGCACAGAATTGTTCCTGGAAAATTATAGTTATTACAATCTGATTGGCTTCAAAGGAATGTTGATCATCTGATGAGAACTGAGTTTGTTTTCTTGAAGATAACTGTGAATAGCCATGGCAAAGTCAACTTTCTGTACTTTCCTGGGTTTGTAAGCTGCGTATGACTGTGAAGTTAGCAAATTGGCAGTGGATCACTTTATGTAATGTAAACTTTAGCATTAGATTTAGAATAACTCCTGCAGAACAATTTTCTCGACTTGTCAATTTCCATTCAAATATGTTTGTTTTATATGTATACTTTTTAAAAAAAATGAATTGAGGTAAGTGACAAACTTCAAAAAGGAAATTAATTTCTATTTTTAAATTAATTTTTTAATCTGATCTCTTTTGTTTTTTATGTTCTTCTTGTGGCCAGAATGAGTTTTTGACATAAATACCTGTTGTCGTCCAAATATGAAATACGTCAGAGCCTAAAGAGTTACTAAATATCTAGATATTTAATCTTATATAAATGTAAAACTTTAGATTTTTTGCAAAGATAGATTATACTAAAAATATATTTTGAACCTCATTTTCACTTACTAAATCCTGGAGATTTTCCACAACAGTGTGTATACTTTGGCCTTATTTTTTTTCCTCACATTGTAATTATGGTACTGATGAAGGGCTCATTGTTCCACAAGCAAAGAAGCCAATATTAGGACACCAGAGGTTTGCAAAACCAAACAGCAATTTTTGTAAGGCCCACAAGCAAGAAGCCAGGAACCAAAAGCTCAAATCTCCCTCCCAGACGAGTTGCTAGCAAGAGCCAATAAAAGGTAAAAAGAGAAGTCACCTGTTATTTGGAAGGTGTGATTCTTTACACGTTTTGTCTGTTTTTACAAAGAAAGTTATATTCTTGGAAGGAAACTTTTGATGTCATTCACCCAATGAACTGACTTATTCTGCTTATTTACATTGCAGCAAGTAGATTCCAGACCCTAAGAGTCATTAGCAAAAGGCCTGGAGGCTTTTTCTGAGATATAGCTTAGGGCCTACTTGATTTTGATGATATCATTGTTCAACCATGGATAGCTATAGTGTGACTGTACTCTAATGTCACATAATTTAATATCTCATATTTATTACTGATGGCTATTTGTTGTGTTCTTTTTCTTTTTTTAAATTTTAAGTAATGCCTTATTAGCCACCAGTTTATATTTATGTGTTTGTATTTGTTCACATGTATTTGTAGAATAAATTTCTACAAGTAGAATTCATTTGTTAAGTCTTATGTGCACTCTTAATTTTGATAGAAATTGCAAGATGTAAAACCTTATTTTTGATATTTATGAATATTAAAATGCTGAATATTAGAGACAAGATACATATGTGGTGGTCAAAGTAAAAAAAAAAGATTGAAATTAGCTTACTTTTTATATTTCAGCCTGAGAAAAACATTGAAACATAGAGTAATGATAAAAATCTAAGAAGATAAAATTCACATAAGATTTCTACTCAAACCATCACACCTGGGCATTAACAGACTAGTTTGTCAACTTGGCCACATTACACAAATATTGTGCTGGAGGAGATAAAGTGTCATATGTGTAAGAATATTAAGCGATAGCAAACAGAATAATTAGTGGTTAAATATTTTCTTCCCAAATTTCAGAGATCTATCTCCAATTCCATTAAATATTGCTTATTATAAGATTTGTACTAATGAAAATAGTTTTACATTAAGAGTTCCAAAAATCAGGTGTTTTGGAAACTATAGTAACAAAGAAGCATGATTCTCATCTTTTTCCCCTTTTCTTTGACACAAATAGATGACTATGTTTTTGAGTACATTTAGTTACAGTTTTTTAAAAAAGATTATAAATCGTGATAAATTTAGTAATTCAAATCAAAGCATAGCAAGGCAGTTATGTATAAAGTGCTGAGAGTTCTATTCTTTTTAATTATTAACAAATGTTACAAATATACTGAGAGTCAAGGAAAGGAAATTTCTCTTTCAAAAGCAGAAACTACAGAATGACTCTCTAAAAGATATTTATCAGAGTACCTGTTATTTACTTTCTTTGCTTTGTGTCACAGAATCAGTTTATTTTTGCAGGATGTCTGAATAAGGCTTGGATTGTCCTTCATTTACCAGGTTATATATATATATATATATATATATATATATATATATATATATATGAGACCTCTTGCTTTCCACTTTAACCATCTATTTTCAGAATTTGACTGCTATTCCTTGGAAACTCTTTACAATAATCTTAATATGTTTGTTATGGTTATCCAAAATTATCCTTCCCTAACATCCAGAACTCCTTTTGTGATTTTTGTTTTCTGTTGACATCTTTCACAGAACAGTAGCCTTATTGTTCGAAACTTTCTATTTTGTGTCAGTTTTGTGTCCTCTGCCAATTGACTTTTCACAGACTAGCTTCACTGAGCAACGCTACCTATTTACATTTCTGGAAGAGAAGGACAAATTAAGACTTACGACTTTGAGAGTTAATGTCATTAGCTGTTACTGTGATGATTCTGAATATAGGCTAAAAAATCACAAGGAATGTAATGTGACTTTTAAGGTAATGTGATTTTTAAGTTGAAAATTAAAAGTTGAATTATGGTAATAATGCTAAATGACAAAAATATTAGCATATATTAATCTTAAAATGTGTTAGATTAGGAAATTTGAGTGAATGAGCACTGTCTATAAAAGGGTGAGATGAGACATCTTAAGGTTTCTGTCTGGGTGTCCCTCTAAAGTCTCATGTAGTCTCACTTGGTATGATGAGTATCAAGGTGTAGGCATGTGTAACAAAGTGTCAATAGGTGAGTTTCACCCATGTTATGCATCATGTTACACTTTTAAGTATTTATAATTTTTCTAGCATTTCTTTAGTCTTTATTTTTTATGTTTTCATTTATAAAAAAAACAAAAAATAACAAAAATATTTTTAAATTAATTTAAAATATTTTTCTTGTAAAATTAGCCATATTTGGTTTAATATTACATGCAAATCTACTTTTTACAACTTTGAGGAGAGGTTGAAAGTAAGTTATCAGGTGACTCAGCTACTGATATAACTTAGATCATGTAAGCCAAAGGAGTTAGCAGCATATAATAGAGAGATACAGAATGAAGACCTTAATTTAGATGAGGAAGAAAGCAGTACTATCAATAAATGTGTGACTAGTCCAAATGCTACAAATTGGTTTTATATACTTGAACAATCCAATGTTAGAACTATGAAATGTTAATAATTTCTTGCCTGGGATGAATCCTATTGGATGAAATGTCAACATTATGATTCCATGTTGAAAATTATCTGTAACAGACAATATGCAACATGATGTTTTGAAATACTCTAATAATGAAGTACAAGTAAAATATTCTGTACATATCAATAGCAATACTCAAAAGTATTTTCATCCTGACAACTATTTGAACTAAAAGCCTTTGTAGCAGGACCTATCATTCTAATCATCAGAATCTAAAGAATTTAGGGAAAAGTGACAGATGTGTTGTTGAGATTTTTAAAACAATAATGACACTCAAGAGATTCTGTTTCCTTTAAAATTGCCTATGTTTTGACAATAATAGACCCATTAAGAAAGAAAAAATTCAAAAATTTGGCTGCTATTTGCTAGCTTTTTGTTGTTTTGCACTGTCTAAGAAATTGTCCAAATATCGGCCAGTTGAGCAACTTGCATCATTTTATGGTTATTGAAGCTTTTGGCAACATATGTCAAATATAATCTTCTCAATTTGGTATAAAAAACATACGCTGGTAGATGTGGGGACATTTTACACTTTGAATTTAGAAACTTAACCTGGAACTCAGCCATCAGGTCTTCATTTGTGCCATAATAAACTATATAAGATTGTGATCACATTTGCTGCGCATATTTCCAAAAGTAACCCAAACATTCAACAGTTGGTTCAGTAGTTTCACATTGATGTTGCGTTTGCTAAAAGAGCACCAGACAAATAGCTAGGCATGGTGGCTTGAACCTGTAATCCCAGTACTATGGAGGCTGTGGCAGGAGGATTATTGCAAATTCGAGACCAGCCTGGGCTACCAAGTGAGCGCAACACAAACCCAAACTGCATAGCAAGACCCTGACTCAAAAAACCACACACACACACACACACACACACACACACACTCAAGAACACCAGATGACCGGCACAGGAACAATTCCCAAGAACAAAGGCAAGATTCTTGAAAAAAAAATATTGCAAATGCACAATAGATAAATGTATAGTACAATCTTTGAATTTCAGAAAGACATAAAATTGGCCTCCTATTTGGCAAAGAGAAACAAAGTAATATTAATACTGTAAGCATCACAATACTATGATGATAAGATTGATAGTGAAGCCTGGCATCATCCCTGTACTGGAGAGGCTGACACAAGGATTTTGTGAATTTAAGATCTACATGTATTGTATAGTGATTTCAAGGCTGGCCTGAACCAAATGGTGAGACTCTGTCTTAAAACAAACAAATAAACAGAAAGAAACTGATAGTGAATCCCAACACAAATTAAATGACTACATTTTATAACAAAAGGAAAAGGGAAGTAGATGTTGACAAGTTATGAGACAGTTATGATAGCACCCGGAATATAAAATTTTGGTCAATGGTAATGCTATACTGAATCTTAAACATGTGAGAGGTAAATAGTTTTATAATGTACCAAGAAAATAACAAACAAAAAATACATCATGGAGAAGTTTTCTGAGAGGATTGGGACTGGAATTCACAAATGATTGATTGCAACAAAGACATAACAGTATGTATCTGCCCAAATAACTGCAAAAACTTCTGGAGCAGACCACTGAACAGACATGTGGAACCTAAGAACCTCCTAAGAAAACAAGCAAAATGTGAAATATGTCCTACCAAAGAAAATAAGAAAACAAAATTTATTCGCAGTCAAGTGTAAGTGATACTTGTGTAAGAAACATGTTTTCAAAACTCCCTTCGATCTGATAATTGAAGTATTTTTGCGGTAGAATTTGATTTGTATTTTTATTGTAGTTCACAAAGAGTTTATTTCAGTTGTCAATTTTAGATTTTTTTAAACAAGTTGAGTTGATATTGAAAATGTTGATATTTTTCTAGTCATTCTATATTTGATATTTTATTTTTATGCTAAGTGCACTTTGTATAACATAATAGGAAGCTCCTAACAAAATAGGAAGTTAGGAGAGGTGACAAGCATGCCCTGCCAAACAGGGAAGAAAGCTAAACATTCCTGCTGTCAGTGTAAGTGATACTTGTTTATGGAGCACGCTGTTGTCATGGGTAAAGACTGCCTAAGTTGTGATAATTGAAGTAAATATTATTTATATGGCAGAGTTTTGTGTGAATTTCATTGTAGTTCATGCTGGAACTTATTTCTGCTCTTATTCTTTTAGATCTTGTAAGCAAATAAACAGTTAATACTGAAAATGTTGATGTTTGTTCTAAATAATCATTATATATTATATTTTAATACTTTATTTTATTGATTTTGTTTTCCTGTTATATTTAACACATTTAATATAATAAAACTCATAAAATTAAGATTAATAACTTGCCAGTAAAATATTTTTTTAAGAAATAAACATGGGTATTACACACCCCTCATAATGTGCCTTTCAAAAATTTGCTATGATGCCCACTGGATTGTAATAAATAGTCATCAAATAAATAAATACTATCACATACAATAAAGAATATTAGATACACATACATATATGAACAGCGTACACATACATGTACACACACAAAATGTGCCTCCAAATAAGCATATAGAAGATATAGAGAGATAAAAAGAATGAAATCTTAATATTTTATGATGCAACAATCATTCAAGATTGATCATTTGAAGTGGATGTGAAATGATACAAAAATCATAATCGATTATTGTGATTAATTATATAACAAGCCTTGGCTGTAATGGGAAATACAGCAAGTGAGTAGATTGCAATCTCTGCCATTAAGGCCCCTTGATAGACAACATAAAACAAAAATTAGAAATAGATCAATTGGATGATTTATATGTCCACTGCTGCTTCTCTCCAGCTCTCCTTATAATGCCTGGCACACTGTATGTAGATTTGAAACAATGTATGCATCTATGAATGACTATTTTGTTTAATGAAATAAAAATGTTCTCAGCACTCTGGGAGGCTAAAGCAGGAGGATCACAATTTGGAGGCCAGACTTGGCAATTTAGTGACTCTACAAGAACCTGTCTGACAATAAAAATGGCTGGGGATGTAGGAAGATACAGTTGAGTGGGAAGGCCCTGGGTTCAATCCCTCCACCACAACCAAAATGAAGGAAGGAAGGAAGGAAAGAAGAAAGGAAGGAACGAAGAAAGGAAGGAAGGAAGGAAGGAAGGAAGGAAGGAAGGGAGGGAGGGAGGGAGGGAGGGAGGGAGGAAGGAAGGAAGGAAGGAAGGAAGGAAGGAAGGAAGGAAGGAAGGAAGGGAGGGAAGGAGGGAAGGAGGGGGGGAGGGAAAAAAAAAGCCACATAAGAAATGCCTGGCCCAGCCTGCCAGAGTTAAGAGCTCACGAAGGAGGTAATGTGGCAGGACACCCAGTACTCTCTGAGGCCTGATTAAGGTCAGAAGGTTGAGTAGTGTCTGATGAGCTTTGTGTTCTGTTTTCACAGTTTTGAAGTAGTGAGCTGAATGTGCAAGCCCACTAAGAGAAGACAGTATTCCAGCTTCTAAGTGTCTTGAAGAAGACAGATTCCCACTTTTATTCATTCCCTCTGAACTCCTTTTTTGAAAGGATAACATTTAAGACTTAAGCCACTTCTTTATGACTATTATGAAAGACTACTCCAGCTATCTCACCATAGCACAGCTTGTTGGTTTTCTTTTCTGTTGTTACAGTCTTTCTCTCTGGTTAACTATAATTGAAGTTTTAAATTGTTGTTTTGCCACCAGGAATGTGAGTTTAAACGCCATCTTTATTAGAAATCAACTCCTGTAGAAGTCAGCTCCCAGGATGCGTAAGTGTGGTCCTGGGAATTAATTATTCATCCTCTAAAGAGTGGTGCCTGATAACCTGCCATCAATCTGAGGCTTTACAGTTAGGAAGATTTGTGAAAAGGACAGTTCCTGCTTGTTTCCCTAAATAGAACGCTCAAAACCTGATCCCTATTTAAGGAAAGTGCCAGTAACTTAATCTATCTTTCACTCATCTCCGTTTCTTTCTCTGAGTATCATAATTGATAATATGTTCAAACTTTACTCCCTTTATGTTGTTCTTCTGATAAGCACATAATATGACTACATAAAAATGTTAAGTGCAAAACAGTGCCTTAAGTATTGCCATAAAATTTATTCCCTAGAAACTTTTAATAGGTATACCTCAACTGTCCATAACTGGTACTCTGAGCATTGTACATGCACCAAGTTATGCAGTAATAGGCACCGGTGGATTTTTTTCCTTGTTGAGAATACTCGGATCAAGTTCTTAGCCCCAGATCACAGGGTGAGAGCACATGTTTTCAAGATCTTCCAATGAACCTCAAAACAACCATCGAGCCAGGATGCAACTCATGAAATGCACCATTCTCCAAATATATTCTTCATATTTGTACAACCTAGATTAGTATTATTTCTTTTTGTGTGTTTCTGTGTTTAGATTTTGTAATCTCTCCAGTACTTAAAAATTCTTTTATTTCCAGAAGAATTATGCTATTAATTATAACAAATAAAAAAAAACAAACTGAGTTCTAATTACATTTTGCATCTCTGAAAATAACTTAGCATCACAACTGTATCTGAAATTCTAAAACCACTGGTTGACAGTGGCACCTCAGGGGAATTAATGTGCAGTGACTTATTTAACTATGATGGAATGCCAATGACATTCCCAAAAAACAAGGGGGCAGTTAAGGTGTAAAAGAGGCAAAACATTCAAAAGAGAAGAAACTTCATTATTAATTGTAATAAAATTTTAATTTTCACTTGACATTTGGAAGAGGTCAATTAGAGGATTCCAAATTATGACAATTCAAATTAAATACTAAGATGGATTGTCTGATTCCTTCCTTCCTTCCTTCCTTCCTTCCTTCCTTCCTTCCTTCCCTGACTTTTCTTTTTCAACTCTGGACTCGGGCAACATTTCAAATGTTCTATCAAAAAGTGGGTGAAAATGAACACTTTTTTTTTTTTTTTTTTTTTTTTTTGAGACAGGGTCTCGCTATGCAGTTCAGGCTGGCCTTGAGCTCACTTTGTAGCCCAGGCTAGTTTTGAACTTGCTACAATCCTCCTGCCTCAGCCTCCCAAGCGTTGGGATTACAGGCATAAGTCACTATGCCCGGCTTGAAAATGAACTCTTGAAAAGAACTCTCCACTGCAGGGCTGGATAGGATGGAGGGAGGAAGAGAGAAGAAGGAAGGGAAAGAAAAAAGGAAAAATGTGAGTTTGTCTTCATTAAATATATGTCAGCTTCTCGAATTCTTTCAGACCATCTCTTAAGTTTTGCTGCTTCTTTTATTAATGATTCAAATAAAACTTTGACACAAGCTTACTTTCTATTTATATGAAAATGATGTGTTTAATGATTTGAAATTGGCTCTCCTGCCTTATATCTTTAGATATTCTGCTTGAGTACGCAAGGTATTTCAAAGAAAATAACCAGTTCACATAAAAGGCAAAATCTGCATTTTTTAAATTTTGCTTTTACATAGAAAAGTAGATAAAAGGATTAATCCATGATTTTTAAAAGGTATTTTATATGAATTTAGTACATTGAGAATCCATTCAAATATTCTGTTTCATTTAGGTAAATCACTTTAAAATTCTCCCACTTCTAGATCAGTTAGTGTCAGTTGTATTTGTTCACACACACACACACACACACACACACACACACACACACACACTCTATCCTGCCAATACCTGACACCTAATCCACAGTAGATGTTTTGCAAATATTAGTTTAGTTCAGCTTTTTTTTTTAACTAAGCTTTTCTTTTTTTATAATGGTAGCCCAGTAGTAGCAGTTTTATTCATCCCGTCTCAGAAGATGTGTGACCAGGAAATTCCTAAAGGAACGGTTTCCTCCCATGTTAAAATCCGTCACATGTAGTTAATGACTCAATGCCTCACTGATTTGAAGGGCATGTTAGTCCCAGTCCTGAAGGACCATCTGAGTTCAAGGTTCTGGGCACACACAAATCAGCACCATGTTTGTCTCCCAATAACCATGTAGGCCACTCCAGTAAGTCACTTTTGAATTATGAGAGAAACGATCTCATTAATCACCATTACACTTTCTGTGGAGAGGATGCATTGATAAGGTACATTTCTGCCTGAAATAACTTAATCACTTTCACAGACATAAAGTCCTTGATTGAATCAGCTAAGGAAAATCAGCTAAGGAAATATGAACAGCAAAGCCCCAATAACATAGTCAAGGTCAGAAAAATTAGGAAGTCAAATTGGAGTGGAAGATTATCACTTCTCTCCAGTCAATTTCACAGATATTTGAGAAGCTGAAGGTTTTAACTTCTATCTTTTTGCTTATGTGCATTTTTAGTGCTTTCTTCATGCTATTCCTCAGAATTCTTTCAGTTTCAGACTGCGGGAACTTACTCCAAAACAATTTAATCCAAAAAGAAAAAAAAAAAAAATGTGTGCGCCCATTTCAGAGACAGTCCAAAGAGGAGTTCATCTCACACACTTGGATTTGTGAACTTAGATAGTGTTAACCAAGTTTTCTCTTCATCATTAGCTCTGCTTGTTCTGCTTGTGTCTCCTATCAGGCACATTATTTTATTATATCATTAATGTGTCAAGAGAAAGCTGCAAACCCCCATCGTCCCTATAGCTCTTGATCTGCAAAGCTAACCATATTTCCTGATAGTTTTCAACAAGTTTTGGGATGCGGCCATCTGATAGATTAAAATCATAGGTAAAACATGAGTTTTCCAATAAGCCAGCACTAGGTACTTTATCTGAAATATACTTTTGAAGAATAAAAGTCTAAATAACTCAAATGAAAAATAATCCATGCAGGTCATGCTAGGTGGCATCAGAGATTTCAGCAGGACTTTAAATTTGAGAGGAATCAATATTAATTTTGGCTAAGGCAATTTCTACAGGTATTATAGAAGAAAAAATTCCTAGTTTAAAGAAAACATAAATATAAATGTGCCCTTAGTGTACAAACACACTGAATATTGTCCTGGGAGTTGTACTTCAAGAAGCCAGTAAATGTATTACTTGTACATAGTTACTCTGAAAAAGATTTGCAAAGATTTCACTTCATACTGTGGAGATGAAAAGCACACTGTGCCCTTACCGAATGAAGCCAAGGTCTGGAGTCAATGTGCAAGGAGTAGGGGAGGGGAGAAAGAGAGATGGGGAGGAAGAACCAAGGGGGGGTGCTCCCTGCGAGGGAGCACTATGGGAACTGTGCACCCACGGCTACTCCAACACAGGCAATGCCTTTGTGGCTGTTATGAAAACATCCTTTTTTTTGTTCTATAAATTTACAAAAAAAGCATTTCCTTGTAATTTACCCTAGTCCATAAACCATAGCTTACCAAGAGGGTTATGCCTGAATTTTGTCCCTCCTTTAGATCTCCTTGCCAGAAAAGTAACAAAATCTAGCCACATTCATGTGAGTATCTGATGGCCTAATAAAGGTTAGGTTCTTTGTGCTGAGACTTATAACTTTGCCTACTGAGAGGTCATAAAATAACTAAAGGGTTTGGTTTAGAAAAAATTTAATCTTTCTCAAATAGAGAGAGAGTTTCTGAGAGTAATCTCTGAGCCCTTGCAGTGCCATACCCGCTAGGAGAGTTTTGATGGCCTAGGCACTTGAGCCACTGGTAACATCTACCCACATAATTTAGAGTGATATCTTTTGGTAATGTAATCTCAGCTTTACTTTTGAAGAGTCAGTCAACATGGGTGATCAGTCAACATGGGTATTCAGCCATGTTTACTTGATGGTGCCTCAGTAAAAATCATGGACACTGAGGCATATTCCATGTGCATATTCTGGATAAATGTGTGGCTGTGTGAGGTGTGTATTGGTGTACATCAATTTCAGCGAGATAATACTGCCTTGGACTCCATGAGACAGAATAACTGGCAGTACCAGGCATAGATGTATAAATACACACATCATACTTCTAGCTGTGTTGGGGACTTCCTTGAGCTGTGATTTAAAGAGTTCTAGCCTTGGTTGATTTTGCTATGTACCTTTTAGCTGCAACAAACATTAATGTCATATGTACTTCTTTGTTGTGTTAAGGTGCGACTAATAACTTTCAGTGAGTATTTTTGCTACTTATTCCTTTCAGTTATTTTTTGTTAGTACATGTTTATAGTACATAGCAGTTACATTCCTTATAGAGGGTTTGCATGTGTTCATAACACATATGACTTCTTGTCTATTTCCCCTTTCTTTCATCTTCCTCCCACTTCCTTCCACCTCTTGGTCATTCTCCTTTATGCATAAGATTTGTTTTCCTGTTTCCTATGATCTATCACATTTTTCACTTATTACTAAACTTAAAATCAGTTATGTGAATCATCCACACTTGCAAATAGTTTCAGAAATAACACACACTGTGCTCCTTTTGATGTTCTAGGTTTTTACCCTTTTGATAGTACATGTTTGCAATGTATAACTATTACATTCATCGTGGGGAGTTGACACATGTATATAACACATCTATATACTGTTTTAAAATGTTTGTAGGCTTTTACTTTGAAAGTGGCATATCATACATTTTTATAGTTCATTTTCTCTGATTCCAGTCTTGTGCATGTCATCTGGTGCCCATTTGTAAACTTTACACATTTGCAAACTTATATATGTCCTCGTAGTGAGCTTTATGCTCACTATAATGTAATATATGTATAATGTAATATATAAACTGCAAAAGTATGGCTGAAACACAGTAGAAATTTATTTCCCATTTATTTACAAAAAATGTACAAAAGGAGATTTGTGACCTCAGTTATTTCTGTCTTAGCACAGAGCTTTCAAGATGTGCTGCGTTCATTGTCAAGTCAGGGCAAACATGTAGATGGTACCAGGTGAGAAGTATTAGTGGGCTGGCCTTCTAAAGGGCACTCATTGTCTCTGATTGCATCACATTGTATAGAGCACAGGCCATTGTCTATGTCTAATGAGAAAGAGTACAGTGACCTGTGTGCCCAAGGATAAGAGGAAATGGATCTGTGGAACAGC